>NC_056688.1:62862252-64062252 GCF_018350215.1 Panthera leo | reverse complement strand
AACATTCCTTTTCTTCCCCCAAGTTTTTGTTCAAATTCCAGTTAGTTAACATACAGTGTAATATTTGTTTCAGGTGTAGAATTTAGCGATTCATCACTTACATACAACACCCAGTGTTCATCACAAGTGTCCTCCTTAACACCATTACCCATTTAACCTACCCCCCCACCTACCTCCCCTCCAGCAACCCCCAGTTTGTTTTCTATAGTTAAGAATCTGTTTTATGGTTTTCTTTTTTTTCCAATGATCCAGCAATTTTACTACGTACTAGGTATTTACTCAAAGGACACAAATATACGGGTTCAAAGAAATATATGCACCCTGATGTTTATAGCAGCATTACCTACAATAGCCAAGTATGGAAAGAGCCCAGATGTCCACTGACTGATGAATGGATAAAGAAGATGTGGTGTAAACACACAATGGAATATTACTCAGCCATAAAAAAGAATAAAATCTTGCCATTTGCAACAATGTGGATGGAGCTACAGAATATGCCAAGCAAAATAAGTCAGTCAGAGAAAGACAGATACCATATGATTTCACTCATATGTGAAATTTAAGAAACAAAACATATGAATATAGGCAGATCTTTAAAATATCAGAAGAGAAAAATAAAAATTATGGACTGTAGATGACACTGGAAGAAGCAGAAAGGGGGTCATCACTGCTGAAAATGAACTTAAAATTATGGGTTAGAGAAAAGTGAAAGGAAAATGAGTTTTAAAAGATTAGAAAAAAATTATAAAGACAGACAAAAGAGATCCAACCTAAGTGTAATTAGTGACCCTGAAAACAAATTAGATAAGCAGAAATTAAAACACAGGAAACCCTATAAAAAAATACAATCTACATGTTGAAATGGCAGACCATTTCCTCAGGAAAATATTAATGAGGAAAATTCTACACAGGACAAATTATTGTTCCTAAAGAGCAATTCTACGGACATTCAAGCCAAAAAAAAAAAAAAAAAAAAGTATGTTTAACCAGTAAGGACACTAAAAGGGAAGAATCAGTTGGCTTCAGACTTTTCTCTAACTAGATTCAATGCTAGCAGGCAGTGGACTTTCTGTAAAACTCTCAGAGGAAGGATGACCAAAATATGAACACAACCAAGCTGCCACTCAATGTCATAGAAAACTGAGACATTTCCAGATATACAAAAAGTCAAGGATAATAGTACTTAGATCTCTCATTTTGAAGAAACAATGAGCCAATAGTCAAGGTATTCAATGAACATTCCATGGTCCCTACCATCCACAGGCATCTGGTATTACTGAGCTCTGGAATGATCTTTCGAAATTACAAAGATCTGTGACCCTACCTCCCTCACCACCTCCTGGTCAACATAGTATAGTGGGGCATTTGGTCACTAAATATGGCTATCCCCTGAAATGGTTCATCTCTGTCTGGCCACTTCCTGAGTAATGATTACGATGAAAGGGACAGAAAGTCATATAAAACCTTTGAAATTTCATGATACTTTTCTTTCCATAACAGCAACTCCAGGCCAGCCTAACTGGTGTACCCTCCAGGTGACAGGCCAGCCACAAAGGACCTGTGGGGTTCAAACTTAATTTGGCTTCAGACACCTGGAGTCACCTTTGGATCATGAGGATAATGACCATTTGGTTGAGTATACTGCTTGAGAAGTCCCCCTACAAGCAAAGATGTAGAATAGAATGGGTTTATAGAAATATTACAAAAAATGCTTTATTTTTCTCCTGCCAGATCCCTCTGGACTGAAAGCCTGGGTACGAGCAGGGGATGATTGGAGAAAAAGCAAAGTTACAGGCACTAAGATGGGACACAATGATTTCAGGACTGTGGGGAAGAACAGCCACACCAATACCTGGGGAAGTAACATCTCAGAACCTGTGAGATGCTGGGAGTGGGAAGAACAATTCATTATTTCTTTTCCTTCCCTAGACCCAACACAGCTGCCTGGAAAAATTATGTGGTCTGCTGAAGTAGCAGCTATGGCTGGCAAAGTGACCCACTGCCCAGTCTGTCCACATGCCGTGGAAACAGAAAATTCCACGTGGATACGGCAGGTCCTAACTGTTCTGCTGCACCTGATGTCATCAGCGGCAGCCCCCCAGATCTGGACCTCTGTCACGGGTGTACAAACACAACCGGTACAAACCTTGTTTCAGTCTGTTACAAATTCATTAGCTTCTCTTGATGCCAGTGCAGCCTTGAGTTATGCGATTTATGTCTAACACTGTAACTACTCAGTGACACATAACCAAACCACTGTAATGGTGACCCAGATCAATAGAAAACATCCCACAATGAAATGAATTGTGTTCCTTCAGGTTATATGTTTTTTATGTGTGAAGGTGTGGACCACTGAATATCTCTTTATTGGGGATGGGACTACTTTTGGCCAGATTTTGTTCCCTATATTTATTGCCAATGATACCAAGATCAGCAGGTCAACCTAAACTCCCTTTCACGAGTTATAATGAATAACAAGACTTCTTGGTCCTCCCTTGGTCTCATTCAGTTGGCCGGTCCAGGATGCTGAGGACATAGTTGAAATCAATACTGCAATCTGACCTCCTCCCATGCTTGGAGTCCTAATTATGGTGGCCTTAATTAAATGGCGTAGGAGACAAATTGAGCAGATTTGGCCTCAGCCTCTGTTGGTGAGATTAGTGAGCATGGCATATCCATGTGAAAATTAACCAAGACTTTATTGTGCAGAAAAAGGGGGCAGATATTTCTGGGAGACATTCTTCTGTGAGTCTTTTGCTCTCCTATTTATTGACAAAAATTTAAGACCCTGACAACCCTACATGGCCACTTCCTAGGGGGTGTGTGCAGTGAGCAGCCTTGAGGGATGTCTTCCTCTGGGGCAAAGAGCAGGCTTGCTTAGTGCTTGCTATAAAGTGGTGAGTCCCCCAAGCTCCATGGGATGCAACCCACTCCATGTGCAGGTGTCCATCTGGGCTATCCATATCCACCCTGTGGGACTTGGGGGACAAAGAAAACTGACACACATACACTAGTGCATATGCTGCTATGCTAGGAGTAATAAAGTCCTCTGTCTCCAATGGGACTCTGGGTTTCCTGCCAGCATCCATGAAACAGTGATAGGCTAACTTATTAGGTTATAAGCAGGATAAAATTAAATTTCAGATCCAATCATTACAATATCATCATTGTTGTCATAAAAATATATGAATAGTTAACGGAAACATAGGTAAAATAGCACTTTCCTGGAAGAGTCAGGGAAACATATCATAGTATTTGGGTTTCCCACACATAGAGCAAAATTTTTGACCCAAAGGTCAATAATTCATGCTATGTAAGAATGTACTAGCCAATATCAGTTCAAGATTCAAAAAGAAAATAAACACCTAAACAACACATGATTAAACATAAAAAGTACTCAGAACACAGGATAAGACCGTATTAGATTGCAGGCTCCTTAAGAGCCTAGATAGCATTTTTTGAGAGAAGACAATTAGCAAAATCTTCAATTTAATAAGAAAAATTAATTCAAAGACAGAATATCTGAAGGATGACAGAACATGAAAGACCTTAAAGCAAGGACCTTTTACTTCATACATACCCCATCTAAGGCACTAAAGGGAACAGAAAGAAATGTGAACTATAGCTTTAATACTAACAACACATAATACACTGATGCATATATTTGAAATTCAGATTCTCATTTCTGAGAGTAACTTACCTTCGAGCCCCATTTATTTTTCATCCTCTCTCATGTACTAAATTTCTTCTGGCCACATTAGCTACCAAATAGGTATCACTTTCCTGATGGAAAACTGAACTCACCCAAGCCTCTGAATATTGCAGTTTGGATGTCTCAAAGCTTCGTACAGAATTTTGACTCCATCATCCTGCAGGTCATTGTTCCCAAGGTCCAGGCTCTGCAGGTGTGGGTTGTTCAGAATAGCAGAAGCCAAATCCAGACAACACATACTAGTGAGTGCACAGCCCATCAATCTGCAAGAAATATAAGAGACAAGTGAGACCTTCAGTTGTGAGGCTTAATTAGTTTATTCCTAGGAGAGAAGCCCAGGTATCTAAACCCTTTTCCTGACTCTTTTCTATCCACAATCCAAGATGCACATAGGAACATCTAACATTATCAGTAGAAACCAATGGGGTTTCTTAATGAGAAAAAAAAACCCCATTGGGTAAAACTGCTTTCTCCCACAAACAGGCTGTTATCCACCAAGCTTCCCAAATCAAGGGTATAAACACATTTCTATCAATACTAAAAAATGGATATAAGTTTACCCAAGGAACCCAAAGATTTCTGTGCTTTCAGTTTCCAATAGAATTTTGAAATAAAAATACTTTAAAAAAATGTTAAGGTGTTACATTCTAAGAGGAAGCAGCCTACATATAAAAAGATATGTCTTTCAGTCTTTTGTAGGGCATTCAAGAGCATTCACAACCTGGCCTCAAACATTCTCTTTCCATACTTTGTCCCTAACCTATTTGCCAACCATACACCTCTGTGTTTCTGTTTTTTATTTTGTTTTTTTCCAAATTTACCACACCTATCTTCATTCCCCTTCTTTTCGCTCTTCCTACCTTCTGCCAAGGATATCTGCACACAACAAAATCCTCTTCGTCTTTCAAGGCTAAGGTAACTCAATCTCCTCTGTCCCACTCCTTGCTCCTTGGGACTTTTGTCATATCTTTTTTTTTTTTCAATGTATTTATTTTGAGAGAGAGAGCAAGCTAGCAGAGGAAGGACAGAGAGAGGGAGAGAGAGAGAATCCCAAGCAGGCTCTGCACTGACCGTGTGTAGCCTGACACAGGGCTTGAACTCACGAACCAGGAGATCATGACCTGAGCCAAGATCAAGAGTCAAGATGCTTAACTGACTGAGCCACCCAGGCATCCCTGTCATATCTTTATGACAAATGGGATATATTATGATTGGCTGTATATTCATTTCCCTGCCATCAGCATTTTGTAAGTTACCAGAGGCAAGAGCATCACCTTAGTAATAATCTTTAATGCCCTCAGAATGTATTTTATATTTGTTGTAAATTTTGGTGGAGAGAACTGGCATGGCCTGCATAGAAGCTATGAAGGTAGCTACGAAAGCACAAATTTGTCTGTTTATAGCAAAGGTAAGGAGAGCAAGTGGACTAACCAAACATCTTGTGTATGTAGGTCACTTAGAAATTATAGAAATTGTGGCTGAAATAAAAGGTATTGGGTTTAAACATAATTTCCATGAAGTAAAATTTTGCCTTCTAGTTGAATAATAGTCAAGGAAACTTCAGAGAATTAGATCATATATATTTTCCTAAAGAAGGTAGAGATATGGGGCACCAGGGTGGCTCAGTCAGTTGAGTGTCTGACTCTTGATTTCAGCTCAGGTCACGATCCTAGGGTCATGGGATTGAGCCTCGTGTCGCGCTCTGTGCTGACAGTGTGGAGCCTGCTTGAGATTCACCCTCCCCACCCCCCCCCGCCCCTCCCCTGCTCTCACTGTCTTGCTTTCAAAATAAATAAAAACATTTAAATAAACAACAACAGAATGACTGGATTATTGGATATTTTTTAAAATTCCCTTCCCAGTTTAAAAGTTGACCTAATTATAAACATGAATTGAAGAAAGAAAAACTAGTAGAGCACAGTTTCTGCTTCAGGGATGTAGAGCAGAGGACACACAGTAGATTCAGTGAGGTACAAACAGGTTGATTACAATTACTGTAGTAACTATTTAAGAAAAATCTGATGAACATACTTCCTCAGCTTGTCTCCAGCAGGAGGAGAGAGAGAGAATCAGCTGTGTATTCTTTTCTCTGACAGATACTCAGCTCAGCCCTTCTTCACTCATCTGTTAAAACATGGAAGGTCAGGTCACAGAAAACCTACCCCAGGTCCTGAAGGTTACAGCTGGGATGCCGAAAGACATCGCACAGAAGCTTTACTCCATCATCTTGTAGCCAGTTGGACCCCAGATCCAGATGTGTCAGGCTCTTGTTGCGTAGGAGAGAAGAGGAGAGATGTTGACCGCTCAGTGAGGTGAAGTGGCAACGCCTCAGCCTATAGGAAGGACAGTGTGAGGACACATGGAATCACTGCTTTACTGCCCAGAGATTTTGCAAAGGTTTCATCCTGTGCTCCCTCACCTACTTGCCAACACTCATCTCAGAACAAATACCCTCTCCCTCATTACCTCTTTGCCTGTCTCACTTGGGATATTCTTCAGAATATCCTTCAGAATATTCACTTGAGATATCCATGTTCTTCAGAATTTTTCTTTTCAAATGCTAGATTTTAAAATTTATTTTGAAAGAGAGAGAGAGAATCTTAAGCAGGCTCCGTGCTGTCAGTGCAGAGCCCGATACAGGGCTCAACCTCATGAACTGTGAGATCATGACCTGAGCTGAAACCAACTCAGATGCCCAACTGACTGAGCCACCCAGATGCCCCCATAATTCTTCTTTACTATAAATGAAATGTTAACCTCTTCACACTGTGCATAAATACAGTACCTAATTGCAAAAGTAGCTATATGGAGAGGAGTAGGCATATGGAATAGAATGGGAGTAATCATAAAAAAGTACTTTTTTATATAATAAAAGTGGCATTTCCAATCAGTAGGGAAAAGATCTATTATACTATAAGTCATTTGGGAAAGCAGACCTGACATATGGGAGAAAATAAGTTTTAAGCCTTATAACAAAGTAGGAATAATTTAACACTTACATGTTAAAAATTAAACCATAAAGAATAGACATAAGTAGGGTTTTTTAAATAAAGGTATTTCCAATTATGACAAAACTTCTAAAAGTCATGAGGAGGAAGATAATGTGACTTCACAAGAATTTTAAACTTCTGTATTCTAAAAATGGCCACGAGAAAACACACAGAAACATGCTAGGTAAATTATTTGCAAAACAGAAAAAATAATGGCTATAATGTATGTGATATTAATAACCATAACATATACAACAGAAAACATACAGAGGAAAATGGAGCCTATGAAGAGGCAATTCCTAGAATATTAAAGGCCAAAAACATTTGAAAAGATGCTCAACGTTAAATTATTTTTATTTATTTATTTTATTATTTTTTTAAGAAGGCTCCATGCCCAAGGTCGGGCTTGAACTCATGACCCCAAGATCAAGAGTCACATGCTCTACCAGCTGAGGCAGCCAGGCGCCCCTCAACATCAAATCATTTTTAAAGTTACTTTCAATTATCTAATCAATACTGATAAAAAAAACAACCAGTAGATACTCGATGAGGATGTTAAAATGCAGACTTCTAGACTGCCAAGGAATTATGAACAATCTATTGGAGAAAATGTAACCACGTCTGACAAAGTAAAAATTTTGGCTCATCAATTCCACATCTGGGAATTCATCTAAGGGCAATGAACAGAATAATCACACTGTGATCCAGCCCTACCATGGGATGCTACATTCCTGTTTAGTGGTGTTCATATACATTTACCTGTTCTAGACCCAGAATATGGAGTTGGACAGGCAGACTTTAGTCCTGAATCCACCATGTTCTCATGAGCATGAGGCAAGCTATATAATCTTTCTAAGCCTCCCATTTCTCACCTGGGGCTGAGAACTCAGTGGCCAATTTGACACCAACAGGTACATTTGTGCAGATTAAACAAATTTAGCACAGGGCCCAGCACAGAGTAAGGACACAACAAATGGCAATCATTAATACCATCATCCTCATCATCTGCATTATCATTATTGATAACAGTAGGGAAAATGCAAGGGACAGATTATATTTATAACACTGTCCCTTTTAAAATATATTTCAAAATGTATACATCAGCAGGATGAAAACTAGTGCTCACTTACACAAGGCTCTGGAGATTGCACTGTGGATGTTTCAAGGCATCGCTCACAAGCTTTACTCCATCATCTCCCAAGATGTTGTCTGCCAAGCACAAATGTGTCAACCTTTTGTTGCTGATGAGAGCCAAAGAAAGATCCTCACAACCAGCTACTGTGAGGCCACAGCTTTCTAAGCTGAAGGAGAAACACAGTTGGGAAGGGATCAGTCAAATCCCAAAGTTCATGTTTCTCATCCTCTTCTCAGGGACACTAGCTGATACTTACAGTCCTTATATCTCTACTATAGAATCAACCTTTCAAACCTACTAAAATTACAAATGCCCTTGCAGCTACATACAAGGGAGAGGAGGAGGAAAATAGTAATAAAAATAAGCATTCATGAAGAAAAGCAGCATTTAAAAGTCTAATGAGAGAGAAAGCAAAAGAGGACTTCATGTAGAGCTCATCCAGGATTGACAAATGAGCCAAGTGGTGTCCAGACCCAAACAGTTTGCCCATACAGCTCTTAACTAAGTCACACAAGACTGCCCAAAAGGACTGCAGGGAAAACAAACCAGCAAGACTCACGACAGTCTCTCTAGGTGACACTTGGGATGTCCTAAGGCCTCACACAACAGCTTGACTCCGTCATCTAATAGGTGATTGGTCGACAGATTCAGAAATACCAGGCTCCGGCTTCTAAGGAGAGCCTTAGAGATATTTAGACAACAAACTGTAGTTAGATCGCAGGATTCCAAGCTGAAAAACAACACAGGAAACCAGAGATGACCCTCCTCAGAGAAGAGTTATGACCACCACTCACCCAGCCAGATGGTGTGGGCTCCCAGACTTTGTGACCCCTTCTGAAAACCAGCTTCCCTACTTGCAATGAGTTATTTAGCTAAAGCACAAGGATCTGATAGGGAGCTAGGGGAGAGCAGAAAGCTTGTCTTTTCCATCCCTATCTCCCCAATTCCCTATGAAAATATGTATGGAAGTCCTAAAGAAGTATTTTTATATGATACTTTTTTTTTTCTCTAGGAGGAATTTCCTCCAACTACAACATGGAAGAAGGTGGACTGAAGGGTGTGGAGTCCTTGCACTCTGACTTCTGAAAAACATGGGGCAGGAAGTCAGGATGAAAAGCTGTGATTCCCACAGCTGTCTACCAAGAACTCACCTATTCATGGGAGTCAATCCATGTTTTCTGAGGAACCCAGTCCTTAAGAGTAAAAACTAGGAGTAAATCAGAAATAGGGGCGCCTGGGTGGCTCAGTTGGTTAAGAGTCTGACTTCGGCTCAGGTCATGATCTCACAGTTCATGAGTTCAAGTCCTGAGTCAGGTTCCGTGCTGACAGCTTGGAGCCTGGAGCCTGCTTCAGATTCAGTGTCTCTCTCTGTCCCGCCCCACTCTCACTCTGTCTCTCAAAAATAAATGAAGATTAAAAAAAAATTTTTTTTAAATAAAAAGTAAATCAGAAATAAAAGTCTCTAAAAATAAAGCAAAAGAAGAAGGGAACCCAAAGAAGAAAGGAAGAAGTACATGAAGAGACCGTATTTGTAGAGACTCCTATTTAGAGACAGCTTGTGCTTGGAGAAGGCTGGGCCTGGTACCAGCTCTTCGTAAGACGAGGAAGGTGACACCAGTGTTCTGGGAACTTGGGAGTCACTCTAGTTACTCCTTTGAATCAAGCACTTAACCCAGTCCCTCAGGAATTGTTTGTCTTCATCAGAATAAGGGTATATATAGGTAAGAACAAGAGAAGCTCCCTCCTCAATTCAGAATTAGACCTCAGTGGATCACCTAAGGCTGGAAACCTCAACTTGCCCTGAAAAGGTGTTATGGACTGAACTGTGTTCCCCAAAATTCAGATGTTGAAGTTCATGTCTGCAATGTGACTATATTTGGGGACAAGGCCTTTAAGGAAGTAATTAAGGTTATATGAGGTCTTAAGAGGGGACCCTGAATCCGAAAGGACCAGTGCCCTTGTAAGAAGGGAAGAGGTACCAGGACTGCACACACATGAAAGAGGCACATGAAGGCACCAGGAGAAGGTGGCTGTCTACAAGCCTAGGAGCGAAGCCTCATCAGAAACATACCCTGCCAGCACCCTGATCTTCAACTTCCAGGCTCCAAAACTGTGACAAATAAATTTCCTTTGTTTAAACCACCCAGTCTGTGGTATTTGTTACGGCTGAACAGGGTGATACAAAAGGGTATTACAGCAACAGCCAAGCAGGCAGTTAGAGAAACAAGGGAAGCGTCATACACTGGGTTCCAGCTCTTCTAGCAGAGGAAGATTCCAATATTATGGGGCCTGTGGATAAAATGTTAAAGTTTAACTAAAGGACAGAAAATATGTACATGTATGAAAAACAGAAAATGGGGAAACAGAAGAAAATGTTTAGAAAAGCTTGCTTTACATCTTAAATGTATAAGGTGCACATTCTCTGAACAAGAGCACATCCTAAGAAGAGGTAACACTGAGAAAGGGAGCAGGTTTAAGATAAAGAGTCCAATGAGTTTAAAAACAGGAGAGAACTGGAATCCATATTTGAAGCAATAAAGAACAAAAGCAGTGAAAATATGTGAGAAACTCCTCAAGGAGGAAGGATGAAAAAAGATTAAAGTGACATAAAGTAAGTAAGAGTTATATAGGAAAGGAGCTACAACCAATGACTATGAGATGCTCTTGAAGAAAGAGAGCAAGAGAAACAAACCCATTTTTAAAAATCCAATTGAAAGAAAGAATTTCTGGGCAGAAAAAAAGGTTGCTAGCAGATCAAAAGGTACTTTCATGCCAAAGTAAGGAAAACTACCTGGACAACACCAATGAGAGAAAACTAACACGTATGAACCAGGAAGGTGGGCAGGAAGGTGAGGGGTTCAAGGGTCAGGTTATCCTCGGACTTTAGAACACCAAATGCTGCAGAGCAATGTACCAAAGTCAAAGTGCTAAGAAGGAAAATAGAGCCCTCAGACCCAGGTAAGAGGTCAATCATCAGGATTGCAGGGTGGCTCAGTTGGTTAAGTGTCTGATTTCAGCTCAGATCATGATCTCATGGTTTGTGAGTTCCACCCCACATCGGGCTGTGCACTGACAGTGTGGAACATGCTTGGGATTCTCTTTCTCTCTTTCTCTCTCTGCCCCTATCCTGCTCTCTCTCTCTCTCTCAAAATAAATAAACTATAAATAAACAAGAAGTTAATCATCTGTGAGGGCAATTGAGGGATATAAATGAAGTCCTAAAATATATCATTCATATACATTTCATGAAAATGGTAATTTAAAATTATACGGCCAATAATGCAATGAATGAAATGTAAGATTTTATACAGTAATAAATGAAAGTTTAACAAAAAATACACATATACATTGATAAAAAGTATATAAAATTAAATTTGAATAATTGTTGTATTCATGTGCATCACCATGACAAAAAGTCAGAAAAGTTCTGAAAGAGTTCAAAATGTAAAATGTGTAGCCCCCATAATCCTGATTAAATTAACATGCTGGAAATTGTATGACAGAGGTACATTAAATGCAATGCCTTACATAAGGGTATTTTAAATGCTTTAATCCTTTTAAATTTGGTAATTCAAACACACATTTGGAGGGAAAAACCCTGAAGGGTGATAATAATCCAATAAAAACAGGCAATATCCTACTTGCAAATTTCCAGACACACATACACATAGATCAAAAATGAAACACAATGTAATGCATCCAGGAAGCAAAGAACAGAAACGGTAAACACTAAAAAAAGGTTTTCAGCTCGGGATGTAAATATTACATGGCTCACGTTCTTTTGTTCATGATCTGTTTCGCTCTTATCCTTTCCATATTACAAGTTTGAGCTTCTCAAGCTTTCTTCTTTTCCCTTAGTGCTAACAGAATTTCAGCTATGGACTTCCTAATTCCTGACAAATGAAATCTCAGCCTCATAAGAAAATGTTCCCTCTTTCCCTTATAGCTACAAAGAAAAGCAGATGGTATTACAAGTCTGAAAATATTTTATTGTAAAAAAGAAGTCTTATAAGAAGACATGTGGACTTTAGAAATTGCTACTGTGTCTTGTGAAAACAACCCTTAAGTTCTAGTAAGTCTATAATTTTGACCAAGTGTCTTATTTAATAATGTGTCACTCCTGTAATACTCAAATTGCTACTTCTGAATTTCTAAATGTTACAAATATGGAACAGATTGTGTCAAATCAGAAAGATCATCAAGCTCTCCTCTCCTCTCACGTGCATAAGGAAATAAAAAAATGTAACTCTGGTCTCTTGTTTTCTGAGAGTTTGAAGGTCTTGTCTCAGTTATGTTAATACAAAACATCAATCACCAGTAATTCAATCAAAAGTTGAGTTGATGACGGTGGCTCTAAGCTAACCCCTACATATGGGCCAGTGAAACAGAGGAGACACATTAACTTGCATTTGGGTTCTGGTGGGGAACTGACCCCAACTCTCTCTCTCTCTATAGTGCCCCTACAAGGAGGCCCTTGACTGAAAATTTCCAAGCAAATTATAATTTTTAATATTTGTTACAAATCTGTAATCATCAAGGCAGTATGGTACTGGCACAAAAACAGATACTTATATCAAAGGAACAGAACAGAGAATCCAGAAATGGACCCACAAATGTATGGCCAGCTAATTTTTGACAAAGCAGGAAAGAATATCCAATGGAAAAAAAAAGTCTCTTCAGACATTGGTACCGGGAAAACTGGACAGCAACATGCAGAAGAATGAACCTGAGCCGCTTTCTTACACCATACACAAAAATAAACTCAAAATGGATGAAAGACCTAAACATAAGATAGGAAGCCATCAAAATCCTAGAGGAGAAAACAGGCAATAACCTCTTTGATTTCAGCTGCAGCAACTTATTACTTGATGTGTCTCTGGAAGCAAGGTAAACAAAAGCAAAAACGAACTATTGGGACCTCATCAAGATAAAAAGTTTCTGCACAGCAAAGGAAACCATCAGCAAAACTAAAAGGCAACCAACAGAATGGGAGAAGATATTTGCAAATGCCATATCAGATAAAGCGTTAGTATCCAAAATCTATAAAGAACTTATCAAACTCCACACCCAAAAAACAAATAATCCAGTGAAGAAATGGGCAAAAGACATGAATAGACACTTTTCCAAAGAAGACATCTAGATAGCTAACAGACACATGAAAACATGCTTAACATCACTCATCATCAGGGAAATACAAATCAAAACCACAATGAGATACTACCTCATACCAGTCAGAATGGCTAACATTAACAACTCAGGCAACAATAGATGCTGGTGAGGATGCAGAGAAACTCTTTTGCACTGCTGGTGGGAATGTAAACTGGTACAGCCACTCTGGAAAACAGCATGGAGGTTCCTCAAAAAATTAAAAATAGAACTACCCTATGACCCAGTAATAGCACTACTAGGTATTTATCCAAAGGATACAAAAATGTTGACTCACAGGGGCACCCGCACCCCAATGTTTATAGAAGTACTATCAACAATAGCCACAATATGGAAAGAGCCCAAATATCCACTGACTGAATGGATAAATAAGATGTGGTATGTATATACAATGGAGTATTACTTGGTGATCAAAAAGAATGAAATCTTGCCATATGCAACAACGTGGATGGAACTAGAGTGCATTATGCTAAGCAAAATAAGTCAGAGAAAGACAAATATTATATGATTTCACTTATATGTAGGATTTAAGAAACAGATGAACACAGGGGAAGGGAAGCAGAGACTCTTAAGCACAAAGAAAATGAGGGTTGCTGGAGAGGTGCTGGGTGGGGGATGGGCTAAATGGGTGATGGCATTAAGGAGGGCACTTGTAATGAGCACTGGATGTTACATGTAAGTGATGAATCACTAAATTCTACTCCTAAAATCATTATTACAATATATGTTAACCAGTTTGGATATAAATTTTAAAAAGCAAGCAAATTATAAATTTGTTCTCATTGTTTTTGTTCTCATTGATTGCAGTCTGTGGCTCTGACCAGCTGTGACTGGGTACAGGTCCATTAGGTGGTCCTTGATGCAGCTCACTCAGAAGGAATCCATGTGTCAAGAATAAGCATCTCCTGGTGTGAGACACAGTCAGGGTAGGACTTTATCTGATGCATGATGCCAGTTTTCTCTAGGAGCTGAGGCTCAGCGGAATAAGCTCTTTTATGCTTCTGGCAGCACAGGATTAGAAAATTGCCACTCAAGAGGCATTGCTCAAGAGAAAGTGGCCCTTCCTCAGTTAGAAGGGTCTGCTGCCCTGGAGGATGAACACTCCAGGACCTCAGAACAGCTGTGTGAATGTTCTTTTGTGAAAATGTCTGCTATGTGGTCTCTAGGTTGCCCGAGAATTTTGTAACTTTTTATTTGAATGCGAGATTATTTTTCTTTTCTTTTTTTTTATTTTTTACTGTATTTAAGAGCGGGCAGGCATGTGCACAAGCTCCCTGTCTGAGCGGGGGAGGGGCAGAGAGAGAGGGAGAAGCCAATATCCCAATCTCTGCGCTGAAAGCATGGAGCCCCACACGGGGCTTCATCTCACTAACCAAAAACCTGACCTGAGCCAAAAATCAAGATTTGGATGCTTAACCAACTGAGCCACCCAAGCACCCCTATTTTTCTGACAGGCATGAGAAATTGAGAAACAGCAGAAGAGTTGTTTCTAAAGGGATATGGTTGCAGAAATTGTTCACTGCAGGAGAAGGTCTTTGGATGAACAAGATAGGCTTCATGGACCTATTACAAATAAAGCTAAATCATTAGATTAAGTTAATTTGTTCTGTAACTTGAAACTTAAAAGATGGTTTTGGGACTCATTCCTGAATTTACCACAGTGAGAAATAAAAATGCAAACAGAGATTTTAAGATCACATATGGCTTTGTATTTCTTTAACAAAAAAATCTTTATTATTTACTAATTTTTTTAAGTTAATTTATTTATTTTGAGATAGCACAAACAGGAGTGGGACAGAGAGGATAGACAGAATCCGAAGCAGGCTCCGCTTCAGTACAGAGCCCGGATATGTCAGTACAGAGCCCGGATATGGGGCTCGAACCCATGGACCATGAGTACATGACCTGAGCTGAAATCAAGAGTTGGACACTTAAGCAAATAAGCCACCCAGGCGCCCCTAACAACAACAAAAAAATCTTAAAGAACTTTCTAAATCTCTCACATTTCCCCTGTAGGTTAAGTATTATTTATATTAACATTTAAAAGCATATAAATATAAATCTCAGTACATAATTAAAATGAGTTGCATAAATGACCAACATATTTATAAACTGGAATCTTACAAATCTTGGAATCAGACAATATTGCAAATATTACGCTTTTTGAATCAACTTTTGAGGTGTACTGTGTTGCAATATTCTTAGCAGTGGTTATACTATCTTTAATGTTGACTTAAATATAGTTTCCAAATTTATTGATTTTGGAAACTTAGATAAATAACTAATTTTTAAAATATTCTATTAATCTAAAAATTTCTAAAAATGCTAAACTTCAAAACAAGAACATAAATTACTTTCTTACCAATTTGTTACAGTTTATTCTTCATATTATTCAAATTAAGATGGCAAAAGCAATTGTTGTCTTATATTCCTATTTATGTTTGAACTTAGGGCTTAAATCTTTAAATTACATTTCATTTAAAACCCTGTTTGGGGGGTGCCCGGGTAGCTCATTCAGTTAAACATTCAACTCTCCATTTTGGCCAGGTCATGATCTCATGGTTCATGACTTTGAGCCCTGCATCAGGCTCTGTGCTGATGGTACAGAGCCTGCTTGTGATTCTCTTTCTGCCCCTTCAGCATGCTCTCTCTCTCTCTCAAAAATAAACTTAAAAAAAAAAAAAAAACACTTGTTTGGTATGATTATGAAGCTGTGGATATATATCAGGGTTTATGAAAGTTAATGACTAAAACAGACGTTTTTGTAATAGAGAAAACAGGAATAGTAGTTCAGGTTCCAACTCAAGTCTCTGCCTGCTGGGTCATCTGTGCAGGTGGCAGAAATTCTGATTTCAAAGTATATACACTCTCACTTTTCCAAAGTCTTTTCATATTTACGAGGACCCATTATACTTTTGAACTCTTTATGGTTGTCAACAATTATAACACACTAGAACGATTCTAAACTCCTGGAAAAGCAAAAATTTTCCACTGGTCCATATGCTATCTACATCTTATAAACTATTTTATTCTAGTTAATAATACAGTCAAGGCTGTGGTTGTTATTCCCAGGCACCTTCCTCTTATCTGTTTTGTTTTAAAGTTTTTTGTTGTTGTTGTTGTTTTTTAATTTGAGAGAGAGAGAGAGAACAAGCAGGGGAGGGACAGAGAGCGGGAGACAGAATCCCAATCCCGATGTGGGGCTCATACTCACAAACTTGACCTGAGCTGAAGTCAAGAGTCACACGCTTAACTGACTGAGCCACCTGGGTGCCCCATCTTCCTCTTATCTTGATCAACTAATCAGTTTGTTCTTGCAACTATTTTAGACAGTACCCTTCTGGAATATTCTCTAATTCAAAATCTTTGAAGATGTAGGGAGTGTTTTACGTTAATACTGTTTCGGTACTCTTCACGTGGCTGTTTGGTGGAATCAACTGCTCCCTCACCTTGCTATTAACCCCCAATTGCAGAGCACAGGCAAAATAAGAAAGGATTCTGGGCACAATGAGGCATTATTAGTTTGCCCAAGGTTTTTGTTTTTCCCCTTATTTGCTCAACATACTTTACGAACTACCCTATCATCAGGCTCACAAGGTGGAAAAAATTATCAGGACAAGGAGAGTAGATACTTCTCCCCCTTCTGGAGGGGAACCTTTAGTACATAGTAGAGTGAAATCTTCACATGAAATTAGTGATTGTATGTACCTTTCCAGTACACTCACGTATAAGGGCTGATAGGAGTCTCTCAGCAATTTAAAGTTTTCTTAAATACTTTATATTTGCAAAGTTCCTACAGTAATTGGGGATCTTCTGTGAGGCAGCCTGGCAGAGGTCTACTGATTTATCAATGCTTTCGCTGCTCACATCAACTAGAATCAGTGGGAATAGTAAAACAGCAAAATGCAATTTGACAATGTTAAGCTCAGCATGAACTATGCTTAAACCAGACTACTGTGGCCAGTCAACTGTCCACAGCTGTTAGGACATGAGGTCTAAAGTAAACGTAAAATTGAAACTTTCTCCAGAGCGTTAATACGAAGTCTATAAGACTATCGATTACTTCCAGGAGTTACTCACAATGGGAGAGCATCCAATCCTACGTAAGGCAGTGCTCAATTATTACAAAGCTCTGGTGACTTCTGTCACCAAAAAATTTTATTTACTGATATAAGGAGCCCCACTGGTTGACACAGACAGATGGTTTCCTATTTGAAAGCCTAGTAACTGGGTCTACCTTAAGGCCTATCAGTGGAAAACATTGTTCAAATCTCAGCTGATGAAAAAGATCTTACCCCAGTCCTGCTGCTCTGTCAAGTGCCAAGGCATTTTTGTCTTGGGCCCATGGCTCCCACTGTAAGAAAACATCTTTCCTTCCATTTAACAGTTTTTTGCTACTAACATGTTTCACTTGTAGACAGAAGAACCAATGACCTACTTCTCACTTGGGTTCCATACTAGAAGCTGCAGGTTACTGAAAATTCCTCACCATGTCCTAAAACTACTTCACAGATGGTAATACTAATACCCCCCAACCTGGCCTGCCGACAATTGAACTCAACCCATGTTCAAGAAGCATCCAACAACTTTCTGGATATGCTGTAAGTAAATTTCATCCTACAAAAACTGGGGAGACTTAAGAATTCCCAATGTTAATACAGTTCACCTGCCTATGGTCAAAAAGAAGGTCTTGTTCCACATTTTACTTGTGATTTCTACATATAGATTATAATTTGCTTCTAACAAATACAGACCTATCCTGGCCTTTCATGCATCAAGGTTCTGCCTTACTCCCCCACCCCACCCCACCCCTCAAATGAGTCCAGGGATAAAAACTTCTAAGGTAAAATTTATTGCAATGATTTTTTATTTTGCTTTGGTTTGGTTTTATTTTGTCAAAAACTGAATTAAAAACCCTTCACTGGAAAATAATATCTCCCTTGTAACCAGTCACACAAATGTGGGGACCTAGTAGGATTGCCAACCCTCTCACTTTCAGAGAAAATCAGACCCAGCACTAGGATCCACAGTGTGTGAGAATGAACAAACACCTTGACAGTTGACAGTCACTGTGCTCTTCCTCCTCGGCTTTCTGTACTGGTCACCGAGTTGCAATTATAAGGGGAGGGTGATTTGTTATCAAAACTTAAGTAAAACTGAGCTTGCTTAACACTGGCCCCAGTTAGCATTAGTACATTCTTTTCTGTAAGCGTTCAAAGATACAATAAATACACATATGGCTGCACTTAAATATAAATAATTTTAAATTCTGGGTCTGGTTTTTTTTTTAATTTAGGAAATGTTGACATGGAACCATACAACGAGGGGTCTTTAGTGGGGGGATGGAAGCAATTAAAAGTCCTGTCAGGAGAAAATTACCCTGAATCTGGGGATTCCTGCCATTCTATATCATGAAAATAGATTTAAGCTGGCCCTATGAATAGTAAATCCAGGCTGTAAAGTCTGTTTGGACAGACAAAAGTCTCAGTTATAACAAAAAAACCTCACAACTTACCTCAGATTCTGTAGTTTACACTCTGGGTTTTTCAAGGCTTCACACAAGGACTTTACTCCATTGTCCCCTACATCACTCCCTTTCAGGTCAAGATGCATCAGATTCTGGTTGTGAGTCAAGGAACTAGCAATATCCCGACAACCATCAGGGAAAGAAAGAAATCTCATCCTTCAGAATAAAAATAGGCAGGGGGGGATTACAAAATTATTCATATCCTGGTTATAGCACTCACTTTCTTTTCAAAACCAACTCTTAGATAACTAAATATTCCTGCCGTTTCTTATTTTACTGTGGATTTCTCAGATTTCACAATTTCTCAGAAATCTGAGTTTCAGGATGTTGCTTAGAAAAATAATTGGGTTACTACTTAGATAGCCATTACATCCTGACAACTGATATCCTCAACTTTTTTTTGACCTTGAAGGAAAAGAAGGTAATAACATCAGGAAAAGCAGAAGAGGAGGTTTTGAACTCTTAACCCTAGGAATGACTACCAGAAATAATGGGGGATATTCCAAATACTTCATTACAGCATTAATTCACATTGAATCCTTTAAATAACCCCAGGTGAGTTCATAATTAATATCAACTGTTTGATGTGCAACATTAACAAAACATATCACTGCAAAAGACGCTGTCATCTTGTGGACTTTAAGTGTACAGAGACAGCCCAAAGCTAAATATGGGAGGAAGTTAAGTATGCCCCTTTTTCTTCCTAGCTATTATCTGCTATTCAGTCACTGTTAGCTATATCTGATTCTTCTGTAAGTGCCTCTGGTAGTCCCAAATGCCTAATATGCTTACACTGCTACTAACTGTTCAAAACATCCCTGTGTAACATCACCTCTCCTCCCTTTCATCCACCACCTAACCTTCACCCTCACTCCCCTTCTAGCCAAGCACAGGAAAATAAAACTTTTACCTGTTTACAGCATTAACCATCATCATCCAGTAAAAGTGCCTAATGCACTCACTAAATATAAATTGGAAGTACGATTTCATGTGTTAAGGAAAAAGGACTTGAAGTAAGACCACATTGAGGTGAGAAAGACTAACAGCTACTTTCATGGTGTCACCCCCTAAGGGACCCTTGCACTGTAAAAGAGGGAGCCATTTAACCCCAGAGAAGGCAGTAGCAATTTCAGGGCTTTAGATTGGTGACTTTCAGTAAAAGGAAAATGTAGGGGAGATGCCTGGGGGTGAATGAAAAGGATTTCCAGGAACCCCTTGATCATGACATCTATGCAGTTGACTACACCATCTATGGTGCAAAACCAGACCAAATATGGTACTTTAAATCTAAGGTCAGATCTCACTGAAAACATGGAGATTCCAAGGGAAATATTTAGGGAGAAGCCTGTCCCCCTCCCCTAAAAAAAGAACATCAATCTCCAGTGCTAATCGTTTGTTCAGTATTCAATACATATTACTGAGCACTAATTAGGCCTTGAGCACATGGATGGGCATTGAATACAGTACTAAATAGCATCAGTTCCAGCTCTTAGTAGAGCCAGTAGACAAAAGGGAGAAAGCCATGTAAACCAGCAAATGTAAAAAAATGATAGGGTCTGTAGAATCAAATTAGGATATAATAAAGACAAGTAGCAAATGTTGGCCAGGATGAGGAGCAGGCGGAACTTTCATACATTGTCAGTAGGACTACAAAATGGCACAATCACTCTAAAGAGCTGGCTGGCAATTTATTAACAGGTTAAACATCCATCTGTAAACTGGCAGTTCCATTCCTAAATATTAGCCCAAGAGATGAGAACATATATCACACACATGCAAAATTCGTACAAAAATAGTCATAGCAGCCTTACTCATTATAGCCAAAAACTGGAAACAACACAGGAGTCTATTCAAAAGAGAATGAATGAGCTGCAGTAGGTCAAACAATGGAATACTCCCATCAGCAATAAAAAGAAACAGGCTACTAAAACATACAACTACATAGGTAAATTTTTAAAACATTTCGTTGAGCAAAAGAATACAGACACAACACGTACATACTACATGAAGCAATCAAAACTATTTACAAGAACAGACAAAGCTAATCTATAGTTATAAATTTAGAAAGTGGTTGCCTTTGAGACTGGATAGGGTAAGAAAACTAATAGAAGGGGGTAGAAGGAAACTTCCAGCGGTGATGGAATTATTCTCTAGCTTGTTTTGGGTATTGGTTACATAGGTATATGCAATCATCAAGCTTGACTAGACACTTACTATCTGTGCCTTTTATTAAATGTAAATTATTCCTCAATAGAAAGAAATTAAAAAGAAAAATAGTGTACTCCAGAACCTATCTTTGAAAATGCTGTTGAGCTGCCTAGAATGCCTTAGCTCTGTGTCCTTCCTCACGTACAAAATTCCTTATCGGGCCTCAAAAAACACATGTCAATAGCTGCTACACTCCCAGAACAAGTTAGGTATGCTTCCACATCCCCAGAGGCTTCCACTGGTGGTGTTCTTAAAGTAGTTTACACCGTGGATTTTAAATATTTGTTTACTATTGGATCCCCTAATAAGTAGTAGCCAATGGGACAAGGAAAGAAGGTGGAATAACTCCATTAGATTTTCTGATGCCAAACTTACAATAGCTTCTGTAGTTTACAGCTTGGATGCCTCAGTTCCTGATAAAAAGTCTTCATGGCTAATTCATTGAGGTTGCTATGACACAGGTCCAATTCTCTCAAGTGTTCATTTGTATGAAGCACTGAACAGAGATCTTGCCAGCAATGAGTAATATGACCACCATCCCTTCGCCTAGATAATTGAGAAAAAGAAAAGATGGATTTATCTGTTTCAACCAGGGCACCTGTCAGAAGATGGTGTTGGGTGAAAGGAAGTATACCCCGAAAATGGTGAGTACATCAGTGCAGGTCTGTTGTGGGCGCAGTCCACCCGAAAATCTTCCTCTTGGCACCCCAAAGGCTTTGTTTGCCAAGTAACTCTCTCACCCCCTCAACATATTTCTTCAACACACAAAACTACACTAGAGACTTCACTTTGGAGGAAGAGACTTAGGAAGGACAATCCGGAGGTCTTCAAATACCCAAAGAGCCAGTATCAAGAAGAAAAATAAGACTACAAAGAGTAAGAATAGGAGTAATAGGGAGACATCTGGGGACAGGGTGGAGACTAAGAAGCCCGGGTTTTGAGCTCCAGTTCTCCCGTTGACTAGCTACATCTCTTTAGGTAAGTCACATCAGTTCTAGGAGCTCTGAGCTCTCTTCATGTATGAAATGGAAATTCTATCTCCCTTCACAGGACTGTGAGGATTTAATAGTCAAATTTAGTACATACACAAAGGCACTCTGTAAATTTGTAACTGTTGTATAATTTAACTAATAGGCATACTATTGACAAACTCATTATAAACAAAGGTTAGTAAGGAATAAAGCAGAGGACATCCTTATAATTATAAGCAAAAGCTCTACAACAAAACAGTCCTGAGTCCCAACTCTGCCTTTCACTAAACTGGCTGATCTGGCAACATCACTAGCCTAGGCGAGCCTCAGTTTCTTCATCTTAAACAATGAAGATAATAGTATCTATTTCTTAGGATTACTGTGAAGATTCAGTAAGAATCTATACAAAATGCTTAACAAAGGTTTCCCATTGTAAATGCTAACAATCGATAGCTGTTTATTTATATTAAAATACATAAAAGTCTAGCATGTTGCCTTATACAAATAGTTGCTATAGGAGAGGGAAAAAAAAAAGCATCTTTTTCCCTGTGGCCTCCTAGGTTCTCCCCGGGGCCCTCTAAATTGGACAGGCAAAAGACAGATTAACAAGAGAAAAGCATACAAATTGTATTAGCATATGCATTGTAGACCTACATGGGAGGAATTCAGTGATGAGTAACTCAGAGATGTAGGCATTATTTGGGTTTATATAGCTAATTTAGTGGGGGAAAGGCAGAGGGAGAAAAGGCACTTGTGGAAAAACAAAGGACTTGTTGGAAAGATAAATGGACCCTTAAGAGAACAGAGAAGAGACAGGATAGTTTGTGACAACATCCACCTGGGTGTGGTGCCAACTTGCCTCCAAGAAGAAATTAGAGAAACTGCTTGCAGGGAGGGGATTCATGACAGTTGAGTTCTTTTTAGAGGCTCTGCCTGTAGGCAGGTAAGGAGCTTCAGGAACTCAAATGCTTTCAGCTCAGAATACTTCTAATGGAAAAGTGGCATATTTTGGGGTGGCATATCCTGATCTCCTTCACTACCCAATAAATACTGGTTTCCCCATACCTTACTTAAAAATTGGATTGAATAACATTGCAGAGTGCTGGCCTCTGTTACCACCTGAGGTCTTAAATTTGAGAAAACTAGGCAATACATCATTCATTCAAACATTTAAGTGCCTACTACGTAGAAATGCTGTGGAAGGGGTGTGTGGGTGGCTTAGTAGGTTAAGTGTAGGACACTTGATTTCAGATCAGTTCATAATCTCACAGTTTGTGAGTTTGGGCCCCGATTCAGGTTCTGTGCTGACAGTGCAGAGCCTGCTTGGGATTCTCTCTCTCCCTCTCTCTTTCTGCCCCTCCCCCACTCATGTGCATGCTCTGTGTCCAAAAAAAAAAAATATATATATATATATTAAAAAAAAAAGAAATGTTATGGGATATAACAGTGAACAAGACAGATAGCGATGCTATTAAATTTACAACACTGTTTTGTTGTGGAAGACACTGACCCACCTATAATGTGCCTCTTAGAACACTGGGTTTCTCAGACTCTTATTTTAGCAACAAGGCCAACTCTAGTATTATATAACACTAGAACACAGATGAAGGGAAGGTAGCCTGAGGACTAGCAATATAATGGCCAGAATGTCTTCTTAATGTTTACTCTTGGGCATAAAATACATTCTAACACCCTGGGTTCAATCACATCTTTAAACAGAACCACTAAGTCAGAATTGAGAAGACAGACTGAATGAGATTACTTAGAACACCCCGAGAACAGTAAAGGTCATGGCATCCGAGCCTAGAATTTTCTCACAGCTAAGGAGAAATGAAATGTATGTCCTTACAAGGGAGATGGTTCTGTGATTGTACCTAATGGCAACAAGGCAGTGTGGGTTAAGCTGGAAAACCAAGGACTCACAATCCTATGTAGGACCTCAGTCAAATTAATATCTTTTGATACCTCAGGGTTTTTACTAGTAGGCTTTTACTAGGATTGTTGAGAGCCTAAATGAGCTGGGACTTAGAAGACTGTCAGCATATGGTCAAGCAGATGCTAGCTATTACCTGATGTTTGTTGAACCGACAATTGTGCACTTACTATCCAGGCAAACTTCTCTGAATCAAAGTTTTGTAATCTGAAAAATAAACTGAGATATGCTTTTGACCAGCATTGAACTGGGTAAGAGATTAAATTTCCCATGCACTAGACAACTATGTACCACATACATTGCCCTCAAGTTCAGTTAAATCTGGAGCTAATCCCATAGTTGAATTCTTCCCCCAGGCATAGATGGAGTCAGAAAAGGCAATTCAAGGAAGAGAAGAGGATAAAATAATAGGCATAAAACTCTAAAGACTCATTATTTCAAAATACTCATTCAGCCCCTACTATTTCTTATCCACATCGTACTCTCTCCAGTTAGGTGTTAAAGGGCTGAGACCTTTCATGAACTACAAAGCAAAGACTGACCTAAGTCTAGGCTACAGGGAAGGTGAGCTAGGTCAGCAGCTTATAGAGGAACAGATAGATACCCTATATAAACGAGCTTCAGCAAGAAATTCCCATTCCCTTGTTCTTCTGGAGGGCATTCTTTTTAAAAGTTAAACGTGTACCATACTGGATGCAACTTTGTGCTAGGATGTGACCTGAAGATTATTTCTAGTTAAGGGTGTTGACAGGTGATAGCTCTCAGCCAAGCCCCTTTCTTGATACTGCCCTCAGGCCAAGAGAGCCACTTCAGGCATATTTTTGTCCTTTCCTCACCAGTAGCCACTACTGGTCAATAAGGGGTTTCAGTGCTTCCCCTCCTTGCCTCAAGGTAGGACAAGCCTGAAGGGTTATCCTGGCTCTGGCACCTCAGCTCAACAATTCCCCCCCTCTCACCAATGAAATCTATTTCCCTCACTCCCTGACAGGGAACTTCCATGCTTACCAAATTTCAGCTAGGGGGCTTGAGTTTAACATCTTCTCAAATACCATGGTTACCGACAGTTTCATGGTCCGTAAACATTGGCAGTGCTTAAGGCAGAATGAAGATACAAGCAAATGGATTTTCCCACAAATATTAATGACAATCTTTTGGAAATAGCTCATTGCCTGGCTTATATAAGCTTCATCTTGAGTCTCATACAGATAGAAAAACAACTCCAGAAATTCCACCTGTGCTGGAAAATCTTCACTGTTTCCCATCATCTCCAGCCACTGAAGTATCTTCCATTTTATCTCTAGTGACATTTTACAGCTAAAAGTTTTCTCCAGTTGTTTTACTCGATCTTCATTCAAAAGGCCAAACAAAAAGCATTTCATCTGTGTCAGATGGGGGTCTTTATAACTGTTGCTTTCAAGCAACAGCTTCAAGTCTTCGAAAGACTGAAAGGAACTGTTCTTGGTTCCCCAGCTGTCTTGCAACATATAGAACATAGCTGCAAGAAACTCCTGAACGTGCAGGTGGGTGAACATGTAGCAATTTTCATACTCCATGTCCTTTTGAAGAATATTGAGGTCCAGGAAAATTGACACATCCGATTTAGATAAGCCATGCTTTCTGAGATTCTCCCTGTAAAATACAGATGTCATGGTCCACACTCCTTTGGCAGCCAAGTGGCACAGGCTGCTTATTTGGGTTTGGCTGGGTAGACTAGCACTGTTTCCATCTACTGGTGGGAACAAGCTAGAGATATAGCAGATAAACAGCGCTGTTGTTGTTTTGCAAGTTAACATGATGTCACCACCCTTCTCTATTTGCTGCTCCAGACAGGTACAAAGAAGCCAGCACACTAGGGGGACTTTACACATGCTAAAAGCCATCTCATTGCTTCTTAGTGAATTGAATACTTGCAAAGCTCTCTTCCGGTCTTCAAAACATTGGTAAATATACTCCTCTCTTGCACCCTTAGACATACCCAGCAACTCTACAGAATGCGGATTCTTCAACAGAGGCTTCAGTTTCTTACAAGCTGTGAGTCTTGTTGTCACCAATAAGGATGACTCAGGGAGCATCACTTTCCTCAGCAGACTACTGAGAAGGAAGGACACTGGGTGTACCTGGGTCCAGTCCTCACACAGCACAGACTCAGGTTCCTCAAAGGCGAAGTTCAGCTCATCAAAACTATCAATAATAAAAAGGAGACTGCCGGGCTGGGACATGATCCTTTCAATGGGGCCTTCTGTGCTGGGCCAGTCCTTTGATATCATTTGAACAAAACTTCGTTCTCTCAACTGGTTGATTTCTCTTGCATTGAGATAAAAAACATAGCTAAACCTCTGCTGGTAGAGATTTCCCTGGGCCCAATCTACCACTGCTTTTCTCACCAAGGTTGTTTTCCCAACTCCAGCAGGCCCCTGGAGCACCACTGTCTGTGGCTGCTCACCGGTTTTCACATCCACGTCAAACAGATGTTCCAACAGTTCTTGATCTTTCTGAGCAACTCCAGGATGTAAATCTTCAGGTTCTCCAAATAAACACTTCTTATCCCACGTGATACAATATTTTTCTGTTATTTGGGTTCTGTATTCTGTTCCATCACCTAAGTTAGTGAGAATGGAGCAGGAAAAAAAAAAACACAGATACACATGATCAAAGCGAATTCTGTCAATTGCAGTGTCAAGAACACTGGACTTGAAGTCAAGAACAAGCAATAATGTGCACTCAAATCAAAGTGCAGCTGGTTTAGGTAAGAATATAAGTAAAACTAAAACATGTTCCTATAGATTTAAAACATGCATAAGAAACTGACAAAACAAGAATGAATTTATGGTGGAAAGTAAAAATTAGATTTGCTCTAAAAATGTGTTCTCTTTGGGGCATCTGGCTGCCTCAGTCAGTAGAGCTTCCAGCTCTGGATCCTGGGGTTGTGAATTCAAGCCACACATTGGGCATGGAGCCTACTTAAAACAAAAAAAGAGAAATATGTTCTCCTTGTACTCTTCCTCTATAGAGGGAAAAAAAAGATGCCTTATGCGGAGAGCACAGTCATCATCCAGATGAAAAAAGAACACAGGTCAATTAACAGTGATAGCCAGGGAAGACCTGAAGACATATCTGAATCTATAGATCGAAATAATCTGCCTTTTAGTAAACTATGAAGAATAATGAACATTGAAACATAGCCTGAAGAATATTTAAAGAAAAGAAAAATATTCCCTTTTCTAGATGTGTCTCCTTAGGTAAAGGAAACAAAAGCAAACAGCAAAATAGGTTTGCTGCACAGCAAAATAAAAATATTCTGCACAGCAAAGGAAACAATCAACAAAACTAAAAGACAACCTACCGAATGAGAGAAGATATTTGCAAATGATATATCTGATAAAGGGTTAGTACTCAAAATATATAAACAACTTCTACAACCCGGGGTGCTTGGCTGGCTCAGTTGGTAGAACATGCGACTCTTGGTCTTGGGGTTGTAAGCTCAACCCCCATGTTGGGTGCAGAGATTCCTTTTTAAAAATTTTTTAAGTTTATTTATTTATTTTGAGAGAGAGAGAGAGAGAGAGAGAGAGAGTGTGTGTGTGTGCACAAGCAGGGGATAGGCAGAGAGAAGGTGAGACAGAATCCTCAGCAGGCTCCAACTATCAGCACAGAGCCTGACATGATGCTTAAACTCACAAACCGTGAGATCATGACCTAAGCCAAGATCAAGAGTTAGATGCTTAACTGACTGAGCCATCCAGGCACCCCAATAAATATTTTTTTAAAGAACTTCTACAACTCAATGCCAAAAAACCCAAGTAATCCAATTAAAAATGGGCAAAAGACATGAATAGACATTTCTCTAAAGAAAACACCCAGATGGCCAACAGACACAAGATTTTCATCATCACTCATCATCAGGGAAATACAAATCAAAACCATAATGAGATATCACCTCACACCTGTCAGAATGGCTAAAATCAACAACAATAGAAACAACAAGTGTTGGAGAAGATGTGGAGAAAAAGGAACCCTTGTGCACTGTTGGTGGGAATGCAAACTGGTACAGCCATTACGGAAAACAGTATGGAGATTCCTCACAAAATTAAAAATAGAACTACTATACAATCCAGTAATCCCACTACTGGGTATTAACTCAAAGAATATGAAAACACCAATTCAAAAAGATATATCCACCCCTATGTTTATTGCAGTATTACTTAAAAGAGCTAAGAAATGGAAGCAGCCTAAGTGTTTACTGATAGATGAATGGATAAATAAAAAGTGGTATATACATATGATGGAATATTACTCAGCCATAAAAAAGAATGAAATCTTGCCATCTGCAACAACATGGATGAGCTAGAGAGTATAATGCTAAGCAGAATAAGTCAGAGAAAGACAAACATCACATGATCTCACTCATATGTGAAATTTAAGAAACAAAATAAATGGACAAAGGAAAAAAAAAAACAAAGAGACAAACCAAAAACTAGATTCTCAACTACAGAGAACCGATGGTTACCAGAGGAGAGGTGGGTGGGGGGATGGGTGAAATAAGTGATGGGGATTAAGAGTACACTTATCATGATGAGCACTTGAGTAATGTACAGAATTGTTGAATTACTACATTGCATGCCTGAAACTACTATAACACTGTGCGTTAACTATACTGGAATTAAAATTAAAAATATATTCCGAAGTGTCCAAGCAAAGTGAAAACATAGTTTCACCCTTACCTAGTTAAGTCCAATTCCTTCTTTAGATCTTAAATGTCACTGTTCAGAGAACCTGTCTCTGAACCCCAATGCTAGAATAGTTCTCTTTCATTTTTCTCAAAACATGCTATATTTTCATTCACAGTACATCTCACAATCTACAATTACTTTTAAACGTAAATAATTCTTTTCTTTATTCTACCAGGGCATTCAGTACAAACATCTAACACAATTCATGTCCTACGAGATTATGCTTAGATCTCCTCCAGAAGAAGGTAGGTATTGCAAGGCAGATACACTCTACTAAATATTATACCATAAAAAGAGTAACACTTAAAAGAAAATTGGGATTATGAGGATGATTGGTTCTTAATTTTTAATGTTTATTTATTTTTGAGAGACAAAGTGTGAGTGGGGGATGGGCAGAGAGAGAGGGGGACAGAGGATCCAAAGAGGGCTCTATGCTGATAGCAGCGAGCCCAATGTGGGGCTCAAACCCACAAACCACGAGATCATGACCTGAGCCAAAGTTGGACACTGAACTGACTAGGCCATCCAGGTGCACCTATGAGGATGACTTACTTTCTTCATGGTACTTTTATCTATCTTCCAAATTTTCTAACAGTTAATTTCTACGAGAAGAAATCCTAATTTCCTAAATTTATGGTCAGTAATAAATACCATAAGAATAAACTTCCTTACACTGAATCAGAAATTAAGCTCAAAGCAAAAAGTTATCTTTAAGATCACTTAACACAGGAAGCATTTTTTATTTATTAGTGCTTGGAATAAAGCAGGTATCAATTACTTCTTTTTTTTTTTTTTTTTTTTTTTTTTTTTTTTTTAATATATGAAATTTACTGTCAAATTGGTTTCCATACAACACCCAGTGCTCATCCCAAAAGGTGCCCTCCTCAATACCCATCACCCACCCTGCCCTCCCTCCCACCCCCCATCAACCCTCAGTTTGTTCTCAGTTTTTAACAGTCTCTAATGCTTTGGCTCTCTCCCACTCTAACCTCTTTTTTTTTTTTTTTTTTTTTCCTTCCCCTCCCCCATGGGTTTCTGTTATGTTTCTCAGGATCCACATAAGAGTGAAACCATATGGTATCTGTCTTTCTCTGTATGGCTTATTTCACTTAGCATCACACTCTCCAGTTCCATCCATGTTGCTACAAAAGGCCATATTTCATTTTTTCTCATTGCCACATAGTATTCCATTGTGTATATAAACCACAATTTCTTTATCCATTCATCAGTTGATGGACATTTAGGCTCTTTCCATAATTTGGCTATTGTTGAGAGTGCTGCTATAAACATTGGGGTATAATTGCCCCTATGCATCAGTACTCCTGTATCCCTTGGATAAATTCCTAGCAGTGCTATTGCTGGGTCATAGGGTAGGTCTATTTTTAATTTTCTGAGGAACCTCCACACTGCTTTCCAGAGCGGCTGCACCAATTTGCATTCCCACCAACAGTGCAAGAGGGTTCCTGTTTCTCCACACCCTCTCCAGCATCTATAGTCTCCTGATTTCTTCATTTTGGCCACTCTGACTGGCGTGAGGTGATGTCTGAGTGTGGTTTTGATTTGTATTTCCCTGATAAGGAGCGACGTTGAACATCTTTTCATGTGCCTGTTGACCATCCGGATGTCTTCTTTAGAGAAGTGTCTATTCATGTTTTCTGCCCATTTCTTCACTGGGTTATTTGTTTTTCTGGTGTGGAGTTTGATGAGCTCTTTATAGATTTTGGATACTAGCCCTTTGTCCGATGTGTCATTTGCAAATATCTTTTCCCATTCCGTTGGTTGCCTTTTAGTTTTGTTGGTTGTTTCCTTTGCTGTGCAGAAGCTTTTTATCTTCATAAGGTCCCAGTAATTCACTTTTGCTTCTAATTCCCTTGCCTTTGGGGATGTGCCGAGTAAGAGATTGCTACGGCTGAGGTCAGAGAGGTCTTTTCCTGCTTTCTCCTCTAAGGTTTTGATGGTTTCCTGTCTCACATTCAGGTCCTTTATCCATTTTGAGTTTATTTTTGTGAATGGTGTGAGAAAGTGGTCTAGTTTCAACCTTCTGCATGTTGCTGTCCAGTTCTCCCAGCACCATTTGTTAAAGAGACTGTCTTTTTTCCATTGGATGTTCTTTCCTGCTTTGTCAAAGATGAGTTGGCCATACGTTTGTGGGTCTAGTTCTGGGGTTTCTATTCTATTCCATTGGTCTATGTGTCTGTTTTTATGCCAATACCATGCTGTCTTGATGATGACAGCTTTGTAGTAGAGGCTAAAGTCTGGGATTGTGATGCCTCCTGCTTTGGTCTTCTTCTTCAAAATTACTTTGGCTATTCGGGGCCTTTTGTGGTTCCATATGAATTTTAGGATTGCTTGTTCTAGTTTCGAGAAGAATGCTGGTGCCATTTTGATTGGGATTGCATTGAATGTGTAGATAGCTTTGGGTAGTATTGACATTTTGACAATATTTATTCTTCCAATCCATGAGCAGGGAGTGTCTTTCCATTTCTTTATATCTTCTTCAATTACCTGCATAAGCTTTCTATAGTTTTCAGCATACAGATCTTTTACATCTTTGGTTAGATTTATTCCTAGGTATTTTATGCTTCTTGGTGCAATTGTGAATGGGATCAGTTTTTTCATTTGTCTTTCTGTTGCTTCATTGTTAGTGTATAAGAATGCAACTGATTTCTGCACGTTGATTTTGTATCCTGCAACTTTGCTGAATTCATGTATCAGTTCTAGCAGACTTTTGGTGGAGTCTATCGGATTTTCCATGTATAATATCATGTCATCTGCAAAAAGCGAAAGCTTGACTTCATCTTTGCCAATTTTGATGCCTTTGATTTCCTTTTGTTGTCTGATTGCTGATGCTAGAACTTCCAGCACTATGTTAAACAGCAGCGGTGACAGTGGGCATCCCTGTCGTGTTCCTGATCTCAGGGAAAAAGCTCTCAGTTTTTCCCCGTTGAGGATGATGTTAGCTGTGGGCTTTTCATAAATAGCTTTTATGATCTTTAAGTATGTTCCTTCTATCCCGACTTTCTCAAGGGTTTTTATTAAGGAAGGGTACTGAATTTTGTCAAAGGCCTTTTCTGCATCGATTGACAGGATCATATGGTTCTTCTCTTTTTTTTTGTTAATGTGATGTATCACGTTGATCGATTTGCGAATGTTGAACCAGCCCTGCATCCCAGGAATGAATCCCACTTGATCATGGTGAATAATTCTTTTTATATGCTGTTGAATTCGATTTGCTAGTATCTTATTAAGAATTTTTGCATCCATATTCATCAGGGATATTGGCCTGTAGTTCTCTTTTTTTACTGGGTCTCTGTCTGGTTTAGGAATCAAAGTAATACTGGCTTCATAGAATGAGTCTGGAAGTTTTCCTTCCCTTTCTATTTCTTGGAATAGCTTGAGAAGGATAGGTATTATCTCTGCTTTAAATGTCTGGTAGAACTCCCCTGGGAAGCCATCTGGTCCTGGACTCTTATTTGTTGGGAGATTTTTGATAACCGATTCAATTTCTTCGCTGGTTATGGGTCTGTTCAAGCTTTCTATTTCCTCCTGATTGAGTTTTGGAAGAGTGTGGGTGTTTAGAAATTTGTCCATTTCTTCCAGGTTGTCCAATTTGTTGGCATATAATTTTTCATAGTATTCCCTGATAATTGTTTGTATCTCTGAGGGATTGGTTGTAATCATTCCATTTTCATTCATGATTTTATCTATTTGGGTCATCTCCCTTTTCTTTTTGAGAAGCCTGGCTAGAGGTTTGTCAATTTTGTTTATTTTTTCAAAAAACCAACTCTTGGTTTCGTTGATCTGCTCTACCGTTTTTTTAGGTTCTATATTGTTTATTTCTGCTCTGATCTTTATTATTTCTCTTCTGCTGCTGGGTTTAGGCTGCCTTTGCTGTTCTGCTTCTATTTCCTTTAGGTGTGCTGTTAGATTTTGTATTTGGGATTTTTCTTGTTTCTTGAGATAGGCCTGGATTGCGATGTATTTTCCTCTCAGGACTGCCTTCGCTGCGTCCCAAAGCGTCTGGATTGTTGTATTTTCATTTTCGTTTGTTTCCATATATTTTTTAATTTCTTCTCTAATTGCCTGGTTGACCCACTCATTCTTTAGTAGGGTGTTCTTTAACCTCCATGCTTTTGGAGGTTTTCCAGACTTTTTCCTGTGGTTGATTTCAAGCTTCATAGCATTGTGGTCTGAAAGTATGCATGGTATAATTTCAATTCTTGTAAACTTATGAAGGGCTGTTTTGTGACCCAGTATATGATCTATCTTGGAGAATGTTCCATGTGCACTCGAGAAGAAAGTATATTCTGTTGCTTTGGGATGCAGAGTTCTAAATATATCTGTCAAGTCCATCTGATCCAATGTATCATTCATGGCCCTTGTTTCTTTATTGACCGTGTGTCTAAATGATCTATCCATTTCTGTAAGTGGAGTGTTAAAGTCCCCTGCAATGACCACATTCTTATCAATAAGGTTGCTTATGTTTATGAGTAATTGTTTTATATATTTTTGGGGCTCCGGTATTCGGCGCATAGACATTTATAACTGTTAGCTCTTCCTGATGGATAGACCCTGTAATTATTATATGATGCCCTTCTTCATCTCTTGTTACAGCCTTTAATTTAAAGTCTAGTTTGTCTGATATAAGTATGGCTACTCCAGCTTTCTTTTGGCTTCCAGTAGCATGATAAATAGTTCTCCATCCCCTCACTCTCAATCTAAAGGTGTCCTCAGATCTAAGATGAGTCTCTTGTAGACAACAAATACATGGGTCTTGTTTTTTTATCCATTCTGATACCCTATGTCTTTTGGTTGGTGCATTTAATCCATTTACAGTCAGTGTTATTATAGAAAGATACGGGTTTAGAGTCATTGTGATGTCTGTATGTTTTATGCTTGTAGTGATGTCTCTGGTACTTTGTCTCACAGGATCCCCCTTAGGATCTCTTGTAGGGCTGGTTTCGTGGTGACAAATTCCTTCAGTTTTTGTTTGTTTGGGAAGACCTTTATCTCTCCTTCTATTCTAAATGACAGACTTGCTGGATAAAGGATTCTCGGCTGCATATTTTTTCTGTTTAGCACACTGTAGATATCGTGCCAAGCCTTTCTGGCCTGCCAAGTTTCAAAGGAGAGATCAGTCACGAGTCTTATAGGTCTCCCTTTATATGTGAGGGCACGTTTATCCCTTGCTGCTTTCAGAATTTTCTCTTTATCCTTGTATTTTGCCAGTTTCACTATGATATGTCGTGCAGAAGATCGATTCAAGTTGTGTCTGAAGGGAGTTCTCTGTGCCTCTTGGATTTCAATGCCTTTTTCCTTCCCCAGTTCAGGGAAGTTCTCAGCTATAATTTGTTCAAGTACCCCTTCAGCACCCTTCCCTCTCTCTTCCTCCTCTGGGATACCAATTATGCGTATACTATTTTTTTTTAGTGTATCACTTAGTTCTCTAATTTTCCCCTCATACTCCTGGATTTTTTTATCTCTCTTTCTTTCAGCTTCCTCTTTCTCCATAACTTTATCTTCTAGTTCACCTATTCTCTCCTCTGCCTCTTCAAGCCGAGCCATCGTGGATTCCATTTTGTTTTGCAATTCGTTTAAAGCGTTTTTCAACTCCTCGTGACTGTTCCTTAGTCCCTCGATCTTTGTGGCAAGAGATTCTCTGCTGTCCTGTATACTGTTTTCAAGCCCAGCGATTAATTTTATGACTATTATTCTAAATTCACTTTCTGTTATATTATTTAAATCCTTTTTGATCAGTTCATTAGCTGTTGTTATTTCCTGGAGATTCTTCTGAGGGGAATTCTTCCGTTTGGTCATTTTGGAGATTCCCTGGCGTGGTGAGGACCTGCAGTGCACTTCCCCTGTGCTGTGGTGTATAACTGGAGTTGGTGGGCGGGGCCGCAGTCCGACCCGATGTCTGCCCCCAGCCCACTGCTGGGGCCACAGTCAGACTGGTGTGTGCCTTCTCTTCCCCTCTCCTAGGGGCGGGATTCACTGTGGGGTGGCGTGTCCCGTCTGGGCTACTTGCACACTGCCAGGCTTGTGGTGCTGGGGATCTGGCGTATTAGCTGGGGTGGGTGGGCAAGGTGCATGGGGGCTGGAGGGGCAGGCTTAGCTCGCTCCTCCTTAGGTGATCCACTTCAGGAGGAGCCCTGTGGCAGCGGGAGGGAGTCAGATCCGCTGCTGGAGGTTTGGCTCCGCAGAAGCACAGAGTTGGGTGTTTGCGCGGAGCGAGCAAGTTCTCTGGCAGGAACTGGTTCCCTTTGGGATTTTGGCTGGGGGATGGGCGGGGGAGATGGCGCTGGCGCCTTTGTTCCCCGCCAAGCTGAGCTCTGCCGTCCGGGGGCTCAGCAGCTCTCCCTCCCTTTGTCCTCCAGCCTTCCCGCTTTCTGAGCAGAGCTGTTAACTTCTGACCTCCCAGACGCTAAGTCGCGCTTGCTGTCGGAACACAGTCCGTCCGGCCCCTCCGCTTTTGCCAGCCAGACTCGGGGGCTCTGCTTGGCCGGCGAGCCGCCCCTCCGCCCCGGCTCCCTCCCGCCAGTCCGTGGAGCGCGCACCGCCTCGCCGCCCTTCCTACCCTCTTCCGTGGGCCTCTAGTCTGCGCTTGACTCCGGAGACTCCCTTCTGCTAATCCTCTGGCGGTTTTCTGGGTTCTTTAGGCAGGTGTAGGTGGAATCTAAGTGATCGGCAGGACGCGCTGTGAGCCCCGCGTCCTCCTACGCCGCCATCTTCTGGAACCCCCCAGGTATCAATTACTTCTTGAGTGAAGTAATGTGGCCCAGGAGCACCTGGGTGGCTCAGTTGGTTAAACGTCCAATTCTTGGTTTCGGCTCAGGTCATGATCTCATGGTTCATGGGTTTGCGCCCCACATTGGGCAGCATCGAGACTGCTTGGGATTCTCTCTTTGCCTCTCTCTGCAGTCCCCCTGCTTGCTCTCTCTCAAATAAACATTAAAAAAAAAAAAAAAGAATAATAACGTGGCCCATCAGAAAGCAGCATAGCTGGGTTAAGAATGATTTCTTACTTGATCAAGTTTCTTTCTACTGTAATTCCATTTACAGAAACTAGAATTCAACTACATGGAATTTAAAGCTAAGCAGGAGGGATGGAAATGGTATTGAACGAAGACTAAGAAGACCTGGTTCTAGAAACTACATGCTATACGGACTAGCTGGTCACCACTCTTGGAACTCAATTACAGCATCGTTTCTAAAGGAAGGAAGTAGATGTGATAAGCCGAATAGTCCCTGCCAAACTCAGGGACTCTCTAACTTGTAAATGAGACGCGAATATACCTTTCTTCATCAGACTGTGAACTTCTGACTAGGCGTTTCCAAATACTATGCTCACTGAGGACCTGAATTAACACGGCCCAGATTCTGACCTCAGCCAGAGAGCCAGTTTTGTTGACTCTTTTTGAATAACCATCAACAGGTAGTATATTAGAAGTTAAGAAGAGGTGAACAACTGTCTCCTGGGGCATAACCCCCCATCACATTTCAAACACTCAACCTCCTCCCAAATCTGACAACAAAACAAAAACCCAAACATCTGCTCACCCTGCACTGCCTCCTGCTCATCTTGTTCCTCTTGTGTCCTGGCATCCTCTGGTCCCAGGGAATGGGCTGTCCCTGCAACAGGTTCCAACAGGATTGTGAGATTCACCAAAAACAAGGAAAGCTTTACTGACAGCCATAACAGGGGCCAGAATGGCCCTCAGTGGTCCAATTCTAGGACATCTGGGCTTAAGAAAAGCAGAGCCAACAGAGCCTCGACTCCACCAGCTTAGCCAGGGGAGAAGTGATGTGTCAGCACCACTGTAGCAGAGACCTCTTGCGAGGCCCTCCATCCTGTAGTTAGGGCAAGTGGTCTAGCCTAAGCCTGGTCTACACTGACCTCGCAGGGATATGGTGAGGTTCCTAGAAAATAATGAATACACACTTTGTAGCTGTAAAGCCTTGTAAAGCATACGAGTAAGGAAGTTTTGACGTCTATAATATTTCATACTTAGGAATGACCAGAAATATTGGCTTGGCTTATGCCCCTTAACAAAATTTTGCCCGTTCCTCCTATGTTAGCAAAGATCTTAAATCATATTTGAAATTACTTAAAATTTAGTGCAACCTAGGACTGACTATCTGCAGCAGTTCAGGCACAGGAACACCAGATGGGACAATTATTATCACTCAGTTCCTTTAATCATCATAATTGGTACAAGATGGATGAATTACCCCCAATTAAGGAGCCAGGCTGAGTAACAATACTCAAAATGCTCCTGCCTCTTCAGTGTTTCTCAAATGAGCCAACAATGGTTCAATCCCCAAGTCCCTTTCATAGAATCATCCCAATGGGCCTCAGGAAGCACATCCTTCTCCCACCCCCAGATAGGTCCCCAGCATCACTCACAGTTGATCTCTGCTCTTGCTCTCTCATACAGATCCTTCAGGTTCATCTTGCCAAAGATTTTGAGAGCCACATCCCAGGCTTGTTCCCCCGGATAATATTTGTTCATCAAATTAGCCAAGTCCTCTCGCTTGGCCTTCTTCACCTCAGCCCAGGGTATCTGGCAGCACCTGGATTCCATGGTCTCATTCTTTAGAAGTAACTTGAATTTATTCAATTCCTCTTTGTTTAGCTCCTCCAAATACAAGAGCAGCCCAAAATCAGGAAAGAAGGAAGACGATGACCCATCTGTCATCTTGTCCACAGATCAATACTCAGGCTTCAGTGGGGGAAACAAAAGAATGTGAATAAACAGGACTGATGGAAAAGATTAGAAAAACAAAATGCCTATAAAAATACAAATTCAACAAATATGTTGAAGCCCGGTGTATTAGGCTCAGTACTGACATAGTGCCTCTTGGAACACATTTGCTGTCATAAAAACATGCCTTTAACACAGACAACTGTATGTTTCTTCCACCTTCCCAGAGTTACTCCCAGTCCCACCACCTATGAGCTGTTAAGAAATAGGGGCACCTGGGTGGCTCAGTCAGTTAAGCGTCTGATTTCAGCTCAGGTCATGATCTCTCACTCAGTTCATGAGTTCGAGCCCCATGTCGGGCTCTGTGCTGACAGCTCAGAGCCTGGAGCCTGCTTCCGATTCTGTGTCTCCCTCCCCCTCTGCCCCTCCCCTGCTTATGTGCTCTGTCTCTCAAAAATGAATAAATGTTAAAAAAATAAAGGCAATTCATCTCTCTGAGCCTCAGTTTACTCTCCTGCAAAGTGAGAAGATCAGAATCACCCTCAGAGAAGCATGGTATGGATTAAATGAGGTAGAGTTCATATATCACCTGGCACAGAACAGGCTCCTACTAAGTACTGGCAACTCTCCTCATCCCTTCTCTCCCCCACCAACACCCGACATAGATCTCAGCCCCTGAAACACTGTTATTGCACCCCAGCAATGCATCATTATTCCTGAAGCTCATACAGTTGAGATATGCCACCACCTCCCTCTTCTGGTCATGTTATCTCTGGTCACACATCCATACACAGCCAATGAGGGTCTGTTCCCACCCACTTCCCAACACCACACATACTCTGGGTGTGTTCCAAGTTAAAGCCCACCCAAAACAGTGCTCTCTCATTTCCCATACCTCAACTCCCATGACCATATTCCACTCTGGCATTTATCAGCAAAGACTACTCACACTTAAACCGCAGGCTCCTATAACCCAGTCTCTCTCCTAATACCTTCCAGGTAACTGAGCAATTTCATGCTTTCACTCCCACTAGGACAGCTCTTCAAAAACTATCAAATCCTCCTCTTCTGAGCCCGGTTTTCCTCTTATTTATCAGCCACTTAAGAGCCTTATTCAGTTTTTTATTCAGCACAGGCACCTGCAGGTAATCGCTTAACCCAGGTCTCCAAGTGCCTTATCTCCTTTTCAGCAGTTGGCTAGAGAGTCAGAACTAGTAAGTGGTACAGACAGAATTGCCTAGAAATTCAGAAAACCTAGATCTTTCCCGTCTTCCATAATACCTACCCCTATTCTTGCTAATGGGCCTGGAAAAGAAGGATAGGGGAAAATGGAGAAGGGGATTTTACTTCTTAAGCAAAAATTGAATTACCTCAAAATTACATAGTAAATCAGGACTTTATCCTACAGTAACGAGGGAGCCATCAGTTGTTTTAGGATCTTGCCTTTTGTGTGTGTGTGTGTGTGTGTCTGCACTGCAGAGAATATTCTAGTTTACAGATTAGGATGGTACCAAAACAGTTTCCAACAATTTTTTTTAAAGAAGCAAAAAAAAAAAAAAAAAAAAGGAGTAAATCTGAGGAAACTTCAAAGGATAAATGAGATTTCTCCAAGACAGAAAAGCTATGGTAGGGGAGGGGAAATGAGGCACAGAACACACCCTAGGGTCCTGCCTAGAAATTTCCAGATTTCACTGTGCCTGGGCCAATATTTTTCTTTTTGTAACAAAGGGGCTCTTTCTCCTTTTGTAAAGCTCTTGGCTCCACTGGTGATCTGAACCTCATCAGCTTCTAATTGTTAAAGGACTTAATTCATTAGTGATCTCCTGTCTTAACGTCTCCCTGACCTCTCAGCTCTTCTCACTAACATTTAAACATGCCCAAGTCTAGCCTTACACAAATGTTCCCTTTACTCCACATCCCCTTCATCTTCACGCTCAAGCTTCTTCAGAGTCTTCTATACTTTACCTATCATTCCTCCTCCATCCACTGTGATCTCACTTTTGCCACCAGAATTCCACTGAGATAACTCCTACCAATTACCATCTTGCTACAAAACCCAACAGGTATTTTTGGATTCAACTTTCATATCTAGAAGAAAAATGACAGTACCTACCTCTGCAAAGATTAGAAGTTACTGCGTGCACCTAACTTACAGGGTGCCATACATATAATAAGAACCTTCTTGGTATTCTCTTTCCCCTTAACTTTCACAATCTGATACTTTTTTTTCCTCTTGCCTTTCCAGGTGTCTCTGTGAGCCAAGATCTAGATGGTTCTGAATCTTATTGGATTTATACTCCTACAAGATATGTGCAATTCTGACAGAAAGTACCATACACTTTGGCCTCCTTCCCAAAGGTTTTATGCTGTTCTTGAAGGAATTGTTCTTTTTCCTTGTTTTGTGGTCTTCCTTTGTTTGGAAAACAGATGCTGTCTGGTGTTGCTCCTCTTGTGTGAAGGCATTCATAAATTCCAACATGTTCTGAACTAAAGTGGGAATCCATGGTCTAAGAGGATTTCAATTTGCAAATTTATTGATATAAATTTTTGCTCTTTATAATTAAAGCCTGTTCAAAATATTCATTCCTCACATGTTAACAATGACATTTATTGAGGATCTATTGTGTATAGGTTATGAAAATGTTCTTTAGTCTTAAAAATAGTCCTGAAGGTTTGGTTTTTATCCACATTTTATAGAATCAAGGATTCAGAAATTAAGAAACTTTCCCAGGTTAAAGAGTTGACAAGTAGCCAATCAAACTACAAAGGTCATTCTCCTTCTACTAGGTACCCCTTCCTTTTAATTTCACTCTATTTTTCTAGGCATGGGGGATTCAGGGTTAAATGCAATCTGTGTGGCCATATTCTGTGATACTGGATCCTGTGCTGAACACTGGGCTACAGGAAGAGGAACCTCTAAATATGCAATGGCAATCTTCTGAGCTCTAATAGGACTCTAGAACACAAAGGAAGGAGGGATTCTTTTCTAGAAAGGGTAGAGATGAGAAGGTCTGGGGGAAGTGACACTTCATCTAGAAAACAGGATATTCCCACCCTTTTCATATACTCTGGCCTGATTTTCTTTCTTGGTTGCCCTTATGGAATCGCCATAAGGAATGGAGTTTCTCAATCTCACCACTACTAACATTGTTGGCTAGAAAATTCTTCATTGAGTGACACTTAGGTGCACTATATAATGTTTAGCAGCACTGCAGGACTCTAGATGTTATTAGAACCTTCAATCTCCCATAGTTGTGACAAAGTGTCTTCAGACATTGCCAAAGGTCCTCAGGGCAGCAAACTGCCCCCAGCTGAAACCATTTCCAAAGCCTTACCCTCTACTGCTGAGTATGTAACTCAATCAGTCCTTCTCTAGGATGCTACCATAATAAACAAATCAGAAGCAGAGTAGATAACTCAGGAAAAGACAATCTCAAAAGATTTTAATGTACAATAGAAGGAATACTATAATTGAAAAGGGAAGCATTCCAGTGCAGATTAGGACAACTGGTAAACCATTCAGAAACGATTAATTAGCATCCTCACAGAACTAATCTAGAGTAAATCAGTAAGCCATTAATACTTCAGACCAGAGGAGGAAAAATAGAGAATATTCATTATAGCTTAGGAGAAGGGGGACTTACCAGCTTGGGCACAATAAGGGAAATGATTGTGAACCAGCATGAATATTAGGAGATATAGTTAACTATGTTGAAGTTAAAACCTCTTGTCCATAAGAATTCAAATACAAATGGCAAATGAAAAAACAAAAAAGAGAGTGAGAGTGCAAGCAGGAGAGGGGCAGAGAGAGAGGGAGAGAGAGAATCTCAAGCAGGCTTCACGCCAAGTGCAGAGCCAGACACGGGGCTGTCTCATGATTGTGAGATCATGCCCTGAGCCAAAATCCAGTCCCGTGCTTAACCAATTGAACCACCCAGGCACCCCAACAGCAAAAACCTTATAGGAAATTCAGCAAATAGAGTTGGAGTGTAAATCAGTAAAACCACTTCAGAACTGTTGACATGAACTATTAAAATTGTAGCTATGCACCCAGACTCAGATCTTGGTTCTAATACTGTTCTTCAATAAAAGGAATCAGGGCTCCTTGAAGAAACTGCAGGTTCTAGGGTTCGGGCTGGGAATATATAAAAGAAGCCTAGAGCCCATAGTGCCAGAAAGGAAAAAAGGATGGAGTAGATCAAAAGGACATAGAAGCCAACTGGAAAGAGCTCCCACTGGCCAAAATAACATACTATATTATTATAACCCAAAGCAGAAAGCAAATATCCAGGAGTCCATATGGCTATACATGAATGAATGAATGAATGAATGAATGAAGGGAAAGAGACAAATCTCTTAAAGAATTCAAAATTTAATATTTTATGTAGATATTCCCTCCTCCTGGAAGTAGATCTTAACCCCGTTCCCCTCCTACCCAGGAGTGTGGACTATGCTTAGTGATTTGCTAAGTGGGGAAACCTGATAAACACTGTCTCAGCCTGGTGATCAAGGTTAATACAATCAGTCATAGGTCATTGTTAATAGTATGTACCACTGATAATGATGTGAAGAAAATGGTACATCACCACTGTCATATTCCTCCCCTAAACCCCAAATCCCAGTCTACACATGAGGCAAACATCGGACAAACCCAAAATGACATGTTACAAAATACCTGATCGGTAGTTCTCAAAACTGTCAAGGTTATCAAAAAAAAAAAAAAAAAAAAAATGGGCACGAGGGGGGGCGGTGGGGAGACTTAGAAACTGTCACAGACCAAAGGAGACAAGATGACCATATGTAATACAATATCCGGGAAAAGACCCAAGAACAGAAAAAGTACTGTGAAACAGTAGTGAAATCTGAATTCAGTGTGACTTAGTTGATAGTCTTCATTGATTGCCTTAGTGGTTTCAAATACACAATAGTAACACAAGACATTAAAATAGGGGAAATTGGGTGAGGAGTATGTAAGAACTCTTTCTGTAAATCTAAAACTATTTCTAAATAAAATGGTTATATTTTTTTAATTGGAGATCTGCATCCCCTATGGCCTATAATTACTGTTCTCAGAATACACCCAACAGAAACATGGGTGCACAAACACTAAGAGATATTTAAGAATAGCCACAGCAGCATTGATTGTAATTCCCAAGTACTAGAAAGATCCAGGAGCCCATCTATAGAACCAATAAATAAACTGTGGTAAATTCATACCATGAAATCCTATACAGCAATGAACACATATGATATGCAGCTCCCTGTCACTAGGATGAATCTCACAAATATCATCAGTGAATGAAGCCAGTCCCAGAAAGATTAAGTACCATGTAATTCCATTTATAGAAAATCAAAGCTTAAAAAAAAAAAAACTGTACTGTTTATGGTTGCACGTATAGGTGTTAAAACCATACTTTTTACATGGGCTGGGGTAAGGAGGTAACTACCTATAAAAGTAGATCTAACACTACCTCCTCAGTTAGGGAGGTGTTGGTGATCAGGGACATGCCCTCGAGGTGTTTGGATTCTGGTAAGTTCTTTTCCTTGGCTTCCTATGGGTCTACATGGATGACTCACTAAGCTGCACACATACGTTTAATGCTGTCTCCCATGTGAACTATAGTTCACACTAAAATATGGTTATTTTTAAAAGGTTCAGGGGTTCCTGGGTAGCTCAGGTGGTTAAGCATCTGACTCTTGATTTCCGCTCGGGTCATGATCTCCAGGTTTGTGAGTCTGAGCCCCAGATAGGGCTCCGCACTGACAGCGTGGGATTCTCGCTCTCTGCCCCTACCCTGCTTTCATAGGTACATGTGCACTTTCTCTAAATAAATAAACAAACTTAAAAAAGAAATACTTTACATAAAAAGGTTAATATTACCAGAAAGACATAATACAAATAGGTTATGCACTAAAACATAATACAAATACAAATAGGAAAAGCACTAAAAACAAATTATTGCTAATGGGCTATTCATACAGGGGGGAAAGAGGTAAATAGCTAACAAGTATTTCAGAAAATGTTCAAACTTAAGCAGATATCAAAACTAATACATACCAATGACATTTCACAATTATCAAAATGGCAAAAATATTTAACTTTAAAAAACCAAAACAACATGATGATGAGAATCAATTGCAGCTGTATCTGTCAGTATGTTAATAGCTATACCCTTGGAAAGCTGCATGTCCGCAACTAGGAAGAACTTTAAAAACACTGCATGAGTTTTCAATCAGTAACCTCTCTCTGGGAAATTATCCAATGGAAAGAATCCCAATTATAGAAATAAAGTTTTATGCATAAAGGTATTTTTTAAAAAAGTAAATAATTGTCAAATTAAAATTATGATTAATGAAACAAATGCGTTAAAAATATGGCACACACTTGATTTTTCAGTCCTTAAAATGACCTCTTTGTGCAGCAACAAGCAACACGTGCTGGGTTAAAAGCATATGGTAAGGCAATCAGTATTAGATCTAAGTAATTCAAACAAAACCTCTGCATAAAAACAAAGAAAATATGCCAAAATATTAACCATGGTTGCGTTTTGGGTTTAAGACAATTTGTGACAATTTTAATCAGAATACATTCCTTAAATAAACCGAAAGGTAAAAGGAAGGCAACATCAATTTGTCAAATCCCAAAGAGATGAAGAAATGAATGCCCATCGACTGCACTTGAACTTGGCAGGTGGGAGCTCACTGGTAACCACTGTAGAGAGGGCAATTTTAAGTCACTGCTAGGGGACAAGGGTTGGGAGTTATTTAAAATCTCACTACTATGGGTAGATGTGACTGGTACAGGGAGCAAGCATGCACTATTCTTTCTAGAATTTTGCTAGTAAGGAGGAGAGAGAGAAACCGGTAGCGTGGAGCACAGGGTCTGTAAAGTTTTTGGCTGTTTCACCTTCAGTAGGATGAAGGGCTGAGAGTGAGCACAAAGTAGAGGAAAAACGGCAGAGCTCAGGTGGAGAGATTATTTCCAGATTGAAGGCCAAACACCTGCTCCCGGGATGGGATGTGAGAGGAGTGCCTTTATTTACCAGGTATGACGAAAGTGAGCATAATCCTACCACCTGACCTGTTAAGAAACAGGTGCTGCACGCGAGTTAAGGACCACACAAGGTCCCCACCCGAAGCGGACTCCTTACCCACGTACCCACTGGGGTTGGGGTGACCGCGGCCTCGCAAGGGGCAAGTGGTCTCTCTCGGTGGTCCGGCCCGCGTCCATAGGCCCACCGCGTTCTCTACCCGAGGGGTCTGATGGTTCCTCCTTCTGGACCACGGGTCGGGGTCTCCATTCCCTTCCCTGTCTTCCCTAAGAATATGGGCGCTGAAAAGGCCCTCACAGGACCTAACATGCTAGTTTAGAACGGGCAATACACCTTCGGGGAAGAGGAGGGTCATTCCATACCTTGGGTCACAGAGGGGGTCAAGAGCGGGTTAAATCCCAGTGCTGAAAGCCAGGAGCCAAAGAGGGAAGGCAAAAAGTGAAAAAAACGCCTCAACAGGTACCTGCTGCTTGATGCGAAATGGGAGCTCACTCGGACTTTTTATGCGCGAGGTCCCTACGCAGCTGCGCGCTGGAGCAAACACGTGGAGGGCTGCGCCAGGCGCGGACACTTCTTCGCCGGGCCGGTGAGCCCCTTTTCCCATTGGTTGGCGGAGGGGGCACTGCGCCCACGCGCCCACGCCCCACAGGAGCCTCAGACTCGCCTGGCAGGCACAGCTCCTCCCAGAGGATAGTGTGCGGTTAGGGTCCTCTGAGCGCAGCAGCCGTGCGGGCGCGTGACTCCTTCCCTTTCCGGTTAACCAAGAACACGTGCGCCAGGTGGGTCTGAGAGTTGGACCCTGGCTGCAGACGACCTTTCCCAGACAGGATGACCCCCAATAGGCAGCATCACTTTACTCACCCATCCAGCAAACCATATAATTACTGAGCACCTACTTCGTGCCTCGCAGTTTTCTGGACCTTTTCTAGCTGGGAATAAAACATCCAAAGTTCGCAAGTACATACATCTTAGGAGAAGCTAGGAGTGTTACAGGTTTAGGTTCCAAAACCATTTCCAACATGCTTATAAAACCATTAAATAGAACACATTTATACATGGAAAATAAACTGAGATGGTTAAAATAAGTTTCAGAAGCTGAGGGTCCCAAACTGTGCCTTAGTAAAAGTGAATTCGACTTTTTTTCCCCCATTTTCATTTAATTTACATATACCTGATGTATTTAATTTTACATAAGCACTTAAGTATAATATACATACATTTTAAAGATTTTTTTTAAAGTTAATTTACTTATTTTGAGAGGTGGGTGGAGCATGGAGAGAGGGAAAGAAAGAATCCCAAGCAGGCTCTGCACTGTCAGTGCAGAGACCCATTTGGGGCTCGAACTCACAAACCATGAGATCATGACCCGAGGTGAAATCAGGAGTCCCATGCTTAACCGACTGAGCCACACAGGCACCCCAGTGTCATACATTTCAGTGCAACCCTTTTTGTTTCTTTTCCCTTTTGGTTTAGCCTTGTCATGAAAAGCCACCTTTGTGAGGAAGAGCATCACTTGCCTTTATTGCATTATCATTAAAGACAATTGGGCTTTGTTGTTTCTCTATTTTGCTACAGTTTAATTTTTTGGGGCTTCTTTGTCTTAAAGTGCACAATAATAAAATGGAAAATGCAAAACTTCTTAATAACTACTAGCAAAAAAGCATCTTAGAAAAAATGTTAACATGTCTCCTCATGCCCCTGCAGCTGGAAGGAGAGACACTATTCTTAGTAAAACTGCACTAATAAGATGGGAAAATAATAAAGGCAATTAAAAGCACATGCATCATCTATGGATGAGGACGACAAAGCTCATAATTCATTTTTGTTAATTTTCTATGGACACTAGGGAAAGAAGTTTCTATATGCCTCTTAAATCAAGATTTTTAATTATACTACTCAATTTCTGTAGGACCTTATCTTTTCTCTCCTAGATCTAATTCTGACACAAATGTACTGAATTTTCCCACAGAATTGTATTTATCAAGTCCTCAGAATTTATAAAGTTTTGCCTTATGTATTTAGCAGGTTTGATACTATTATGCTTCCTCATAAATTGTGCCTTTTATCAATGTATAAGATCCATCTCTTTGATTCTGAACTTTCAATTAGTTTTCTGTAATACTGAAATTTCTGCTTTTTGTTTGCCTGGTAGCTTTTTGACCAACCTCACAGGTGTTTATTGTAAACGGCATATGCCTGGATTTTGTTGCTTGACCCAGTCTGTCTCTCCCTTTATATAAGAAAATTCAGTCCATTCACCTTAAGCACATGGGTTGATAATATATTGCATTATATGTTACTTTAGGTTCATATTTATTTTACATCATGAATTCCTCTGTTTCCTTTCCCATAATTTTTCTGATTTATTTCCATCTTTATTTGCTATTTGTTTAGAGTGCTTTCTTGAACTGTTTCTTCAGATGGAGGGGACCTGAGTGATACAGACTCTGAATCCTTTTGTTTTTTCAATTGTTTAATGTTTATTTTTGAGAGAGACACACACACACACAGAGTGTGAGCAGGGGAAGGGCGGAGAGAGGGAGATACAGAAACTGAAGCAGGCTCCAGGCTCTGAGCTGTCAGTACAGAGCCCAACACAGGGCTTGAACCCACGAATTGTGAAATCATGACCTGAGCCAAAGTCAAACCCTTAACCAACTGAGCCACCCAGGGGCCCCTAAAAGTGCATTTTAAAAATGAGACTATAAAGAGTGACATTGCCAGCTAACATTTGATGTTTTTATGTGCCAGGAATGCTGAAAAGCAAATTGCATGGATTATCCCACTATTCCTTAACAATCAGGACTAATACTCTACCAGTTGGAAGCAGTGTGGGAGAGCAGCCCACCTCAGTGCTCACTCTTACTGGTCAATGTCTATGCATTCAGGATCTTAACTAAAATCTTATTAAAATTTTCATCTTACACAGGAGAAAACTGGGGGTGAAAGATTAAATAACTTGCCCAACATCACTTAATGGGTAAAACCATGGAGTTTAAAGTCAGTTCTTTTAGACAGCAAAACCCAAGCTCTTAAGCTCTGTGCCATGTAACCTCTGAATGGGTAAGCCAGAGGGGGTCCACACAGTGATTTTCAAAAGGTGATCTTGGGAGTCATAAGAAATTCAGGTGTTCATTTCCTAGTGGAGGCCAGACGGGTAGGCCCTGGACCACCCACTTCTGCTAAACGTTGAACTGTAAATACATAGTTAACATTTATAGAGTACTTCCTATGTGCCAGGGACCAGTTTAAGCATTTTGACGACACTAACTCAGTTAATTCTAACAACAAGCCGGTAAAAAAAATTATTATGCTGCCTATTTTAATGATGACACAAAAAGGTTGTTATTCAGCCAAGATCACATCCTGAGTGGGTGGTGTGGTCAGAATAGAATCCAACGAGTCCCTTGCTTTTAAAGACTACCCTAAAAAACGTTCCTTGACCAATATTTGAATACTACTGATCCAGCCCAAGTTTGAGGAGAAGCGCCTAAGGAAATGAAAATATTTTCCTAAGAGAACATTGAACAAGATAATAGAAGAGCAGGTGATTGGATCTCTTTCTAGAGCTCCTTCCCACGGCTCCGCCTGGGTCCCCACCTTGTCTTTCTCCTCTCTGCCAGGAGTCTCCAGAGAGCCCGGGACTTGGCAGAAAGAGAAGAGGGAGGAAGGAGAAAGCGCGACCCCTCTACCGAGTCAGCAGAAGCCAAGCGGATCCTGGGCAACCGTAACCTGGAATTTAAAAGGTCCTCTTTGTGGCTACGCGACTCCAACCTGGAGTTTAAGGACAATGCTCGGGCCAGAGCTAGTGGGGTGCCTATTCTGCCGAGGGCTCAGGATAGCGGGAGCAACCACCTCTCTCCCCCAAAGGCGAAGTGACAGCAAGGGTTTCCCCAGGTTCCTGTTGGGAAGTTCCGCACTGGCGGGTTGTGAGGGTCCCAGAATTCTTCGAGGCTGGCCTCTCCATTCCGTGAATCCTCAGCCCCCCCCCCTTTCCAGAGTCCCTAAAAGCACCTAGAGTAGCCCTATTTCGTTAGCATCGGGACGGGGGGGCGGGCGGTGATTCGGTCCTATTCTCCACTCAGAGTTCGGAGAACTCAGGTCTCCGGTGCCCGAACGCCTGCGACAGACCGCCGAACTGAGTCCCGGACCTTCTGTCCAATCAGGAGCCACGTTCTCCGGCGCTTTCCTTTCCTTTCCCGCCCCGCCCCTCCCGTCTCCATGGAAACACTCCGAGTGTCTATTTGGAGGCCCGGGGCTTCCTTTTCGGTCTAGCGGGGCTGCGGCCATTGTTTGTGTAGACGGACTGTTTTGGCCGGTCCTGTCCCCCCTCAGAGGTTCCACTAGTGACGCGGATTGTCGGGAGCACCGAGCCAGAAGCGGGGAGAGCTGTGGCTGAAGAAAAAGTGGCAGAAAAGGGAGGGTGTGGGGCCGAGAAGCGGCTCCCGGCTTAGAAATCCCGAAGACACCAGTGTAGGTGGGTCCTTCACAGTCGCCCTCCCCAAATTAAAACCGACTGAGGGGAAGAAGAGAGGAGGACAGAGGCAGCTTTGACCCCGGGACCGGGGTGCTTGGGACTGGAAGGTGTTGGGGCGGAGCTGGGGTCGGGGGTCTGGACGTGGAACGGAGGCCGCGCGCATCTGCGCTGCAGGAGCAGAGGCCACGCAGATCTGTGGCCCTGATGCGAGCAGATCCCGCTCCTTGAGAACCATTTGTGTGTCTGAATCCAAAAACACTCGGGCAGCCCGTGGCGCGTTGGGAGAGCCCAAAGCTATGCTGCTCTCGGGCCGTCCACGAATCGTTTTTTTTTTTTTTTTCTTTCTAGAGAAAGAGGGCTCTTAACTGTTTATCATTTTCCCCAGGGACCTGTGATCACCAAGGCAGGACCCGGGTAGCAAAGGCTCATGCCCCCATTTTACAGGTGAGGAAAGTGAGGCCCTGGGAGGTCTAGAAGTTTGGTCATTTTCAAAGTTCTACAAGTGGTTAGTGACAGAGACTGATGAGGTCCAGGGAACGCTAGATCTGGGACCGTTCTGTAAGATTCTAGGAACTCTGATAGTAAATCCAGTATTTCTGTGTATTAAGTAGAGAAGAGCAATGGAATTATCTTTCTACTTTACTGAACAAAATAAGAAAAATACTTTAAGAATAGAAAATAAGTGCCCTATTTCTATTATTTTACTATTTTTGTTAATAATTAATAAGGAAAGCCTTGGGGCTCAGAGAGGTTAAATTACATTAGAGAGCATCTGCATCCCTGGAGGGACTGTGAGATCAAATTCTGTTTTCATGCCCAAACAAGAATTGTACCTTTGAAGTTTTTAAAGGTTCAGAAATTAAGTCCTGGTTCCAATTCTCATAACTCTCCTATCTGGCCCTTGAAAAGGAACAGAAACGTTCTTATGTTCTTTCTGGCCTCTTTCTAGGAGGTTTGGGGGTCACACCCAGTTAGTATGTGGGGATGATTGCAAGGCATGCCCAGTCTTTCATTCCTCCTTTCTTCTCCCTCAGCTCAGACTCCTCAAAACTCCACCCTTCCCTAAAAGAGGAGCATAAAGGAGGAAGCAATGTTCACTATTTTCTTCATAGTCTGATCCCAGGTGAGTAGGAATGTCTTTTCTTATTTATAAAATAGCCCTGGAATTATCCATAGGTGGTGGGAATAGTGGAAGTGGCAGTGGGGATGGATGAACCAGAGTAGAAAATGTTCCTCACTTGGCTGAGAAACTTCCAAACCTCCTATTCCCACCCAGTGTCTTTTCCCAACATTTACTCATTTATTCAGCCAGTCATTCAGGTCTACTGTAAAATTTGTACCGTTCTTGATGCTCTGAGATCAAGAAATATAAGAATTTTTTTCTGAACACTGAGGAGATAAACCATATGAGGTCAATAATAATTTCTCAAGTTAGCAAACATTAACGTGTTAGAATGAGTGGCACTTAAAAGACAGGAATAGAAACTCAGATTTGAAAAAATCATCATGAACAGGAAGGTAGTATTCTAGATGGGAAGATCATCATTTAGTCTCAGGCAGAAATTGAGGGGAAAACTAAGAAAACAGAGCTAGTTACAGTAGAACCTAAGTATGCATGTATAAAGTGAGGTCACATTGTGGAAAGCTATGCTATTTTTGTTTAATTGGTTACTTATTCTTGTGCACCACTCAGTCCCCTGCACATCAACCAGAGGCAGCCATTACTGACATTTGGATCTATTTACTTATAGTCTTTTATCTAATATTCGATACAAATACATACTAATCTGTAAAAACACTAATATGTACACATACGTACAAAAGTAGACATATAGGTAATCTAACATGCATATATGTAGATTAGTATATATAAAAAAAATTTGAACATGAGAAATAGGCTCCATGAAGGCAGAGAACATTTTCAGTACATAGAACTGTGCGTGGCATGTAGTAAGCACTCATTGAATATTTGTTGAATTATGGATGGCCAGTTTTTGTATAATTTTTTTCATTTAACATATAATTGAACTTTTTTCAAATGTCTTTTGGTAACATGAGTTTTTAAGACTATCTATTATTCCATTCCAGGTATGTGTACTGTACTCTAGGTATATATGTTCCCTTCCAGCTATATGTACTTTATTTAAATTTTCTTTTTTGGGGAAAAGTTAAAGTAATTCTCAATATTTTGCTGTTTATAAACATTTTCTATTAAATATTTTTATACATAATTTATTAAGTGTATCTCTCTTTATGTCTTTCAAGATACTCTTGGAGAAATAGGATAACAGAGCCAAAGAATATAATGTCTATATTTTAGGCTTTTGAAAAACTTAAGTTCTTTTTTAGAAATACTACATGAATTAACTTCTGTAACCATTTGATGAAAGATCCTCTCTCTCTGAACCTTTACCAGCTTTGAGTATTTAAGATTTTGCCTTTAATTGCATCCCTTTAATCTTTAGAAAGGTTGACCATTTTTTACATGCATTTACTGGTCATTTGCATTCTTTCTTTGACATAAATAATGTATGCCTCTTGACATGCATTACTTTTTTTTCCTACTGAATTTTTTGTTTCTATTTGATGAAAAGTATTCTTTGTATGTAAAAGATACAAACCATTTGCTAATTGCTATATTTCTCCCTTTTGTCATTTGCCTTTTGGGACTTATTCATGTAAGTTTCAAATCTGCATAGAGTGAAATCTTATTTCTTTTCATTAATACAGTTTTATGCTCTGAGAGCTCTTCTTCACCCTCAAATCTAATACATAATTACTTTCATTTTCCTCAATTATTTTTTTATAGTTTCAAGTATTTTAAAAGTTTAACTCTGAAGCCTTTCAGGTATTTATTTTGGTGTGAGAAATGATAGAACTTAAACATTCTTTCCCACCTCCCACTTTCTTATTTTTCTTACAACGTTTACTTTCTCCATTGGTTGTAGTGCTACTTGTTTATATACCAAATTACCAACTTCATTACATATACACACACATACACAGTTGTACACACAGATCACTTTTGGGGCTGTCCTGTTTCATGGACCCATCTCTCAATTCTGCTATCGACGTGTATTTAATTTTGTTCCTGTATATATATAGTGCGTTTAATGGGCAATGAAGAGGAATTTAGCCTTTCTTTTTCCTCATTTAAGGATAAAAGGAAGGAAGATAGCCCATTTTGGGAAAAAAGGAAGTAAAAGTTACTTATAAGTTTTAGATATTGAATATATTAACCTTTCAGTATGTTTTTTTTAATATAGCATATTGGTCAAAATACAGGCTCTGGGTCCACTATCTAAGCTTGTTTCATGCTTCTGCCACTTCTGAGTTATGTGAATTAGATTGCATTACCTAACCAGTTTCTCATCTCTGAAGTGGGGAAATAGAACTTAGTAGGGTTAAGAAGGTTAAATAAGGTCAAATATGTAAAACCCAGCACAGTGGTGGACAAATAGAATCAATAAGAATTGGTTGCTATTATGTTAGTTATTATTTACAATATAATGTACAACTATTTCTAGTCGCTAAAACATAAGAATTGAGCAGGGAATCTAGTTTAATATATTTTTTTGGCCAATGGCTAGTCAGATATCCCGGCACCATATATAAGCCATCTTATCCCCACAAATTTGATATTACCTTTATCATGTTTGAATTCTCTGCTATATTTGGGTCCATTTCCAGATTTCTATTCTTTTGTATTGATCTTGTCTATTCCTGTGTCAACCTCATGGTGTTATAATTACAGAGTTACAGAGTTTTAATATGCCACTGGGTTAGTCTCCTCTCATTTTTTTGTTTTAATTCTTCTTTTTTTTTTTTTTTAACTTTACATCCAAGTCAGTTATGATATAGTGCAATAATGATTTCAGGAGTAGAATCCAGTGATTCATCCCCTACGTATAATATGCAATGCTCATCCCAACAAGTGTACTCCCTAATGCCCCTTGCCCATTTAGCCCATCCCTCCACCCACACTTCCTCCAGCAACCCTCAGTTTGTTCTCTATATTTAAGAGTCTCTTATGTTTTGTCCCTCTCCCTGATTTTATATTACTTTTGCTTCTTTTCCTTTATGTTCATATGCTTTGTATCTTAAATTCCATATATGAGTGAAGTCATATGATATTTGTCTTTCTCTAATTTTGCTTAGCACAATAAACTCTAGTTCCATTCATGTAGTTGCAAATGGCAAGATTTCATTCTTTTTGATTGTCAGGTAATATTCCATTATACACATACACACACACACACACATGCATGTGCACACACACATACACACACACACACCACATCTTCTTTATCCATTTATCTATTGATGGTCATTTGGACTCTTTCCATACTTTGGCTATTGTTGATAGTGCTGCTATAAACATTTGGGTGCACGTGCCGGTTTGAAACAGCACTACTGTATCCTTTGGATAAATATCTAGTAGTGCAATTGCTGGGTTGTAGGGTAGTTCTGTTTTTAATTTTTTGAGGAACCTCCACACTCGTCTCCAGAGTGGCTGTTCCAGTTTGCATTCCCACCAGCAGTGCAAAAGGGATCCTCTTTTTCCGCATCCTTGCCAACATCCGTTGTTGCCTGAGTTGTTAGTTTTAGCCTCTGTGACAGGTGTGAGGTGGTAACTGATTATGGTTTTTGATTTGTATTTCCCTGATGGTGAGTGATGTTGAGCATGTTTTCATGTGTCTTTTAGCCATCTGGATGTCTTCTTTAGAAAAGTGTCTATTCATGTCTTTTGCCCATTTCTTCACTGGATTATTTGTTTTTTGGGTGTCATTTCTTTTTAATAATGGTTTTTCTTTCTCCCACAAAAGTATTTGAAAATCAGTTTCTCAGACCCACCCCCAAACCTGTAAGTATCATTGAAAATGTAGATAAGTTTAATGAGAACAAAATTATGTTTATTTCTCCTACCTAAGATTGAGGAGTGCTTTCTAAATTTAAAAGCTACATTTATCTAGGTTCTAAGTATTTTTGTTAAGCTTTTAGGAATTTATATTTTTTTTAATGTTTTTGTTTATTTATTTTTGAGAGAGAGAGAGATTGTGAGCAGGGGAGGGGCAGAGAAAGGGAGACAGAATCCCAAGCAGGCTCTATGCTGTCAGCACAGAGCCTGGTGCTCGGCTTAAACTTACAAACCACGAGATCATGACCTGAGCTAAAATCAAGAGTCAGACACTTAACCAGCTAAGTCAGCCAGGCATCCCAGGAATTTTATTTTTTAATTGGTATTGTAAATGTCATTTTACAAATAACTTTTAATGACTATATGTCTGAACTTCACATGGTTACTTAATTTGAACTTTTATTGTGATGCATTCATACATGCAAAAGAACATACTAAAACATGTATGTATAAATTAAAATATAATAACATGAATGCCTACCATCTAGACCAGAAAATACTTTTAATTTTTTTTAATGTTTGTTTGTTTTTGAGTCAGAGAAACAGAGTGCAAGTGGGGAAGGGGCAGAGAGAGGGAGACACAGAATCTGAAACAGTCTCCAGGCTCTGAGCTGTCAGCACAGAACCCGATGCGGGGCTTGAACACACAAACCGCGAGATCATGACCTGAGCCGAAGTTAGATGCGCTTAACTGACTGAGCCACCCAGGGGCCCCTAGACCAGCAAATACTTTTAAAAGCCACCCTGCTAACCCCACAATTTCATTCCCTCCTTTTCCTAGAGAGGCAACTGCTATCTTAAATGTTATGTTTATTATTCCTTACCTATTTTTTTTTAGTTTTATATAAATGGACTCTATATAACTATTCTGTGAATAGCTTCTTTAGTATAATGTTAGATTTTTACAGTGTATCCATGTTGATTCATGTACCTAACTGTTGTGTATGCTTTCACAGTATGACCAACAACTTATTTATCCATCCTACTGTTGTTGGGCCTTTTGTTTTGCTTCCAGTCTTTTTGATATACTGAAAAACTTGTTGTATGTATCTTCTGGCATACATGTGTTTGTTTTCTAGGGTACAAACCTAGTATTAGAATTGACTTCCCTTATAATTACTAATAATTTTCAGTTGATTTTCTTTGGTTTCCCATATACCATACCCTCTACTTGCTTTGGGAAGTGGTTTCATCAGTGGTTTAAATATAGTGAATTTGCAGTATCTCTGTCAAGTTTCCAGTCTTATTGGGTATGCCTTTAATGTTTTACTTTTGGATTTGAGATATATTTGCATGTCTTTATTTTTATTTTGCTAACTTGATTTGTTTGTAGTTTTAAATGAAGGATCCATACCGAATTTTAAGAAGTACCTTTTTGGCACTGTTTAAAATATATGGCTTTTCTTATTTAACATTGTTATGACAGTTTATAGTTAACATTTTCTTCATTTGGGCCTTCCTTTGTTTACCTTTTGGAATAAAGCACCATTCTGTCATGCTACAATTTGCTTTGATATTGTAGCAGATTACGTCTGCATTTTCTAAAGATGACCACACCGGTAACATATTGGACTCTTCATGCTCATCTTACGATGTGACTTAACACTCTTACCACCAAAAAGTAGGATCTGTGTCCCCTCTTCTCAAATCTGGCTGGGGTTTATGATTACCTCAATCAGTGGAGTACTGCAGAAGTGATGCTTGTGACTTCCAAAGCTAAGTCATAGAAAGGACACAGCTTTTGCTTGCCTCTACATTGAGAGGTAGCCTAGGCCATGTGAACAAATGCAAAGAAACTAAGATCTTCCATCAACAGTCACAACCAGCCTGCGAGCCTTGTGAGTGAGCCACCCTGAAAATGAATCCTCCAGCCGAATCAAGCAAGCCTCTAAAAAAAAGTAATTGCTGCTCCTGTCGACAACTCAACAATCTCCTGAGGGATCTGAACTAGAACTGCCCAGCCAAGCCATTCCTGAATTCCAGGGAAACTGTAAAAAAATAAGATAATACTGGCAGTATGGCAGTATGTTATAAATATAGGTGTTGCTGGATTTTATTAGCCTTATATTTTACTTTATCCTTGAAGTTTATATCAATATTCATTAGTAACACAGTGTAGATCTATAGTTTTATGACTTTTACTGTCTCAGTGTTTTCCTCAATGTCTTAAAAGTTTTGATAGTTTTTCTATATGATTTGGAATAATTTAATAACTTTGAATATTCTGTTCCTTGAAAATTTGAGAGAATTTATGTTAGAAAACATTTGGGCCAGTTATTTTTGAAGGCTATAGTTCTTTGGTAACTTGAGCAATTTCTTTCATATAGCTGATCTGTTCAGGTGTTTTTTCTTTAGGACTTGTTGAATGGTTTTCTAGGAAAAAATATATTTCCTATTTCTATTAAGATTAATTTTTAAAAGAGCTGTAGAAAGTGCCCACCTAACATTCAGTTAATTTTAAGTTTTCAAGTTTATTTGTTTTGAGAGAGACAGAGACAGCATGAGTGGGGGAGGGGCAGAGAGAGAAAGAGAGAGAGAGAGAATCCCAAGCAGGCTGTGCACTGCCAGCACAGAGTCTGATGCAAGGCTCGAACCCACGAAACTGTGAGATCATGACCTGAGCTGAAACTGAGAGTCGGACACTTAACCGACTGAGCCACCCAGGCGCCCCACATTCAGTTAAATTTGTATCTGTTCCTACTTCCCCAATGTCAATTCTAACTTTTTTCTATTTATGCTCACTCCTTTTTTCCCCCTTTGGCTAGCTATCTGGTAATTTATCTATTTTATTGTTAATATTTTTCTTCCAAAGAACTGGCTCTTGGATTCATTTCATAATAGTAAATGTTTTTCAGTTCCACCATTTTCTTTATTGATTTCCCTTTTTAAATCTATCTAGTGTTCACATTGTATATGATACTAAGTTGGAATCCATGTTTATGTTTTCTCATATAGTTAATCAGTTTTCACAACACCATATAGTAAATAATCCATTCTTTCCTCTTTTATGTTTAATGCCATCTTTATTGTTAATGTGTTTTCACATATAAACAAACACAGTCTCTGAGTCTTCCATGCTGTTCTACTGGTCTTTTTTCAGTTTTGATTTAATGTTGTAGTTTCGTGGTATGTCACTATCTGGTAGGGCAAGTCTTCCTGCTTGGTTTACTTAAGTCTTTATAGACTTCTTTTCCTTCCCTGTAAATTTTAGGGGAAAAAGTATATTGTGTTCCTTAAAAAATCCAGCTGGAAATTTGGGGGTATATTGAATTTAATTCAACCCATCCAAGAACATGGAAGTATGCTTCTTCTTTATTTAGATCATCTTCTTTCTGTTTATTGGAATTTAAAAATTTTCTTCAAAGATTTCTTTATGTTCTTGGTTAAGATAGTGGTTTTTTGTTTTTGTTTTGCTTTTTTGTGAATGATCCTATTTTTTTTTAATGTTTATTTATTTTTGAGAGAACCAGCGAGCACGAGCGGGGGAGGGGCAGTGAGAGAGGGAGACACAGAATCTGAAGCAGGCTCTAGGCTCCAAGCTGTCAACACAGAGCCCAATGCGGGCTCGAACTCACAAACTGCTAGATCATGACCTGAGCTGAAGTTGGATGCTTAACCTACTGAGCCACCCAGGTACCCCTATACCCTCTATTTTCTAGTAGTTGATTGCTGATACAATTATGCTGTCATTTTATTGTATCTGGTAATTTTGCTGAGGTCTCTATTTAGTTTGTGGTTTATTTGAATACTGTTCATTTTTCTACATAGATTTCAATAACATATGCAAATAATTACTTTTTTTTGTTTTTACTTCTAATTCTTATGCCTCTTGTTTCATTTTCTTATAGTATTTGTCAGACCTTTGGTACTATGTTGAAAGCAACAGTAATGGTAGTCATTCTTGTTTACCATAATAAAAGGAACACATACAAAGATTCTACATTCAAGTTCTGATTTTGATGAAGGTTCCTAATATGTAACCTTTACCAATTTAGGGAGTTTATTTCTACTTTCTAAAAGTGTTTATTTTACTTTGTTTTTTATTTTTATTAAATTTTTTTAAAAGTTTATTTGCCTATTTTGAGAGACAGAGACAGAGATAGCATGAGCAGGGGAGGGGGGCAGAACAAGAGACAGAGAGAGAATCCCAAGCTCTGACAGTGCAGAGCCCAATATGGGGCTTGAACTCACAAACCACATGATCATGACCTGAGCTGAAATCAAGAGTTGGAGGCTTAACCAACTGAGCCACCCTGGCGCCCTTGCTGAAAGTTTTAAATTTTTTTTTTTAATGTTTATGTTTGAGATAGACAGAGCGTGAGTTGGGAGGGGCAGAGAGAGAGACTCAGAATCTGAAGCAGGCTCCAGGCTCTGAGCTGTCCCACAGAGCCCGATGCGGGGCTTAAACTCACGGACCGTGAGATCATGACCTGAGCCGAAGTCGAAAGCTCAACCAACCGACTGAGCCACCCAGGCGCGCCCCCCTTGCCCCCGCTGAAAGTTTTTAAAGATCATATATAGGTATTGAACATTATGAACTTTATCACATGATTTTTCTGCATCAGCTAATTATGGTTTTCTTCTATAGTCTATTAATATAGTGAATTATGTTGATAGATTTTCTCTATCATGTTGAACTGTCCTTCCTTCCTGTAATAAACCATGCGTAATCATGATTCATATTTTTAATATATTCCTGAATTCAATTAGTTAATACTTTATTTAGGATTTTTATAGATTTATAAAATTTACAAATGGGATTGTAATTTTACAATTACTTTTTGATACTGTCTTTATCTGCTCCTGGAGTCAAGATTACACTAGCCACATAATGAGCTAGCAATTTTCACTTTCTCTTTTCTAAAACAATTTGACTGTAATAGTAATTAACCGCTAACAGAATGCTTGGTAGAACAATAGTATGTTATTTATTTATTGCAGTTTAAAATAACACACATTTTTTCATGTCACTCAGTTTCTAAGGGTCAGGAATCTGGGAGCAGCATAGCTGTGTGGTCCCAACCCAGGGTCTCGCACGGGGCTGCAGTCAAGCTGTCAGCAGGACTGCAGTTATCGGGAGGCTTCACTGGGGCCGGAGGATCTTCTGCTAAGATGTTTCACTCATGTGGCCGTTGGCAGAATGCCTCATTTCACACTGAGGACAGAAGCCTCAATTCCTTGCCACATGTCCTGTTCAAGGCTCCTAAGTATTTTCACCACATAGAAGGTAGCTTCTTCAAGAGAGAGTGATCTAAGAAAAAGGGCAAGGAGGAAGCTGCAGTGCCCTTAAGAGCTAGTCTTGAAAGTTGCATACCATGTCTTCTTCCCCTTCTGTTGTTTTATGTAATATTCCTCAGAAGTGAGTCCCTAAGTCCAGTCCACTTTCAAGGGGTCGGGAACACTTCTTGGAGGGAAGGGAATCATATAATTTGTGGACATATTTTAAAACTACCACAAATAAGATGGACGTATATATGTACTGAAATGTGAAGTTGTACATTATATATTACATGAGAAATGCAAACCAGAATTGTCATGTCTTTGTTAAGAGAAAATTTCAGTGGGGTGTGTATGTATGTTTGTGTGTATGAATGAATAAAGGTCAGAAAGGACACAGTAAAAACTATCCTGGTTACTTCTCAACTTATTTAGGGAGGGTAGACTTTCAGTTTTTATTTTTTATTATTATTCAGAATTAATGAAAATTTTATGAATTTGTTTTCAGTAAGAGTGACTAAACTCTGAATCTCTAGTGTATTTTTTAAAGCAATTCTTAAACATTTTTAAAAATAATCAAAGCCAATAACAACAGGCCAACAGACCAAGTTTTACTTTTCTGTACTTTTTACAAAATAAGGAACCAGTGGGTTCATTTATTTTCTGTTCTAATTCCAGTTTTCACTCCTGTAGTCTGGGCTTCTGAGCATCCCAATTTACTTATTTCGTCTAGCTAGCTAGCCAGATATCTATGCATATTCATTTGTTTATGTTAAAATAGACTTACTATATTTTTTTTTAAGTCTATTTTATTCACTTTGAGAGAGAGAGAGAGAGCAGGGAGGCTCAGAAAGAGAGGGATAGAGAGAGAATCCCAAGCAGGCTGTGCACCATGTAGTCCGATGAGGGGCTCAAACTCACAAACTGCGAGATTGTGACCTGTGCTGAAATCAAAAGTTGGACGCTCAACTGACTGACCCACCCAGGCGTCCCATAGACTTATTATATTTTACATTTTTAACATTTATGTTATAAACATTTAAAAATGAACAGCATTGAATTTTCTCATTCTTGAGTTCTTATTTGTGGTTAATATTTCATTGTTGACGCATGGATTTTCATGTAGGTTTTTTGGAAAACAGTACCTGGGTGGTATACTTTAAATCCTTGAATATTTCAATACATCTTCCTTCTGTCCTTTTGTTAACACAATAAGGATGTACATGGAAATCTTGATTTACAACCCTTCACCAAGTTGTGTTTTACTTCTTTTACAGTAGGCCTGGGTTTAAAAACCACTATTTTGCAACTGAATGACCTTATACAAGTTACTTAATCTTGCTAAATGTTGGTTTCTGGGGCACCTGGGTGGCTCAGTTGGCTGGCTAAGCATCTGACTTTGGTTTAGGTCATGATGATCCATGAGTTCGAGCCCAGTGTTAGGGCCCTCCAATCTCAGGACAGAGCCTGCTTTGAATCCTCAGTCTCCCTCTCTCTCTGCTCTCCCCCCCCCCCCTCAAAAATAAATAAACATCAGAAAAAAGAAATTTAAATGTTGGTTTCCTTATTCCTTTAGTGTTGATAATTATACCTTCTAGGATTGTTGTCATAGTAAATGAGATAACAGCCCTTTTCACATAACCTTTGGTATTTAACTGCTATGATTATAATGACTTGATGGTCATGATATTCTAGTTTTCCTCCATTAAAAGTATGTATTTTCTTTATTGTAGTATTTACTAAACATTTTTAATTGAATTTTAGAATTGAGAATATGTCATCAAAGAAATGTGTCACATAACCAACTTATGAGCTGTTCTTTCCACTAAGAGAAGTATTTTTAGGCAGTCTGAATACATACATTTATCTCTTCTTTCTAAAACTGCATGATGATAAAAAACTAAAAAAAAAAATGATGAAGTAAAGAGCCATTAGCAAATGAGAAATTTCAACAGTAACTTGGAAGGCAACAGGAGCAACAGTGGGAAGAGCTGCATAGAGCTAAAGACATTCCATCCTGGAATGCTCCACAGGGGAATAAGCATAAGAAGGATTTGATGAGCCCTGTGAACTTCAGGGAAGCTGAGGATACATCTTTAACATTGGAAGCAGAGGGTCAGTCAAAAAAGAGGATCCTAAAGTATTTCCAGAAAAGAAAGAAAAAGTTGGTTGCAAAGGAATTAAACAAACAAAAAGTCTTAGAAACAACAATGAAGGCTTATGAACGGTGAAACGATTCTGAGAAAAATTCTTTTTGCTCTAGAATTCAATACCCAGCCACGTGAATGATGACAAGGACTTCAAACATGCAGTGTAACCATGCTTGGAGATTCTCCTTTAAACCAAAAGTGTATCTTGAAAACCTTGTCTGTTTCTCACCTTTGCTTTTTTCAGTGGCCGTGGACTTACCATTCATAAACTTGATTGAACTAATTTGGGCCTGTGCCTCCCAATTAATGGAGTAATTCACAAATGAGGAAGAATCATATAATCTTGAAAATGGAGCACTAAAAAGAATAGCCAGCCCAGATTGGAGCAGGAAGATGAACATTTCCAGAATAAAAAGGGTTGGGGGGAATTGACTTAAGGTTTTTCAACTATTATTTACTAATTTTTAAAATAGGGATGATAATCGTATCTACGAGAGGGTCACTGTGAGGACTACTTAAAATAATATGTGAAGTACTTAGCCCAGTGGTTAGCAGACAGATGCTATATAAATGTTTCTTAAGATGGAAAGCCGGGTATCCAGCTTCAGTGACTGGATACATTATTTAGCCATCCGCTATTGTTATGTCTCCTCTTATCTTTCTTGTTTTTCTTCATTATTAAAGTTCTTTATTTTTTTATTTGCTTTGTTACTTACATTACGTGCTGAATGGCTATTGCTTTGTCCATCTTCTCATTTAGATCTCTTCTTCCTGGAAAATCTGATCATTGACCAGATGGCAGTAACATTTGAAGATGTGACTGTTATTTTCACTTGGGAGGAGTGGAAATTCCTGGATTCTTCTCAAAAAAAGCTCTACAGAGAGGTCATGTGGGAGAACTACACAAATGTCATGTCAGTAGGTAAAGTTATCCCAGCTGTTAGGTAATAGAGTTAGTTTCTTCTGGGACCAGTTTTGTTGAGTATTTTGGTTCTTTGTCTAGGTATTGTATTGAGATAGGAGAAGTATCCTCAGAAATGGGTCTTAAATCAGATGACAGATAGAAGATAGAGCAAAACATCTTCTAAGACACCCAGGCTATGTATTGATAGGTATTTGTGATTATTCTTATTTATTTTCTGGAATTCACTTAAAATACAGATCTCCACACATAATTCATTCTGTGTGGTTCTAAATTTATTCTCTCTTCATACTATTTGTACAAGTTAGCTTTTGCTATATAACAAACTACTTCAAACTAGTGACTTAAAACAAACCTTATTATTTTCCATGATTCTCATTGGTTAGATGGAACTTCTATCATAGAGTGATTTGACTGGGGCTGGATGGTCTAAAATGAGGCTGGACAGTCTGACTCACATGTCTGGCAGTAGGTCGATATCAGTAGGGATAATGGAGATGTGTTGACCATACATCTTTCTTCAAGCAGGCTAGCCCAGGCTTGTTTACATATTGGTGGTCACAGAATTTTCAAAACCAGCAAGAGAGAGGACAAGCCCCAGTGTACAAGCACTTTCAAGTCTGCTTGTATCACTTTTGCTATTGTCCCAGTAAAGAAAGCAAATTGTATAGCCCAGCTAAAGTCAGCATGGAAGGGGAACACGCAGAGGTACAGAATTAATACAGCCATTTTTTCACACAATCTATCACACTCTGCTAGAATAGAAAAATAGAAATATTTTATTTCTCATAACAATGCCCAAATAGAGTAATCTAATTAAATCTGTTTTTAAGATGATTTCCATGAAGCAGTCAGCCTTATTTTTTGATTTCTAACAGTACGTGGTAGTAGTAGACGCTTAGGATACATCTATGGATTGAATGAATAAGTGAATGAAGGGATTCACATATGAATAAACAAACACATGAATTTCAGACCTAAATCCTAAGTCCTAATCCTTCTTTCTGGATACACATATATTTCTGGAGGTGAGTGAGATACTTGGAAATTTTTTAACACCACCTTCATCTCACCACTGGATAATCTGCTTATTCTTCTAGGAAACTGGAAAGAGAGTTACAAACCCCAAGAAGAAAGATTCAGATATTTAGAACATGAAAATCATCCCTGCTGGCAAGGCTGGAGGAGTGCCAGCACTCAGATATATAAGAATAGAAGCTATGTGGAAACCATCCAAGGAATAGATTCCAAAGACCTCAAGCAACAAGACCTTTCCCACCATCAGGAATGGTTGATACTCTCCACGCAAGTTCCAGGGTATGGGAACTATGAGCTGACTTTTGAAGGCAGAAGTCCCAGGAACTTAAAATATACAAAGTTTATACCCTGGCAGTCCTTAGAAACAAAACACACCCCTCAAGACTATGCTAGAGAAATCTACATGAATGAGTCACATGGTTTTCAAGGAAGCAGATGCCATCTTGGCATATCTAAGAAAAATCTCTCTATGGAAAAAGAACAGAAGCTCATAGTTCAGCATTCTTGTGTCTCAACAGGGGAAGCCCGTCCAGAGTACATTGGGGAGATATATCAACATGACTTACTGAAAGACTCTATGGAAGAGAAATACTGTGGATGTAATAAATGCAAAGAAATTTATTATTGGAACTCGCAGTGTGTTCTCCACAAGAGAAATCAACTTGGAGAAAAGTTCTATCAGTGCTCCATCAGCACAGCATGCTTCTCTCAGAGATCAGACCTATATAGACATCCAAGAATTCACATAGGTAAGAAGCTGTATGGATGTGATGAAGTTGATGGTAACTTCAGTCAGAGCTTAGGTGTTCACTTTCATCAGAGAGTCTGCACAGGGGAGGTTTCTTATATATGCCACATGTGTGGTAAGAGCTTCAGTCAGATCTCTAGCCTTCACAATCATCAAAGAGTCCATACAGAAGAGAAACTGTATAAATTTGAGTGTGGTAAGGACCTCAGTAGAAATTCATTACTTCACATTCACCAGAGACTTCACATAGGAGAGAAGCCTTTTAAGTGCGATCAGTGTGGTAAGAGTTTTAGTCGGAGTTCAGTGCTTCACGTTCATCAGAGAGTCCACACAGGAGAGAAACCATATAAGTGTGATGAGTGTGGTAAGGGCTTCAGTCAGAGCTCAAATCTTCGAATTCATCAGTTAGTCCACACAGGAGAGAAGTCCTATAAATGTGATGACTGTGGTAAGGGCTTTACCCAGCGCTCAAATCTCCAGATTCATCAGAGAGTACACACAGGAGAGAAGCCTTACAAATGTGATGACTGTGGGAAGGACTTTAGTCACAGCTCTGATCTTCGCATTCATCAGAGGGTCCATACAGGGGAGAAACCCTATACTTGTCATGAATGTGGGAAGGGCTTCAGCAAGAGTTCAAAGCTTCACACTCATCAAAGAGTACACACTGGAGAGAAACCCTATAAATGCGAACAGTGTGGTAAGGGATTCAGTCAGCGTTCACATCTTCTCATTCATCAGAGAGTCCACACAGGAGAAAAGCCCTATAAATGTGATGATTGTGGAAAGGGCTTTAGTCACAGCTCTAATCTTCACATCCATCAGAGGGTCCACACGGGAGAGAAGCCTTATCAATGTGCTAAGTGCGGCAAGGGTTTTGGTCATAGCTCAGCTCTTCGAATTCATCAAAGAGTCCACACAGGAGAGAAACCTCATAAATGCCATGAGTATTATAAGGGATTTGATCCGAATTCACATCTTCACAATAATCACGGACAGGAAAGCTTATAATTATGTTCATTTAGTTAACCGCTTTAATCAAAGCTTAACTTTAAGCCCAATAAATGCTGCTGGGAAGAAAATTCTATAAATAACCCAAGTAATCCCAAGCAACGTTTATAGTTTTCCCTAACTCCCACTAAGAAGCATTTGCTTCAAGAAGAAATCCTTAGGAGGATGCCTATGTATTTAAAATTAAAGTGTATTTACTTTTTCTATTAATATTATACATAGCCATTATAAAATATATGAAAGATTCAAGAAAACTCTTCATCCTTTCTAGTCTTTTTTTGTACATTTTTATGTACATGAAATCATACTGTATATTTAACTTTGTATTTTCACTGACTTCAAAACATTTACTTACACTTTGGTTTGAATGGAAATTGGCTAGCTAGCTATGAAACAGCATCTTGACTCCCTGTAAAGTCCCTAGGAAACCACAGGAAAAAAACACAAAACTTGAAACTTACCTGGTAGATAACCTATTGCTCAAATGTGGAAGTATTAACTACAGGGCCAGTACAATTCAGTTGCTTATGACATAAGGTAAGAAAACATTGCATGACCCTTTATCTGAGATAGGATGTCTTAGAGATGTTATCTCTGTCACTCAGAAAAGCCAGGAACCATTCTTTTGTTATAGGGGTGCTGTGCTGCATTTGAGGTGCACTCTCACACGTCCCCCTTCCCAGGTATCCCTCTCCCCAGGTTTCCACATTTATTCATAGGTTCAGACACCACGTAACAAGAAATGCAAAATTTAATGTGTCTAAATAAGGGGTGAAAGATGTTGATAAAAGCTGATAGAAGTGAATGCTAGATGGGGCACCTGGGTGGCTCAGTCGGTTGAGCGTCCAGCTTCGGCTCAGGTTATGATCTGGTGGTCTGTGAGTTCGAGCCCCACATCTGGCTCTGTGCTGACAGCTTGGAGCCTGGAGCCTGCTTCTGATTCTGTGTCTCCCTCTCTCTCTGCCCCTCCCCCACTCATGCTCTGTCTCTGTCTCAGAAATAAACATTAAAAAATTTAAAAAATTTTTTTTATGCTAGATAAAAAATGCTAGCTAGATCTGTTCAGCTATGCTGGACAGAATGCTAGATCTGTTCAGATCTGTTCAGAATTAGAGATTTAAGCAGTAGACTCTGATTTAATCTCAGTAGAACAAACTGGTAATAGAGAAATCGCTGCTGGAAGCAGAACTGAACTCAGAGCTATGTGCAAAACTGAATAAGCTAATGATGTAAGACGAGAGAATTTGGCCATTATAAAATGGAGTAGTCAGTAGGAATACACAAGTCCTAACTACTCATAATATAAACATGTTTAGATATCACTGCCCAAGAGAAACTAAATTAAGGGGACCTATTCAGGGAAATAACAGGAATTGCAGTACCAAAGAAATAAAACCATTGTGAAGAGTTGAAAATCGATAGCCCTGAAAATCAGCTATTGCAGTCTCCTGGAGAAATTGTCAAAACAATTGGTGTCCTGAGTAGCATGAGAGAAAACCTGTAATCAATAAAACTAGACCAGAAATCCCTAAGTAGAGAAGAGCCTCTAAAATAAAAAGAAAACGAAGGACTACAGGGAAATTTAAAATGGATCAAAGTGAAAGGCAGTAAGGAGCAATTTGAATTAGCACTGCAGAATATCAAATAATGAATAAATTAAAGTTTGTTCTTAATATTTTTATTTTTGACAGAGTGCAAGTGGGGGAGGGGCAGAGAGAGAGACGGAGACACAGAATCCAAAGCAGGCTCTGAGCTATCAGTACAGAGCCCGACATGGGTTTTAGACTCACGGACCATGAGATCAGACCTGAGCAGAAGTTGGACGCTTAACCGACTGAGCCACCCAGATGCCCCTAAATAATGAATAAATTTGAGATGATTTTCAATGTATACAAAAAGGATAGTGAGATGGGAATAATGAGAAAAGACAGATATGAAGTGCAAAGAATGGAGATTCAATGTAGGAATTAAAGGTGTTTTTAATATGAAATTTATTGTCAAACTGGTTTCCATACAACACCCGGTGCTCATCCCAACAGGTGCCCTCCTCAATGCCCATCACCCACTTTCCCCTCCAACCCACCCCTCATCAACCCTCAGTTAATTCTGTTTTTAAGATTCCTTATGGTTTGGCTCCCTCCCTAACTTTTTTTTTTTCCCTTCCCCTCCCCCATGGTCTTCTGTTAAGTTTCTCAGGATCCACATAAGAGTGAAAACATATGGTATCTGTCTTTCTTGTATGACTTAATTCACTTGGCATAACACTCTCCAGTTCCATCCACATTGCTACAAAAGGCTATATTTCATTCTTTCTCATTGCCAAGTAGCATTCCATTGTATATATAAACCACAACTTCTTTATCCATTTCATCAGTTGATGGACATTTAGGCTCTTTCCATAATTTGGCTATTGTTGAAAGTGCTGCTATAAACATTGGGGTACAAGTGCCCCCTATGCATCAGCACTCCTGTATCCCTTGGGTAAATTCCTAGCAGTGCTATTGCTGGGTCATAGGGTAGATCTAGTTTTAATTTTTTGAGGAACCTGCACACTGTTTTCCAGAGCAGCTGCACCAGTTTGCATTCCCACCAACAGTGCAAGAGGGTTCCTGTTTCTCCACATCCTCTCCAGCATTTATACTCTCCTGATTTGCTCATTTTAGCCACTCTGACTGGAGTGAGGTGATATCTCAGTGAGGTTTTGATTTGTATTTCCCTGATGAGGAGTGATGTTGAAAGACAAAGAAACTGATCCCAATCACAATAAAGGTGTTTCTAAGAAAGAAAAGAACATGGAACATAATCATTGATCACAGAAATGAAGACATTTTACCTGAGCTAAAAGTATATATACTCACTAGATTTTAGGCAAAACCAATATAAAAAGCATGCTTAGAAACAGCTTAGGGAAAAAAGAATTGCAATCATGCAGAAAGAAAAATTCTGGTCATCTACAAAGCCAGTGAAAAGAGAGAATGGATAAAGAACTCTTTACCAGTAAATGTCAAAAGACTGGAATGACATCTTCAGAATTGTGATATTAAAAAAAAAACTTATCACCTATTTTTTAAATCAACCAAATTGTCTTTATTGTCCAAATTGTGCAGGTAACAAATTAAATAAGAAAACAGAAAACATCATACATGTTCATTTCTTAAAGAGAGGTCAAGAATGTGGAGATTATGACATAAAACTGGTAATGAGTACTAAAATCAGTTAAGTATGCAGTTAAGTCAGAATTGTTAATTCGTTTACAAAATGTCAAAGATTTTAAATAGCTGTGCAAGAAAATCTTTAACAGTTTATATATAAATGCCTCATTGGGAGAGTTGGGTTGTCAGATAAAATACAGAACACCCAGTTTAGATTTCAGATATACAATGAATTTTTTAATATAATATATCCCAAATATTGCACAGGACTTGCACTAAGAAATTATTTGCTTATGAAATTCAAATTTAATGAGGCATCCTGTGTTTTTATTTGGAAATCCGCAACCCTGTGGGGGTAAGAATAGCAAAAGAAAGTGTGCTACATTTCTGATCTTAAATAGCAGGGACCCTACATCTTCTTAACAACTGGAGAAATGAGTGTAAAATATATATGTTTTTTACAAAGTTAGGAATTGCAACTAACAGAACTAAAGCACATATACCTTTCAAAACAGAGGAGAAAATAAAAACAGTATTCAGTCCCCATTGGCAAAAGACAGAAAAAAATTAAAGCAAAATTATATTGATCAGTAAGTACCCATTATTGATATAAAATAGGCAAAGGTTTATTAGGTAAATATAAGGGAGTGCCTACAATATGTTTTTTTAAATTAATAAAAATAACTAAATCCATAAAGTGAGTAAAAATACAAAAACCAATAGTTTCCTGAGCTCTTGCTATAATCAGAAAATATAATGGGTGGAAAAAATATGGCTTGTAGTAACACTAAAATTTCTTTCTAAAAAAGAATAATTCAATGAAAACAATGAAGAAAATAAAAGAATAGAGAAGTCTTATGATTTTTTTAAGAGGAAATGTTCTTAAATTAATCTATAGCTTTATTGCAAATTTCACCAAAATCCCAATGAGATTTGAAATTTAAAAAAATCTAGTCTTTTAAGAAAAACAGACATTGGAGAAAAGCAAAGATAATTTAAGATTAATGAGATTGCCCTAAAATATATTGAAGTTAAAATAATGGAGAATTTTATTGTACACTTGAAAAAAAATGTTCAGAGTGCTGTCAGTAAATCACTTAGAAACAGAGAAGTATATGGATTACATATGTATATGTAACATATTTAGTATATATGCATATATACTTTACATATATATTATAAAGATCTATGAATAGGAGAAGGATTATTCAGTAAAGGGCGCTGAGAAAATTATTTAACTTTTTGGTGAAAAATAAAATTAGGCTTTCATCTCATGACCTACATCGTATATATATTAATCTAATATATATTAAAGCACAAATTTTCAGGCTAGATTCCACGAACCTCCATGTGGTTTCATGAAAGCTGGTTTATCAGAAACGAACTACAAATTCAACCCCATCTTTATCTGATTCATATTCAAGATTAGCGTTTCTTTTTAAAGAGGATTGTACTGCTTTAAAATAAAATGCTTAAAATGCACCAAAGTGAGTTTTTTTTATGGTTGAAAACATGCACAACACATATGTATTTTCTGAGAATTAGAAAATATACCTAGGAATTTGGCCACAAAAGTTTTTTAAACTGTAGGTGAAAAACACTGAAATCAAAAGTAGGAAAAATATTTTTCATGATTAAGACAGTTAAGAACTTTTATAAAATAAGGAAGATAGATACCTACCTACTAAAGATTGGCAAAGGACATCAGATTAAAGCAATGAAATGCCACTTTTATTAACAATTATAATAGCTATTTTCAGTGAGAGTACAGAGTGATGGATACTTACTACTTACGACGAAGGTAAATTGACAGACTTTGGAAAAGCTATTTGGCTAATCATAAGCCTTAAAATTGTTGATATCCTTTCCTTCAGTGATTTCATGTCTAGGCATATATTTTTTGGAAATAGATTACACATTATTAAAGCATTTCTATTTCCAAAGAAGAGACCCACTTCATTTATCTAATTCAAAAAATAGAGCTATAGAACAAACATGTTTTAAAATCTCACAGAAAAAAATCCAAGGACAGAAGCTTTCATATGGGAATTTGCTCTAGAATTAGTGGCCATTGGACAAAGCCACTGTTTCAAAACCGTGTTTCTCTTTGGGTAGCCTCTCTACTGTCTACGCACTGACCTACTCTTTGCAGGTCTATAATTGCCACCACATCCATGAATATGTATTTTTTAATTCCATTGCCAACCACTAACTTGTAAACTTCCTTCTGGGTCTCCCCATTCAGATTTCTGAGTGGGAGAAGATGATTGGCTGACTTTTCATTACTACCTCTACACAAGCCTTTGCGGCAGGCTAAACCATAGGCTACTGGAAAGACTTTGGATTGGCCAGCTTTGTTGTCAGATGTTCACTCTGGTCCCTTCAGACATGCCCAGGGATGGATAATAAGGCATAAAACATGGCCTTGAGGGGCTGATGTTCCAAAAGTTTTCCCCAGAAAGTGGTGGGTCTGAGCCAAGCATTCTGAATTACATTAGAACACAAAGATATTTATTGTTCAAGATATTTATTGCAGTATTTTTTATTGCCCTCCCCCCCCAAAATAGGGGAAAAGTTGAATAAATTATGATGCATCTATATGTGTAATGTTATGCAGCCAGTAAAACTTATATTTTCCAAGAATCTTGTAATGATGATATACTTATGGTGTTAATTGAAAGTATAAGATATAGAACTATATATGGGGTAAGATTCTTTCGATCTATCTATCTATCTATCTATGTTTATACACATATTCCCATGGGGAAAAACTGGATATATACCAAAATGTTATAGTGGATAGGATGGATTGTGGCTATCTTTATGTTCTTCATACTTTTCTGTATTTTTTAAATATTTTTATTGATGTCTTCGTAAATAAAAATGGCATTTTTACATATAACATTTAAAATGTCAATGGTTGCATGATATTCCATTGTATTACTGTATCATAATGCTCAATTATATTATCAGGGATTTGGAATTTTTTTTTAAAGATTCCATTTTTAAGTAATTTCTACACCCAGTGTGGGGCTCAAACCCACAACCCCAAGATCAAGAGCCACATGCTCCACCAACTGAACCAGCTAGGTGCCCCTGGACTTTTCATTTTTATATCATGAATTTAACTGCCATAAATGTCATCATGTATGAAGTTTCTGATTATTTTTGTCAATTTTTATAATAATTTTCTATATTCAATTATTGTATTAAACTATAGGTCACAGAAGTATAATTTGTGCAAAGAAATGAAATAATTAAATTACATGATGTAGACAGTCAGCTACAAGTAGCCTAACACTGTTGGTGTATAAAGTGTAAAAGTGAAAGGAGAGGTTAGAGAATGGCCAGATCATGAAGGACTTCACGTGTCAAGCTAAAAAAATTTCTGTTGGTCATGAAGAGATACTAAAGAATCTTTTTTTAAAAAAAATGTTTATTTATTTATTTCAAGAGAAAGTGAACAGAGGAGGGGCAGAGAGAGAGGGAGAGAGAAAATCCCAAGCAGGCTTCACACTCAGCATGGAGCCAAATGCAGGGCTTGATCCCATGACCATGAGATCATGACCTAAGCCAAAACCAATGCTCAACTGAGCAACCTAGGCACCCCAGAAACATTACAGAATCTTAAACAAAGGTGCAACACTATCATTTTGAAAAGATGACTTTAACAACAGTGTGGAGATTGGCTATGTTGTTAGAATAAGAAGAGAATGAGTAAGAACAGAGGTCACAAGACCATTTAGTCAATGAGTTTTGACAGGAGGAAGCAGTTTTTTATTTTATATAAGTTTTATTTATTTTGAGAAAGAGAGACCCCACGAGCGGGGAAGGGGCAGAGAGAATCCCAGGCAGGCTCTGTGTCACTCACACAGAGCCCGAGGCAGGGCTCAAACCCACAAAACTTTGAGATCACGACTCAAGCCAAAACTGAGTCCAACACTTCACTGACTGAGCCACCCAGGCGCCCCCTTTTATGTTTCTTTAATTTATTTTCAGAGAGAGAGCACGCACGAGCACATGAGAGGGGGAGGGCAGAGGGAGAGGGAGAAGGAGAGAGAGAGAATCCCAAACAGGCTTCACACTGGCAGCGCAGAGCCCAGATGTGTGGCTCTAAATCACAATGAGATCATGACCTGAGCTGAAACCGAGTCTGATGCTTAACTAACTGAGCCACCCAGGCGCCCCAAGCCAATTTCCTTTTTTAATTGTTTTCATTTTTCCCTTAGTGTGCTCACCAGAGTAAATCTGGAAAACATACTCATTAAAAAAAAAAATAAGGCTAAAGATAGTGTGAAAAGCCACTGGAGGGTTTTACAGGACATGATTTAACTTTACATTTTAACCGGGTCACTCTGAAGGTTCTAAGAATTGACTGAAGGGAGGGGCTGGAGCCAAAGCAAGGATTCCAAGGAGGTATTGCAGTAATGTCTACAAGAGAGAAGTGTTAACCCAGTGTTAACAGAAGTGAGAGAAATAAATTTTGGATATAATTTGAATATGATGAATATGTCAGAAAGTAGTTTCAAAATTGGGCTTTAGATAGCATTTTAATACGTAAAAAGCAGGCCAAAGTAGTTTACAGACAGGAGGAATTGGTTGTAAAAACTTGTAGTTGAGCACAGTGTTTTAGAAGAGTGAAATTATTCTGTCTAGATAAATGATTTCATGTTGGAGTTTGAGCTACTCCTCAAGATGTAGGGTTTTTTTCATCTGGATAATATAAAGCTCAAATTGTGCCATGGGCCTAGTCAAGCCTAACCTTAGGGAGGAGTTAGGGTGTGATTCTAATCTGAGATTGAATAAATTGAAATAACCTGGGGAGGAGGAGTTAGGGGAAGGGAGTTGGGTGTTTCAAGCGGAGTGAGCAAAATATGGACTCTTAGGAATTAGTACAGCCTGGTGGTTAAGAGCTAGGTTGCCTGAGCTCACATCAGTTACTATGAAAACAAGATATATTTCTACCTAATGCCAAATTTATAATCATTGGATCAGTGTGAACTAGGAGTCATGCAGACTATCATCAGGCCAACTATCAGAGTCAGGCAGATCTGCTAGAAATGCCTACCAAATTAATTAAATCTTAATACCTACTGAATATTGTACTAGGCTATGCACATGGCTGAAAAAATATGCAATCCACTCCAAATGGTAATGTGTTTTTGTTCATCTTCGCAGGTTCTAGAACTTAGAATACAGACCACTATGAGTCAAGTGTACAGGTGTCTTCCACTAAACATTAAATTCCAAATGAATTAGAACTTTAACTTAATTTTTTTTTAAAAAAGCACAGTGGCTGAAAGATCTGAAGGACTCTGTGTTTAACCTATGGTCTTTTATTGATGGCATGGCATTCAGATAATCATTTGTTTTCTCTGAATTTAAGTATCCTTAGCTGTAAATTACAGAGATCGAAGTAAGAGTCTTAAAGCCGCCTAATGAACTTTTATCTCTAGAATAGTGCATACCATATAATAAAGTATAACTTTCACAGCACACTCATTCTGTGAAATCTTAACAGTTTGATATCATTTTAATTTCACAATCACTTCAAGAAAGGTCCTATTAAGTGCACACTATAGTCAGGGGAATTCCTGGCTCTAAAATGTCCACCCCAAGTGGAGAGGTCCAGCTGGAAACCTCACAAAGTCTTCAGACATCAAATGGCAACGGTTTTCATGGCACTGCGGACTAGAGGTCATGGTACACTTCTAATTACAAGTGTAAGAGAAGAGAAGCCCAGAAGTCAGAAGGGTTATCCAATTTTCCAGGAAAGCTTGTGGTTTCCAGGACCACAAAGCCGACTTGGATGCAAAGGAAAAACGACCTAGTGGGCAGAATCCCACCGCGCTCGAGCAAGAGGACGGATGAGTCTACACTTCTGGTCTCCCTGCCCCGCCAAGGCCCCACGGGGGCAGTGACTTCTGGCTGGGATAAAACCTCAAGGCTATTTTCGTTTAAGAGTGCCTTAGGAATAGAGTCCAGTACTGTTTCTATAGTGGGCTGGCCCTTGGAGCCTCCCAGCCTGCCTTGCCCTCTCACACTGGAGGTGCTTCCAGGGCAAGCCTCAGAGGTTTAGGCTTGATTTCTTGTTTTTGTTGATAGGCTGAAGCTATGAATTGTAGACACACTTACTACACATTAGGTCTCAGTCAGAACTTCCAACGTGAGCTCAGAACAAATTCTGGGAATGATGGACGGGTTTGGAATCCATCTATCCCCTCAAAGGGGTGGGAGTTCAGACCACTTTATAGTGTCTCTCCTAGAGAAGTGATCTCTCAAGACTACAAATGGGGCTGTCCCTACATTCTCCTCCCTCTGCTCCCCCTCTTACACATTTTCATTCAGAAGTCAAACCCGCTGTTACCATTTTGCCTCAATGAAGATATAAAGGAAAATTCTGTAATCTCTTATGATTTTCCTCACTTGCTAGGGTGGCACATAATGTCTATGGCAATTGTGGATCTTTCTTTTAAATTTCAGCCATTACAACATCAAAATGAAGTAATGAGAGCAAGAGAAAACAACTTGGATATCAAGTACTTGGTGAATATTGATAGAGCAGAACTAGTACTGGTAAATTACTAAATTCAAAGCTCACATCTATGAAGATGATAGCAAATAGAGCCCAGTAAAGGCCTCTAATCAAATTCAATCATAGTTCAGGGTGAACAATAGAAGTATTTTTTTATTAAAAGAAATACAGAAACTTGAAAAAAGTACTGATGTTATAGTGGGATCCTTAGTATTCATTTAAAAGCGTCTTCATCGTTTTACAATGAGATGTAAAAAATAAGTGGTCAGGTCTATTTCCTACTTACTCAGTACTACTATTTGTTGCTGGCAAATATAATACTTTTTATGGAATACTTGCCTCCCTCCAAACCACACTAAGTAGTAAGGGGTACAGTCTAAAACAATTGTGAGAGGATTACTGTAATGCTATAAACGTGTAAGTATGTTGAATTTAGCACATAGATTTTCAAGTCTTCTCAGTCTTGTCAGAGGTGGCTTTCTAGAGGAAGAAACCTCTTTAGTTGAACCTGAAGGAGTGAAAAATAGCTGGATAAAGAGGTCTCCATGAATAGGAAATATCATATGGAAAATACTAGAGCTAAACATATGCCGTAGATGGGAAGCTGAAAGCTATTGCATGACTGACACATGGAGTGCAAAGTGTGCAGTGCGAGAAGAACATTAGAACGTGAAAGGCAAGATAAGTCATTTCAGAGTTTAGATTTCACCTAAAAGTTCATGGGGAGTCTTTGAAAGGTTTAAGCATTTATGTGCAATAATCAAAATTTGTTTTTCAGAAAGCTCCTCTGCCTGCATTTTACAAATTTTCAAGGCAGAAGCACAGTTGAAGTAATGTAAGGGAGAGGACAGTAACCAGAAATAGAAATATAGTACCAGAGTGTGTGTGTGTGTGTGTGTGTGTGTGTGTATGCAGATAGGTACAAGGAAGAGTCTAAAAGATTTAGTGAGTATATTCACTAAGGTACAGGGCAACCTGTGGTGCAAAAGAAACTAACAAAACAAAACCAGTAGCTTATATATGACTGAAGTTTATTTCTAACAATCTGGACGGAGATGGGTGGCCCAGGATTCCATTGTCAACACTGGTTTCCACTTGTAGTCCAGTGCAGTTACTACGGTTTTCCTTGTTTCCAGCCAGCAGGGAGAGGGAAAGGATTCAGAATAGAATGATGCCTAGCTGTTTGAACGCAAGACCTGGAAGTGACACACATCACTTCTGTTCATAAATAAATATATAAAAAGTTAGGTGGCTGTGTGTCCAGCTAAAATTCTGTAGCAGTGAAAGTGGAGTGAATAAATATATTGGATAACAACTAGCAGAATGCCTTAGTAATTCATGGGTTATGGAGTATGGGCCCAGGGAGACAGGGCAGGTTTTTGAGTCTGGACAACTGGTCCATTCTCTGCCCTGAGGCTGAATGGCCTATGGGCCATCCATATGGAGATGTCTTATAGGTCTAGAACCTGGGGAAGATATTTTGGCTTGAGATCCCCCATGAAGAGATAATAATTGAAGACAAGAACCCTGAAGAGCAACACCACATGGACAGATTGTCAGATACCAAGGAGGAAAATCAGGATACTGTAATGACATAAAAACCAAGGGAAGTAAGTACCTCAAGAAAAAGGGAGCCATTAATAGAGTTAAACACCATACGGAGATGAAAGTGAGGGAAGCTAAAGGCTGAAAAGTATGCTCGGTTCCAAAAAAGAAGCAGTTGATTACTTTGTTAGCACTCTTTCATTAAAGGTAAGAGGACTATGACCAGATTGCAGGTTGTTGAGGAGTCAGTGGGCAGTGAACCAGTATGGACAAAACTTCCTAGAAGTGTGGCTGGCATGGAGATGAAAGAGAACTGTAATTGCTATGGGTAGTGGAGCAGAGAGGTTTTTGTTTTGCTATGTTCCTTTTCTAGTTTTTTAAGGTAGAGGTGATTTAAGCATTTGTATATCTTTTTTTTTTAATGTTTATTTTTGAGAGACATAATGTGAGTGGGGGAGGGGCAGAGAGAGAGGGAGACATAGAATCTGAAGCAGGCTCCAGGCTCTGAGCTGTCAGCTCGATGTGGGGCTCGAACTCATGGGCTGAGAGATCATGACATGAGCCAAAGCTGCACACTCAACTGACTGAGCCACCCAGGCACGCCGATTTAAGCATTTTTAACTACTGATGAGAAGATGCCAAATATAGAAGCTGAATTTAAAGACCTAAAAGGAAAGGTGATTGTGGGAGTGATTATTCTAAGAAAGTGAAAAAGGCAGGATTTAGAGGACATGGTATGGAAGGATAGTTCTTCCATGGTTACGGAGAACTGCATTCTGAAGGCTTGATGGCAGGATGTGGAGATGGTTTTGTCTGATGGTACCCAACTTCTTCAATGGAAGCAAGCTGATCGTGCGGGAGCTGGGTGTGCTGATTTAAGAAGGTGAGGAGAGCAGGAAGGGTCTAAAATAGGGTGGGAAACGGAAAGGACTGCAGTTGGGGGAAGCAGAACGATTTCTGGTAAGCATCAATGCCCTGTAAAGAGCTGGATGACTACTTCAGACCACACATGGTGAGGTACATGGTGCCAGAAATGTGTTCACTGTAAAAGCTGAAAGAAGAGTCCTATGTTTGTCTTCTACGAACTCCCTGGGCACACGGCACAGATTTCTCTCACAGCAGTGATACAAGTCTATGGCACAACATGAGCTGTTAGTCCTATCCTTACAATCTAATATAGCTCAGTATATTTCCCTGAGGACAGTTTACACATCTTATTTACACTTAAAAAAAAAATCAGTTGCCTTCTATACACTAATAATAAACTATCAGAAAAAGAAATTAAGACAAAAACCTCATTTAAAGGGCACTGGGTGGTTCAGTGGGTTAAGCATCTGACTCCTGATTTCAGATCAGGTCATGATCTCATGGTTCTTGGGTTCAAGTCCCATGTCAGGTTCCCCGATAAACATGAAACCTGCTTGGGATTCTCTCACTCTCCCTCTCTCTCTGCCCCTCTCCGTACACATACTCTGTCTCAAAATAAACAAATAAATAAAACAAAATCCCATTTACAACTTCATGAAAAGGATAAAATACCTGTGGATAAGTTTAACCAAGGAGATGAAAGATCTATACGCTGAAAACTATCATTCATTGATTAAAGAAACTGAAGAAGGCACAAAGATCTTCCATGCTCATTGACTGAATTATTGTTAAAATTAATATTATTAAAATTACCCAAAGAATATAAAGATTCAATGCAACCCCTCTCAAAATTCCAATGGCATTTTTCACAGAAAAAGAAAAAAAATCCTAAAATTTGTATGGAACTACAAAAGATCCTGAATACTCAAGGCAAACTTGAGAAAGAACAAAGCTGGAGGCATCACACTTCCTAATTTCAAACTATATTATGAAGCTATAGTAACCAAAGCAGTATGGTACTGGCATAAACACAGACACACAGATCAATGGAAGAGAACAGCGTGCCTAGAAATAAACCCATACATAAATATGGTCAATTAATTTACCACAAAGGAACCAAGAATATACAATGGGGAAAGGACAGTCTCTTCAATAACCAGTATTAGGAAAACTGGACAGCCACATGCAAAAAAGAAAATGGACCACTATCTTAAACCATACACAGACACAAATAAAAAATGGATTGAAGCCCTGAAATCATAAAACAAGTGAACACAGAATAATTTCCACATTAACTCATCATAAGTGTTCACACTCCAGTATACCTTTTCTGTTTTTGAATAAGATATGAGTTTTAACAAGCCACCATTCATTCATTGGGAATGTCTCCAATATGAACATTTTGAGGCAGATTAAGATAAGCCTCTTGGATGAACACTGTTTGGGATCCTGAAGTAGCTTACAGAAGACAGAGGAAGTTCTAGTATACAGAGTATTATTTAATACAGAGCATTAACACACTTTACTGACCTCTTAATGTTTGGAATAAATGAGAGACCCAAGGTTATGGATGTCTCTCTAGCCTATATCCCAAAGAGTACTTTTAAAAATGCAGACTTGAAGACTACATGTAGATTTGTTACTCTACTTCCCATTGCAGTTGATAACCCTCCACCAATTCTAGGTCCCACTCAGCACCAGGACAGCCAAGGATATTATCAAGAATGGAGTAATTTGCTGTCACTGTGGTCTCTGTCATTCAGAGTTCAGTTCCTCGTTAGTAGTCTTCCAATATTCTTGTGAGCTCGTGGTTTCTCATGACCTTCTCATAAAGACTGAAAGTTTGAGTTTTATTAAATATCAACTCTAAGGGTATTGCTTGGCTCCTCCCTACTTCAATAAATTAGGTGAATATATGGAAGCCATAGGTCCCATTTATGAAGTAGAAATGATGATGGCCATGATATCAAAATCATGATAGGCAAAGACTTTATGGTGATATATTTAAACTCCATACCCTTGTGGCTTCCTTTGGGAGACTGGAAAAGCTCAGACAGATATATGCCCAATAAAATATTTCCCTCTAATATAGTTCTGTCATATCAATTAAAGAATAATCCCTGACAAACGTTTTATTGCATTTACTACATTCACAGGATTCCCTCCAGTATAAATTCATTGATGTAGGTAATCCTGGGTTTCTTCCTTCTCTTGAGTATGAAGTTTTTGGTGTTTTTTAAGGTTTGAACTCCTATTGAAGGTCTTCTCACATTCCTTACATTTGAATGGTTTCTCTCCTGTATGAATCATTTGATGTCGAATAAGGGAGGAGCTCCGGCTGAAGGATTTTCCACAGTTAACACATTCGTAGGGATTATCTCCAGAATAAAGTCTTGAATTTTTATTACTATTTTTACTCTCACTGAAAGCTTTTCCACATTTATTGCCTTCACAGACCTTTGCTTCAGTATGAATTTTTTGATGCTTAGTAAGATTTGTACGTCTGTTGAAGAATCTCCCACACTCACTACATTTATAGGGTTTCTCTCCTGTGTGAATGATCTGATGTCGAATGACGGATGAACTCCGGCTGAAGGCTTTCCCACATTGATAGCATTCATAGGAATTCACTAAGGTATGACTTTCTGGGTGCTGAATGTCTATACTCATGCTCAAGGCATCTCCACATCTATTATATTCTAAATGTTGGTTACCTACTGAATCTAAATTAAATTTGAAGTTAGTTTTAAACTTATCACATTTTGAGAACCCCTTTTTCATAGGAATTCCCTGTTGTATATCAAAAATTGAATTAACTGACTCAACATCTAAGCTTTTCTTATTCTCACTACCTTCAAAGTTTCCCTCTTCAGTGTAGACTGTCTTGTGAACAAAAGCTTCTTCTGGCAAATTTATGTCCCAGTGTTCCTGGCTCCTGTATAGCCAATCATCACTCATCCAAGCATCTGAAGAAGGGGGTCCACTTTTGGTCAGTCTTCTCATAATTTCTCCATGAGATGATGATTCTCCAGAAATTCTCTCCTTTGTAACTGAATCTTGGTTTTCTGAAATTACCTCTCTGTCTAAAAAGAAATTAAAAATTCTATGAGCTAGCAGAAGGGAAATTGTTTAATTAGGAAAGGGATGCTAAACCACATAAGGAAATATGCAGATTTTATGGGTCTTAAATACAGAATGGAAATGTGAGGTGAGATTAGAAAAGGAGAAATACAGAAGAAATAAAAGGGACAAAAGTATTAAAAAGGAGGTTAGAAGATCATAAAATATGAGAAGAGCTATTCAAGTATATTAATGAGAATACATAGAGCTTGGGTCAAATATCAGCATATGAACTGGGATAGGGTAGCATTTCATAGTTCACATTGTTACTGGTTCATAACTAGTCTGTGTGGATTACACATAGTTTTCCTTTCCCTAGCATCTTGTCTTTGTCTCTTTTAATCCATGCTGTTCATCAATAATAAATACACCCTTCTGAAACACCAATTTAATCATATCTTTAAAAACAATCTACATTTACAGGCTCCACACCTTAACCAGCTAAAACAAACTTGCAATCAGTGTCTCTATTTCCATACAAGCTGCAGTTATTCCTCATATTTAACAAAGGCAGGAAAAAAAAAACTATAATCAAAGGTAGCAGAGAAACCACCCTTTTTGTGGGCTCAAAATCATTCCTGATTCTAATAGCCCTATGATACTTCTCTAGGTACTTCCTAGAATGCAAAACTTCACCTGTTCTAGTTATGATTTAATTCTCTTGTTTTCACCTGTCTTCAGTTTGTTTCATTTAATAATGTCCCACTTCCCTTCTCAGAATTGCTTTCTCACTTAGCTTCTGTATAAATACTTACATTCTAACAACTTTTTAAAAACTAAATTTCACTGACTTCCCTTTATCCTCTCACATATAACTTCAGGTTTATCTAATGCGTTTACTTCCATACTTCATTGGTAGCCAAAACACATCTTCCACTTGGTAGTCTCACATATATTATCGACCCCTGTTTTTATCCATCTCCAAGACAATGCCACTCAACTATCCTACTACTCTCTTCCAACTTAACAAATGAGCCTGAGAATTTCATCTTTCATGTGGAAAGAACTTCCCTCAATGTCCTCACTTGTTTAGTGAGTCACTGTCCTTCTAATATTTAGAGTCCACAAAGAGATCTTGAATAACCATTGCTCTTTAGCTCTCATATCTAATCTGCCCTGAGGTACTATTTTTTTATGAAATGATGTTTACCTCAAAGCAGCTCCACTGATATATCCAACTTTGTCAAATACCTATTAATTCTGCCTGGTTTAGTCTAATTTCTAGCAGAAATTATCTGTCTGTGTAATACAGTGGAAACTAGACCATTAAGTCAGAATCTCCTGGGGTGGAGCCTAGGAATATAACGAGGGTATCAATTGTAGTTTCGCTGTTTCTGCCTCACCAGCGTAAACTGGGTGTGTGGGCAGATAACCTATAGGTCTTCAGTGAGAGAGGAATCTCTTCCAAACCTGGACCTAATTTAGATGGTGAGATCCTGGACTTCAAGCTTGATGCCATAATGAGGTCTTAGGAGAGAATAAATATATTTAATAATGGGGAAAAAAATAATTTGTGGCCAGAGGACAGATTATAGATCAAAATGGCTGCACATTCATAAAAAACTCACAGCTAACATCATACTCAAAGGGCGAAAACTTAGAAGCTTTCCCCTAAGGTCAGGAACAAGACAAGGATGTCCACTCTCACCACTTTCATTCAAAATAGTACTGGAAGTCCTAGCTGCAGCAATCAGACAAGAAAGAGAAATAAGAGGCATTCATACTAGTAAATAAAAAGTAAAACCCTATTTGCAGATGACATGATACTGTACATAAAAAACCCTAAAGACTCTATCAAAAAACTACCAGAACTGATAAATTTAGTGCAGTTGCTGGATGCAAAATTAATATACAGAAATCTGCTGCATTTCTATACCTTAAAACAAAGTAGTAGAGAAATTAAGGAAACAATCCCATTTACAACTGCACTAAAAATAAAATATGTAGGAATAAATTTAACCAAAAGGGTGAAAAACCTGTACTCTGAAACCTATTAAACACTGATGAAAGAAATTGAAGTTGACACAAAGAAATTCCATGCTCATGAACTGGGAGAACCAATATTGTTAAAAATGCCCATATTATACAAAACAATTTATAGATGTAATGCAATCCCTATCAAAATATCAATAGCATTTTTCACAACACTAGAACAGATACCATATGTTTTCACTCTTATGTGGATCCTGAGATACTTAACAGAAACCCATGGGGGAGGGGAAGGAAAAAAAAGAAAAAAAAAGAGCTTAGAGTGGGAGAGAGAGCCAAAGCATAAGAGACTCTTAAAAACTGAGAACAAACTGAGGGTTGATTTGGGGTGGGAGGGAGGGGAGGGTAGGTGATGGGCATTAAAGAGGGCATCTTTTGGGATGAGCACTGGGTGTTGTATGGAAACTAATTTGACAATAAATTTCATAAAAAAAAAAAAAAAAGAGAATCCTAAAATTTGTATGGAACCATGGAAGACCCTGAATAGTCAAATCAGTCTTGAAACAGAAGAACAAAACTGGAGTATCATAATCTCAGATTTCAAGATATACTACACAAAGCTGTAGTAATAAAAACAGAATGGTACTGGCATAAAAAATAGACATATAGATCAATGGAACAGAATAGAGAGCCAGAAATAAATCCAAGATTTTATGATCGATTAATCTACGACAAAGAAGGCAAGGATATCCAACGGGAAAAAGACAGTCTCTTCAACAAATGGTGCTGGGAAAACTGGACAGCTACATGCAAAAGAATGAAACTGGACCATTTTCTTACTCTACACAAAAATAAACTAAAAAACGGATTAAAGGGGCGCCTGGGTGGCTCAATCAGTTAAGCGTCAGACTTCAGGTCATGATCTCACAGTTCATGAGTTCGAGTCCTGCATCAGGCTCTGTGCTGACAGCTTGGAGCCTGGAGCCTGCTTCAGATTCTGTGTCTCCCTCTCTCTCTGCCCCTCCCCCACTTGTGCTCTGTCTCTGTCTCTTTCTCCCTCTCTCTCAAAAATAAATTTAAAAAGGGATTAAAGACCTAAATGTGAATCCTGAAACCATAAAATTCCTAGAACAAAATATAGGCAGTAATTTCTCTTACATTGGCCGTAGCAACATTTTTCTAGGTAGGTCTCCTTTGGCAAGGAAAACAAAAGCAAAATTAAACTCTTGAGACTATACCAAAGGATCTTTTGCACAGTAAGGGAAACCATCAACAAAACTAAAGGATAGCCTACTGAATGGGAGAAGATATTTTCAAATAATATATTCAATAAAGGGTTAGTATCCAAATATATATGGAAGAACTTGTACAACTCAACACTAAAAAAACAAATAATCCAATAAAAAAAATGCGCAGAGAACCTGAATAGACATTTTTCCAAAGCAGTCATTAGATGGCCAACAGACTTATGAAATGATGTTCAATGTCACTCATCATCAGAGAAATGTAAATCAAAACCACAATGAGACATCAGCTTGCACCAGGCAGAATGGTTAAAATCAGAAACACAGAAAATAACAGCGTTGGCAAGGATGTGGAGAAAAAGGAACACATTTTGGGGGAATACAAGCTGGTGTAGCCACTGTGGAAAACAGGATGGAGGTTCCTCAAAAAATTAAAAATAGAAATACCATATGATCCAGTAACTCCACTACTGGTTATTTAGCTTAAGAAAATGAAAGCACTAATTCAGAAAGATGTATGCACCCTATGTTTACTACAGGATTATTGATAATAGCCAAGATATAGAGGCAACCAAAATGTCCATTCATAGAGGAATGGATAAAAAAGATTGGTATGTATATACAATTGAATACCACTCAGTTATAAAAAAGAATGAAATCTTGCCATTTGCAACAACATGAATGGATCTAACAGGTATCATGGTAAGTGAAATAAGTCAAAGAAAGGCAAATACCTTTATGATTTCACTCATACGTGGGATTTAAGAAACAAAGGAAAAAAGAAAAACAAACAAACAACAACAACAAAAAAGAGTCTTAAATATAATGAACTGATGGTTACCAGAAGGGAGGTGTGTGAGGGAATGGGTGAAACAGTTAAGGGGATTAAGAGTGTATTATCATGATGAGCGATGAGTAATGGAAAGAATGAATGAATCATTATGTTATGCACCTACAACTAACATAACACCATATTTTAACTATACCTCAAAAAAAAAAAAAATGGATGCACATTCTTTTACACTCTCCTATAGAGCAATGGAGTTAATTTTTCTTCCCCTTGAAAATGGGCTCCTTCTGTGACTGCTTAGCCTACAGAATGTGGTAAAAGTGATACTATGCCACTTCTGGGCCTGGCCTTTAGGAGACTGACAATTTCCAATTCCTCTCAGGATACTCCCTCTCAGAACCTGGCTGGCATGCTATGAGAAAGAAGCCCATGCCTCAAGAAGAGGCCACATGGAGGTACTCTGGTCCATGGGGCCAGCTAAGTTCTCTGTGACAACCAGCCTCAACTTCCAGCCATGTGATGAGCCATTTTGATCATTCCATCCCAGCAGAACACTGTATCTTCAGCCAATATCGTATAGATCCTGAGAACTCCTAAGTCAACTCACAAAACTGTGAGAATTAATAAAATGATTGCTGTTTAAAGTCAGTAAGTTTGGAGGTAAGTTTTTAGAAACAATAAGTAACTGAAACAGTTAACTGTTCCAGTAGCATTTACTGAATGGCAAAATTCCTAAATGTATTTCTCTAAGCAAGTTTGTGATGTTCGCCTCATATTTCTATAACTCATTTTTCATATAACTCTATTATTCCCATTTTTAAAATAACTTTCATGTATTTTGTTATTTTCAAATCACTTAGTTCTAGCACATAGGAAAATTACCAATATTTTTATTTTACATCTAGCCACCTTATAAAACTCTTAACAGATATAGTAGTTTTGACAATGAGTTTCTTGGATTTCTAGGTAGAAAGTTACCATTTACAAATAATAGCCTTTTTTCCCTCTTTTCTACTAGTTAAATTTCTCGTTTTTTGGTCTTTTTGTTCATTAGTTACATATTTCAGGTCAACATTCAACAGGTTGAAGCAGTGGCTGCTAACTTCCAAGAGAAAGAAGTGGAGTCCTATTACAGGCTAGACCCATAACTGGCAATGTCACTTCTGCAGCATTTGATTGATTAAATAGCTCAGTGCCAGCTGAGATTCAAAGGGAAGAGAAACAGTCGGCATTTTTTTTTTTTTTTTTTGGTTTAATTGAAGTATAGGTGACACACAATGTTACATTAGTTTCAGGTGTCCAAAGTCTACATCTTGATGAAGACAGCGACAAAGATTCCGTAGCCACCTTTAAATCACTATAATCCATTAACGGTTTTGGAAAATAAATGACATTTACAGAGGCAAATTCCAGATTGACTGAAGTATTATATTTAAATGATGAAATAGATGAAGTCAGAATAAAATCAGGAAATATGTTTCTAATTTGGGGATGGAAAAATTCTTATGCATAAAACTAACAGATATAAAGCACTGGGGGAAAGATATGTGGTAACATAAATTTTAAAAATATGTATGGCAGACACCATAAATAAAATAATAAAAAACCTGCAAGATCTCATTTGTCGTAACTATGATCAATAGTGAGAATTTACATAAATTTTATTATATATTATTAAAAACCTCTAAATTCTTAATAGATAATGGACATAAAACCATTTGCTGAATCACAAGTGACCAAAACAAATAAAATAATTTTCAGCTTTTTCATAATCCAATACACATCTATCTATCCATTTTTTTCCCCTTTGGTCCTATATATGTGCAAAAGCTTGAGATATAAAGGTAGGGCAAAAAGGGACATGGTCCCTACCCTCAAGGAACATAAAGCCTAATGTGGGAGACAATGACCTATACAGATACAAGTAAAATATAATTGTGACAAATGATAAAAAGAGAAGATTATGGTGCTATGGGAGTATATAACAGAAAAAACTAACTAGTAGAAAATGTGAAACTATCTGAGATCTGAGAGAAGACTAGGAGTCAACTAGGCAAAGAACAGGAGAATGAGATGAGAGATGATGATGATGGACTACATGGACTACAGTAGTGGCACTACGTATGGAGAGAAGTGGAGACATTCAAGGGACATTTAGAAAGACACACACACACACACACACACACACACACACACACCCAAGTACTAGACAGGTGAAGGAAGGAGAAGTTGTGTCAAGGATAATACTCTATACTTGTGTAACAGGATGAATGGCAGTGCTGTTTACTCAGGGAATAGAAAAAGACTGGAAAGGAAAAGTTATGACTTTGGTTTTATGGAACTGAAGTTATCTTTATGACAGCCAAGAGAAATGTCATGTCCTTCAGAAAAGAAGCCTGGGCTGGGGATACAAATTTGTAAGTCACCTATACATGTGTGGTAAGTGAAGGTGCAGTTGTGGATGTGATAACCTCAGGAAGAAAATACAGAGTAAGAAAACAAGACAAAATGAGACCAAATCTTGAGAAACGCTGGAATTTATTAGAGAGCTAGAGAAAGATTAGTCTGCAATAGGCAGAGAGAGAATAATCAGAAAGAGAGGAGGAATATCAGAAGTATTCCAAGAACCTACGAGTGTTTTAAGAAAGAAGAGCAGATAATACTGTCACTTGCTTTGGACAAGTCAGTGAAACAAGGAACGAAAACATATCCACTGGATTTAGCTACAAGAAAGTCATCTATGACCTCAGTAAGAACTGTTTCAGATGGATATTTGGAATAAGAGACAAGTGAAATGGACCGAGGACTAAAAGGTGAGGAAATGAGAAAAGTATAAAATATCTTGAGAAGTTTGGCTATAAAGAGGTGAGTGATAGAGAGGTTGAAAGAACAATTTTTTTAAATCAGTAATGACCTAAAAATGTTAAAAAGCTAAATGGAGAGGAGTGCCTGGGTGGCTCAGTCGGTGAGCATGTGACTCTTGATTTCACCTCAGGTCATAATCCCAAGGTCTTGAGATATCCCAAGATATCCACGTTGCCCCTGTGCTGAGCATGGAGCCTGCCTGAGATTCTTTCTCTCCCCAACTCCTGTGTGCTCTCTAAAATAAAATTTTTTTAAATTAAAAAAAACAAACATAAAAATAAATTTAAAAAAAAGCTAATAGGAGGACTAGCTAATGAGAGGCAGAAATGGTGAAAATATAAGTGAAAGAAGACAGGGAGAAATGGAGTCCAAAGGAAAATGGCAGGGGGGATGGGCAAGGGAATTTACCTTAGAAAGGATGAAATTGAGTAATCTGCGTATCAAATTAATAAAGATTTCAGGTAAACAATAGCGTGCTAGGGTGCTAATAGATAATTAGTGAGTATGATTGGTATAACCTTTCTCTAGACAATATGGCACAAAGTAACAAGACCTTTAAATATATTCATGTCCTTTGATGCTGAAGTTTCTCTTCTAATAAGGCATATCCTATGGAACTTATCAGACACGCCTGAAAACTGGGCAACAACCTGAATGTCCAATGGCTGGGGGGAATGGTTAAATATATTATGATACTTGTATGTGATGGACCATTACATGTGAAGCCCCATTTCCACAGACTAGTGATAACACGTAATTGCCCTTGGTATCATATTAGGTGAGAAGAACAGAATAGAAAACAACATATTCCTGATGATCCCATTTTGGAAAAAAAGAAATCTTCATAAGCCACAGAGACACATCATTGCAAAGAAAAAAGCCTAATAAATAAAAAAAAATGTTAATATTGCATAGCTCGGGGTAATGAGGTCATGGGTGAGTTCTATTCTTCATACTTTTCTATATATACTAAAATTTATCATAAGCACACAATAATTGATAATCTCCCACAAATACAATGTTAATAAGAATAAAGAGATTATGATGAAGGTAGAAAGTTAGGGCACAAGAAGTTCTATAGTAAAAGAAGGAAAACTGGAAGATTACTAAAGTCACTCTTGCATAAAGCAGAGCTTTGTTTTCTTTGAAAGAATACTACTTAATGTTAGGTTGTCTAATGTTTGTTAGCACTTCCCATGCTCCAGGAACTGCTCTAAGTGTGCCATACATATCAACTCATGTAGTCCTCACAGGAACGTGGAGATAAATACTGTTATTAACTCAGTGTTACAGATGAGGAAACTGGCAGATGGGTTGCTCCAGGCCACAGAGCTTTAAGTGTCTGCATTCCTCACCTGCAACATTCCTCCAATTACCCACTTATGAAATCGAATCTGTGAATGAAAAGCAATGATGACTTTTTTCCTTCAAAGCTTCTGCGGTTTTATCATCACCTCCCCAACTCTTAACTCAAAGGCTGTTAACCTCACCGTGTGTTTAACAAACAGAAGATTCTTACAAATGCCTCATATCTGCCTGGTTCTCACCAAAAAAAGATGTGCTTGGGATTTCTTGCTCTATTATCCATCTTCTGTCCTTACTTTCCAACTCAGAGAGCTCAACTGGTTTGGAAAATACATGTTCTTTTCATGGGGAACATGAAAAAACAACAAACAAACAAACAAACAAACAAACATGACACTTCCAACATTTTTATAGGGAAAAGAATTCCATCCCTATGTAGTAGTCTAAGAGCTGCTGAAAGATAAGGCCAGGGGTCACCACAGACTTGTGTATTTCTAGCTCTATATTAGAAAAGACTCTCCCTCAGATACAGCAGGAAAATCTGCTATTGTGCCCAGAGGACATTAGGAAACCTGAACCCAAACCCAAGTGTCCCTACCTACTGTAGTAGTCCTATAGCTTTTTAGCAGCAGATAAAGAAACTACTGATGGGCAGCATAGGTAAACACATAGAAGTCACCTTGATGCAATGAATTCAGGTTCCTATAGTTCTCCAGCATCACGTCCCTGTACAGGTTCTTTACAGCAGGGTCCAGTTGTCCCCACTCTTCCTTGCTGAATTCCACAATCACATCTTTGAATGATATTGGTTCCTAAAATATTAAGTTTCTTTTTAATCAAAGGTCAGCCCCAAAAATATTACTAGAGAAGAAATGAATTTGGAAAGAATAGCGTAGGTGCCTAGAATATGTAAGAAATTGATGAAAATGTTTGGGGTTCTAAGTTTTGACAAACAGGTTATATTAGAGGCCTATGAACTTGGTACTTGCAAAAAGAAAATCAAAAGAAGTTTTAACCTGAAATTAACTTTCATTTTGGTTGAGGAGAAAAAGACAGTTGGAATAACTATGGAACAAAAAATTACTAAAGAGTAAAAATACTTGACATAAAAGGAATTCAGAAGAGAAAGAAAGAGTTTCAGATAGATTGACAGGAATTGTAATGAAGACGGAGGCTCTGCTAGCAGAAAAGTTAGGGCATTTCCTCTCGAGAAATATAGCCTGCTAACTCCTTACCATTCAGGTCACCCAGCCCAGCCCTTTCCTGATTACCCAAAGTAGCCACCCTCCTAGTCAGTGTCTACTGCATTATGCTTCTTTCTTTTCTTTGTAATTACTACTATCTGCAATTATCTTATTTGCTTGTGTTTGCCTGTCTACCTCTACTGTCATTTCTGCAAAGGCAGGGATCTCCTTTCGTTTACTATCACATAACCAGCCCTTGGACAAGTGGCATGTTAGACACTGTATCAATATTTGTTACAAGGGCCTTCACACCATCAACTGCTGCATTTCCCTCTTCAGCATTCTCAACCTTGTCATGACAGGCACATTTAATCACAATGAGATACACAAATCTTTTCCTTTCCTCTACCTCAAAGCCAGATGTCTCTAAGATATCAGAGGACCTTGTGAGTAAATTATCTAGGTTAGTTTTGCCTACTTCCTCACGTTTTTTCCTCAACCCTCCGCAACCTGGTTTCTATTCCCATGCCTGGTACCTCCGTGATGGTAAGTGAACGGGCACTACTCAAGCTGAATTTTCCTGAAATTTTAAAGGATTTATCCTTGAAATTTTCTCATCCTTGGCTTTCACTGACATCATATCTTCTTGGTTTTTCTCTACCACTCTGGTTCTTTCATTTCAGCATCGTCTGAGGTTTCTTCTGCTCCTGCCTATTAAATGACATTACTCAGCATTCTGCCCTTGGCTCCCTTCACTTTCAATTCTAAACATTCTCTGGGTAGGCTCTATTTCTCTGGTTTAAATTATCATCTACAATCCTGAGGGAACACATGCACAGAAAAATACAAAGATTCAATATTTTCCGAAGAGTGTATCACCAACGGAAATAAAATAGATCCAATGTCCTATGGAAGAAGTAACAGTCTTATATCCTTAGATGGACCTATGTTTGGCAAAAGTTCAAAAACCAAAAAGAAAATGCAGGTCATTTCAGTAGAGAGCAGAATTTTAATTCACCTGGGAATTGCTAGTCAGTGAGTCAGCTTCCATTTTCTCCTTGATGCTCCCCTTCTGGAGCGGAACAGAATCCTTGCAGGGTGTCTCTGAGGAAGATGAAGGAAAACATTATGGAGACAGATTTCCCCCGGAGAAACATTTATTGATTTACAGTAGTTTTAACATGCTATTCATAAAAATCATCTTTAAAACTTTGGAAAAATAATGACATCAGGCACTATAAGCAATCAGAATCTCTAAAGGTAAGAGCTCAGATGTTATATTTTTTATTTTTTTATTTAAAAAAAATTTTTTAACGTTTGTTTTGAGATTGAGTGCTAGTTGGGGAGGGGCAGAGAGAGAGGAAGACTGTAGAATTCAAAGCAGGCTCTATGCTGTCAGCGCAAAGCCTGACATGGGGCACGAACCCATGAACCGCAAGATCCTGACCTGAGCCAAAGTCAGATGCTCAACGAACTGAGCCACCCAGGTGCCCCTATTTTTTATTTTTTAAATGTAGTTTATTTTTTAAAGTTTATTTACTTTTTTAAGAGAGATAGAAAATGAGCAGGGAGGGGCAGAAAGCAAGGGAGAAAGAGAATCCCAAGCAGGATCTGTACTGTCAGCATGGAGCCTAATGCAGGGCTTAATTTCACAAACTGTGAGATCATGACCTGAGCCAAAATCAAAAACCAGATGCTTAACTGACTGAGCCACCCAGGCACCCCTAAAATTATTTTTTAATGAAAAAATTTGACAGGTAATCCAGTCCTGGGGATCCCAAGGGCTGCTGACAGGCTCTGAAGACATCTCTGGGTACTTGGAGGATAGTAGGTGTGAACTCTGAACTATCTGTCTTCCATTTGACCTGTGGAGACTAGTGTGGACAGTTGTAAATAAATGCCTTATGGCGTTAGCTATAAAATCTTAAAAAAAAAAAAAGTCACATATAAGTAGACTCGTGCAGTTCAAACCTGTGCTGTTCAAGGGTCAACTGCATAAGAACAGATCAACTGACAGTAAAGATAGTTTTACTTCTTTTCCAATTAGGATGCCTTTTATTCCTTTTTCTGGTTTAGTTGCACTGGCTAGTACCTCCAGTATAATGTTGAAAAGAACTGGCAAGGGTGGGCATCCTTGTCTTGTTCCTTATCCCAGGGCAAAGCTTTAAGTCTTTAACCATTAAGTGTGATGTTTGCTGTAGTTTTCCACAGATGTCCTTTATCAGGTAGAAGAATTCCCTTCTATTCCGAGTCTGTTGAATACTTTTATCATGAAAAGGCATTGGATTTTGTCAAATGCTTTTTCTGTGTCGAGATGATCTAGTGAGTTTTCCTCTTAATTCTATTGTGGTTTTTTTGTTTCAGAATTTAAAGATTCATCAGTTACATATAACACCCAGTGCTCATCACAAGTGCCCTCCTTAATGCCCATCACCCATTTAGCCCATCCCTCCACCCACTGCCCCTCCAGCAGCTCTCAGTTTGTTCTCTATAGTTAAGATCTCTTATGGTTTGCCTCCTTCTGTTTTTACCTTGTTTTCCTCCCCTTCCCTTATGTTCATCTGTTTTGTTTCTTAAGTTCCACATGAGTGACATTATATGGTATTTGTCTTTCTCTTATTTCACTTAGCACAATACACTCTATTTCCATTCACATCGTTGCAAATGGCAAGATTTCATTCTTTTTGATAGCCGAGTAATACTGTATTGTGTATATAGGTGTGTGTGTGTATGTATGTATTTATAGAAGTAATGTATAAGTATATATGTATATAAATATATACACACAATACATATACCACCTCTTCTTTAGCCATTCATCAGACCATGGACATTTGGGCTCTTTCCATTTGTCTATTGCTGATTGTGCTGCTATAAACATTGGGCTGCATGTGCACCTTCGAATCAGCATTTTTATATCCTTTGGATAAATACTTAATAGTGCAATTGCTTCCCCTTAATTCTGTATGGTGTATAGTGTTGATTTTCACATGTTGAACTATCCTATATTCCTGGGATAAATAACACTTGGTCATGGTGTATAGTCTTCTTAATATGATGCTGGGTTTGCTTTGCTAGTTTTGTGATAGCTTTGTCTGTCTTTGGCATCAAGTTAAACTCATCATAGAATAAGGTAGGAAGTATTCCTTCCTCCCCTATTTTTTTAAAAAGTGTGAGAAACGGGTTCTGTGCTGACAGGTCAGAGCCTGGAGCCTGCTTCAGATTCTCATTCTCTCTCTCTCTCTCTCTCTCTCTCTCTCTCTCTCTCTCTCTCCCCTCCCTCCCTCCCTCCCTCTCTCTGTCTCTCTCTCTCTGCCCCGCCCCCACTTGCACTCAGTCTCTGTCTCAAAAATAAACAAACATTAAAAAAAAAATTTTTTTTAAGTGTGAGAAAGATTGGTGTTAATTCCTTAAATTTTTGATAGAATTCACCAGTGAAGCCATCTAGTCCTTGCGTTTTCTTTGTTGAAATTTTTTTGATTACTGATTCTATCTTTTCTGTTGTTAAAGAGGAGTTCAGATTTTCTATTTCTTCTTGAATCAGTTTTAGCAGTTTGTGTGTTTTTGGAATTTTTCTACTTAATCTAAATTAATTTTTTGGTATATAATTGTTCATAGTATTCTCTTATAATCCTTTTGATTTATGCAAGGTCAGTAGAGATGTGCCTACTTTTATTCCTGATTTTAGTTATCTCATTCTTCATACTTTTCTTGTGTAGCTAAGCCTTTGTCAATTTTGCTATTCTTTTCAAATGACCCACTTATGGTTTCATTGGTTCTATTGTTTTTCTGTTCTCTAGTTCATTTATCTCTTTTTAATCTTTCTTATTTTAATTTCTACATACTTGTGAATTTTCCAGATATCCTTCTGTTACTGATTTCTAATTCCATCCTACTGTGGTCAGAAAAGATACTTTGTAGGATTTAAATGTTTCTATTAATTGTGACTTGTTTTGGCCTAACATGTGTTCTATCTTGGAGAATGTTCCATGTGGACTTGAGAAGAATGTACATACTGCCACTATTGGGTAGAGTGCTACTTTAGTTTATAGCATTGTTCAAGTCTTCTATTTCCTTTTTTATCTTTTTTCTAGTTGTTCTATCCACTAACGAAAGTGGGGTGCTAAAGTCTCCAACTAGTATTCTTGATCTCTTTCTCCCTTCCTTTCTGTCAGTTTTTGCTTCATATATTTGGGGGCCTGATTGTTGCAGTTCTTGCTCACTTAATTACTTTTTTTGAACTGATTTGTAAAGTCTATATTCTTTGTTGTGTGTGCCCACTTAAGTCTGTTCCCTTAGCTTAGTGGTCAGCTAGTGATTCCACATAGATTTCCTTAAATACCTGGAACCAAACCAAACCAAACAAAAACCCATTTCCTAGTCTTTGCAGATGTGCTGCATGTGTTGAGGCATGCCTTCACCACTTAGCCAGATAATTTTTTTCAACTTTACCTTCACCTTTAGTTCCTGCTTATGCAAAGCCTGAAGGCCAGTCAGAGGTGAGAGTTAAGGCCATATCAGGTGTTTCTGAACATGTGCCCAGCCTTCTAAATCTCTAGGGATACACAGAAACTTTTCAAATCCTTTATTCCCCAAAGCATCTCATACCCCAGCTTTCCCATTAAATGCTTTGACAAATGACCCCTAGGTGGCCACCTCAGCCCCGGGACAGTTCTGAGTCAGATAAAATAAGGGCAATAAAATAAGGGCAATTGGGTGGGTTCTTCAGAGAGCCAAGACAGAAACTAAAAACCTTTCTCAGTCCTCTATTACCCAGCAACCTCTCCTTTCCTTCTCAATTAAACTTCAAGAATTTTCTAGGGGCACCTGGGTGGCTCAGTTGGTTGAGCAATTGACCGGCTCAGGTCACGATCTTGTGGTTTGTGAGTTCAAGCTCTAAGTTGGACTCTGTGCTGAAATCCTTGAGCCTGCTTTGGATTCTGTGTCTCTGTCTCTCTCTGCCCCTTCCACACTCATGCTCTGTCTCTCTCTCTCTCTCAAAAATAAATGAACATTAAAAAAGATTTAAAAAGAAAGAATTGCCTATAGTCATTTTGACATTCATACTTCATCCATCCATTCTTTTTTTTTTTTTTTTTTTTGGTGGGGGTGGGTGGGGGGCATGTGATAGGGAGAATAACAGATGCCAGAGAATGTACTGTGACAACAGAATGGAGGGTAAGAGAAGGCAGTTGGAAAGGACATGGCTCAGGGGAGCCTGAGTGGCTCCGTCCGTTGAGCGTCTGACTTCAGCCCGGGTCATGGTTTTGCGGTTCGTGCGTTCGAGCCCTGTGTTGGGCTTTGTGCTGACAGTGTGAAGCCTGCTTTGGATTCTCTGCCTCCCTTTCTCTCTGACCCTCCTTTGCTTATGCACACTCTGTCTCAAAAATAAATATTTAAAAAAAATAAAAATAAAAAAAGGGACATGACTCTCCACTGACAGCTTTCAAGATGGGGGTAGAAAATCATGAGGCCCAGAAAGGAATGCAGTCCTACCAATGCCTTGATTTTAGCCCAGGGAGACCCATGTTATTAGACGACTCATCTATAGACCTGTAGGATAATACATTCGCATTGTTTTAAGTCACTAAGTTGGTAGTCGTTTGTTATGGCAGTAGTAGAAAACTAATAAAACTAACTACAAATAAGTACCACCTCAACTCCTTCTCTGAAACTGTTCTAAAGCTTAACAATAACTTCATAATCAACAATTTCAGTAAATTACTTTCAACACTCACTTAAAACATTTTTTTTAATGTTTATTTTTATTTTTGAGGGACAGAGAGAGACAGCATGAGTGGCAGAGGGGCAGAGAAGGAGAGAGACCCAGAATATAAAGTAGGCTCCAGGCTCTGAGCTGTCAGCACAGAGCCTGACGGGGGGCTCAAACTCACGAGCTGTGAGATCATGATCTGAGCCGAAGTCAGACGCTCAACTGACTGAGCCACCCACGTGCCCCTCAAAACTCATCTTAATAGGACTTTTTTGCTGCACCATTATTAACACTCACTTCCTGAAGATTTCTCCTTTCTTAGCTCAAGATACTAATATTTCCTGGTTCTCTGATGTCCTAGATTACTGTTTTCTAGCCTGCTTACCTGGCTTTTCTTCTTCTGTTTAATCCATTATTTCTTTTTCAAATAAGGACTACTGGATACCAGCAATAATGACATCATCACTGTCCCCACTCAATAATTCTTTATCAAATATCTAATCAATTACCTCATGACTTATAAGGTCCACACATTCATATGACTGGTTATACATCTTTTACATTTCTTTTAATTTCTAAATCCCTCTTCCATACCCCTACTTCTCCCTTAAAATTATTTTGTTCTAGAAACTAGATTGCCTTGTAGTTTCTCAGAGTTTAGATTTTACTAATGGCATTCCCAGGCTATAATTTAAAATGTTCCCCTCTCCTTTGTATTTCCTGTAATAGGTAGTTAGATCTATGGTAACTCTTAAATATTGATGTTCCCCAAGGAAATGTATTTCTCCTACTTCAATTCATACCTGTAAGTTTCCAAATCTTCTCTTTCTGAACACCAAAGCCACACTGTTAACTATGTGTTAGTTTATTCATTGTGTATGGCCCATAGAGACCTCAAATTCAACATGCCACATAATTACTGTATAAATCCCCTCCCATAAAATCTGCTACTTATGCTCCATTCATGTAAGGCTGAGCACGGACATTTACATCAAATCTTATCTCATTCACCCCTTATATTCAGCCCATAATTCCTTTAGGTTCAAACTCCTGTTTTCCCAATGCTCCCTCATTCTTTTCTTTTTTTTTTTTTTTAATGTTTATTTATTTTTGAGAGAGAAAGAGCGTGAGTGAGGGAGGGGCAGAGAGTGAGGGAGACACAGAATCTGAAGCAGGATCCAGGCCCCGAGCTGTCAGCACAGAGCCTGATAAGGGGCTCGAACTCACGAACCATGAGGTCATGACCTGAGCCGGAGTCGGACGCTTAACCAACTGAGCCACCCATGTGCCCCTCAATGCTCCCTCATTCTTTAACACTTCATCTATCTTAACAGATTTTCCAGTTTTCAGAGCCCTCCTGTCCTTTACAGAAAAAGTTTATCAACATCTTGTTTAAAGATCCAGATAGCAAATATTTTGGGTTTTGCAGGCAATAGTTTCTCTGCTATACCTAATCAACCCTGGTCATAGTATGAAAACAACTGTGGCCAAAATGTAAATAAGTGGGCGTGGCTGTGTTCCAAAAAAACTACCTCCAAAAATATTGGCCTTTGGGCCATAGTCTGCCAACCACTCCCTCAATACTGATATCAAAATTTTTAAGTTTATTTATTTTGAGAGAGAGAGAGAGAGGAAATTCCAAGCAGGCTCCATACTCTCAATGTGAAGCCTGACGCCGAGCTTGATCCCACAAACAGTGAGATCATAACCTGAGCCGAAATCAAGAGCTGGATGCTTAAACAACCGAGCCACCCAGGCGCCTGGATATCAAAATATTTTAAAAGGCAAATCAAATCGATTTCCCTACCCAATCTGTGAGATCTCATTCTCTAAAAGCCAGGTAAGCAGGCTAGAAAGCTTTCTATTTCCCACAGAATAAAATCCATGCCTCCTGATAAAGTCCTTCATGATCTGGCCCTTGATACCCTCTAGCTTCAGAAAAAAGGAATTTCTTTTCAAATGGAAAGACTCCATTACTTTTCTTTTTAAGGTTCATTTTTTTTTTTTCTTTTTAATTGAGGTATAATTGACACATAATGTCATACAGTTGACCCTTGAACAACACAGGGCACCAACCTCCTGAGCAGTTGGAAATCTGTGTATAACTTTTAATTCTCCCAAATTTTAACTACTAACAGCTTACCACTGACAGAGCCATAACAATCAGCACTGTAACGCATATTTTATGAATGTATTACATTCTGTATTCCTATAATAAAGTAAGCTAGAGAAAAAAATGTTCAAAAAATCATAAGAAAAAATACATTTACAATCCTGTCTGTATTTATTAAAAAATAATTCATGTATAATTGGACCCACACAGTTCAAACCCATGTTGTTCAAGGGTCAACTGTATTAGCTTCAGGTATACAACATCATGATTCAATTATATATATTGCAAAATGATCATAAGAAGTCAGGTTAACATCAGTCACCATATATAAATTTTTTTTCTTATAATGAGAACTCTTAAGATCTAATCTCTTAACAACTTCCAAATATGCAATACAGTATCATCAACTATAGTCACTATGCTGTACATTATATCCCCACGACTTATTTATTTTGTACTTGGGAGTTATATTTTATACCTTGTGACCCTCCACCCACTTGGCCCATACCCCACCTCTGGCAACCACCAATCTGTTCTCTTTATCTATGAGCTAATTTTCCTTTTTTTTTTTTTTAGATTCCAAATAAGGGTCAACTATTCTACCACCAACTCTTTACATTCTTACCTTCATCTTTAAGCATTCCAATCACATCCTCTATGAGGGTCACCACTTCCTTGCTGTTCTTTGGATGTTGTAAATTCACCCAAGTCCTAATGTCTTCAGGGAGAATTGTCAGAAATTGTTCCAGCACCAACAGCTCTAGGATCTGTTGCTTTGTATGAACTTCTGGTTTCAGCCACTGAAGACAGAGCTTCCAGAGTTGGCACAGGGCTTCATGAGGCCCAGACACATCCAAATACTGGAAATGTCTGAACTTTTGACGAGAGGCCTCAGAGTCACATGTTTCCATGACTGGGATGGATTCCTGCTGCCAAGACACATGTGCTTTCAGGGCCTCACTTTGTTCATGTAGAGTCAGGCTTTGAGGTTTTGAGATAGCCATCAACTTGTTCAGAGGCTGCATCTTCCCAGACAGAACTCCCACTATAGTTCCAATTTGTTTTACTGGAGGATTCTAATAATTCTTGGGTGAAGCACATGTGTACTATATATATGTAATGTGATTTGAACCAAGTTCTATCTCAATAAGAGAAAAGTTCCAGGAGCTTCAGATACAAAGCCAACATTCTGGTACCTGAGGAAATGAAAAAAAGATACCAATATGACCTATATTTAACGAACATGTTTTAGCATATTGCCAAAAGATAAAATACAAGTAATATTCTTAAAATTGTCCAATAAGATAAATATTATGGATTATACTTCCATTCTTGTTTCTTTCTTATAACGAGAAAATATGCTGTCCCTTCCCAATCACCCACCAAAAAGAAAATAAACACAGACATCACACAAAAAGTGATAAATGAAATAGTCCTTTAAAAAAAAAAAAAAACCTCACAATTTAATTGCAATTAGGTTTCTCCTGTATCAGGTGACAACACATTTTTGCTTTAAAATTAAGCAAAACAAATATTCAGAAGGATATTTAGGTTATTAAGGCTTTATACTAGAAAAGCCTAAAAAATCTCTTTCTAAATTCTCAGTAAATATCAGTAAGGTTATATACAATGAGTAGAACAGAACACACCACTAGAACTTAAGAAATAATTATTTTAAAAAATAAGAGAATAGCCGTGCCTGGGTGGCTCAGTTGGTTAAGAGTCCGACTTCGGCTCAGGTCATGATCTCATGGTTTGTGGGTTCGAGCCCCACATCAGGCTCCGTGCTGACAGCTCAAACCCTGGAGCCTACTTCAGATTCTGTGTCTCCTTCTCTCTGCCCCTCCCCCACTCCTGCTCTCTCTCAATCTTTCAAAAAAAAATTAATTAATTTAAAAAAAAGGAGAATAAATAGGAGTCATTCATTGTTGGGGGTAAATCAAAAAGTACATTCCAATGATACAAAAAACAGACACACAGATCAATGGATAGAGAGCCAAGGAACAAATCTACACCTCTATGTTCAATTCACCTATGAGAAAGCAGGCAAGAATACACAATGGGGAAAGGATAGTCTTTTCAATAAATGGTGTTGGAAAACTGGACAGCTACATGCAAAAGAATGAAACTGGACAACTTTCTTACATCATATAAAAAAATAAACTCAACATGGATTAAAGATCTAAATATGAGACCTGAAGCCATAAAACTCCCAAAAGAAACATAGGTAGTTAATCTTTTGGACATCAGCCTTAGCAATGTGTTTATGAATATGTCTCCTTAGGCAAGAGAAACAAAAACAAAAATAAGCTACTGGGACTATAACAAAATAAAAAAGCTTTTGTACAGTAAAGGAAACCATCAACAAAATAAAAAAGCAACCTACTGAATGAGAGAACATATTTGAAAATGACATCACTGATAAAGGGTTAATATCCAAAATATATAAAGAAATTATACAATTCAACATACACATATACACACAAACACACAAATAATTCAATTAAAAAATAGGCAGAGAACCTAAACAGACATTTTCCCAGAAAAGATACACAGATGGCCAACAGGTACATGAAAAGATGCTCATCAGGAAATGCAAATTAAAACCACAAGGGGGTATCATTTCACACCTGTCAGAAAATGGCTAATATCAAAAAAACAAGAAATAACAAGTGTTGGTATGAATGTAGAGAAAAGGGAACCTTACGCATTGTTGGTGGGAATGTCAATTGGTGCAATCACTGTGGAAAACAGTAAGAAGTTTCCTCAAAAAATTAAAAATAGAAATACCATATGATCCAGTAATTTCACTACTGGGTATTTAGCCAAAGAAAATGAAAACACTAATTTGAAAAGATATATGCACCCGTATGTTTACCGAATTATTTACAATACCCAAGATATGGAAGCAACCCAAGTGTCCATCCACAGATGAATGGATAAAGAAGATGTAGTGTGTGTGTGTATACATACGTGTGTATGTGTATATATATGTATATATATACACATACACATATATATATAAATGGAATATTACTTAGCCATAAAAGGAGGTGATTTTGCTATTTGCAACAACATGGATGGATCTAGAGGGTATTATGCTAAGTGAAATAAGTCAAACAAAAACGAATTCCTCATGACTTCACTTATATGTGGAATCTAAAAACCAAAACAAATGAACAAATAAACAAATCAAACAGACTCTTCAATATAGAGAACTGGTGGTTGCCAGAGTGGAGGTGGGTGGTGGGGGGGTGGTGGGGATCAGCAAAATAAAGGGGATTAGGAAGTACAAACTTCCATTTTGAAATAAATAAGTCACGGAGATGGAAAGTACAGCACAGGGAATATAGGCAATAATATTGTAATAACGTATGGTGACAAACAGTGTCTACACTTATTGTAGTGAGCATTTTAAGTACTATATGGAACTGTGGAATCAATAGGTTATCTACCTGAAACTAATACAACATTGTAGGCCAATTTTACTTCAATTAAAAAAAGAGTGCATTCCCAGACTAAAATGATTAGAAGTTTTCATTTGTTAGGACTCGTTATCGGCCAGTCTGCAATGCCCACCAGGGAAGTAATAGGCTCAGCTAAGCATTTAGACTCACATGACTACCATGGGCCATATTTGGCACTAGTTGTTCAGAAGGTCTCTGGACAGAAAACACAGCTTGCTAGCTGAGTAACTGGCATTGTTCTTCAGTGGGAGTCCTCACAGAGTATAGCTCAAGTCAAGAGATCTACATAGGTTGTGCAGAAAGCACATTGACTTAAAGCCTTCCCACAAGAGCCAGAGTCTTTTTTAACAACTCTGAGCACAGCACTCAGGGTTCCCCAAAGAACTTCCCCCATTAGGAGAATCATCACATTCAGGGAAGTTCAGATACAGCTTTCTACCTGATTTACAATTCTCCCAGTCTGAAAGCAATTGAACTTTCAGGGTTCATTTTTTTTTTTTTAATATAATTTATTGTCAAATTGGTTTCCATACAACACCCAGTGCTCATCCCAACAAGTGCCCTCCTCCATGTCAGGGTTCATTTTTTACTATATACCTCTAAGCCAGTGGTTTTCAGGGGCAATTTGGTACCAGGGGAAATCTGACAATTCTGGAGACAGTTTTGGTTATCACAACTGGGGGCTCTTACTGGCATCGGGTCAGAGAAGCCCAGGGATCCTGCTAAACATCCTACAATGCGTAAGATGGTGCTCAATAACAAAGCACTATCCAGCCTAAAAGGTCACTAATTCCAAGGTAAAGAAATCCCTGCTATAGAAAATATATAGTGACAAAGAGTACATACTTTGGAGTCATACTGACAGGAGGTTAAATAGCAGCTGTACTAGTAACTACATGTATGAAATTAAGCAAATTAGTTAACCAAAACCTGAATTTTCTCAATTGTAACATGGATATAATAATATCTATCTGACTGAATTACAGTGATTAAAAGAACTCTCATCCACTTCTTGGAAGATAATAAACACTCGATACCCATTTTGTTGAGAGTTTTTATCATAAATGGATGTTGAATTTTGTCAAATGCTTTTTCTGCATCCACTGAAATGATCATATGATTTTTATCATTCATTTTCTCAATGTGATGTATCACATCGACTGATTTGCAGACATTGCAAATCATTTATCTGCTAAGAGATTAATATTCAAAGTATATCAGGAATTCATACAACTTTATAACAAAAGAAAATTAGACTTGAAAATAGGCAGAAGATTTGAATATTTTTCCAGAGAAGACATTTGAACATTTTTCCAAAGAAGACATACAGATGGCCAGCAGATACATGAAAAATGCTCAGCAGCATTAATCATCAGGTAAATGCAAATCAAAAGCACACTGAAGTATCACCCCACACATTTTGAAGGATTATTTCCAAAAAGAGAAGACATACCAAGTGTTAGTGAGGATGTGAAGAAAAGGAAACCCTTGTACATTGTTGGTGGCAGTGTCAATCGGTGAATCCACTGTGGAAAACAGTATGGACATTCCTTAAAAAATTAAAATAGAACTATTGTATGATCCAGCAATTCCATTTCTGGATATTTATCCAATAAAAATGAAAACACTAACTGGGAAAGATATATGCACCCTCATATTCATTGCAGTACTGTTTACAATAGCCAAGACATGAAAATAACCTAAGTGTCCATCAACAGATCAATGGATAATGAAATTGTGTGCATGCATGTGCATGTGTGTGTATATACATATAGGAATATTATTCAGCCATAAAAAGAATTAAAATCTTACCATTTGAAACAAATGGATGTACCTTGAGGGCAATATGCTAAGTGAAATAAAGTCAGACAAAATACCGTATGATCTCTCTTATGTGTGTAACCTTAAAAACAACAAAAAACAAAATTGGTAGTTGCCAGAGAGAAGGGTGGTAGGTGGGAGAAATGGGTATAAGGGGCTAAAGGTTAAATTTAAAAAAGCCTGAAGCAATGGGCAAAATATCAATTTTCAATACTTTCCATTGTGTTTTTTAAAAAAATATTTAGAGAAAGAGAGTGCGCGCACACACGCAACCCCAGGAGGAGCAGAGAGAGGACAGAGGATCCAAAGCGGACTCCATGCTGACAGCAGCCAGCTGCCAGCCCAATGTGGGGCTTGAACTCATGAACCACAAGATCATGACCTGAGCTGAAGTTGCACACTCAACCGACTGAGCCACGCAGGCGCCCCTCCATGTGTCTTATTGCAACCATATAATAACCACTTAAAAAACAAAACAAAACACAACACTCAGTAGATTTTCATATATACGTGTGTACGTCTGCTTGTTAGCAGATCTTACAGACTGGCCAAAAGTTAGTTCACAAAAGTATTTCCTGACCTCATCTATTGGCAATGTCTACCTGAAAGATTATTCAACATTCAAATAAAGATTAGTATATGGAGCAAAAGAACAATATAGAGAGGCCTATGAAAAGAGAGTGCAGAAGGAAAAATGCACAATGCTCAAAAAAGTCAAGGCAAGAAAACATTTTAGAACACGTACTGACTTTCTGAAGAAAAAAAAAAACAAGTATGGAAATGAGTGGAATCTGTAAGACTGAAGGCAAAAGAAAATATACAATAGCACTGTACTCTAGTTGATAAAGTTCTTTCCTATGGAGATATACATTAACAATTCTGATACATTATGCATGTATATCGGAATTGAACAATAAGTACATGCACTGCAGATTGTGAGAAGCAGCTTTCTTAATGTTTGAGTAGGAGTTTTCAGATAATCAAAGGAAAGAAGCTAGAATGGCTCAAGTGGTAATGAATTAGAGTTGGAGATATCAGTATGAACTTCTGTGTAGCTTACTATAAAGGTGGTTACATACAGAAATATTTATAGATATTTGTATATACAGGGATTAGTATGCATGCATATATTTCCTAGCTCTGTCAGCTGAGTTGGCCTAGAAGCAAGGACATCCCAGGACCAACAATAACACTTAGCTCCCAGGTCTCAGTTTCTAATACCATACTTCAATAAAAGGAACCAGGGCTCCACAGAAAAATGGCTGATTTTAAAACTGGAGAAAAAAATATACAAGAAGAGGTGGAGCATCTTGAAGTACTAAAAACTAAACAAAAGCTCAAAAACAAAAACACATTTACTGGGGCACATCAAAAGCACACCGGAGCCAAGCGAAAGAGAACAATATTAGTAATAAACAATCTAACTATAAAATTAATGCCCATAGGCTATATTAATACAGATGACTGACTCAATAAATAAATGGGGTAGAATAGACAAATCTCCCATACAGAAGAGTCCAAATAATTTGTGTAGCTATTCAGCCCTCTAGGAGGTACAGAACTCTCTATCCCTGGAGTTTGGACTCTGCATAGTGAATTTCTCACAAAAAAGTATATACAGGAAAAAGGAAAAAGAGTAAATTTATAATGGAGAAACCTAAAATATATACCTCAACAAGTGATCAAAGTTAACACCAATAATGACAGGTCATGTTGACAGTATGTACCTTTGAGATGGTGTGGTAGAAATAGCACTTTGTCTCTGATTTTCCTTCTCTAAACCCATAACACCAGTCTAATCATGAGAAGGATTCTAACAGACAAATTCTAATAGATGGTCTTCCTATAAAATACCTGACCAGTACTCCTCAAATCTGTAAAGGTCATTAAAAACAAGTCTCAGAAACTATCCCAGCCAAGAGGAGCCTCAGGAGATATGATAACTAAATGTACTGTGGCATCCCAGATGGGATCCTGATCAGAAGAAGGACATTAGGTAAAAATTAAAGAAGTATGAATAAAGTATGGACTTCAGTTAATATACATATTTCACTGACTGTAACAAATGTACCATATTAATTTGTTACTAATAGGGTAAATGGGTATGGGGTGTATGGGAACTCTCTGTACTATATTCTCAAATTCAGTTAAGTAAGGTTTTACTTAGAAAAGTCAACACCCACATTAAAAGCCTTGGTTCTCCTCAGATGGTTTATTCAATTTATTTAGGAAAGAACTTTTTGTGGGAGGAAGGCACTGAAGCTGAACTGCCTCTTTATATAAGTGGGAAGGGAAATGGGAAGTTAGGGAGATGACTGAAATAGATGTTACACTTGATTCCTATGTTCTATTTGATTCTCACTCCCACACTCTGTTGGAACTGCTTATGAAACAAATAGGCAGTTTCCACCTCCACTGTGGTTACCTCATAGTACATTCTAAGTTGTGGCCTTTTCTACATTGTTTCTTAAAACTATGTTTCTCTCCACTCCCCATCTTGTAAAAAATTTTTTTTTACATTTTTATTTATTTTTGAGAGATAGAGCACAAGTGGGGGAGGGGCAGAGAGAGAATGAGACACAGAATACAAAGCAGGCTCCAGGCTCTGAGCTGTCAGCAGAGCCCAATGTGGGGCTTGAACTCACAAACTGAGATAGTGACCTGAGCCGAAGTCGAACGCTTAACTGACTGAGCCACCCAGAACCCCCTCCACTCTCCATCTGGTAGAGATGTACTGACACCATTTATATGCTCCTTAGTACCCCTGTACATGTCTGCCAGACACAGGGCAAAGTGGATCAACTGAAGGAAGAATATTTGAGACCCAACACAAACCTTCTCTAAAGCTTAAGGAAAGCACAGGTTCATTAAAAAACAAAAGAAAGTTTCAAAGTGCTTAAGAGGTATCACGGAGTCCCAGCAAAAGACTAAACTATATGCCCAGATACTTTTTTAATTAACATAAAGGGAGAAAGCAGGGGTGAGGGTTGGAGGTGAGGGAGGTGAGCAGTTCACAGGCAAAATGTTAAAAAATAAAACGAAACACCAAGGAAGCACAAAAATTAAAAAATTAAAGGTGGAAAGAATAACAAGGATATCCACTATAATGGTAAATGTACTGGGTAAAAATTTTCACTATATAAACACTCAAGAGACATGGAAAACAAAAGAACTGCAAAGTTACAAATAAAGGGATTAAAAACCTAACAAGCAAATGTAAACAATACACAGGGATAAAATGAATTAAAAAGCCCACAGGGCACCTGGATGGCTCCGTTGGTTAAGCCTCTGACTCGGTTCCAGCTCAGATCATGATCTCACAGTTCGTGAGTTCAAGCCCTGCATCGGGGACCACACCCATGGTGTGGGGCCTGCTTGGGATTTTCTGTCTCTCTCCCTCTCTGCCCCTCCATGGAGCACTCCCGTGTGTGTCCTCTCACTCTCTCTCAAAATAATTAAAAACTTAAAAAAAAAAGCACAAGTATATTAAAGTAGACAAAAAGGAAACTTTAAATGAAGGTATAACTTATAATGAAATACGACTTATTAAATGTACCAAATAATGTAACTGGAATATGTTTATGGCAAAATCCTCAGAAAACAAAAGATGAAATCAACAAGGACACAACAAATAAATCCTTAGCAAATAAGCTATATCCTTAACAGGTAAACTAAATCCTTAATCCTTAACAAACTAAAATTAAGTAATAATATAGTAGATATGAAAAATGTGCTTAGTGTGATGTAATGTAGTTTCTATTCAAGCACTTATGAAAATGTTTACAAAAGCTACTATGTATGAGGCTACAAAAAAACTCAATAAATAAAAAGTATCTACCAGTGAACAGACTACATTTATCATCAGAATGAAAACTACAATTTGACACAAAAAACATTCTCAACTAATTCGAAATTTAAACTTTGTTTCTAAAATACACCTCAAAAGACAAAAACAATGGACATCAAAATCTATAGAGCACGGTTCAAGCTCCACTGTTAGGCAATGTCAAAGACTTACATATGTAATTAAATAATAATGAGATAAACATTCAACTCAAAGTGAGAAAAAGCAACAAAATATACTGGGAATTTATAGGTTAAGTATATAAATTAATAAATTACTCGGTATCAATAATTATAGAGCTAGAAGGACAGAGATGTTCAGGACGACATGCTTGCATTTAAGATTTCAAAAAGGGAACAGTTTGGGTGACAGAACGTCCAAGGTACGACTGTGACTGCGAGAAGCTTAAGTGGTCTGTAAGCGACGAACACGGGAATAAACAAAGTCAAGAACTGAAGTTTAAGCTCTAGTACTAACAGACGTCTTTCAGGACGATGGTGGCAGTCAGAATGAAGCGTTAACTGTGAGCCACTACCACTGGAAGGGAGGGTTCAATAAGGCGCAGGTGACAGGAATCTGGGGCGTTAAACAAGCAGGTGACACAGGTTCAAAGGATTTTATAGCATTGAGGAAAAATGGAACAGGGGCCAATTATGTGGGCAAGGTAGCATCTGTCGGTGAAGAGGGTTGTTTTAAACCTAATAGGTAGAGCAGAAGCTTGAGTTGAAAACAGCCTTGGAGATTAGCGCAGATAGAGGAGCAGAAAGCAGTTTGCAAATGAAGCGTCTGAAATTTGAAAGACGCCTTTAAGTTTAACTGTTTGGAGGAGTAACAAGGAATGACTGGGAAAGAAGGCAAGTGGCAATGAAGGTTTCCCTATTTTCTTTTCCAGCTGATGGATCCAGTCACACTTGGTATTTCCACGAGGAATCAATACCAGTCATTCCCGAACCCACTAGTGAAGATACTTTCCCCAGGTCAAGTGCCTGCAGATTGCCCCCGTTACAGAGTGGAAGTGAGGGCTGCACTAAACTCTGCTCAGGACTGCTCTCCCACGCACCGATTTCCTTCCGCAGCCCGCGCCTTCCCCGCCACTGGTGACCCCTCCAGGTGGTCCCGCAGAGACTGCGGGGGGCGGCGCCGGAATCCTCTTAACTGCGCACAAGCCGACGCCCTCCAGCGGGATTCCCAATTCCGCGCACCCGCGTCCTCGTCGCCCGCTGACCCCGGCGATACCTGCGGGCACAGCTCCCAGCCGGCACTCTGTTCACTCACACCCAAGCGCCAGTTCCGACAGGAGCCACGGAGGTCTCTGGCCTCGCGGGCGGAAAGAGGCGGCGTGGGTAATCACGCCGGAACTAAGAAGCCGTGACCACACCCGCCTATTAAACGCCAACGCCGCCGCCCCTCTGGGTCTCCTAAAGGCCAAGGCGAGCCTCGGGCGCACGCACGCGCACAGGCCCCGGGAGGAGCCCCCAGCGGCCCCTGCGGCCTCAGTCTGCAGAGTAGACTGGGGGCTTCTCCCAGTCCCGCCCCCTTCCTCAGCCCCGCCCCCTCCGTAGACTTTCGTCCAACCCCAGGGCCACGAACTAATGGATGCGGGCTTCCGGTAGGGTGGAGGCGAGGGTAAGGCGCAGGGAGAACGGCATCTCAAACATTCTTTGCTTCCCCCATCCCATCCCGGAAAAGTGTCCAAAATCTTCCTCACCTTTTCCGTGCCCCCCCCCACCCCACTTGAGTGGAACCAAAAAATGTGACAGAATTTCGAAAGGATACCAATTTGTATATAACATGATTTTCACTGATTTTATTGATTCACTCATTCATTCATTCTGTTTTGCAACCAAGTAAAAAGTCTCGTGGAAGATCATGAGTTCAGTTTTGGCTGAGTTGAGTTTGAGATACTTTGTGACATCCAAGAAGCAATGTCAGATAGGCATACGGATCGAGGAGTCTGGAGACCTTAGAGGTGTCTGGGGCCAGTGGTGTAAAATTTGTGTCAATTCTGGGTAGATGATAGTTGATACTATGAGTGAGGATGACATTGTAGAAAGAACAAAAAAGAGAAAATACTAAAATGAAAGGGCCCAGGATTGAGCCCCAAAGGAAGAACTCAAAATAGTAAATCAGGGAGAGCCTCCCAGAAAAGGAGCTTTACATCTAGAGCACGAATTGACCAAAATAAAACAAAAGGGGAATTAGATATTTTTTTTTGCCAACCTCCTCTGTGCTCACTACTATCATAAGCAAATTATAAATATCATCTCACTCATCACCACGACACTATAAGGTAGATATTATCATTCCCCAATCTGTTGAAACTAAAATCTGGCAAAGCTAAGCTCCAAGCTCAGATCACTTCATATTTGCATCACTGCTATTCACTCAATGTTTCAATACTTAGAGAGCCATTAGTAAGTTTTGACAGAATTGTGGAATGACATTTTCCAAGATTGGGGGTATGGTGTGTGCTATGAATTGTTTGCAATGAGGCTGACCTGTATGAAAGTCACATTAAATTAGCTAGGCAAAATCAAAATTTTAACTTGTAAGTGTTGCCAGTAAATAGGCTCGAATATCATCTATAGCTGATTAAAGAGCAGAGAAATGGAAAAAGCACAAAGTAGGAAGGAGAAGGACCAGCCTTTCTCCTCTCATACCTTTCATAGATATGAGGTTTCTGACCACTTACCTTCAGAGGTCCACGGAAACACTGACACTGCTCTCTAATTGAATAGGGTAATTTTCAGGTTGCAGTCACCTCACTAAAGGTTTTTTTAGTTTATTTTTTAAAGTTTATTTATTTAGAGAGAGAGAGAGAGAGAGACGGGGGGGGGGGGGGGAGGGGGAGGGGTAGAGATGGAGAGGGAGAGAGAATCCCAAGCAGGCTCTGCATTGCCAGTGCAGAGTCTGACACGGCTCGAGCCCACCAATAGTGAGATCATGACCTGAGCCAAAATCAAGAGTTGGTTGCTTAACTGACTGAGCCACCCAGGTGCCCCAAGTCCAGATATTTTTTAATGGAACAATCTTATGATTGTTCTTGCAATATATGACTTTTATTGTGAAGGTAAAACTAACTGGGACTTGATCCTTAAGATTCATACAGTTGTCTGCTACAGACTCCATTTCCTTCTAGCATCATGAAATCTAGGTCTTCTGAATTAGAACCTAATTCAGCATACAGAGAAAACTTAAATCAACACTTTTCCTAGGCCACACATTCATTCAGCAAATTTTTATTGAGAATATGTGACCAGTACAGACATTGTACTAGCAGTAGGGAACACATTAGTAAACACAATCAGGGGTGCCTGGGTGCCTCACTCGGTTAAGCGCCTGACTTCAGCTCAGGTCATGATCTCACAGTTCGTGGGTTCAGGCCCCTCATCAGGCTCTGTGCTGACAGCTCGAAGCCTGGATCCTGCTTCAGATTCTGTGTCTCCCGCTCTCTCTGTCCCTCCCCCACTCATGCTCTGTCTCTCAAAAATGAATACACATTAAAAAAAAAATTTAAACACAATCAGATGAGGACTGTCTTAATGCCCAACAGAAGCATTCCCTATGCTAAGCTCACTCAACTCTTCTGTGTTCTTCACTCAACATTCTGTATTCTACATATTCTCATAATGTTGTGTTATGTACATTATGAGTTGTACTGGTCAGTTTGGAATGTATAGGTTGTCAAGACATTAGTGGGGGTGATTTGGTTTCATAGGCCATGGGTAATGGATATTTGTCAATTTTTGGCTTCTGATCATTTGAGTACCTTTTCCATATTTATGGCCTTCTGTGAATCATGGGCTAGTAACAGCCTATCTGCCTCCACAGAAGCTGAATACACCTGAAATTCACTTTCTTTGCCTTAATTGCAGCTATTGTATAGCATGTAACTTGGACTCAAATCAATTAGATACACTCAGTCTAGACTGAATTAAGAGCTAGTGACATGAAAAAGCAAGGACAGCAAACCATTTCTTTTCTTTTTTTAGAAATAGACTTTACTTTTCAGATCAGTTTTAGACTTGCAGAAAAACTGAGAAGTGCCCTTAGTTCCTATATACCCACTTATCTTCCATTATTATTGTGGTATCTTTGTTACAATTAAGAAAATCAACATTGATATCTTATTAACAAAAATTCATACTTCATTTGGATTTTCTTTGTTGTTCTTTTCTTTCCCCTCATATCCTTTTTCTGATTCAGGATCTCATCCAGGATGCCACATTACATTTAGTTGTCATGTCTCCTTAAGGCTTCCTTGGCTGTGACAGTTTCTCAGACTTGTTTTTGATGACCTTCACAGTTTTGAGGACTACTGGTCATATATTTTATAGGAAGCTCATGTATTAGAATTTGTCTGATGTTTTTCTCATGATTAGACTGAAGTTATGGGTTTAGGGAAGGACAATCACAAAGATAAAGTGCTATTTCCATCACATCATCTCAAGGGTATATATATATATCAACGTGACTTATCACCATTGCTGTTAACCTTGATCACCTGACTGATGTAGTGCTTGTCAGCAGATAACTTCTTTTTTCTTTTTCTGTCAGTGGCAGAGGAAGCACCAACTCCCAATTTCCAGCCTCAGCGAATCAGCAGCTTCCTCTGCAGGGCCTGGGCTGATGGTGTTGGCAGATTAAAGTGCGCCATCTAGTGCTAAACGGCAGTGATGTTCTCATGACACCCATTCTGTGACAGGATTTTGGCCTGTAGTTCTGGCTGCAGGACCAGAATTACCATTGTTTCAGTATTTTTCCTTTTAGCTTAAATCACACATAGTCAGTCTCTATTACTTACAACTAAGAACCCTAATCATATATTATCTTTATTATTATTTTGGGGTGTATGCACTAAATTTTTTTCTTTAGAAGCATTCTGACAATTTATTCCCTCTCACTATAGCAGGAGATATATCAAATTTTTTGTTGGTTTGTTCATTTTGAGAGAGAGAGAGAGAGAGAGAGATAAACTTCTATTAGTAATGTGAAAAATTCCCACTGGCATCTATTTTGATGGAATGAATGGGAGCATAATTCTCTCAGCATTTGAGTTATCCATTCCTGTGTAACAAACCATCTCAAAACTTAGTGCCTTAAAACAGTAACCATTTTATTTTGCTCAGGAGTCTGTGGTTTCAGAATTTGGAGTGGGAATGGAAAGTATTGGTAATGGCAATATTAAAGACATGACCATGGAGCGAATGGCTGAGATCATTGGAGGAATGAAGATCAGGGAATTCTGAGAATACAGATATTTGAATATTTGATTTTATGTGAAAATTAGATAACTAAAATATATAACAGGAGTAGTGTCTTGGGAAAGTGACAGTGATCCAGAGCTTAAAGTCTTCAAGGAAAAGGGGGAAGTGACTTAGGAATCTAAAATAAAGTAAAAATCTCACAATCCCACTTTCTCAGCCACCCCTATTTCTTCCTTCTTCCCCATGGTGAGACTTCTCCAAATTAGTGTTCATATATTCTGTTCACATTGTCTTACTTTTCCTCCTGTTACTGAAATAGATTTCATTTAGATCATCACAGGCAGCCAAGTCACCAACTTCACATATTAGTGTTTTGTCCTTGTCTATATCACTTCAACTAGCACATTCTGTTTGAATGAGTTTCCTCTGATCCTCACGCCCAGATTGGTGTTTGTCTATTGTAGTGCACCTCCAGTAATTTTAAAAGAATAGTAACAAATGCAAAAATGTGTATTAAAACACATTATGTGTCAGTCATTGTTCTGGATGTATTGGATACAATCAGAGTTGGACATGATAAAATAAGAGCTCAATAAGTTATTTTAAAATGAATGCATGGATGCATGAATGAAAGAAATAAGAAATATAGCTACTAGATTTTATTACTTCACTGGGGAGGTCTTCTACTGAAGAGTCAGTAGTTCTTGACTCATATCCATGGTAACTGTAGAATGGTTATCATGGAATCTCCTCTAGACATGTGATTGGCTAAAAGTTGGGGAAAAATATGCAAAGGGCTGTCAGCCAGATTGTTTGGACTAAGGGTTTATGAAACCTGAAGTAGACCCCAGAATTGACCATTGTAGAGAAGTTGAGACACAGTCAGATGTGGTTATAGGCATCTAAGCCTATGAAGGGGTCAGCCTAGGATTAGTAAACTCCAATTCCTCAAATTCTAATTTCTCTTTTGCTTTTGGAAGAGATATTCATTGGGTAAATAGGGCCCTTTCAAAAGAGGCTGACCAGAATGGTTAGAGGGTGCCAAAGCACATTACATGAAGGAAATTTAAAGAAACAACTGGGTGTTTGGCTGTGAGGATTGAATTTAGGCAAGTATAGAAACTGACTTCAGTGAATTGTGGTATAGTATAATGAAAGTTGTTCTAGGACTAAAACTAAGGAAAGTGGGTTCAACATAAAGGAAAATTGATTTTGACTTACCATAAGGAAGATCTTGGTAATAGCTAAGAACTATCTATAACTGACCCTTGAACAACACAGGTTTGAATTGCATGGGTCCACTTATATATGGAGTTTTTTCAATATAGTACAGTGATGTAAAGGTATTTTCTCTTATGCTCTTCTTAATATTTTCTTTTCTCTAGCTTACTTTATTGTAAGAATAGAGTATGTAATAAATATAACATAGAAAATATGTGTTGATTGACTGTTTATGTTATTAGTAAGACTTCCAGTCAATAGTGGGCTATTAGAAGTTAAGTTTTGGGGGAGTCAAAAAGTTACATGCAGATTTTCAAATATGTGAGGATTGGCACAATCTAGTTCAAGGGTAGCTGTATAAATGAAAGAGAATAATCCAAGAGAGTAGGGAGCTATATATTCTTGTTTTGGCAAATGCTGGACAATTACTCAATAGAAATATTATAAACTGGTTTAAGTCTCAGGCCTATGTTTGGAATAAATGACTGTGAAATTCCCTTTTTACTCTGATAGTCTATGTTAATATAAAATTTGGGATGATGAGATTAAAAAACTCATTTTTTTTGAGCTTTCAAGAGAAAACATCATGAACTAGGAAGTATTTTGCTTTTGGTACCATTTTACAAGGTGAAATGCCAAGCCATGAATGATCCCAGTATTAAAGACTCTTCCAAATATATTGGTTGTTTCTATCAGAGCCTATTCCTGGAGATTTATATGACTGGGACATCTAAATCTGAAATGTCTTCGATGTTAGGGTCATGTATGCAACTCATATTAGATGTTACTTCAAATAATCCAGTTTAAACCTCTTAGATTCAATTGTGACCATGCTTAAAACATATCCATATTAGCTGAATTAACCACAAACACAAACTCCAAAATAGTACTTGATGTGTTTCATAATCAAGAAAACCTAACTTTTTATCATTTTATTTCTCCTCTGTGTTCTAGTTTAGCATGGAGTATTCATGGATTTTAGAACATGTCCTTCACTTTTATACTTCTTGAAATGATCTAATTCATAACTGCCTACCAAAAGCCTGCACCTTTTTTAAGGATGTTACCATAGTTCTAAAAGTCAAACCCAGAGATCACTGCCTCTGAAAAAAGGACTTTCTTCCAGCTAGTTTCCTGAGAGCCCCTTTGACATCCTTGTTTCTCAGGCTATAAATTATGGGGTTCAACATTGGCGTCACCACTGTATAGAACACAGATATCATTTTATCCCGCTCTTTTGTGGTCTTGGAGTTTGGCCGCATGTAGGTGAATATTCCTGACCCATAGAAGAGGACGACAACAATGAGATGGGAGCCACAGGTAGAGAAAGCCTTGAGCCTCCCCTCCCCAGACTGCATCTGGATCACAGTGGAGATAATATTCCAGTAGGAGACAAGGATCAGGCAGACAGGAGCTAAGAGGATGACCACGCCCATTGCAAAGATGGCCATTTCTGTGCTATAAGTATCTGCTGAAGCCAGCTTCAGGAGGGCAGGAGGTTCACAAAAGTAGTGATTAATAATGTTCTGTCCTTGATAGGGTATTTGGAAAGTAAAGGTGGTATCCACCAGAGACACTAGTGCCCCACTGGCCCAGGATCCTATGGCCAACTGGAGACACACCTGGTGGGTCATGATAGTAGAGTAGTGCAGGGGCTTACAGACAGCCACATACCGGTCATAAGACATCACTGCCAGCAGTGCGCACTCTGTACACCCAACCAGAAGGAAGACAATTATCTGTGTCATACATCCAAAAAAAGAAATAGTTTTCCTCTTTACAAGGAAGTGGACCAACACTTGGGGGACAATGCTAGTAGAGAAACAGAGATCTGCGAAAGAGAGGTTCCTAAGAAAAAAGTACATGGGAGTGTGAAGTCGAGAATCCATGAAGATGAGAATGATGATGAGCAGGTTTCCAAATACAGTCAAAAGATAAATGATGAGAAAAAGAGTAAATAGCAGGATTTGGGTCTGCAAGTCCTGTGAAAGGCCAAAGAAAATAAACTCAGCCACAGAGGTTTGGTTTTCCTCTCCCATGAGATTTATGTCTGTTTACCTGTTGGTACAAATAAAAAGAACAAACTTTGGGTTTGTGACATCAAGTCCTATAGAAGAGTATCATTTAAGGCTTAGTTTAAAACCAAATTGGAGGGGCGCCCGGGTGCCTCAGTGGGTTAATTAACCCTCCAACTTTGGCTCAGGCCATGATCTTGCGGTTCACAAATTGGAGCTCTGGCGTCCTTGGGCTCTATGCTGACAGCTCAGAGCCTTGAGCCTGCTTCAGATTCTGTCTCCCTCTCTCTGCCCCTCCCCTGCTCACACTGTCTCTCTCTCTCTCTCTCTCTCTCTCTCTCTCTCTCTCAAAAATAAATAAATATTTTTAAATAAATAAATAAATAAATAAATAAATAAAGCCAAATTGGATATTTCTAGCCTTTTGCTATCCAAGTTGTTCTAGTTAATATTAAATAGAATATTGTAATTCTTATTAGGTGGTTGTAATTTAAATCCGCTTCATTTTCTTCCAAAACTCTTCTTCACAGTGCCACTTATTTATAGATAACTATGACAGTGTTAAAGCTTTCTTGGCTAATTCTGATATGAAGATATTAGACTTCATGTGGACTTTACTAAATGGCTCTACACATATTGTTACAAAATGACTGTGTATACTGTTAGCACTGTTATCATGTATAAAATTGCACCACTAACTGTTCAAAATACTCCATCTTTAATTATAACATACGCTTGAAAGATGAGAAACAGCTTTCAGGCATCAAACTCAATTTGACCTCTTAAAAAACAACAAATTTTTCTTGGTTTAAAAATAAAGCCTTAGCATTTCATACACTAAAGATTGTTCTATTTTAATTAAAGAGTAAAATACGAAAAGTAAAACAATTAAAAAAAACAGGAAAAATAAATTAAAATTCTTGTGATATCTAGATAGGATCAGACTGACACAAGAGCTGTCTAGGAAAACGTGAAGTTTACAACATAAACTGAAAGACTTCTGTGAGAAAATAATATCATGAATAAGATTAAAAGATAAACTATAAACTGAGGAAAATATTTGAAGGAGACATTATGTCAGACAAAAGTTAAAATACTTTATCACAGGGACATCCGGGTGGTTCAGTCAGTTAAACGTCAGACTCTTGATTTTGGCTCAGGTCATGATCTCATGGTTCGTGGGATCGAGCTGCATCAGGCAGTGTGGAGCCTGCCTGGAATTCACTCTCTCTTCCTCTCCCCTGTTCAGGTGCTCTCTGTCTCTCAAAATAAATAAACATTAAAAAATACCTTATTACATTAACATTACATATAAAACACTATGAAAATTGTTCAGTCCAAGAAATAATGGGCCAAAGACATGAACAGACTACTTACAAAGAAGAAATGCAAAGCTGCGAAATTTAAGAAAAATACTCTATATTATTATAACTAAATAAGTACAACTACAACAATGAGGGATATATTTTTCACTTGGGAAATTAGCTAAGATTTCAACAAAACAATCACATCACAAAATAGTAACTAGTAGTTTATTGAAAATTTAACACATGACAGGCATTTAACACATGACAGACACTATTAATCTTACTTTGCAGATGAGAAAACTGAGGCACAGAAAAGTTCAGCTACATTCCCCAAATTAAACAATTAATAAATGGCAGAATTCATTAACCATATAATGAGGGTGCAGGAAAAAAAAAGACATTTTTGTACAATGCAAGTGGGTAGGAAAATTAGTCCAATCTTTCTAGAAAAAAATTTTGTCAAATATATTTTAAAATTTAAATATTCATATACTTTGACCCAGTTCTCAATAGTATGGGGGAGGAAGATATTCTTTTTTTACTAGTCTTTTCTTCCTTGTGAGGAATAATCTGACTTGTGATACTCTAGTGTGTTGCTTTGTCCATATTTACTCTTGGTTAGGGTTATTGTGCTTTAAAAGGTCATGCATGTTCTATTTTCTCACTTCTTCATGGTACTGAACTGATAAAATGGACAAAGTCCCCCTCAAGTTGTAAGGGAGGTTGAAGATTTTGAAAGACTTTAGAGGAGACTGAGTACCCCAACCCAGGCTAATCAGAGTTCTGAATTTGAGTGACATTAGGGACTAGTGCAATTAACAAAAAGCAGTGTCTTATTTTTCATGTTTCTTGTTTCTTTTCTAGAACTCTAAGGAGAGGGGGGACCTGGGTGGCTCAGTCAGTTGAATGTCTGACTCTTGATTTTGGTTCAGGTCATGATCCTGGGGTTATGGGATCAAGTCCTGGGTGGAGTTTGTGCTGAGCATGGAGCCTGCTTAAGATTCTTTCTCTCTTTCTCTCTCTCTCTCCCCCTCAGCCTCTCTCCCCCGCTAGCACTCTCTCTCTTAAAAAAAAAAAAAAAAAAAAAAAAAGAACTCTAAGGAAGAATGACCAGGACTAGAATATTAGTATTAGTATTAGTAGTATATTAATATTAGGAGTTCCTGAGTTCCCTAGGCCTAATATCATCTAATACCCCCAAATATTATCCCAATTTCTAAATACATTTCTAGGAATCCATTCTAAATAAATATTCTAAATTTCAGAAAAATGTTCACAAGAAAATATGTTTATTATGTTAGATAATAATGGTTAAAAACAGACACATAGACAAATGGAATAAAGAATGTAGAAATAAACCTACACATGTACAGTCAACTGATCTTTGACAAGGGTGCCAAGAATACACAATGAGCAAATGACAGTCTTTCCAATAAATGGCGTTGGGAAAACTTGATATCCACATGCAAAAGAATGAAATTGGAACTTATTTCATATCATATACAAAAATCAACTGAAAATACTTACGACCTGACACTAAAAAACTCTACAAAGACAATATAGGGAAAATTTTCTAGGCATTAGACTTGGCAATGATCTTGGATTTGACACCAAAAGCACAAGCAATAAAAGCAAAAGATAGACAAGTGAGATTAAAAACAAAAGAAAAGTAGACTAACTAAAACCTTCTGCACAGCAAAGGAAAAAATCAACAAAGTGAAAAGGCAACCTATCAAATGGGAGAAAATATTTGCAAACCATATATCTGATAAAGGGTTAATATCTGAAATATACAAGGGACTCATACAACTCAATGACAAAAAAGCAAATAATCCAATTTTTAAAATGGACAAGAAAACTGAATAAACATTTCTCCAGAGAAGATATACAAATGTCCAACCGGTACAGGAAAAGTTGTACATCATCACTAATCATCATGAAAGTGTAAATCAAAACCACAATGAAATATTACATTACCCCTATTAGGATGGTTATTATAAAAGGGTTGGAAAAAAGACCCCAGAAGTTAACTAGTGTTGACAAGGATGTGGAGAAAAGAAAATCCTTGTACGTTGTTAGTGGGAGTGTAAATTTGTACAACCACTATGAAAAACAGTTTGGAGGTTTCTCAAAAAATTAAAAATAGAACTATCATATGATCCAGCAATTTCACTTCTGGGTTTATGTCAGAAGAAATTGAAATCAAGAAATATCTGAACTCCCATGTTCATTACAGCATTATTCATAATAGTCAAGACAGAAGCAATTTAAACGTCCACTGACAAATGGATAAAGTAAATGTTGAATATACATACAATAGAATATTATTCAGCCTTAAAAAAGAAGGAAATCATGCCATTTGTGACAACATGGATGAACCTGGAGGACATTATCCTAAGTGAAGTAAGCCAGATACATAAGGATAAAGAGTTAAAAAACAAACGAAAAAAGGACAAATGCTACATGATATCACTTGTGTAAAATAGTCAAACTCATAGAAGCAGAGTGGTGTGATCATTGCCAGGGGCTTGGGGAAGGAGGTAATTATTAGTCAAATTAGGTATTAGTCAAAGGATACTAAGTTTCAGTTATGTAAAATGAGTAAGTCCTAGAAATGTACTGTACAGCAGAGTGCCTATAGTTATTCAAAGAATAACTATTCCTCTCCCTCAATTATTTCTGAAATTCCAAAGGTAATATAATAACTTTTCTCATCACTATCAATAATGTAGTGTTTGTTATTTTCTTTTTTCCTTGACTTTATTGTCTAGCTGTTATTGAATACTACTATTTCTTCTCTTCCCAACAGAGGATGATTGATTTCATTAATAATAATAATGTCAGTCATCTTCCACTGGTACTTACAAAAAGTGGTTTTGCTAATGCCTTAGGGACCAATGTTAATATATGTTTTCAAAATGCACAGGAAGAAAGAACTTTCAAAAATTTATTTTTAGAAGTTTATTTATTTTTTATTTTCTTGAGAGGAAAAGGGAGAGAGAGAGGGAAAAAGAGAATCTTAAGAAAGCTCTATGCCCAGCGCAGAGCCCAACATGGGGCTCAATCTCACAAATGTGAGATCATGACCTGAGCCAAAATCAAGAGTCAGACACTTAACCAACTGAGCCACCAAGGCGCCCCATTTTTTTTCTTTTTTAATGTTTTTGTTCTTTAATAGGCTATCTATTACCAATATAGGAAAAATATAAAAATGGGTAAATCTATATAGCACTTAATTGAGGATGCTCTAAACTAAAGTCACTTTATTGCATCTGCTTTCAGTCTTGATAAAGTAACTGCTATAGGACTAGCTCTCTTGCTAGAAGCAAATATAAAACAAAATATGGAACAACTATATTCAGACATTGGATAATAGCCAGTTCAGAATGTAATCCTGTATAGCAAGGAAGCAAATAAGGTGAGTTTCATGGTCACATTAACTTTATGCTTAGAGGCACTTTCAGAACCACAGTCCATGCAGCTGGAGCCTAAGCAGAACATGATGGCCTTACTGAGCTGAGGAGACAGAGACCCATAAATGATAGTGCCAAAGCATTTGGAAATTGTGAAAGAGCATCAGAAAGGAAGTAGTTGTACAGTAAAGGCACTTTAGGAATCTGAACAAGTCTTGGCTGCATAATAAGCAAAGCAAGCATAGGATAAGACAGGGAAAACGCCTGAAAAAACAACTATTAGGGGCCAGGTAAAGCAGCAAGATTTTGGAATTCCAGCCATCCAAAATTGAGGGGCTTCATGGAAAACTCTTGGCAATGAGTTGCTCAGTGAGTTGCTTCTGGCAATGAGACCTCTCAGAGGACAGGTCTTAGGAATAAGCTATGATAAGTTAAAAATGCATTTTATAAACCCCAACATATAAAACAATAGTTATAGCAAAAAAATCAAACAGAATATATAAAATGGAATTGCAAAAATACTCAATTAAACAGAAGGCAAAAAAAGATGAAAAGAACAAGGAATACACGGGAAAAATAGAAAAGCAAATACAAGATAATAGACTTAAACCTAATTGTATTCATAATACATGAAAAGTAAATGGATAAAACATTCTTATTAAAAGGGAGAGATTGAGAGCTTGGGAAGATGGCAAAGTAAGAGGACCCTAAGCTCACCTTATCCCATGGATACAACTAGATAACATTCACATCAATGTAAATAACCCAGACAATGACCTGAAGACCAGAACAAACTCCACAACTGAAGACAGAAAAAGGGCCAAATTGAAGGAGGTAGGAAGGGTGAAGACATACTTTGAGAATGAAATAGACCATGGCAGTCTGCAGTGGGTAGGTAGCCAATGGCATGGAGAAGGGCAAAAAACAGATGTCACATCTGGGAGCCTGCACCGAGGAAGATGAATCCCTATAACATTTGGCTCTGAAAGTGAGAGGGACCAAACCTTGTGAGTTCTTATAACCAGCAAGACTTAAAGTCTTATATTTAAAAAAAATCAGAAGACTCAGCTCTGGGAGAGCCCAGAGTGTGTTAGGAAGTGGAGTCCTGCCCTTAAAGAGATAGCACAACAAACAGCCAGGGAAGATACAGCATGGAAGCAGTAGTTTGAAAAATGCTGGGGGCAGATGGGAGGGAGAGTAATTTACTCTGTCTCAGATGGCACAGATAGGCAGGGATCACAGGGAGACCCCTCCAGGAACAAAGGAGCTGGCAGGCACCATTTCCCTCCTTTGCCCTCCTCAGCATAAACAAAGGGCCACCTGCAAGAACCAGCACAGTGCTGACACTTACTAACTTGGTTATACCAAGCCTCACCCCCACTCCCACTTTGGCAGATCCATTCTTCCCAGTCACGCTTGCCTTAGTCCTGGCTCTATGGGTTCCCTCCCCCAAAAGACCAGCACAAACCCCACCAATGCCACATCTCTGGACCTACGTATTTTGCAGGATTTCATTTCTGGCAGCAGCAGCAGCAGATCTCATTTTGCAAGTAGACCAGTGCACACCTTGTTAAAAATGTGCCCCACTTGTCTAGGGACAAAATACTGCATACAACAGACAAAGATAGCCTCTGCAGACAACTGGACTGAAGAAAAAAGTGGTCAGGACTCAATAGCAGGTCATATGCAACACACATAGGAGACACTTCCTGAAGCACCAGCAAGAACAGGTCTGTCTGGAAGAACAGGAGACACTGCATTGCAGGACACTATAGGATCTAGTTGACTTTCCTAACACACAGAAACAGACACAGAGAGTTAGACAAAATGAAGAGACATCAGAATACGTCCCAAAGAAACAAATAAACAAACAAACAAACAAGACAAAATCACAGCAAAAGACTTCAGCAAAATAGATATAAGTAATAGGCCAGAGAAAGAATTTAAAGTAATGATTATAAAGATACTCACTGGACTTGAGAAAGGAGTGGAGGACATCAGTGAGACCCTTAAGAAACAGATAAAAAAGAACCAATCAGATATGAAGAACACAATAAATGAGATTTAAAATATACTTAATGGAATAAATAGCAGTCTAGAGGAGAAGAGAAACAAATTAATGACCCATAAGACAGAGTAATGGAAAGTAATCAAACAGAGAAAATGAGAAAAAAAGAGAACAGACATAGGGAATCAGTGACTCCATGAAGCCTAATAACATTTACATTATAGGGATTACAGAAGGAGGAAAGAGAGAAAAGGGGGCAGAGCATTAATTGAAAAAGTAATAGCTGAAAACTTCCCATTTCTGGGGAAGGAAACAGAAATCCAGATCCAGGAGGCACAGAGTTTCCCCCAACAAAATCAACCAAAAGAGGTCTGCAATAAGACACATAGTAATTAAAATGACAAAAAGTGTAGTAAAGAGAAAAATTTTAAAGCAGCAAAAGAAAAGAAGACAGTTACATACCAGGGAAACCCCATTAAGCTATCAGCAGATTTTTCAGCAGAAACTTTACAGGTGAGAAGGGAGTGGCTAATATATTCAAAGTGCTGAAAAGAAAAAATCTGCAGCCAAGAATATTCTATCCAGCAAGATTATCATTCAAAATAGAAGGGGAGATAGAGTTTCTCAGACAAACAAAAATTAAAAGAGTTCATAACCACTAAACTACCCCTGCAAGAATCATTAAAAGGTACTCCTTGAGTGGAAAGGAAAGGCCATAAGTGAGAATATAAAAAGCAGGAAGCACAAAAGCAGTAAAAATAAGTATGTCTGTAAAAATCAGTCAAGGGATTCACAAAATAAAAGGTTGTAAACTATGACATCATATACCCAAAACGTGGTGGAGAGAGGACTAAAGAATGAATTCAAACTTAAGCAAACATCAAGTTAATATAAACTGCTCTATGCAGAAGATGTTATATACAAACCAAATTGTAACCACAAAGCAAAAAATAAAGAGAAAGGAATCTGAGTACATCACTAAAGAGAGCAAACAAACCATGAAAGAGAACAAGAGAAGAAATATCAGAGAAAAACTACAAAAACAACCACAAAACAAGTAACAAAGTGACGATAAATACATATCTATTAATAATTACTTTTAATGTAAATGGACTAAATGCTCCAATCAAAAGACATAGGATGACAGAGTAGATAAAAATCCAAGACCCATCTCTATGTTGCCTACAAAAGACTCATTTCAGACCTAAAGACACAGGCAGATTGAAAGTGAATAGATACAGGGTGCCTGGGTGGCTCAGTTGGTTAAGCATCAGCTTAACCTTCAGCTCAGGTCATGATCTCACAGTTGGTGATTTCAAGCCCCGTGTTGGGCTCTGTGCTGACAGCTCAGAGCCTGGAGCCTGGAGCCTGCTAAGAATTTTGTGTCTCCCTCTCTCTCTGCCCCTCCCCTGCTCATGCTCTGTTTCTCTCTCTTTCAAAATGTTTTATTTAAAACATATTGTTTTTTAAGTTTATTTCTTTATTTTGAGAGAGAGAGAGAGAAAGAGAGCAAGTAGTGGAGGGGCAGAGAGAGAGAGAGAGAGAGGGAGAGAGAATCTCAAGAAGGCTCTGACTGTCAGCATAGGCCTGACATGGGGCTCGATTCCAAGACCCTGGGATCATGACTGGAGACAAAATCAAGAGTCAGACACTTAACTGAAAGAGCCACCAAGGTGCCCCAAAAATAAATAAAACATTTTAAAAAAAATTAAAAATAAAAAAGAAAGTGAATAGATGGAAAATCATTTATCATGCAAATTAAAGTACAAAGAAAGACAGAGTAGCAGTATTTGTATCAGACAAAATAGACTTGAAAACAAAGACTTTAACTACAGACCAAGAAAGATAGATCATTGGATAGATGATCCAAACCTAAAATCAACAAGGTAACAGTGGCTTTCAATGTCACAGTGGACCAGATGGATCTAAAAGATATATTCAGAACATTCTATCCTAAAACAGAAGAATACACATCATTTTAAAGTGCATATGAAACATTCTCCAGGATAGGTCACTCACCTATTAGGCTACAAAATAAGTCAATAAATTCAAAAACACTGAAGTCATACTATACATCTTTCCAACCACAATACTTTGAAACTAGAAATAAAATAAAATATTTAGAAAGAGCACAAATACATGGAGGATAAACAGCACATTACTAAACAATGAATGGGTCAACCAAGAAATCAAAGAGGAAATATAAAAAATACATGGAGACAAAAGAAAATGAAAACACAAATGTCGGAAATCTTTGAGATGCAGTAAAAGCTTTTCTAAGAGGGAAGTTTATAGCAATACAGGTCTACCTCAAAAAGCAAGAAAAATATCAAATAAACAACATAATCTTACACCTAAAGGAGCTAGCAAATGAACAATAAATGAGCTTAAAGCCAGCAGAAGAGGTGAAATAATAAAGATTAGAGCAGAAATAAATGACATAGAAACAACAACAACAAGAAAAAAACACCAATAGAACAGATCAATGAAACCAGGAGCTGGTTCTTTGAAAAAATTAATAAAATTGACAAGTATCTAGAAAGACTTATCAAAAAGAAAAAAACAAAGGACTCAAATAAATAAAATAACAAATGAGAGAGGAGAAATAACAAATGACACCACAGAAATACAAACAATTATAAGAGAATGTTATGAAAAATTATATGCCAACAAGTTAGACAACCTAGAAGAAACAGAAAAATTCCTAGAAACATATAACCTCCCAAAACTAAATCAGGAAGAAATAGAAAATTTGAAAAGATTATCAGCAATGAAATTGAATCAATAATCAGAATACTCCCAACCCCATCAACTGATGAATGGATAAAGAAATTGTGGTTTATATACACAATGGAGTACTATGTGGCAATGAGAAAGAATGAAATATGGCCCTCTGTAGCAACATGGATGGAATTGGAGAGTGTTATGCTAAGTGAAATAAGCCATACAGAGAAAGACAGATACCATATGTTTTCACTCTCATATGGATCCTGAGAAACTTAACAGAAACCCATGGGGGAGAGGAAGGAAAAAAAAGAAAAAAAAGAGGTCAGAGTGGGAGAGAGAGCCAAAGCATAAGAGACTGTTAAAAACTAAGAACAAACTGAGGGTTGATGGGGGGGTGGGAGGGAGGGGAGGGTGGGTAATGGGCATTGAAGAGGGCATCTTTTGGGATGAGCACTGGGTGTTGTATGGAAACTAATTTGACAATAAATTTCATATAATAAAAAATAAAAAAATAAAAAATAAATAAAAAAATAAAAACAGCAAAAAAAAAAAAAAAATACTCCCAACAAACAAAAGTCCAGGACCAGACGCTTTCACAGATGAATTCTACACAAATATTTAAAGAAGAGTTAATGCCCATTCTTCTCAAACTATTCTGAAAACTAAAGGAGGAAGGAAAGCTTCCAAATTCATTCTATGAAGGCAACATTACCCTGATACCAAAACCAGATAAAGACACTACAAAGAAAGCAAACTATATAGGGCCAATACATCTGATGCACATAGATGCACAAATCCTCAAAATACTAGAAATTGTATCCAACAATACATTTAAAAAATCTTTCACTACAATCAAATGACATTTATTCCTGGGATGCAAGGATGGTTCAGTATTCACAACTCAACCAACGTGACACATCACATCAACAAGAGAAAGAATAAAAACCATATGACCATTTCAGTAGATGCAGAAAAAGTATTCGACAAAGTACAACATCCATTCATGATAAAATCCCTCAACAAAGTAGGTTTAGAGGGACTCTACCTCAAAATAATAAGGGCCATGTATGAAAAACTCATAGCAAAGATGGCGACATAGGAGGATGCTGGGCTCACCGCGCGTCCTGCTGATCACTTAGATTCCACCTACACCTGCCTAAATAACCCAGAAAACCGCCAGAGGATTAGCAGAACGGAGTCTCCAGAGCCAAGCGCAGACGAGAGGCCCACAGAAGAGGGTAGGAAGGGCGAGGCAGTGCACGCTCCATGGACTGGTGGGAGGGAGCCGGGGCGGAGGGGCAGCCTGCCAGCCAAGCAGAGGCCCCGAGTCTGGCTGGCAAAAGCGGAGGGGCCGGACGGACTGTGTTCCGACAGCAAGCAAGACTTAGCGTCTGGGAGGTCATAAGTTAACAGCTCTGCTCGGAAAGCGGGAAGGCTGGAGGACAAAGGGAGGGAGAGCTGTTGAGCCCCCGGACGACAGAGCTCAGTTTGGTGGGGAACAAAGGCGCTCACCAGCGCCATCTCCCTCGCCCATCCCCCAGCCAAAATCCCAAAGGGAACCGGTTCCTGCCAGGGAGCCTGCTCGCTCCTCCGCGCAAACACCCAACTCTGTGCTTCTGCGGAGCCAAACCTCCCACAGCGGATCTGACTCCCTCCCGCTGCCACAGGGCCCCTCCTGAAGTGGATCACCTAAGGAGAAGCGAGCTAAGCCTGCCCCTCCTGCCCACATGCACCTTGCCTACCCACCCCAGCTAATACGCCAGATCCCCAGCAACACAAGCCTGGCAGTGTGCAAGTAGCCCAGACGGGCCACACCACCCCACAGTGAATCCCGCCCCTAGGAGAGGGTAAGAGAAGGCACACACCAGTCTGACTGTGGCCCCAGCGGTGGGCTGGGGGCACACATCAGGTCTGACTGCAGCCCCGCCCACCAACTCCAGTTATACACCACAGCACAGGGGAAGTCCCTGTGGGGACCCTGCAGGTCCCCACCACTCCAGGGACTATCCAAAATGACCAAACGGAAGAATTCCCCTCAGAAGAATCTCCAGGAAATAACAACAGCTAATGAACTGATCAAAAAGGATTTGAATAATATAACAGAAAGTGAATTTAGAATAATAGTCATAAAATTAATCGCTGGGCTTGAAAACAATATAGAGGACATCAGAGAATCTCTTGCTACAGAGATCAAGGGACTAAGGAACAGTCACGAGGAGTTGAAAAATGCTTTAAACGAAATGCAAAACAAAATGGAAACGATGACGGCTCGGATTGAAGAGGCAGAGGAGAGAATAGGTGAACCAGAAGATAAAGTTATGGAAAAAGAGGAAGCTGAGAAAAAGAGAGATAAAAAAAATCCAGGAGTATGAGGGGAGAATTAGAGAACTAAGTGATACACTAAAAAGAAATAATATATGCATAATTGGTGTCCCAGAGGAGGAAGAGAGAGGGAAAGGTGCTGAAGGGCTACTTGAAGAAGTAATAGCTGAGAACTTCCCTGAACTGGGGAAGGAAAAAGGCATTGAAATTCAAGAGGCACAGAGAACTCCCTTCAGACGTAACTTGAATCGATCTTCTGCACGACATATCATAGTGAAACTGGCAAAATACAAGGATAAAGAGAAAATTCTGAAAGCAGCAAGGGATAAACGTGCCCTCACATATAAAGGGAGACCTATAAGACTTGTGACTGATCTCTCTTTTGAAACTTGGCAGGCCAGAAGGATTGGCACGATATCTTCAGTGTGCTAAACAGAAAAAATATGCAGCCGAGGATCCTTTATCCAGCAAGTCTGTCATTTAGAATAGAAGGAGAGATAAAGGTCTTCCCAAACAAACAAAAACTGAAGGAATTTGTCACCACGAAACCAGCCCTACAAGAGATCCTAAGGGGGATCCTGTGAGACAAAGTACCAGAGACATCACTACAAGCATAAAACATACAGACATCACAATGACTCTAAACCCGTATCTTTCTATAATAACACTGACTGTAAATGGATTAAATGCACCAACCAAAAGACATAGGGTATCAGAATGGATAAAAAAACAAGACCCATGTATTTGTTGTCTACAAGAGACTCATCTTAGATCTGAGGACACCTTTAGATTGAGAGTGAGGGGATGGAGAACTATTTATCATGCTCCTGGAAGCCAAAAGAAAGCTGGAGTAGCCATACTTATATCAGACAAACTAGACTTTAAATTAAAGGCTGTAACAAGAGATGAAGAAGGGCATCATATAATAATTACAGGGTCTATCCATCAGGAAGAGCTAACAGTTATAAATGTCTATGCGCCGAATACCGGAGCCCCAAAAATATATAAAACAATTACTCATAAACATAAGCAACCTTATTGATAAGAATGTGGTCATTGCAGGGGACTTTAACACTCCACTTACAGAAATGGATAGATCATCTAGACACACGGTCAATAAAGAAACAAGGGCCCTGAATGATACATTGGATCAGATGGACTTGACAGATATATTTAGAACTCTGCATCCCAAAGCAACAGAATATACTTTCTTCTCGAGTGCACATGGAACATTCTCCAAGATAGATCATATACTGGGTCACAAAACAGCCCTTCATAAGTTTACAAGAATTGAAATTATACCATGCATACTTTCAGACCACAATGCTATGAAGCTTGAAATCAACCACAGGAAAAAGTCTGGAAAACCTCCAAAAGCATGGAGGTTAAAGAACACCCTACTAAAGAATGAGTGGGTCAACCAGGCAATTAGAGAAGAAATTAAAAAATATATGGAAACAGGGGCGCCTGGGTGGCGCAGTCGGTTAAGCGTCCGACTTCAGCCAGGTCACGATCTCGCGGTCTGTGAGTTCGAGCCCCGCGTCAGGCTCTGGGCTGATGGCTCGGAGCCTGGAGCCTGTTTCAGATTCTGTGTCTCCCTCTCTCTCTGCCCCTCCCCCGTTCATGCTCTGTCTCTCTCTGTCCCAAAAATAAATAAAAAACGTTGAAAAAAAAAATTAAAAAAAAAAATATATGGAAACAAACGAAAATGAAAATACAACAATCCAGACGCTTTGGGATGCAGCGAAGGCAGTCCTGAGAGGAAAATACATCGCAATCCAGGCCTATCTCAAGAAACAAGAAAAATCCCAAATACAAAATCTAACAGCACACCTAAAGGAAATAGAAGCAGAACAGCAAAGGCAGCCTAAACCCAGCAGCAGAAGAGAAATAATAAAGATCAGAGCAGAAATAAACAATATAGAACCTAAAAAAACGGTAGAGCAGATCAACGAAACCAAGAGTTGGTTTTTTGAAAAAATAAACAAAATTGACAAACCTCTAGCCAGGCTTCTCAAAAAGAAAAGGGAGATGACCCAAATAGATACAATCATGAATGAAAATGGAATGATTACAACCAATCCCTCAGAGATACAAACAATTATCAGGGAATACTATGAAAAACTATATGCCAACAAGTTGGACAACCTGGAAGAAATGGACAAATTCCTAAACACCCACACGCTTCCAAAACTCAATCAGGAGGAAATAGAAAGCTTGAACAGACCCATAACCAGCGAAGAAATTGAATCGGTTATCAAAAATCTCCCAACAAATAAGAGTCCAGGGCCAGATGGCTTCCCAGGGGAGTTCTACCAGATGTTTAAAGCAGAGATAATACCTATCCTTCTCAAGCTATTCCAAGAAATAGAAAGGGAAGGAAAACTTCCAGACTCATTCTATGAAGCCAGTATTACTTTGATTCCTAAACCAGACAGAGACCCAGTAAAAAAAGAGAACTACAGGCCAATATCCCTGATGAATATGGATGCAAAAATTCTCAATAAGATACTAGCAAATCGAATTCAACAGCATATAAAAAGAATTATTCACCATGATCAAGTGGGATTCCTTCCTGGGATGCAGGGCTGGTTCAACATTCACAAATCAATCAACATGATACATCACATTAATAAAAGAAAAGATAAGAACCATATGATCCTGTCAATCGATGCAGAAAAGGCCTTTGACAAAATCCAGCACCCTTTCTTAATAAAAACCCTTGAGAAAGTCGGGATAGAAGGAACATACTTAAAGATCATAAAAGCCATTTATGAAAAGCCCACAGCTAACATCATCCTCAATGGGGAAAAACTGAGAGCTTTTTCCCTGAGATCAGGAACACGACAGGGATGCCCACTCTCACCGCTGTTGTTTAACATAGTGCTGGAAGTTCTAGCATCAGCAATCAGACAACAAAAGGAAATCAAAGGCATCAAAATTGGCAAAGATGAAGTCAAGCTTTTGCTTTTTGCAGATGACATGATATTATACATGGAAAATCCGATAGACTCCACCAAAAGTCTGCTAGAACTGATACATGAATTCAGCAAAGTTGCAGGATACAAAATCAATGTACAGAAATCAGTTGCATTCTTATACACTAACAATGAAGCAACAGAAAGACAAATAAAGAAACTGATCCCATTCACAATTGCACCAAGAAGCATAAAATACCTAGGAATAAATCTAACCAAAGATGTAAAAGATCTGTATGCTGAAAACTATAGAAAGCTTATGCAGGTAATTGAAGAAGATATAAAGAAATGGAAAGACATTCCCTGCTCATAGATTGGAAGAATAAATATTGTCAAAATGTCAATACTACCCAAAGCTATCTACACATTCAATGCAATCCCAATCAAAATTGCACCAGCATTCTTCTTGAAACTAGAACAAGCAATCCTAAAATTCATATGGAACCACAAAAGGCCCCGAATAACCAAAGTAATTTTGAAGAAGAAGACCAAAGCAGGAGGCATCACAATCCCAGACTTTAGCCTCTACTACAAAGCTGTCATCATCAAGACAGCATGGTATTGGCACAAAAACAGACACATAGACCAATGGAATAGAATAGAAACCCCAGAACTAGACCCACAAACGTATGGCCAACTCATCTTTGACAAAGCAGGAAAGAACATCCAATGGAAAAAAGACAGTCTCTTTAACAAATGGTGCTGGGAGAACTGGGCAGCAACATGCAGAAGGTTGAAACTAGACCACTTTCTCACATCATTCACAAAAATAAACTCAAAATGGATAAAGGACCTGAATGTGAGACAGGAAACCATCAAAACCCTAGAGGAGAAAGCAGGAAAAGACCTCTCTGACCTCAGCCGTAGCAATCTCTTACTCGACACATCCCCAAAGGCAAGGGAATTAAAAGCAAAAGTGAATTACTGGGACCTTATGAAGATAAAAAGCTCCTGCACAGCAAAGGAAACAACCAACAAAACTAAAAGGCAACCAACGGAATGGGAAAAGATATTTGCAAATGACACATCGGACAAAGGGCTAGTAGCCAAAATCTATAAAGAGCTCACCAAACTGCACACCCGAAAAACAAATAACCCAGTGAAGAAATGGGCAGAAAACATGAATAGACACTTCTCTAAAGAAGACATCCGGATGGCCAACAGGCACATGAAAAGATGCTCAACGTTGCTCCTTATCAGGGAAATACAAATCAAAACCACACTCAGATATCACCTCACGCCAGTCAGAGTGGCCAAAATGAACAAATCAGGAGACTATAGGTGCTGGAGAGGATGTGGAGAAACGGGAACCCTCTTGCACTGTTGGTGGGAATGCAAATTGGTGCAGCCGCTCTGGAAAACAGTATGCAGGTTCCTCAAAAAATTAAAAATAGACCTACCCTATGACCCAGCAATAGCACTGCTAGGAATTTGTCCAAGGGATACAGGAGTACTGATGCATAGGGGCAATTATACCCCAATGTTTATAGCAGCACTCTCAACAATAGCCAAATTATGGAAAGAGCCTAAATGTCCATCAACTGATGAATGGATAAAGAAATTGTGGTTTATATACACAATGGAATACTACGTGGCAATGAGAAAGAATGAAATATGGCCTTTTGTAGCAACGTGGATGGAACTGGAGAGTGTGATGCTAAGTGAAATGAGCCATACAGAGAAAGACAGATATCATATGGTTTCACTCTTATGTGGATCCTGAGAAACTTAACAGAAACCCATGGGGGAGGGGAAGGAAAAAAAAAAAAAAGAGGTTAGAGTGGGAGAGAGCCAAAGCATAAGAGACTATTAAAAACTGAGAACAAACTGAGGGTTGATGGGGGTGGGAAGGAGGGGAGGGTGGGTGATGGGTATTGAGGAGGGCACCTTTTGGGATGAGCACTGGGTGTTGTATGGAAACCAGTTTGACAATAAACTTCATATATTGAAAAAAAAAATAAAAATAAATAAATAAATAAATAAATAAATAAATAAATAAATAAATAAAAAAGAAAAACTCATAGCTAAGATCGTACTCAATGGAGAAAAACTGACTTTCCCCCCAAGATCTCTTGACAAGGATGTCCACTCTCACCACTTTTATTCAACATAGTATTGAAAGTCTTAGACACAGTAATCAGACAATGTAAAGAAATAAAAGGCATCCGAATTGGTAAGGAAATAAAACTTTCACTAATTGCAGATGACATAATACTAAGTATAGAAAACCTTAAACACTCCACCAAAAAAATATTAGAACTGATGAATGAATTCAGTGATGTCAAAGGATACAAAATCAATATACAGAAATCTTTTGCATTTCTATACACTAATAATTGAAGCAGCACAAAGAGAAATTAAGAAAACAATCCCATTTACAATCGGAACAAAAAGAATAACATATCTAGGAATAAACTTAACTATGCAGGTAAAAGACATGTACTCTGAAAACTATAAAATACTGATGTAAGAAATTGAAGACTACACAAATGGAAAGATATTCTATCCTTATGGATTGGAAGAACAAATATTGTTGAAATATCCATATTACCCAAAGCAATCTACAGGTTTAATGCAATCCCTATCAAAATACCAACAGCATTTTTCACAGAAGTAGAATAAATAATCCTGAAATTCACTGGAACCACAAAATAACCCAAATAGCCAAAGCAATCCTGAGAAAACTGTAGATACCACAATCCTAGATTTCTAGATATATCGCAAAGCTGTAGTAATCAAAACAATACGGTACTGGCACAACAATAGACACATAAATGTATGGAAAAGAACAGAAAGCCCAGAAACAAACCCATGATTATATGGTAGATTAATCCTCAACAAAGGAGGCAAAATATGAATGAGAAACACACATTCCTTTCTCAAATGGTGTTGGGAAAATTGAACAACTATATCCAAAAGAATGAAACCAGAACACTTTCTCATGCCATACACAAAACTAAACTCAAAATGGGTTAAGGACCTAAATGTGATACCTGAAAACCATAAAAATCTTAGAAAAGAGCACAGGCAGTAAGTTTTCTGACAGTGGTCATAGCAACATCTTTCTAGATATGTCTTCTGAGGCAAGGGAAACAAAAGCAAAAATAAACTGTTGGGACTACTTCAGAATAAAAATCTTCTGCACAGCAAAGGAAACAATCAACAAAACTAAAGGGCAACCTACTGAATGGGAGAAGATATTTACAAATGACATATCCAATAAAGGATTAGTATCCAAACATATAAAGAATTTATGCAACTCAACACTGTAAAACCAAATAATACAATAAAAATGAACAGAAAACATAAACAGTCATTTTTCCAAAGAAGACATCCAGATGGCGAACAGACACAATAAAAGATTCTCAACATCACTCATCATTAGGAAAATACAAATCAAAACCATGATGAGATACCACTTCACACCTGCCGGAATAGCTAAAATAAAAAACACAAGAAACAAATGTTGGCAAGGATGTGGGGAAAAAGAAACCCTTGCACACCGTTGGTGGGAATGCAAACTGGTGTAACCATTGTGGAAAATAGTATGTAAGTTTTTCAAAAAATTAAAAATAGAACTACCAGGGGCACCTGGGTGGCTCAGTCAGCTAAGTGCCCAATTTGGCTCAGGTCATGATCTCACAGCTCCTGAGTTTGAGCCCTACATTGGACTCTCTGCTGTCAGTGTGGAGCCCACTTTGATTACTGTCTCCCTCTGTCTCTGCCCCTCTCCCGCTCATACTTTCTCTCTGTCTCAAAAATAAGGAAAAATATTTTAAAAATTAAAAAGAAAGAATTACCATATGATCCAGTAATTCCACTACCAGGTATTTACCCAAAGAATACAAAAAGACTAACTTGGAAAGATATATGCACCACTAAGTTTATTGCGCAACATTATTTACAATAGCCAAATCTTGGAAGCATCCTAAATGCCCATCAATAGATGAATGGATAAATAAGAAGTGGAATATATATACTCAAACATTAATCATCCATGAAAAAGAATGAACACTTGCCATTTGCAACAACCCAGATGGGCCTAAAGAGTATAATACTAAGTGAAATAAATCAGAGAAAGACAAATACCATGTAATGTTACTCATCAGTGGAATTTAAGAAACAAAATAAAGGGACAAAGAAAAAAAGAAACCGAAAAATAGACTCGTAACTACAGAGAACAAACTGATGGTTACCAGAGGGTAGGTGTGTAGGGGGATGGGTGACATAGGTGAAGGGATTAACAGTACACTTACTGGATCACTATATTGTATACCTGAAGCCAAATCACATTGTATGTTAACTATACTGGAATTAAAATTAAAAATAAATAAATGCGTATAAGGTACCACAGTATTCCAAAAGAATAAAGCATCATGAACAAGTGACTTTTTTCCATGAATGCTCAGATAGACCAAAAATATTTCTTCATGCTAACAGATAAAAATGAGAATAAAAAAATCTCAGTACATGGTACAAAAGACGTTTGATAAAGTTCATCTTTCATTTCAAATGAGTATTTTTAGTAAAATAGGAACTTAGGTATACTTCATTTTAGAAGGAATTCAAGTATACTTCTTTTAATGATAATACGTATTATTTGAAATCAAAAGCTAGCACCATGCTCAACAAGGAAATATTAGAAACTTTCACATTAATTTCTGGGTTTGGAAAAGGTGTCTGTTTGCAATAGTTATTGCAAATAACTATTATGCAATAGTTATTGTATAACTATTAGTTACTGCAATAGAAATTAGAAATAGAAACTAGAATTAAGATGTATAATTATTGGGGGCACCTGGGTGGCTCAGTCGGTTAAGCCTCCGACTTCAGCTCAGGTCATGATCTCACAGTTTGTGAGTTCAAGGCCCACATTGGCTCTGTGCTGGAGCCTGTTTCAGATTCTGTGTCTCTGCCCCTCCCCCCGCTCATGCTCTGTCTCTCTCTCCTTCAAAAATAAATAAACATTTAAAAAAAATTTTTAAGATGTATAATTATTTGAAAGGAAATAGTAAATCTATCATCATTTGTAAATGAATTTTATTTTCTGTCTAAAATCTTAATAAAATCTACTGAAAACTGATTAGAAACATAAGAAATCTGCAAACTAGTTATATATATATATATATATATATACATATACATATACATATATATATATACACACATATATACATATATATATGTGTGTATATATATATATATATACATGTGTGTGTGTATATATATGCTTTTCTTATATATTAATATATATGTGTGTGTATATATGCTTTTCTTATATATTAGTGAGAATTAGAAAATTAATTAAATGTAGATACAATTCATAACAGCAATGTCTCCCAAACATTCAACTGTAAATTTAACAGAAGATGATCAAAACCAATACAAGGGGAAAATTCTTTATACTCTAGTGAGGAACACAGACATCAACATGAATAAATGGAAAAATACACCTAATTCCTAGGTGGGAAATTTAAATATTATAAGGGTATCATTTCTTCCTAAATCATTGATCCGCATATATTGATATTCCTAATAAATCTTTCTGTGAGAGTTTGTCAAAAATAAATATTTCTGAGCTTTGGAGATTTTCAGTAAGTTTGTGGTTGAACAAAGAAATCTGCCTTTTTAACAAGTATTTTTGGTGCTTTTGATATGATTATTCTATGGACCATATTTTGAGAAACCCTGCCTAGAAATAGTCTAAAAATCACATGCAATTATAATCAAAATCCATAAGCAATTTCTGATGGAATATTTCACAAGATAATTCTGAAGTTTATCCAGAAGAATGCATGTGAAAATATTTGGGGAAAACATCTGAAAAGATGAAAATGAAAAGAGCTGTGGTGTTGGGGAGAGTAGGAGATTTAATCTGATATTAAGACATACTATTAAATTTTATTATATATATTGTATTAGTTCAGAAATCAACATCTCAATGAATAAAGGGGACAATTAACAATCAAATTCAAGAATATAAGGGAAAAGGTGTGCCTAGGTGGTTCAGTCGGTTAAGCATCCAACTCTTGATTTTGGCTCAGGTCATGATCTCAAGGGTCATGAGATTGAGCCCCACATCTGTGCTGTCACTGCAGAGCCTGCTTGGGATTCTCTGTCTCCCTTGTCTCTCTGCCCCTCTTCCCCCTCAAAAAAAAAAAAAATACAAAAAAAGGAATATAAGAGAATGAATGATAAAAGATAAATTAATACAGAAAGGCATATTATTTAAAAATAGTGTTAAGCTATCTGGCTATCTGTTTGGACAAAACATTTTCACATCAATTCTTATTCTCCCTCAAATCCAGGTGGATTAAAATTCTCAACGTAAAACAGAACAAAACAAAAAGACACCATAACATTACTAGAACCAAATGTAGGTGAATACTTTCTGTCATCTTTCTTTGAGAAAGGACCCTCTAAGAGTGCCGTGAAAACCACAGCCATTGTTATATTTTATTATAAAACAATTTTAAAATAATTGGTTAACTAAAGAACATATATGTTTAAAATATAAGCAACAAATAGGAAACTATGACATCCGAGAGCTTTAAAGAATCAAGAATAAGATGAATTCCAATGAAAATAATGCAAATGGGATGTTAAATAGGCAATTCACAGAAAAAATGCAAATGCCCAAAAACTGACTTAGAGAAATATAAAAAAAAATAATAGTTATTGTTTCTCTCACATTAGATTAGCAAAGGTGGAATAGATTGAATAAAATAAATAAACTGTATTTTTGAGATTGGGGCAAACAGATATGAAAAATGTAGGCATGTACATTTATAAAATCTCTCTGGAAAGCAATATGAAAATATTAAAAATTTACAAAATGGACTTGATTTTTTTTCTGAACAATGTTATTTTTAGGACTTTATATTTTGGAAATAATTACAGGTATGCATAAAACTTTGTTTCAAAGAATATTCACATATAGGATTGCTTCCAGAATAAAACAACTTGCAGTCGAACAATAGGTGGTGTGTTAAATAAATCATTGTTTTCTGGGGCACCTGGGTGTCTCAGTCAGTTAAACATCCAACTCATGATTTCCACTCAGGTCATGATCCCATGGTTTTGTGAGTTCGAGCCTCGCATCAGACTCTGTGCTGACCACATGGAGCCTGCTTGGGATTCTCCCTCTCTCCTGTCCTTCCCCCAACTTGTTCTCTCTGTCTCTCTCAAAATAAATAAATAAACTTTAAAAAGTATTGTTTTCCTATATAATACAATACTGTAGAGAGAAATGGGTAACAGTAAAGATGTGTGAATCATACAGACAGGTTAAATACTTGTTCCCCAATTTTTAGCTCTGTGGCCTTGACCAATTGATTTAGTTCCTTTATGCCTCAGTTTCCTAATGTGAAATGGATATAACACCACAAATTCATAGTATGGATGTAAAGATTAACTTGAGAGCTTAATGGAAAGTAGTTTACACAATGTCTGACAACTACATTTTAAAAAATGACTTCTATGATGATGATGCCTTAACCTTAAGCCATTAAAAGGTAAGTAGATCTTTATTTTCCATAGAAAGATGTTGCTCACACTGTTGAGTTAAAAAAGTGGGCTGTGAAATAACATAGATGGGTATGATTCATACATATGGAGTGTGTGTGTGTGTGTGTGTGTGTGTGTGTGTGTTGTGTATCTTTCTATCTCTCTAGAGATAATTCTATTAAATAATACCCTTACCTCATTGATAAACTCTTAACACACAACAAAAACTTAGCATCCAGGTAGAGACTGTAGAGTATATTTAAAGAATGATGATCTCTCTATCCTTAAAGGCAGGATTTGTACATTTATGTACATATGTGTATATGTGTATTGGAGAAGGTATAGTTCTACCTCCAAATAGGAGAGTAATAAATGAATAAAAAAAAAAGAGGTAAATAAGATGAAATGTAGTGTTGTTTATATTCCAAAGAAGGCCAGGGATAAATATTCTTTTACATTCTAAATATTTCAAATAACTTTGTAAACTTTACTAATTAATTAAACAATAATGTCTCATTATCTAATTTGGAGAAAAAATGAAGAAGAAAAGCTCAGAGTACGAAAATACAATAAAGAGAATAGAAGTTAGAAGAAATCAGGGAATGAAAGCTGAACATAGAGGACAGGAATCTAGAGATGTGGAGGAAAAGCAAAAGAAGGAAGAAATACAAGAAGAGATCTCTAATTCTGGCTGTGTCCCCAAGTCAAAGGGACAGGCAATGCATCTTTTATCCTCTGAGACCCTAATAACATTGTAACTAATACGGCCTTTCCAGATACCTTCTCTTAGTGACTGTATCTCACACATACACAGTTGTGTACATGGCATTACTCCTTGTCATATATACACACCACATGCTACATGTACTTGCTCACTCTCAGCTTCACAATATCTTACATAAACACACAGACATCCACACACTGCAGATATAGTCACTGAAGTATTTAATATTCTTATTTATGTACTCTCATGGCCACCAAATCTTTGACAGTAACAAAAGATGTCACAGAGTAGGTACTGAGCCAACTGGATACTGACCAAGGCTGGATCTTTTGGGAACCCACCATGCATGACTTGTATGTGAAGGATACCGCAGTATGGAGTGTATGTGTGATGGCACCAGCAGTGGGAGCTAGTATCCTCTTCAGGACTAGAAGAAGCACAACACTGATTGTAATTGGCCCCACTCTCCACCTTCTTGCCCTAACTCACCAGCAGGTTGGAGGCAGCACTTGCTGGCATTCCTAGAACAGTGTGCCATATGCTCCTGATTCCTTCACATCTCCTAGACCCACAGAACACTTTAGAGCAAGGAGCTCTTGATGAGATACCTCAAAGCAAGATTCTTGTTTTCCTTCCAGACCCTTGCCTATTCAGTGGGGGATGGTGGAACAAAAGCAAGCTGAGAGAAACAATGAAGACTGACAAATGAAGACCAACAAATGAACAATGAAGGCTGACAAAGGAGGGAAAGAGAGAATCAGGCAGTTACTTTTCAACAGCAAGAGGCACAGCCTCTGTGATATCTTTGGAAAGAGCCCCATCCCTGAAGAAGAAAGTCTGGAAAAAGATTTGGAAGCTGGGATTCTGGAGAACAGTGAGAATAGAATTGTTGTCTCTGGGAGTCTAGCAAGGAAGAACATTGATGTGTAAGACAGTAAATGACAAAATTTACCTTTCTCATCACCATGCCGACCTCCCAATCCCCAGTTGGTACTGAATCTTCCTACAGACTGAGGCCCATCAGCAGCTTTCCCACTCTCACCTTAGGGCAGAAAGGAGGCAGCAACTGGGCTGCAGGGTCATGGGTGAAGGAATCACGGGTCAAATGTGGGAGGGAATGATTTCTGTAGCCTGAAGGTCCAGTCTTGAAGGACAGCACCAGTTGTGGGTTCGCTCCTTAGCAGTGCCTCCCAAAACCTGCACTAGAATCATCCTAAGAGTGTGACTCCACCCCAAGCCTTTCTGCCTTACTTAATTCAAGCCACAAACTCCAATTCTCCTAGGTCCTAGTTCTGAACAGAGCATTTTTTCTTCAAGGAAATATTTAAAGGTGAGGTCCTGAGAGTATGTAAACAAGGCATTCCCTGGAGCTTTAAAAGCCCTCAAATTTATTACCTTTCCATCCTCTGAGACATTGTAGGGCACTTGGTGTTTTATTTGAAGTCACAGACTAAAGTCTCCAACTCATACTAACACCCCTCTTTCAAACCTTATACCACTATCATTCCAAATGCCATCAGCAGATACATCCTCAGGGGCTCACAAGTTATCAACCTTGTGTTTTCATTTATATGGTCATTAAATAGAAATGAAAACGAGCAGATACTGGATTGTCTGGATGCCAACTTTCTGAGTACTACAACTTGATTGTGGGGATTGCACTTTGATTTTGGTTATGGTTGTTTTGATGCCATATGATCACCGTAAGTGGTGGAGTTGAATTTGGTTAGCATGGTCTTCATATCAATGTGATAATAGGAGTTCTGAGTCAGCTGTTATATCGAAGTTGTTAAATTTACTGGACATCAAGTCAAAGCTTTTCTTTTGTTGCAATAATTCACAAAGGACAATCTTATAGAATGAGACTTTTAAACTATTAAATTCAGACTTTGGTTTGGCCACATAAAAATTGAACTATTTCTATAATTCTCTCAAGCCAATGAAAACCTTTGTTAAAAGGTAAACTTTAGATCCAAATGATGCATTCATATTATCTGAGGGTCAAAAGATGTAAGAGAAGAAGGTAGAAGAATCAAATGGTAGTACGGCCATGTAGGATTAAAGGAAATGCCCTGAAGCTGTTAATTCTCCCAATCATATTTCAAGTGGCAATTTAGTTTCAGCAAAACATCATTTATGACATTAAGGAAATGCTAGTAATTTGAATTTTGTTGTTTTATTGGCTTTGTGGCTTGACTTACACATTATTTATAGTTTAGTTTTGATTTCACAGCACATAGAAATCTAACTCATTGAAAACAAATGCATTATGTTCCATGGTATAAATATGCCATAATTTATTTAATCATATCCATATTAATGGACATATGGATTATTTACAATCTTTAGACATTAAAATAGCACCACAGTGAACCTCTGTGAACATATATCTTTGTGTCCTTGTCAAATATATTTGAAGGATAATTTCCTGAGGTTTATCTGCAGGATCTTTAAAATGTCAATAGATATTATCAATTGCCCTATAAAAAGTTGTATTAATTTACACTCATCAAACTTATATGAAAGTTCCTAGTTATACCTTTACTAATTAATTTGGTATTGTGAAACTCTTCAATTTTGTTAATCCATTAGGTTAAAAAATGGTGTTTCATTGCTAATTTATTATATGATACTTTATACTTGAAAATGAATATAATTTATTATGTTTATTGATCATTTTCATTCCCTTTTTTCTGTGAAGTGACTATTTCCTTTGCTAGTTTTCTTTTATTGGGCTATTCAACTTTTACCGCTGCGTAAAACCCTTGAATATTATGAAAAATTGGCTATTTGATTTTGTCTTAAAAATAAGTCTTTTTCTACTTTGCCTTTTCTGTTTTGTAGATTTTTGTATCACATGTTTATAATCTAATCTAGGCAAATCAATCAGTCTTCTCTCTTATGACTTGATTTTTGTGTTGATATTTGAAAGGTCTCTGTTGTTAAAAGGTTATGTTTTTTAAAAATCATCCCTTTTTTCTTCTAAGATTTTCATAATTTTGCTTACATACACGGCTTCATTAAATATTTATATATCTAGAATTTATTTTGACATGAAGAATGCTGTAGAGATCCTGCTTTTTTCCTCACAATGGTCACCTAGCACCATTTATGGGAAAATTCTCATCAATTCTAAGTGTCTTTTATATGAGATACTAAACTCTTGCTAATTTTTTTTTTTTTTACACTTGGTAGTCTGTTCCTTTACTGACTTTGTATTTCTGTACAAGTACCATGCAATCTTAATTTCTCCTGTTTTTTGTTTGCTTGTTCTCCAGTGTGGAGAACTGAGTTAATTCTATTTTTCAGTATATGACATGTTGTATGGTTAGTGATTTAAAAGGCCCTCTCTCATTTATTTATGCATTCACTTTATTGTTTGCTTAATATACACCCATACCTCACTCCCATTGACCTCGGAAGTACTCTAACGTAAGCAGTGCTTTTATTATGTCCTCAAAAATCATTTTTTACTTGTGCATATATTTTTAATTTATGTAAATGATATTGTTACATGCTTCTTTGTTTACCTTTTTCACTTGGCTCTGAGTCTTTAAGATCATTCGCAATGCCATATGTTCATCTAGACTTGCTCCCTACTGCTGTGCAATATCCTTGGTGCACATCTCTTGCATTTTCATTCATTTCCTTTCCTAGTGAAAGATGCCCAAATTACACAACACCTTATCAACACAAATAACAGAACCACAAATATTACAGGAGTATACCATATGACTATATCATTCTCTAAGAGTTTTTGGCTCCATATTTAGCAACAATTGTTACATCATAGAATACGTACAGGCATAGGTGACCAAGTAATACTAGATTCCTTCCCAGAATGGCTGAACCTTTCTACATTTCCCAAATGTAAATGAGTATTCCTTTATCTTCTACTTTTTGCCAACACTTTAAAGTATCTGACTTTCTAATTTCTGCATGCCTAATAGGGGTAAATAGATACCCCTTTGTTGCTTTAATTTGTATACTTTTCAATACTAATGAAGTTGAATATTGCTTTATATTCTTGTAGCCCTTTGAAGTTAATTTTTGTGAATTCCCTTTTTATATCTATTTTTTTTCCATTGGGGGTTTCTTCCTTTTCTTCTTGATTTTTAGAATTTATCATGAATTCCTGATATTAAGTTCTTATGTCTTATTTGTTTTACATAATGCAAATATCTCACCCATTTTCTCATTTATCTTTTAACTTTGTTCATAATGTTCTTCGTTGAAGACAAATCCCAGATTTTGAGGAAATCAAATTCATGAAATTTCTCATTATGGTCTGTGCTTTGGAGGTTCCTCACTCTAGGTCATAAAGATGTTCTTTTATATTTTCTTCTACAATGTCATTGCTCTATTTTAACTTTTAGATATTTAGTCCATTTATTTTCTTTTATTTTTTAAAGGGGAAGATAATAACTTATTATCTATCTATGTATCTATCTATCTATCTATTTATTTATTTATCTTTGAGAGAGAGAGAGCATGTGAGAGTTGTCAAGGGTCAGAGGGAGAGGGAGAGGTAGAGAGAACACTAAGCAAGTTCTAGACCCTGCGCAGAGCCCTTAACAAGAAGCTCAATCCCATGACCTTGAGGTCATGACATGAGCAGAAGAGTCAAATGCCTAACTGGCTAAGCCACCCAGGTGCCCCCGTATTTAATCCATTAAGAATCTACATTGTTCTGTCATGTTAGGTAGAAATCCAGTTTTATTTTTCTCTAGGTAGTAAACTAGTATTTACTAATACTATGTAGTATTTAGTGGTAAACTAGTATTTACCAATACTCTTTACTAAACTATTTGTCCTCTTCCTAATGATTTTTGGAATTAACTTTGCTTTGTACATTAAATTTTCACATAGGTCTATCTATGAGCTCTCAATTCTTTTCCACTTATTATCCTCCCACCGCTATTTTTTTTCACCAGTGTGACCTGGCTTTTATTTTTGTGGCTTTGCAATGTTGCCAATAGAAAAGGAAGAGATTCTATTTCTAACTGTGGTTTTAATTTGCAATTCTCAAATGCCTTGTGATGTGCAACATCTTTTCATGTTCTTGTCAGCCATTTATTTGTATATCTTCTTTGGAGATATACCTTTCAAGTCTCTGTCCATTTTTAAATTGGTTATTTATCTTTCTTGTTATTGAGTTGCATGAGTTCTTTACATTTTCTAGATACTAGACCCTCCTCAGATATATGATTTGCAAATGTTTTCTCTCATTCTGTGACACATCATTTCACTTTCATGGTGGGAGTAAGTTAAACAACACAAACATGGTTTCAGTTGTCTTTTTCTTGGTTAAGCACTCAATCAGTTGCTGTAAACTTCTGTTTTCCAGAATCCAGATAAAGTTTGTTCTGATGGCATTTGTCATATTTTCTTGTATAACTTTGGAGGGAGGGCCCCTTGGATTCCCTGCTTTACTATTTTCCCTCTTTAAAATAATTTTTGATAAAGTTTTGGCTATCTTAATAATCTTTATAAAGAAAAATTAGGGATTTTATTAATCTTCTCATATTCAGATTTTGTTTTCTATTTCATTGATTTCTTCTTTTATTATTTACCTGTTTGTGCCTTTGGATTTGCCCTGCTATTTCACACCTCTGTCCTCAGAAGTTTGAATTAAATACTTAATTTCATTTTTTCTCTTCTCTCTTCCCCTCTCTCTAAATGAGGTATTACTTACATACAAAATATGCACCAATCTTCAGTATACTCAAGAAAATTTTATGTATGTATATATCTGTGTAACTATTATATAGATCAGAATGTAGAACACTCACAGCCATCAAAAGGCTCCCAGTCAACTCCAAATCAATACTCTCTTAAAGGTAGCTGTTATTTAGAGATCTAAAAATATAAATTAGTTTTGCTTGTTCTTGAGCTTCAAAGAGATGGAATCCTATAGAATATATTTCTTATGTGTCTGACTTCTTTTACTAAACATCTTTCTGTCTATGTGGTTGCATATAGTAGTAGTTCATTTTTGAAAAAATATTCATAGTATCCCAGTGCATGACTGTATCACAATTTATCCTTTCTATTGTCCGTGGAAATATATATTATTTCCACTTCTTTTTTTAAAAATTTTTTTTAAGTTTATTTATTTTTGGGACAGAGAGAGACAGAGCATGAATGGGGGAGGGTCAGAGAGAGAAGGAGACACAGAATCTGAAACAGGCTCCAGGCTCCGAGCTGTCAGCACAGAGCCTGACGTGGGGCTCGAACTCACGGACCGCGAGATCATGACCTGAGCCGAAGTCGGACGCTCAACCGATTGAGCCACCCAGGCGCCCCTATTTCCACTTCTAAGTATTATGAATAGGGCTGTTATAAAAATCCTTGTACATACTTGGGGTGGATATAAATACTCATCCCTATAAGGTATATATACCACAGAGGAGTGAAACTACTGGATTATAGAAGGAAGACATATTTTCAAGGATAGTTTTCAAGGATATTTCCAAATGGACTTTTTGAATTGATTGTACCAATTTATGATCTCATCAACAATGTAAATTGCTCCACATCCTCAAACATTTTAATCCATTTTTTTCTTCCTTTTTTTAAATTTTTTTTTAATGTTTATTTATTTTTGAGACAGAGAGAGACAGAGCATGAATGGGGGAGGGTCAGAGAGAGAGGGAGACACAGAATCTGAAGCAGGCTCCAGGCTCTGAGCTGTCAGCACAGAGCCTGACGTGGGGCTCGAACTCACGGACTGTGAGATCATGACCTGAGCCGAAGTCAGATGCTTAACCGACTGAGCCACCCAGGCGCCCCTTTTTTAATCCATTTTTATGAAGCTTAGTGGTATTTCACTGTGGTTTTAATTTATATATTCTGGTGGCTAATTATGTTGTGTGCCTTTTCATATGCTTATTAGCTACTGGAGTTTTCTGACTTTTCTTATTTGTGGGAGTTCCTTATATATTCTGGACATTAAGTCTAAAATTTAGCATCAGGTTATTAAAATAAAATAGTTAAAATGTTAATCATTGAAGAATTCATTATTATCTGGGACACATCATATTCACATTCTACAAATGAAGTTCCTCAAAATCATACATACATTATGTAATAGAACAGGGTTGCAACCTACAGCCTAGAAACCAAATACTTAATTGCAACAATAAAACACTTCCCAAAAGAGAATACAAGTAAGAAGAACTGGTTGGTAATGGGGCTCATAAAGAGAGATGTGAGTGCTAACTGCATGTTATTTTCTGTTCTCCTTATAACCATTTGGGAACCTCTGAGAGGAAACATAACTCAAGATCCACTGTAATGATCCAGAATTCTCCCGAGCCCTTCAGTCACTCCAGAGACTGCTCATAGTATCCTTCTGTTGACCTCCTTTAAATGGAACTATGCACAGTATGCCTGGTAGACAGAACACATTTTCCATGTGGGGATTTCCCTTTCTGCCTTGTCCTTGATCTTGACTTGGAGATTTTACTGAGCTCTTTGACTCAGATGACTTATGACAAGATGCCCACTGTCTTGTAGTCTCCACTCTGCCCCTCCTGCAGCCAACACACCTGCAGCAGTTTCCCCCTCAACAGTGAGATGTTTTTACTGACTTTGACATGCTAATTTGATCTTTTTTCCTCCACCTGATGAGAAAATGTTGGTAAGATTATTGAAGGGATGGAAAGAGAAGGTGCAAGTTGAAAAAAGTAATAACCTAGTATATTTTGGGAGTGGGTTGGTTTCAATCTCTTCATAAATTTGATTTTTAAAATTCAACTAATTTTGTCCAATCAGATTCTTAGGGCTAAGTCTTCTGTAATAAATCTAGCCAAGGTTTTTCCCACAGTGGATCTACCTTATCAAACCACAACCACAATGTCAAATTCCCTGTGAAGAAGAATCATGGTCCTCATCCAGGGGAGACATAACCCGAACTTCCATGGAGTCAGTATTGATCCTTTGAGTGGGAATTCTTATGCCTCTGTTGAGCTGGGCTTGGAAGACTATAAATGGATATGGAGGGTAGGGAATAAGTGATTTTGAGCACAAAAGATCTTGGAAACAAAACTGAAACTTAGTATTTTTTCTTGGTTCCTATGGATTCGCTCAGAATCTTCTTCCTAAAAATAATTTCAGATTAGACAACACATGGCTCTGTGACCCTACCATATTGTTTGATTCATAATATATGTCACTTTTAGAGAAATGAACTTAAAAGTTGATGTCAAATCTAGGGAAAAGGCAGAATAAAGGAGAGGAAGTTTGACAATATAAATATGATTTTCTTTCAGAAGCTTTCTGACCCTGGGGGCAGATTCACAGTCACCTGGGGGAACATTTTCTCCTCCACATTTGCATTAGAGCATAATATGCTTTTAAAAACAAATCAAGAGAGGTCAGGGGTGTAGGCTTCTACTATGGTGCCAGGATCAGTGAAAGCTCCTATCTGACAGATCACAAGTCACACTCATCTCTGACTCACACTGACCTCTCTGTCTCCTGGTATTTTGGCTCAGGTCAAATTAGCTCAAAAGACATGTATTGTACACTTACTCTGTACCAGCATTTATCCTATTTTCTGTGAATAAAGATGAGTCAGATGTGGTCCCTGCCCTTGAATATCTTACCACCACAGAGAAAGAAAGTAATTTCAATGTAACGTTATTAGCTATGATGGAAGTAAATATATGATGGTGAAGGTACACTTATATATTTAGTTTGTGAATGTGTTTAGTTGTATATGCCTATACCTATATGTGTTCAGAGTGAGTGGGAGTGGGGAATGGGAAAAATGTGTGGATCAGAAAGGAAAGTATTCCCGGATAATATTTTTCTTGAATGTAATCTGTAAAAACATGTAGGTATAAGCCAGATGAAGCTATAGAAATCAGCAATATTCTGTAGCTGCCCTTTCATTAAGTCAACCACTGATTACAGGCATCACTTAAAGCTTTGTGACAGATGTTTAGTTTTATGCTATTTTCATCAAAACTGAGAATATTTGCTTACCATTTAATTTTCCCTGAGATTTAGAGACATGCATTAATTTCTTCCCTGGGAAGTGTGTGAACTGTGGTAGAGAGAGAAGCAAAGTCCAAAGGTCCTGGGGGAGACTCTAAGAACTAATCAGGTTAATACCTTCCACTAGATGGAGGTAATTCTGAAGTTACGTATCTTAAAATAGTGTGTGGTCTCAAAATGTATTTTTTTTTAAGTTTATTTACTCATTTTTGAGAGGCAGAGAGAGAGGGAGAGAGAGAGAAGCCCAAGCGGGTTCCACATTGTCAGCGCAGAGCCCAACATGGGGCTCGAACTCACAAACCATGAAATCATGACCTGAGCGGAAATCAAGAATAAGATGCTTAACTGACTGGGTCACCCAGGTGCCCCTCAAAATGTATTTTTATGTCAGCTATTTTGGCAATGGACTACATTTTTCTTTAGAAACAATTCTATATTAGTTTGATTTAAGTAATTGTTAGATAATGCAGACTCACTTGGCCCAGTACATTCATTCAGTAAACTATTATTTTCTGTGAATCTACGATGTCCCTGAGACCATATTGTCACTGAGGATAAAACATGACTATAGTTTGATTCCTCCTATCTGAGATTCTTCGGCCTTAGGAGCTTGGTTTGTTTGTTTGTTTTCCCCAGTATCAAACATGTGTTTGGCCAATAACGTTTGATCAACAAATAAGCTGACTGAACATTCAAAGTGTGATGAATGTTCAAGGAAAGTGATGCTAACTTGAGTAGTGGGCACACATTTGAATAAGGGGATGATGCCCTACAAAAATCAGTGGGGTATAAAAACACAGTGTGTCCTACTTATGTGGTGAGAAAAGTGGCTGGAAATGTGGCCTATGGTCAGATAAGGGAACCATAAATGTGATTGTTTATATTAAGGATTTATTTATTCATTTATTCTTTCAGTGATGAATTGGAACCTTTCATCACTGACTCACAGACCTATCCAGATACCTAAGACTCCATTATCAAATTACATAGAATGTAATACTATCTTTTTGAGAAAACTGGGAATTTCTTTAGCCTAGGAGTTCTTAACTTAAACTTCAGAGTGTTCTTCAATTTAGATGTGAATGCTACTTCTTTATTTCTATTTTACTCTAACAGAAATTCAAATTTTCTTTCTTGTTTGAAGGTTGGTAATTAAGCCAAACTATCAGTAGCAATATCTATGACTTTATCACCAACAGAAATTAGAGTTGTTAAAGATACCTCAAAATATCCTTTAAGTTCATTATTTTGAAATTAAGGTGGTTATTAGACCTGTCACAACATTTTGAATTTTAATGTGTTAATAGGGAAGCACATGTGTTATTGTATATTTGCTTTCTAAAACGATTTTAATAACTGTACTTTAGTGTACTTTAATGTCAGCATAATCAAGGTCCATCCATGTTGTTGCATATGGTATCATTTCCTTGTTTTTTATGACTGAATAATATTCCATTGTATATATATCACAACTTCTTTAGCTATTTATACATTACTGGACACTTAGGTTGTTTCCATGTCTTGGCTATTGTTTTTGTTTTTTTTGTTTGTTTTGTTTGTTTTCAAGTAGGCTCCATGCCCAGCACAGAGCCCAAGACTGGGCCCAGTCAGGGGCTTGAACTCATGACCCTGAGATCAAGACCTGAGCTGAGACTGAGTCGGACACTTAACAGACTGAGCCACTCAGGCATCCCCATGTCTTGGCTATTGTAAATAATGCTACTATGAACATGGGGGTACAGATATCTTTTCAAGTTAGTGTTTTTATTTCCTTTAGATATATTCCCAGAAGGGAATTGCTGGATCATATGGTAGTTCTATTTTATTTTTTGAGGGTCCTTTATACTGTTTTCCAGAGTGGCTGTACCAATTTACAATCTTACCAACAGTGGATAAGGGTACCCTTTTCTCCACATCCATGCCACCATTTGTTATCTCTTGTCTGCTTTTGATGGCCTTTTTAACAGGCATGTGGTGATATGTGTCCCTGTGGTTTTAATTTGCATTTACCTAATGACTAATGGTTGTATGAGTTCTTTATATATTCTGTATATAAACCCCTTGTCAGATATACAGTTTGCAAATATTTGTTCCCATTTCATAGGTTGGTTTTCACTTTGTAGGTGGTTTCTTTTGCTGTGCAGAAGCTTTTTAGTTAGATGTAGTCCCACTTGTTCATTCTTTTTTTGTTGATTATGCTTTAGGTGTCATATCCAAAAATTCATTACTAAGACCTATGTCAAAGAGCTTTATTCTTGTGTTTTCTTCTAGGGGTTTCATGATTTCAGGACTTACATTTAAGTCTGATCCATTTGGAGTTAATTTTTATGAGTGGTATAAGATATGAGTCTATTACATATGAATATCAATTATCTCACTGCCATTTACTGCAAACACTGTCTTTCCTTCAATGAGCATTCTTTATTCCCTTGTCAAATATTAGTTGTCCATATACATTTGGGTTTAATTCTGGGTTCTCAATTCTGTCCCATTGGTTTATTTGTCTGTATTTATACCAGTACCATACTGGAATTGATGACTATAGCTTTTGATGACTATAGCTTTATCATATAGCTTTTTAGCTTGAAATCAGGAAGTGTGATGCCTTTTGCTTTGTTCTTCTTTCTCAGGATTACTTTGGCTATTTTGGGTCTTTTGTGGTTCCATATAAATTTTAGGAGTGTTTTATATACTTCTGTAAAAAATGCCATTGGGACTCTCCATAAGGATTGAATCTATAGATAGCTTTTTGTAGTATTGACATTTTAATAGTATTAATGCTTCCAATCATGAACATGGGATAGCCATTTATTTGTGTTTTTGATGTCTTTCATCAATGTCTTGTAGTTTTCATAATAGAGAATTTTCACCTACTTAGTTCAATTTATTCCTAAGTATCTTATTGTTCCTGATGCTATTGTAAGTGGGATTGATTTATTTGTTTTCTGGAAAATTTGTTAATTGTGTATAGAAATGCTACTGATCTTGTATATTAATTTTGTATCCTGCAACTTTACCTAAATTCACTGATTAGATCTAACTTTATTTTTAATCGAGTCTTTAAGATTTTCTATATGTAAAATCATATCATCTGCAAATATAGACAGTTTTACTTCTTCCTTTCCAATTGTGATACCTTTTATTTTTTTTGCCTGATTTCTCTGGCTAGGATTTCTAGTACTATGTTGAATAGGAGTGGGCACCTTTGTTTTGTTCCTACAAGAAAAGTTTTCAATCTTTCACCTGAGTATGATCATCTGAGTATGATGTTAACTGTGAACTTGGTCATACATGGCCTTTATTATATCGAGATATGTTCCTTCCATGCATAACACGTTAAGAATTTTTATAACAGTGTCTCTTCCATATGGTTGTTCCTGAGTTATATCCTTTCATAATAAAATGGTGATCTAAGAAATAAAAAAAAAAGTTTTTTTTAATCACAAATGGATGTTGAATTTTGTCAAATGCTTTTTTCTGTATATATTGAGATGATCATATGATTCTTTTCTTTCATTCTATTAACATAATGGGAAATGTTCCACTGTCTGAGAATAGTTGGGTATGACTGCTTTCTCAGTTCCCTACCCAAGTGAGGGTGTAGGCTGGGCTCTGTGGTTGCCTGGATTCTCTGGTCAGGCTTACTAGATGATCAGGTCTGGGTATTATATTCAGTAATAGTATATGAAATAACTTCCCTGCACTGGCAGGGCAGTAGGACAGAACCCACTGTAAAACTCATTGTTTAAGGACCCCAATCAATCCAGAGTGTGCACTGAATTCCCTGGTCAAGTGAGGTCATCAGTTTTGCCCTGCAGATGAAAGAAGGCATAGCTGTGCTCTGCTGAAGTGCCACTGCATGTAGGGCTGTTGTATGGGCTATGCAGCTTTCAGTGTGCTCTGGTTAGCTTCTTTGGTTGGACAAGCTGAAAGCTATATTCAGTGATAAATGGGGTCACAGATTAGATTTCTTGCCTGAGCACAGTGAGAGAGCAGCTCTAAAGATGATTAAGTCTTTTGTTTGTTGTCTTTACATACCCTAAGTTTCCGGATGGAACAGAGCCACCAGCCTCTGCTCTACAAACTCCCAGTTCTGCCCACCTGCCTCTTAGCTTGAGTGCCCCTGGACTGGACTGCTTCTAGGAGTTGTCACCAGCCCTTTCAGTCAGATGGTGCCAGAAGAGACTCTTGACAGTGGGTGGGCTATGTTCTAGCTCTCCAGTCTGGGTGGGAGGGGAATGGCCCACTCAGGCTACTCTTAATTTCTCAGACAGTCTCTTTAGTTGGGAAGGGCTGGAATTTACCTTCAGCCCAAGCTATGAATTAATGCCGCTGCCTATATGTAGCACAAGAATGTTCCACTGGTATTGGCTTTGCTCTGGATGCAATCAGTTGTGCCTGCCCTCTTCTCAGCTTGAGTGCTGCTGGACTGTGCCACTTTCAGGAGTTGTCATCAGCCCTTCTGGTCAGGTGGAGCCAGAGTCTCTCTTCACAGCAGGTAGGGTTGTGATTGAGCTCCCTTTCTGGGCATGAGCAAACTAGGCTCTAGGGCCATCAAAACTCCTTTGAGGATCTGAAACAAGCAGATCTGCACCCCACCTTGTTCTCTGGTCAGAGTGTTCCCCTTATGTGGTTCTACAGATGAGCAAAACTGCTGGTTGGGATTAGTCTTTGGGGAGTGTAGGTATGAATTTGATCTGCCAAGATCTGTGTGCTGATTGTTGTGAGTCCCTCCTTCCTTCTCTATCACAATCAGATTCCCAATAGTTGAGCCCCACCGATTCCTCTGTAGTCCCTGTGGTGTGAGATCAGAGTAGGGTCTCCCTTATAAAGCAACCCACAATGTTGGGGTGGTGCAGACAGTCTCCCCTGGGTTTCCTACTAGAGGAATAGGAGGCTCAGGGGAGACCTCTTCACATGGTGCTGTGCTGGCCTGGGGGAAGGACAATGCAGTCAACAGGAAGCTGCTTCTCTTACCTTTCTAATGCCATCTTTCTTGGTCTCTGTGGTGCAAGGGTTGCTTCAGCCTCACCACTGTGTTCTAGGTTTCTCTCAGTGGTGTCTTATTCTTGAATAGTTGTTGGTTGTTCTTATTGTGAGGGGAACAAAGTCAGGAACAATCTATGTTGTCGTCTTAATGACATGAGAATCTGGTAGGCTTTTTAAACAACTCTACCAAACCATATGATCAGATTATTTTTATGTACTTTAATTAATAATAATTGATCAAATAAATCCCTATGCTATGTCTTAAAAAGGGCACAAAAATGAAAAAGGTATAGTTTTCAAAGGACTTTTTAATCTCTGGGAGGAATACACAGATAATGCAAGGCAATGAGAGAAGGTGGATTAGTGCTATTTAGTCTGAACACAGAAAACTAGCCAACCTGGTGGCTTCAAATGGAAATGTTGTGATGGTTTGTCTGCTATTTTGGAAGTTTACTGATGTTTAAGATCTATATTTGGGAGTTCCAGCCAAAGCTTGGGATGGGATTGCCAAAGAGATTATGGCACACCACCCAGTTACTCCCTGGTTTCCTGAGTTTCAAAAACAGCTTATTTTCTCCAAGAAAAATGTCATTTCTGCAAGGCACTTTGGCTCTTTTTGATTTCTTATACCTTAGTGACTGTCTTGTCAGGGAAGAGACAACAGGAAAAGTTGTACACCCAAAGAATTAAAAAAAACAACAACAATCTATACCATCATAAGACGGGAGAGGTGTGTCAATAGCCACATAAGACTCAAGGGCTTTAGTTGATAATGAAGTGAAATTAAATGCCGTCACTTTATATATTAATTGAATCTTTTTTTATTATTAGAATTTTGATATTCAGAATAAAGAAGATGATTATTTTGATCTACTCTACATTTGCAGATGACACTAAAAATGAATGCACCATCTTGGAAGCATTAAGTTTTGCAACACTGAAAATGTTCCAACTAAAACAGCGTGATTATCTATATAAAGGGGATGCTTGGAATGGCTGGTAGTGATTGAGGGCAATTCTGTAGCCCTTCAAATCTGAATTATATAGTTTTATAATAGTTATAAAACTACATGCTGAAAAAAGAGACTTCTTACTGAAAAAAGAGACAAACCATGAGAGAAACAAATCAGACACAGGTGACAGAATTCCTCCTTCTGGGACTTTCTGATGACCCACACACCCAGAAGTTGCTATTCATTTTATTCCTGGGTGTCTACCTCATCACTGTGCTTGTAAATCTACTTCTCATGTACCTTGTTCAGGTTGACTCCCAGCTTCACACACCCATGTATTTTTTCCTCTGCAACTTATCTCTGGCTGACTTCTGTTTTTCTACCAACATCGTTCCCCAGGCCCTAGCCCACCTGCTATCCCAGAAGAAGATCATTTCATTCACACGTTGTGCAGCTCAGCTTCTATTCTTCCTCATTTTTGGGTGCACCCAGTGTGCCTTTCTGGCAGTGATGTCCTATGATCGGTACGTGGCCATCTGCAACCCTTTGCATTACCCTAGCATCATGACTTGGAGGGTGTGTGTCCAGCTGGCTGCAGGATCATGGACCAGCGGCATTCTGGTGTCTGTGGTAGATACCGCTTTTACACTAAGTTTACCCTACCAAGGCAGCAATAGTATTGCTCATTTCTTTTGTGAGGCCCCTGCACTGTTGATCCTGGCATCCACAGACACTCATACTTCAGAGATGGTCATTTTCCTCATGGGTGTTGTGATTCTCCTCATACCTGTTTCCCTAATTCTGGTATCCTATAGTCACATCATAGTGACTGTGGTCAGGATGAAGTCAGCTGTGGGGAGGCTCAAGGCATTCTCTACCTGTGGCTCCCACCTCATGGTGGTCATCCTTTTTTATGGGTCAGGAATTGTCACTTACATGGCTCCAAAGTCTTCCAAAGAACAGGAAAAACTGGTGTCTGTGTTTTATGCAGTGGTGACACCTATGCTTAATCCCCTCATCTATAGCTTGAGAAACAAGGACGTGAAGGGAGCTCTGAGAAAAGTAGCCACAAGGAATTTCTCATGCAGGCTTGAAATCTTCCACTGACAGTGAGACCCTCTTGGCTCCCTACTTATAAGACTTGCTGAGTAGTTCCCTTAGCAAAACTGGAATATTGTAAGATCCTGGGGGCTTGTTGTGGACCCACCCTCCATCCTTCATCTAGCACTTCCTTTATAGAAGAGGAAGGACAATAATTCATGGAGCAATACAATGAGGGTCTGCTCCCTTCTTGTTTTTTTTTTTGTTTTTGTTTTTGTTTTTGTTTTTTTGTTTTTTTGGCATCTAAGAGTTAGGAAACCCTGCAAGAAACAGTCACATTTTATAAACTCTGGAACCTGTAAAAATCTGTCTTTTTTTAAATCATGTTTTATATTAGCAGCAATCTATCCCAGATCCTACTCCATCTCTTTTATCTTTTGAATCTCTCTGCATCATCAAATAATCAATAAATTAACAAACGTTAAGTGTTTAATTAAGTACTTAATCACTTACTATGAGCTAGGTGCTAAGTATATATGTGCCTGCACATGAGTCTGTATGTGTGTTTGAAGTGGGTAGTGAAGAGCATGGGTACAATGAAGCAGAATATATGAGTTCTGCTGTCCTTTTCACACTCTGCTCACACCCTTAATAAGGGACATGAATATTTTATCTATAAGATAAAGGTAAAGACAGAGTTTTGGAAGCTAACAGGAGATAGTGACATCCCAGGGCTAGAAAGAGTAAGAAAGAAGCTGGTACCAACCCTGGGCCTGAAGGACAATTAGAACTTGGAAAGGGTAGCTGTCTGAAAGCCACCAGACAGGAGCTGTGGGCTTAGATGTATGGAAGTGAGAAAGCCACAAGAATAAATATTTTGAGTTCATTCTCTATCTTCCAATTTCCTGTTACTGTATTAAAAAAATCCAGGATAACCCCTCCATCTGAAGATACTTACTTTAATTCTGTCTACAAAGTCCTTTTTCCTATGTGAGGTAACATATTTATAAGTCCTAGGGATTAGGACATGGACATCTTTGGGGGACCATTGTTCTGCCTACTATACAAGGACAAATAAAATAAATGTAAAGGAGCAGTTAAAGTTTGGCTAAAATTGGAGATTATAAATGTATAGTGGTGTCAATCTACTTAGCTGTGTGATTGCTATTATCCAAACAGAACCCCATGATCTATATTTTCACTTGTAAATTCTTGTAGTAATAATTTAGAATGTGCTGCCTTTCTAGATCCCTTGCTACAAGAGACCCCTTGATACCTGTTACCTCCACAGCACACAGAGTTAGAGTTATTTATAGAGTTTGTGGAGAGGATATGTCTATGCACTGAATACTATTTTACTCTGTTAATTTCACTAATTAACACAAAGCTGTGGTACACACATCCCAAGGCTGCTATTTTCCTGGAATCCAGAGTTGGACTATGTTCACTGGACAAAACCATAAAGACAGGCTGCTATACTGGTTGAGTGATACGCAAGCTTAAAAAGCACAGTTGATTTCACCCAATCACAAGATTACATACAAAATTTAGTAAACAAAGAATCTTTGGGTTATTCTCAGAAGTTTCATAGAATTATGTCCATTTATACTCAACTTGGGATTCCTTTACACACTTTTTGTCAAGCAATTCTCATATCCAAGTTGAATAATTTGAGATTGAGGCAGTGTCCATGTGGAGCAGTCTTTCTCCAGATACTGTACAGACCAATTATTGTAGTAGAGGAAGAAGTCCTAATTTGCTATTCCTCTGAACACGGGTACTTTCTAAGCCAGTAGAATTTTTTAAGTATTGCTTTGTTATTTCTCTTTCCCACTAGAACATAAATTCCATAAGATAAGAAATTTGTCTATTTTATTCAGCAATCTGTATTCAGAGCCTAAACAGAGTCTGACACATGCTGAATGATGAGTAAAAATGCATTGAAATTTTGAGTTCAAACTCAAAGTTTGCTGAAAAAAGTAAGTGAAAGAATGAAACAAAACTCTATTATTTATTATCATCACTATCATAAATTTACCTTATAAGCAAAAAAGATCCTTGAGAGTTGCAGGTAGAGTTTTTGGACAAATAGAAAAATGTAAAGCTGAAGATTATAAAAAGACATGGGTGAAGAAGTTCAAGGAAAGTTAAAACAAATAATGAATGGCAAATTGTAGCGATGTTATCAACCTCCGGATAGGCTCCTAATCTGTGTAAACTGGCGGCATCCTCAGATGCATTGGTACCACAATCCCACAGAATCCAAAGAATCATGATCTTTCATTGAGAAACGGATCCTAGTAGAGTCCAAAATTCTAGTGGGTAGAGCATTGCTCTTAGACTGAGGAGAGACCAGAACCCATTTGAGGAATTATTTTCTCTCTCCTTTGTCCTTGCCTTCCACCCCTTCAGTTTCCATGTCAGTCAATCATAGTTTCTGAGGGCCCAGGGTCCTGAGGATGACTCGCCTCAGTGCAGACTTCACTTCACTGTTCCTTAGGCTGTAGATGATGGGGTTCAACAGGGGAGTCACTACTGTGTAGGAGAGCGACAACAGCTTCTTGCTCTCAGGAGAGGTGCTGGACCGGGGTCGGAAGTATGTGAGGATGGCAGTGCTGTAGAAGAGGGACACAACCAGAAGGTGGGAGGAACAGGTGGAGAAGGCCTTGCGTTTCCCCTCAGCTGAGGGCATCCTGAAGATAGTGGAAAGAATGCGGACATAGGATCCCAGGATCAGCAAGAAAGGAAAGAGGATGAATAAGACAGTGGCTGTCAGAGCCTCCAGTTCAAACAGAGAGGTATCAGCACAGACCAGTGCAATGACAGGGGGGCTGTCACAAAAGAAGTGGTTCACTCTGTTGGGGCCACAAAAAGGGAAGCTGAAAATCCATGTGGTTTGCACGGTGGCCACTGGAAACCCTGAGAACCAAGAGGCAGCTGCTAGCTGGGCACAGGCCTTACGGCTCATAATGATTGGGTAGCGCAAAGGGTCACAGATGGCCACATAGCGGTCATATGCCATTGTGGCCAGGAGGCAACACTCAGCAGCCCCAAAGAAGAAAAAGAAATACATCTGAGAGGCACAGCCAAGGAAAGATATGGTTGTGTCTTGGATGATCAGAGTCCCCAGCATCTTGGGCACAATGACCAAGTTGAAGCCTATCTCCAGGAAGGACAAGTTCCTGAGGAAGAAGTACATAGGATTTTGTAGAGCAGAGTCAGCTGTAGTGACCAGGATGATGAGAATATTGCCCATTAGAGTAACCAGGTAAACAGTCAAAAAAAGGAGAAATAGGAGAGCTTGTAGCTCAGAGGATAAGGTTGAAAAACTCACAAGGACAAACTCACTGACAATTGTCCAGTTTCCCCACATCATTCTTCTGTCCAGGATTTCATTGACATTCATGCTCCAGGAAGGTAGAAGTCTCCATATGTTATTTAGACTTCTATTATACCCTTAGAAAGCCTCCCATGGCCCCATTCTCTACCTTTCTTGTTATAGTTGTTGCAAATCAAAAGGTGTACTTTCCAAAATGTAAAAAAATAAGCCTGTCTATGGGATTCATAATTTTTGGAAGAATACTAACCTTTTTTCAGATTGAACTGAGGCACACCATATACCTATATATCTCCTGACTTTGCTCTATAGAGATCAAAATCACAGCTTCATGTTGGGGCTCCTACCTTATCTTTCTTCAACATTCAGTGGTACTAAAAAAGCAGCCAGGCCAAGCATTTCTCCTCAATGCACAATGAAACTCCTTTAATGCACAATGAAAGCTGATGAGGTGAGCCAGGGTATGTCTTCTGCAAAATTGAAGGGTAGGAAAGAGAAAATCAAGGAAAGTTACCAATGATCCTGAGGAAGAGAACTGAATGCATCCTAATCTCAAGCAGCCAACCCTCAGGATGATTTCAGTATATTGGAGGAATACTCAATATATTCTACATTCAATGTAAATATATTCATTTCTAAACTCAGAATATTGCATTTATACAAGGAGACATGAAATATAGAGACTGTGGTTTATTTTGATCCCTGGGATAAATATTCTCTGTATAGCTATATGTGATCAGAAAAGGGAACACAAACTCAAGACAGGGTCAGACCATAGAAAGAATCTAGATGTATCGCACATAAACCCTTTCATCAGTTTCTGTTGGTTGACTTGCATCTTGATTTTCAAGAAATATCACTTCAAGTTTTACATGTTAATAAATAAAGACCAACTCAAATATGTAGACTAATATCAAATCCTGTAATAAATAAGTAGAATGTTTCATCATGGCATCAAGAACTAAACTTCAAAACTGAGACCTGAAATTGTGATAAATATAAACTTAAATGAAGGAATAAATCTAAAGCACTTGCACGTAACTGGTACATAACACATGCTAACCATTGTAGTCATGATGAGATAATGCTAGATTTGTCTTCCCAAATCTACTTCTTATCTCCTTATCTACTGCCCAAACTCACTGAAGTCCCTACTTTTTAATCCTTAAGAGAAAAGAATAGTCTATTCAATGAATACTGATTATCTTCTCTGTGCCAGACACTGTTTTAGATACTAAAGATAATACATCAGTAAACATAACAAAAAAAAATCTCTGCCCTCATATAACTCACTTTCTAGTAGAAAAGACAGACTGTAAACAAGTCATGTAAATAGGATGTATAGTATGTTAGGTGGCTGTAAGAACAATGGAGAAGAATAAAACAGTGGAGAAGGACATAGGCATTTGGGGTGTGGGGAGTGTCAGAGAAGGCTTCCCTGAACAGATAATGTTTGAGTAAAGTACTGAGCAGGTGCAAGACATGGTCAGGGTGGTGAAGGAAGGAGGGAAGTAAACAGCCAAAGCAGCAAGAGGGGCATCTGGGTGGTTCAATCACTTAAGTGTCCCACTCTTGTTTTCAACTGAGGTCATTCAGCTCACGTCATGATTTCACGGTTCATGAGTTCAAGCCTCATGTCAGGCTCTATGCTCACAGCCTGGATCCTACTTGGGATTCTCTGTCTCCGCCTCTCTCTGCCCTTCTCCTTATTCGCTCTCTCTCAAAAATAAACATTCAGAAAAAAATAACAGTGAGAAAGTGCTATTTAAAATTTTTTGCTGATTCATATTCATGTTTTTTTTAAGTTCATTTATTTTGAGAGACAGAGAAAAAGAGAGAGAGATAGAAAGAGTGAGAGTGAGAGTGAGAGCAAGAGTAAGGGAGGGGCATAGAGAGGGAGAGAGAGAATCCTAAGCAGGTTTTGTGCTGTCAGCATGGAGCCTGATGTGGGTGTTGTCAGTGTGGAGCCCCATGTGGGTCTCGATCCTATAGTTAGTGAGATCATGACCTGAGCCAAAACCAAGAGTCAGGCACTTAACCAAATGAGCCACCCAGGTCCCCACATGTTTTCTTTGAAAATTTTGATACTTTGTCAATTTCCAAGTAAGAGTTAACACTTAATGAGCACCAGGTAAGTGCCAGACACTATTCTAAGTGGTTTCCATGCATTATGTTAAATCTTGCAACAAACTAAAGATATACGGGTTATTAGTAGGTCCACTTTACAGCTGAGGAGGCACAGAGAGGTTGAATAATTTTTCCAAGTTACACAGCCAGCAAATGTTGGCATCAGGATATGCCTCCTGGGCAGTTTGTCTCTGAGTCATGGCTTTACCCATTAGGTGACTCACCCACTCTGAGAATGGAAATGAGTCTAGGCTAATAGGTGAGAGCAAACAGGAGTTTTTGGCATAAGACGGTAGTAATAGAGCAAAAAGCAAAACAAATTATAAAGAAGATCAGAAAGTTTCAAGGTATTAGCAACACCCACTTTCATGGACCTAATATTAGAATAATTGTTAACTTATGTCTCCATCTCATATTTTAGATGGTATACTACTTGAAAGTAGAAACTGTGTAGAAAATTTAATTTTTTATCTCAATTCCTAGCAAGGTAGATGTCCATTAAATTGTTACTCAATAAGTGAATGAAGAATGAACAAAATACAAAAAATAATCATGGAAATATCTGTATAGACAGAGCGTAGGCACAGTGATCCCCATTCAGAAGGAATTTAGATGCAAAGACTACACACATCAATGATACAGCCTCATATAATTTACACAGATTTAAAGAGTGATAAGGGTTATAAATTACACCCATCATCTTCCACTACCCCAAGCCTCTTCCTTTTATCTAACTCATTTCAGAAAATGACACCACCCAGGCTTCATGATGCAGGAGTTGGGACAAAAATCCTTTCATTTAACCCCAAAATTTATTATTTTTCCAAAAACACTGATTCAGTGTCACCTTCTACATCACTACTCTTATCTTCTCTGGCCTGGAATATTGCAGAAACTTGATTCTAGTTCATTCTCTACAAACCATCCTTGACTTGTGTGTGATCTGATAGCAACCCCAATTAAGTTACTCATCTGTTTAATGTCTTTCAGTCACTACCTATTATCCCTGGGAAAAAGTACAATACCTTTAACAAGGTCTTTTTCTCTGGTATCTGCTTATTTGTCCAGGTCCAAATCCCCTACACAGTTGATGCTCTGGTTACACAAAAATACTCTCTGTTCTGTGCATACCTCATATTCTCTTACCCCTTCTTGTACTTGTGCATGTTACTCTCTACTTTTGGAAACCTCCTCCTGCAATTATGTATAATTTCTTCTGGTCTTGCAAGTCTCAGCTGAAACATCATTTTGTTTGTGAAGTTTCCCTTCACTCCCTTGGCCTAATTAAGGGATTATTCTTTAAGTCTCTTATAACACTTTGTGTAAAACTCTACTAGAGCACTATACAATTGTGTATGTGTACATATATTTATATCATCTAATAGTTAATGCCAGGAGGGAAATCTATTCATCATTGTATCTTTTGCACCTGGCAGAGTGCTTAACTCCAAGTGCTTGATAAATAATGTAGTCTAAGGTTTAATCATTTTTATAGCAGTTTGATGATGATATTGGGTCTCTAGTTGAGTCTACAGTTAAGACTTCTGAATGTGTGTGTGTGTTTTATAGGTTGTACATTTGGTTTTGTTTTCCAATATACATTTATTTAAAAATGTATTGCTATGTTCTGAGAAGATATTTTAAAAGCATTATTATAACAGCTTTATATCACTCACTGTGCCACAGATGTCCACTCCCCTGAAATATTTAATCAAAATGTTTCCTAGGACAGAGCCATGACTCTGGGGCACACCACTTAAGCCATATCCTAAAATGAGTTGGCACCAATTTTTTAATCTCTGCTTTTTGGGCTATTCAGCAAAACTATTTTTTTTTCTATAAGTAACTTCAAATAATTTCAGACATGAGTTGGGTATAAATAAACAGTTATATGTACTGTTACCTGGACTATATCTGTTTAATGTAGTAACAAAGATCTCATGAAAAAGTTCATCAAATGCCTTAGTGAAATTCAGATAAACCATATCAAATACTCATTCTTTAATCTAAGATCTAATGTCAGCTTCTTTGTGAAGCTTTTTCTGACAATCTCCTTCCCCAAATGGATAAATTACTATCTCTGTTGTGTTCCTCAGAGCATTTTAAAATACCCTTATTATATCAATGGTGTTATATTATAATTATTTTTATATTTGTCCTCTCCAGCTAATTGTGTACTCCTTGACATAAACCAAATGATATGCATCATTGTATACACATTACAATGCCTGGTACCTACAAAGTAATGATCAACATTTATTGAATCACTAAGTAACATTTATCTTAATGGCATTAGTTAATAGGTTTAACATGCTGATATTTATCTTTAAAAGTTAACTACGTTTTTAGTCATGAAATTCTTAGTGAATCCATGATGGAGCAAAGTAATCACTATTATAAGTATTTGTAAAAATATTTTTCTTTTTTTAAAATTTTTTTTAACGTTTATTTATTTTTGAGACAGAGACAGAGCATGAATGGGGGAGGGGCAGAGAGAGAGGCAGACACAGAATCGGAAGCAGGCTCCAGGCTCTGAGCCATCAGCCCAGAGCCCGACCCGGGGCTCGAACTCACGGACGGTGAGAACGTGACCTGAGCTGAAATCGGACGCTTGACCGACTGAGCCACCCAGGCGCCCCTGTAAAAATATTTTAAACAATGTTTTAAATTATTGTTTGGTAAGAGATGCGGAAATAAATGTACAATTATAAAACACTACACAAATTTGCATTCTCGCCATCACCACCACCACCATCATTGTTATTATCGATATTATTATAGTCTTTATAGTTTCAAAAAGACTAAACCAAATCTTTTGGTAAAGCAGTTAGATAGAAAAGAATCCAATAAAGTGTAGCTTTGATAGTTGAAACTGGAGAAAAACGGCAACATAACATAGTTTGAGAATTTCCTAAGGATACAACCAGATGATGCTACTTAGACACTGGCCAATGTGTAACAAAAGGCAAGGACGGAAAATGGTCTCAGGTCAGAAGTTCAGATGTTATCAAAGAAAATCTCAGTTAACTGGGGCGCCTGGGTGGCTCAGATGGTTATCTGACTTCCTGGGTCATAATCTCACAGTTAGTGAATTCGAGCTCCAAGGCAGGCTCTGTGCTGACAACTCAGAAACTGAAGCCCCCTTCAGAGTCTGTGTCTCCCTCTCTCTCTGGCCCTCCCCTGCTCGTGCTCTATCTCTGTCTCTCCAAAATAAATAAACATTAAAAAAAACTTAAAAAAAAGAAAATCTCAGTTAAGGAAGCTGAGAGAAATGCATATTCATAGCACTAGTTTTTATGACTTTTAAAGCAGAGATGACCTTCCCTTTTCTTTCAAACCACATCCTACAGAGAATCTCAACACTTAAGTCCAATGAGGATGAGTAAGGGCAGAGGCAGGGGCTCAGAGCCCCACTTGCTTGACTTTCACTTTTCTCTTCCCCTGAAAGAGCCCCCTAATGCTGCTTCTTAGGGCCCTAGGGGTGCACAAAACAATATGAAAATGTGATTCAAAACCTTGCATCTGCCTCCCTCCCACAGTTGTAACTCCATATTTTCCTTCATTTGTTTTGATCCTTCTCTAACCATCCCTTTACATTGCCTTCTTTTGATGTAGCCTTTCCTCTCTTTCTCTTCCATCTCTTTCACCTTTCTCTTCATTTTTTAAATTTCTGTTTTCCCCTACTAAGCAGGGGAGAGATGGTGGAAGGGAGTTTGCTGGGATGATATTCTAAAGAACGGATCTTCCTGTAGCTCCATTAATGCAGTTGAGGTTGTCAGGATGTTATTGATGAGGTATAATTCAGCTACTGTTTTACTAATGGTCTTGCAAGCACAGAGCCTTGGATAAATGTAGTTGTGTTTGCAGCCATCAGAAGGGGAAAGAACTCTAGGGAAGGGAAAGTATGCAGAAACCTAGCTGAGGTGGACTGGCCAGCTACACCTCTATCCAGAGTGTCTCCTTTCTGTGGTAACGTATTGAAGATTCCATGCACTGTTTCAACAAGAAAGAACAAGATAGCATACTTAAGAAAACTTGTGAAAATCCCACCTAAATGATAGTTTGAGGCCACATAGTTACAATAGCAAGGACTTTAGAGTAAGAAATTCAGAGTTAAAGTTCTAGTTATTATTTTTATCTGTGAGTCACAGAGCTACTGACATGACATTTTCTGAGTTAGGGTTTTCTCAACTGTAAAATGACTATTATTACAGATGCCCTATCCATCTGAAGGGTGGCTATGGGTGTGAAATGAGATAATATATACTCAAGTGCTTTGAACATTCTAAAGCCTAATACATAATCATTGTTTTCCATCCTTTCCCAGATTACCTAATTTGTCAAAAACTTCTGGTTATTTACTTGAGACCTCTGATCTCCTTTCTTGTTTCCTAGAAATGTGTCAAAGGAGACACATTTTCTTTGTAATAAGCCATCATCCTCTTCACAAAAGAGTTCAAGTCTGTGCTCTGTCCACTTTGCTCTTTACTTACCTCCTGCGAATGAAATTTGCATCACATTCCAGAGAACCCCCGGTCTGTGTCAGCTACCCTAGGCTTAGACTAGACTATGTTTGAACAAGTGACTCCAGGGGAGTCCTAAAATATAGCTATATCTGTGCAAGTCACTTCAGAAAAGCCCTGGGCTGTGTCTGTGCCAATCATCCCAAAGGTACTCTGGGTGTATCTCAGTCCTCATTGCTGGTGAACTCTGGGGTTCTGCCTTGTCACATTCTCAAAGAAGCTTTGTCCAGGGGTGTGCCAGACACCCCAAGTAAATCCTGTCAGTCCCTATAAAGAAGTTCTGAGTTGTGCAGCATTAGTCACTTCAGAGAAGCTCTGGGCTTGGCCTGTGTCAGTCACTCTAGAGGATTCCAGGCTGGGTCTCAGGACTATTTTAGTCCCTGGTGTTTACTGGAAGGGAGTGATTCCCCCAATGCTTCCTCATCCTCAGGTAAAGTCATAGGTTCAGTTTCTGACAGGTATGAGTTTTGAGGAATTCCCAGACATGCAAAAATTCATGAAGATTCTGCAATCCCATAATTGGAGGAAGTGCTTTGCTGCAACTCTAACTTTTCCTGCACTCATGAGGCTACAAGAGCAAGGGAAAAAATAGTGGTCTGTCTATTCTCCAAGGTTTGCACCAGAGAGAGAGATCAGAAGAGCATGCCAGTATTCCTTTTTCCCTCAGCTTTATTGAGATAAAATTTACATATAATGTTGTGTAAGTTTAAGATATATAATGTGATGATTTGATACATGGATATATATATTGAAATGATTACCACAATAGAGTTAGTTAACATGTCCATTACTTCACATAATTATCGTTTTGTTTATGTGTGTGGTGAAAATATTTAAGATATACTCTCTTAGCAAGTTTTAAGTACAGAATACAGTATTGTTAATGATAGTCACTATGTTGTATGTTTTGATCCCCAGAACTTATTCATCTTAAGTTTGTACCCTTTGACCAATGTCACCATACCCCCGTCTCTGATAACCACTATTCTACTTTCCTTCTCTCTGAGTTTGGTTTTTTTAGATTCCACATATAGATGAGATCATACAGTATTTGTCTTTCTCTGTCTGACTTATTTTACTTAGCATAATGCCCTTGAGTCTCATCCATGTTGTTGAAATAGCCAGATTTCCTTCTTGGTTATGGCTGATTAATATCCCATTGTATATATGTATACATATGCCATATTTTCTTTATCCACTCATCTGTAAATGGACACTTAGATTTTTCCCATGTCTTGGCTATGGTGAACAATGCTACAATGAACATGGTAGTGCAGGTATCTCTTTAAGACAGTGATTTTATTTGTATCATTCCAGTATTCTTTTACATCTTCCTTCACTTTTGACTCTCATTGGGCTAATTCTTTGGGAGTGTTTCCGATCTGGATTCGGAAGTTTTCATGCATGGAGAGGATAACTCATTAATCACTGTCTAAGCCAAGTGGAGAAGCAGTTGGCAGGGGATACTGTTGGCTGGGGAGGCTAGTAACTCCTGGATAAGATGAAAACAAGAAAGTCTGAATAACAGTCTGAAAATCCTAACACTTCTTGAATAAGAAATGAAGTTGAGGGAGTAAGATGATGTCCATGCTTTGTGACAAAATTTTCCCAAGGTGATTAGGGCTTCATCCGAAGACTCTAATGCATGTCTGAACATTTTTTATAGTGTTTCTGAAACAGACATTTGACCACATGTTTCTTACTAAAGACAGTAACCATACCTGACTTCTTCATTATTGTTTGCTTAATATTTAGCGAAGTGCCTGCAAATATGTGCTTGCATTTTTCTACAAGCCATATTTAAAATACTGACCTTCTGCATCATACTTCACCTATATGACCTGAGATTTCCATTTTAATTAATTAGGATGGCACATTCATCTTGCAGTTTGTTGTAGGGAAGTATACCACATTTCCAACAAAAGTTGGAATAAATAATAAAGGTGACTCACTGGATAAAAAAGAATAGCTATTTATTCTTCCCCTTCAGTGGTCCCTGGGAGTTTTAATTCTCCCTATTTCCTACTCTACAGTCTGCCAGTAGCCAGTGGATGACTGAAATGGGAGTACAAAAGCCTACTTCTTTGGCATGAAGAAGAACAAACTAAGCTTTATTTATTCCCTGGAGTTCCCCGCGGGAACTGCTGAGTCTGGAATTGCACCCAAAATTATATTTTTGCTCAGCTTCTTCTCCATTCCTACTCTACTACATTTAATGGTTTCTCCTTAATAATTCACTTGCACTTGAGTCCTTGGCTCCATATCTGGTGCTGGGATAACCCAACGAAATCAACTGATCCTGAGGCAAGATCAATTACTGTAAGTTTGGAGAAGATGTTTCTAAAAGGTGAGAAGAGATTCATAGCAGGGATATGAAGGAAAAGGTTTAACCTTTCTGGGAATAAAACCTCTTTCATGCCTCTTTAATGGATCTTCTCCAGACTTTCAGAATATCTATACTTTATTGCAGGAACTTGAGCACTGTATTTCTTCACATGCAATCCACCATCAAATCCTACCAATTCTTCCTCCAAAAATTATTTAGAATTAATTTGTATTGATACTATTCTATTCCAAGTCACCACCACTTCTCAACTGGATTACCCATTCGTTTGTTCATCTTCATACACTATTGAAAAACTATAGAATAATTTCATTGTAATGTAAAGTTTGCATTGGGCAAAGCAAACCAAAATATAACCTTCAACACTGAATGTCACAAGGCCTTGCCATCAGGAGCTCTCTTACCTGTTTTAAAGAAAATTTTAGAAGTATGACTATAATTGAAGCTCCTTTCACAAAGAGAAGCATCTCTTGTTTTGTGCAGCTTCTGACTTCTGGAAAGTGGCACCGATTCCCATGACCATATAAGAAGCTGCCCCACTGGTTCAGAGCATCATATCAACTGCATTATCTCAGTACCAAATACTCTTTTACTAAATAAACCATCATTGACATTTTCATTCTATTGTTATAATGCTTGTTAAATATCTACTGTGGCAACCTTCAACATCACTGAACTGCATTATCTGAGCAGTCTATGTTGTCTCTCCAGGTACCAGCTGTTGTTTCTGTTAATGCTCTGGCTTCAAACTTGCATATATTTTGAGTGGTATTCCCTAGCCCTATTTTTCCATAGTATTTTAAAAGCAGAGTTTTCCAGAACATATGGTTTTCAGGAATTCTCATGTCATGTTAAAACAAAAATAATTGTGCAGCTTTAATTTTTAAAGACTTACAGGTACACTGGGAAAAGACAAACATGTAAAAACCAGTACAGCATAGTATATGCAAAATTTAACTTATCTGTTGATAAAATTGGAATAGATGCATATAGCAGAGAATAATTTATGCTGCTTGAGGGATCACACTAGGGCCTTGAAAGATGAGATGGATCCGGCTAATGTACAGATGGAAAGAACTTTTCAAACAGAGAAAATGGAGTACCGGACATCACCAGCTACTAATCATCTAAACTACTAACACAGAAGTATGAATGAAATTCACTATATTCTCTAATTTACTCAATCATTTCTTCCATAATCTTCAAAATTTATTTCCTTCAAATTAAAATTTTAGTTATTTTTTACCTATTATGTAAGCAAAATTTCAAACGTTTGATGACAAATGTTATTGATGGGACAATAGGGAAAGAAGAACCCTTGTAAATTTCTGGTGGGAAGGTAAAATGGTATAATCAATTTGGAGGGAAATTTGCCAATATATAACAACATGGTACATGTATTCACCCTTTGCCCAATTTCTAGATTTCCATCTGTCAGATACACTGGTAAAAATATGAAAATGCTTGTGTATAAAGCTATTTTTTACAGCATGATTTATAATTGTAAAAGACTCATTAAATAAACTATGGTATATCTAAAAAATAGAGTACTATGAAATCATAAGAAGAATGAGAAATATTTTTGTGGTTAAGGAAGAGCTATGTTGCAGTTAGCTAGATTCATTTTAAACTTTGATGAAAACAGTATCACAATAGAAATTTATACTACTACTTCAACAAGGCTTAAGAACCTGAGTATGGGATAGAAAGCCTGTGAAAGCTCAGCTCATTCTTCCTGGGAAAACAGTAAGGACTAAAATGATTGTGGGGTTATAAAGGTGTAAGTATGGGCATTATCAATCCATGTTTCTATATTTATATCACATACCAGTGAGATTAGAAGAACTAACATGCTTCAAGGGCATGCAAACTGAAATAAGACAGTGATGACAGTTATGCATTGGTAAGGATTACAGGGTTTTCTCTCTGATGAATGGAGTCAGATCTGCCCGATGGAAAAGAAAGTGACATGATGATTTTTCACTGGTCTTGTCCTCTGTTATTATGTATCCCCACAATAGGATTATAAGCAGTTTCATGCTGTTCACAATGTGGACATAGTAATGTGAATATCTGGAATTATATGGCACAGAATTATTGAAACACCAATAAGAAAAAATAACGTAAGCCTACAATGAACAGAGGAGTTTTCCAGGAGGTAGAAACAGGGCCAACCTACTTCTCTGCTCTTTTCCCTCTTCTGAGCTTCCCAATAGTCATTTCAGCAGCTGGGTTTCATCCCAACAGAGATGGCAAGGGAGACAGAGGAATCCCAAGTATGAAACTGATTGCTCCACATTGAGTACACTTTACTCTCATTTCTTAATGTCTATGGGATGCAAATTCTAAGGCCTAAAGCCTTGCGGAAAGTCCGGCCAAGGGCATTCTTCACCTCATTATTTCTCAGGCTATAGATGATGGGGTTCAACATGGGAGTCACAACAGTGTAGGACAATGACAGCAGCTTTTTGCTCTCAGGTGAATTATTGGATTTAGGCCGGAAGTAGGTGAGGCTTGAAGATACATAGAAAAGGGAGACAACAAGGAGGTGGGAGGAGCAGGTAGAGAAGGCTTTATGCTTCCCTTTAGCTGATGGAATCTTAAGGATGGCAACAGCAATGCGAATGTAGGAACACAGGATCAGCAAGCAGGGTATCATGACGACCAGCACAGTTCCAACAATCGCATAGATCTCAAACATTGCTGTGTCTGCACACACCAGTCTCAGCACAGGTGGGCTGTCACAGAAGAAGTGGTTCACCTTGTTGGTGCCACAGAATGGAAAGCTGAAGAGCCAAGTGGTCTGCACAGTAGCTACGGGAAAGCCTGGAAACCAGGATGCAACAGCCAATTTGGCACGTGTCCTCTGGTTCATGATGACTGGGTAGTACAAGGGATTGCAGATGGCTACATAGCGGTCATATGCCATGGTGGCCAGGAGGACGCATTCAGCAACTCCAAAGAAGAAGAAGAAATACATCTGCATGGCACAGCCAAGGAAGGAGACGGTTGTGTCCCAGGCAAGCAGGGTCCCCAGCATCTTGGGCACGATGACTAGGTTGAAGCCAATCTCCAAGAGGGACAAGTTCCTGAGGAAGAAGTACATGGGGCTGTGCAGCATGGGGTCAGTCAAGGTAACAAGAATGATGAGGCTGTTTCCCAATAGTGTGACCAGGTAGATGATTAGAAATATCAGGAAGAGTAGTGACTGTATTTCAGTAGGCAGGGAAGAGAAGCTCATGAGGATAAACTCCCCAACTCTTGTCCGGTTTCCTTCAGCCATCAATACAGAAATGAATCTCCAGCTTCAGTCATGAAGAGAGATTCTTGATTGGAGGAATCAGAATCTTGGTTTGTTTATCAGACTCCTTTTTAGTGTCAGGAAAAGAGGCTGGGTCGGGATCTCAGTTGGAAAAGGAAGGGCCTTGAGCTGTCTAAGAATAAGACACAAGGAAGAATGGCCAGACCTTAAGTTCTGAGATGGGCCTGGGCCAGCTTCTGGAAGAGTTGATATTTCCTTATTTGTACATTAACATGTACAGAATGGTCATACCAAATCAGAACCATAAGTCCCTGAAGGAGCCATTAAGGGGCACATTTTGGAAGAAATTATATTCCTGAAAACACCTCAACTTTTGAGATACAAGCCCAAAGTTCATGATTTCATTAAAAACACATACATGTGAATTTATAAAAACTTTAGAAATATATTTAAAATGCAGAATTTATATATTCAATGCAGAATACTGCATCTAATAAGTTTTCTACTCTTCATGAATCTTTCTTGCTGGCTGTAATTTGGGAGGTGAGTGAGGAGCATGTATTGAGGACAATTAACACATGCCTGTGTTTTGTCCTTTTATATATGCATTTTAGTATATGTGCTGCCGAAGCGAGCACTATATATGCATTTTATAGGGGAGGCAACTTATCCCAGAGAAGTTAAGGAATAGCAGTGAAAGTGGTAGGTGTCGAATCCAAACCACATCTGTTGAATTCCAGAGTTCTCAGACTTCCACTGGACTGTGATTCATTGCACTATTCTACCTTGATCTGAAGACTAACTCATTAATGCTTAAGAAAATAAAATGGGAATTTCTGCAAAATCACATTTTGTATGATTTCTTTCTAATTTTCAACTTATTATCATATTCCCTTCTTTTCTCATTATTTTGGTAATCTAGAACATTGAATTCTAATGGAGGAATTATGAGATGAAGTTGGAAAACAAGTAATAAAGGAATTGGATGTGGTTAGGAAACTATTATACAAAAAATACAAGCTTAAAAACAGAAATAAAAACATTATTAAGAGCACTAGAAACCAGAATTGAAACAAAGTAAAAGAGAAACAAGCTTGTGGTCCTTGTTTTGAATATGTTACAATAGACTTTTATTGTATGCTAAGGAATTTGGACCTTATTCTATAGATAAAGAGAGCCGCCTGAGGGGCGCCTGGGTGGCGCAGTCGGTTAAGCGTCCGACTTCAACCAGGTCACGATCTCGCGGTCCGTGAGTTCGAGCCCCGCGTCGGGCTCTGGGCTGATGGCTCGGAGCCTGGAGCCTGTTTCCGATTCTGTGTCTCCCTCTCTCTCTCTGCCCCTCCCCCGTTCATGCTCTGTCTCTCTCTGTCCCAAAAATAAATAAAAAACGTTGAAAAAAAAAATTAAAAAAAAAAAAAAAAAAGAGAGCCGCCTGAATATATGAAGCATGAGAGTGACATTGTTATATATGCCACATAGAACACATAGAAACATCACTCTGACATTGAAAATGAATGATATAAGGTGAATTAGGGGAGGGATGAAATCTGTATACCTGGGATCAAGAAAATCAGGTGGTATACTCATCCTCCGATTTCATATACAATCCATTTTTAAGCAATAGACAAACTACTGAAGCTCAATATTAGTCAGGTAATAGTAATTTGAATTTGAAGGTTGTATTTAAAACTCCAAAACATCCATGAAGGAAGAGAAAGTCATTCTTGCCAAAGAATAATGATCAGACTGATCTAAGATTTCTCTGAAGCACTAAAAATTAAATGAAGCAATGTCTACAGTTTTGAGATCAACTTCAGAAAAACCAAATACAAGTTTCAAAAATTAATAATAATAAAAAGATCATTGATGCCACAAACAAAGAATCTTAATTAGAGACTCCTACTGTCATTCAGTACAACCCAGCCCTGTGCTTTTCAGAATAAGTAGAGAAAGTCATGAGAGGTATGAAGACACAATTCAAATTAGTGGAATAAATCCGAGACATGAGAACAGTTGTTCCCTTTCTCAAGAAAGAGTCTGAACGAAACTAAAGACATGTTGATTGTTTTCAATATGTACTCTCAACAAAGCCCCATAAAATATTGAATATTGAATAAGCAGTCATTAAAAATAACAGCCTTAGGTCAGAAAAGACCATGGTGGTTGGGGCAGAGTGGGGATGAGAATGGCAAACCATGATTATCAAATTAAAAGGTTGTGGAGTGGAGTGCTAGAAACTTAAGAAAACTGAAGTGATGAATTAGAATATAAGTTTGAGAAATCATGCCCACATCACTGAGAAAAATTTTGAAAATATGAAAATAATGAGAGTAATAATAAAGGAAAATACAGGAAATACAATCAACTTGCTAGGCATTTCAGAATGGCATGACAAAAAGGAAAGAGAGATAATACTCAGAGAAGTACCAGGGGAAGAATAAATATCTCTGAGCTAAAGGAAGGCATGACTTTGAACTGAAAGAACCCCTAAGCACAAAACAAAATAAATTTTAAAAGATTTACACAAACATTTCTTTATATTAGTGAAAGTTTTTTTTTTTTTTAATTTGAAGATAGGGGAAAATTCTGTTAAGTAACTGACTAGAAAATGATAAAAATAAAGCAAAATGAATTTTAAAGACCCCTATAAATCACAACCAAACAAAAATGTTAGCACAACTGCAAAGGAAAAAAATAAATCAGAGAACTCTTTCTAGGAAGAGAGGGGAGATATATTTTTCCTTATTCTTTCCACTAAGTGTCACTAAAACCCCTAGACGTTATATGAGAAAGAAACAAAAGAAGATTCTGAAAGATGGAGAGAAGTTGGACCAGCTAGATATCTCAGAACCCAAGGAAGGTCATGGTAGTTAAGTTCCCCAGGGTTTCATTTTTCCTCTATAACCCAAACTACTTTCTCAATACAATCTGGATATCTATGTAGAAATAATAGACAACACTACACTTACAAGTAAAACATTAGAGCAGAGATTCTTAAATTTGGAGGATGATGCAACCTTTTGAGATTCTGACAAAAACTATGGAATCTCTGTCCTTCAAAAAATATATAATATTGAATGTATTTTGGAGGAAGCCTCAGATCTCCCGAAGTCCTTCTGAAGATTCCCAGCTTGGTTTCACAATAAGTTTTGGAATTTGGGCCAATGCAATAAGACTAGGAAAATAAATAAGAAATAAATATTGGAAAGAAAAAGATAACATTATTATAGAGGAAGATGAAAAACTATCAATATTAAAAATTCAGCTGGTTGACTAGTCATAGTACTAATATATCAAATAAGTGGTTTTCCAGTATTCATGAAAACAAATGCTAACTAAAAAAAAGTTTCAGTGTATCATTAAAATTCAAAGTACATTAGAATAAGCATTTTAAAAATAGACATGCTCTTATGGAATGTAATGAACTGATATAATTGGAAAAATGTCTTGGACAAATTGAATGCCATATTGTCTTTATGAAGAAACAAGTAGTATTATAAAGATGTCAATCACCAACAAATTAATAGTAAATTTAATGTGGTTCCAAAAACATTAAGTAGAGCAAGAATATATATACCATTAGATATTAAAACACATGTTAATACTATCTCACAATATTTTGTTGTATTCTCTCATAATTTTAAAATACTTTAATATGTTTACTTGTGCATGCTTCGAAGAATTGTACGTTAGGCAAATAATTGAAACAAAATGAATCCTAGGAGCAGTGCATATATAAAAGGAATTCAGTGAACAGCTCTGGGGCAACTTGAGGGGAAAATAAATGTTACATTCTCACCTTAAACAATACAACAAAATACATCCAGTATGGATGATTTAAATGTAAATACAAAGTTATAGTTGAATTTGAAAAAAAATGTATGTTAATATTTACTTTAGCTTTCTGAAGGTCTTTCTCAGCATAAACTCTAAAACAGAATCTAAAAAAGGTAAGATCCACTGATTTGAAAATATAAAATTAAATGTTTGAACATTAAAAGCCTAACTGAGAAATTAAAGACAAATACCAAATGAAGACAATATCTAGAAGACAAATTTCAAGAGATTGTTGCAGATTATCTAAGAGAAAATTAAGTAAAGTTATAATCATTCAATTCACATCACCAGAAATCAAATGCCAAAAAACCCGTAAAGAAGGTTCAAAGTCATCAGAAATCAAATACAATTAAAAAAGAAGAGATTATTTTTCTTAAATATTTAAAATATTATATATTTATTTTGGGTAAAAGTGAAAGAATATAAACATTTGAACACTGTAGGTCCAGATGATAAGCGGATTTCACTGTATGTTTATAGTCTCTTTGAACTGGCAATTCCATGTCTACAATTTTAGATTAAGATTATGTGCAAATTTTATCTATCAGAATGCTCCTCTCAGTTTTATTTACAATAGAGAACTTAAAACAAAGAAACAGTAAAGAGTATTCTAGATATATAAAAATAGATCAGTGAAATAAATTGTATTACATCTATACTACAGAATGCTATGAAGTAATTTAAAAGTATGTTATAAGAATATCAAATGGCATGTGAAAATATTCAATATGTTTTGCTAAGTTGATAAATTAGGCTACAAAATAGCATACTCAATGTAAGACATTTATTTCAAAATGTATATATATATACACACACACATACATAATACAAATATACATGCATATATATCCATATAGAAACCTTCAGTTCTATTCCTTTGTTAATATGTTAGTGGTGCAATTACAAGCGCTTTAAATTTCTTCTTTGTATTTTATATTTTTTATCCTATCTACAGTGAAATATATTGGTTTTTATTTAAGAACATTTGAATATAATAAAGAATAAAATACATATAACACAAAACAACCCATAAAAAAGGGAAAGATGAAAAATGGGAAAATATTTGCAATAACAGCAACAAATAATAAAAAGCATTTGTCTAATTGATAAATAATTAGCCATATAAGTAAATTTTTAAAAGACATGATCTCCCCAAAAGAGAAATAGAAGACACAAAAATTTATTTCACCAAAAAGTGCCAATGGCCAGTAAGCATATAAAAATTGCTCTATTTTGCTAGTAATAAAATTGAAAATTAACATATAAATTCAATTTCTTCATCATCTTTGAAATATTTAAAAACATGATATTCAGTGCTAGTCAGGGGTGGTGTAGTAAACCATATCTTATTTTGTTTAGGGCTTTATAATTAGTATAATCTCTCTAAAAATCAATTTGGCATACTTGTGTGAGGATCTTTTACTGCTCATACACTTTGATGCAAGAACTCCTCTGGTAGAAGAGATGGAGGCAACGATTTTACATGTAAGTTTGTGCAGGGCCAACCATCATGAAAAAATAAGATGCTAACACTGCACACATATGATAAATTTCTAATTTTGGAAATATATTCTTGTAGAAAGGCTGAAAGGGTACATGCAAAATTAAAAACTGGTCCACTTCAAATGGTAAAAGTGGGGATTTATTTTATTTTTATTTTCCTGGATTTCTAAATCTTCTACAGTAGGCTAGCTACATTTGCTATATAATAGCAATAAAAATATTACAAGTGAAAGTGTTGATAATCATACTCATGATGAGGCTGGAAATACCGACTGAATATATAAGAGATTTATGCTTTGTGCTTTATATTCATTCTCTCATTTTCTTCTTACAGCTATGATTTCAAGGCCATCATTATCGTTCCTATTTATTTATTTATTTATTTATCTATTACTTATTGTCAATTTGGCTAACATACAGTGTGTAAAATGTGCTCTTGGTTTTGGGGGTAGATTCCCGTGGTTCACCGCTTACACACAACACCCAGTGCTCATCCCTACAAATGCCCTTTTCAATGCCCATCACCCATTGTCCCCTCTCCCCCACACCCCAGCCACCCTCAGTTTATTCTCTGTATTTAAGAGTCTCTTATGGTTTGCCTCGCTCCCTCTCTGTTTGTAACTATTTTTTCCCCTTCCCTTCCCCCCATGATCTTCTGTTAAATTTCTCAAGATCCACATATGAGTGAAAACATGATACTAGTCATCTTCTCTCTTTCCTATATCTTTAAAAATATTTCAATTGTTCAGATATTATAATTACCTCTTTGCATCTTGATCTGTAAACTCCTTCAAAAAATTAACTGCCTCGGTCATCATTACAGGAGGAAGCCCAGGGTTTAGCCAGATATGTGATTTGAGATGACTGGATGAATGAAAATACGAATTTGACAAAGTTTATTCTCTCTGGAGTTTCCATTCATCATTGAAATTCCTACTTTTCTCAGTGACTGCCCTCCCTTTAGTCAGAACTCCACTTTCATTAGAAGCTCCATTTCAGGACAAAGTATAATGTTTGGTGCTGGTGAGAAGGATTAGAAAGGAAGAGGGAGGAGAGATGAAAGGGCCCACTGGGTTCCCACAGAACTTCTGGAAAGTACCAGGGAAGAAGAGATGACAACCTGGCCTAAGACTGAGAGACATCACACAATCTGGTGGTCACGGCTGGCCTACAGGCTCCTTCCAAGTCCCTCCAGAACTTCTGCAGGATCATCCTTCTGCTAATCATTAGCCTGACTATCCCAGGAGTAGGAGCCCACTCTTCAAGGCCTTTTGCACCCATAAAATTGCCCTAAAGAAGTAGCATGCTCTGATGTGCTCTGCCTCATGAATGTCCCACTGAGGCAAGTCTTCCCCAAGTAATCAGAGGAAAGTCAAACTTGGAGGAAGTTTATGTCCTGTGGAGGCTGCAAGGCTGGGTCAGAAAGCTTTAGAGGATAGAACTGGGAAAAAAACTAGTAATCTCAATCTTTTTGTGGTCTCAGATCTCATGACATAGAAAGAGAGGAACTTATGAGATCTTCCCAGTGTGGACACAAGAATAAAATGAGGTGTCCCCCCAAATCCTGCCAAACCTGGTCCAGTTGAGCACCTGAACTTGGAGAAGAGTCCCGGGCTAATCTGACCATTGGTAGAAGCCTTACCTGTGCCTAATAGGGATATCTGCCTTGTTCAGCTCTGCCTGACACCCATGCTTGCTTCATGCCTGCCCTAGAGTATTGGAAAAACTCTGGCTCTGTTGTCAGAAGAGCCAAAAGAGGCACCAGGGAAGTCTTACTTTCTATTCTGGATGAGCCATTACTGTCTGGACTCAAAGTCAGGTCCCTGCTGCCTTCAGGCATGAGTGAACATATCTGTGAGCAAACATGGGTTGGCCATGCATTCGGTCCTGACAGGAGAGTTATTCCCAGCTATGTCTCTTTTATACTCAGGACCAGGTGAAGGGCTGGCACTTGCATATTCCCCCCAGGAATTATTGGGCTCACCTTAGCTGCTCTTTCTACCCTCCCACAAGGGTGCCTGACCTTTCTTAAATCTATTGTCCTTTGAGACCATGATGAATTTCAGATGCCTACAGGAAAACTTTCAAGAAAACAAAACAAAACAAAACAAACACACAAAAGCATCCTGGCTAGGGGACGTAGGATTTTGTAGAATAAAGCACTAAATTTGAAGTCAGAGTAACTTAAATTTAATCCTAGCACTAGATCTCTCCAGTTTGTTACACTCAGCAATTTTTATTTTTAAAGATTTTATTTTTATCCAATCTTTACACCCAATTGTGAGGCTCAAACCCACAACTCCAAGATCAAGAGTTGAGGCTCCACCAACTGAACCAGCCAGACTGCCGATGTTTTGCAATTTTTTAAAGTATCAATGTAAAAAACATCATATACATATCGTACAACTGCATATATTTTATAAAAGAAAATCTCAACGGGCACCTGGATGGCTCAGTCAGTTAAGCGTCCTATTTCGGCTCAGGTCATAATCTCACCATTCCCAAGTTCCCAAGTTTGAGTCCCGCATCAGGCTCTGTGCTGATAACTCAGAGCCTGCAGCCTGTTTCAGATTGTGTCTCCCTCTCTCTCTCTCTCTGCCCCTCTCCCACTCACGCTCTGTCTCTCTCTCTCTCTCTCTCTCAAAAATAAACACTAAAAGAATAAAAAAAGAAAATCTCAAATATGTAAATAAAATTTATTATTAGAAATTTTCTGTAAAGATATATAGAAAATTGATGAGTTACCTCTGGGCAGGGAAATAGGGTACCAGAGGTCAGTATTGAGACAGATATCTACTTTTGATTGTATATAATTTTATATTGGTTGAATTTTTGACTTAAAACATTTTTAATTTTGAAATAATTTTAGATTTATAAAAGAGTTGCCAAGATAGTAAGAATTCCTTTTTACACTCCATGCAGGTTTCCCTAGTTTTAATATCTTACATGACCCTGGTTCATTGCTCAGAACTTAAAAAATTAACATTGCTACAATACTATTAAGTAGACTACAGGCCTTATTTGAATTTGATCAGTTTTCCCACAAATGTTTCTCTTCTTTACCAGGATTCATTCCATGCAACTGAATTGCATTTAGTTGTTATATATCCTCACTTTTCTCTAATCTGTGATGTTCTTAGATCTTGTGTTTTCATGATTACATGGGATTTTTGGTTTCGTTTCGTTTGGTTTGGAGAGGCGGAAATAATACCAGAGAGTGAAGTGCCTTTCTCATCACATCATATCAGGATGTACAGGATATAAACATGACTTTTCACTATCCCCTTTCCACATTCTATTCCTTCAATGTGGGTTGCTAAGTCCAACCCACATACAAGGAAGAGAAATTTATCTCCACCTCCAAAAGGAAGGAATATGCTTGAATTTTTATCACGTGAAAGTATTTGGGGTTTTTTTTTAATAGAAAAGAGATATTTGAAACAAATATCTAAACAAAACTAACATTCTGGTTTCTTTCACTGCTTCCTAACCTTGTGACCTGGAAAAAATTATTCTGCGTGTCATTTTCATATGCATGAGATGCCCAGTACCTGTTGTAAGAAGAAAATGAGATAAAGTGTAGAAAACATGCTAAGCCATGACAAATGTCGTATATGGCAATGTTCCATTAAGATGCTATTTGACCTGGGCCTTGAAGGTTGCCATCAAAGAAGGGAAGGAGTATGCCACTTGACTACATGATGACTAACATTACTACTAATACTGCTACCAACACCATTTCTGCAGTTACTGACTTAGATCTTTGTATATACAAATCCTTTTGATTTGTATATTATTCCTCTTTATAACTAACTCCTACACACTCTTCTGATACCACTTTAAATATCACTCCCTCGAGAAGAAGGAAATCTTGCCATGTGCAACAACATGGATGGAGGTAGAGAGTATTCTTCTAATCAAAAACCTAATCCACTAACCACTAACCACTAACAGCTAACCACTAACCCTTAACCCTAATCCTTCATCCTAACCATAACCTCGCCTTAAATTTATCCCTCTGGAGATGTCTCTAAGCTGCAGGATAATAGGTCCATACCCTCATACTGGCACTAATCTTAACCCCAATCCTTATCCTAGCCCTAAAGCAAACCCTTATCCTAGATATGAGGGAAAAATATATATATAAAATACACATATATACATATATACATATGTACATTTATGTACATACAATGGAAAAATACTCAGCTATAAAAAAGAATGAAATCTTGCCATTTGCAATGACATGGATTGAGCTAGAGAGTATGATTCTAAGCAGAATAGGTCTGTCAGAGAAAGCCAAAGAGCACGATTTCATTCATATGTGGAATTTAAGAGATAAATGAGCAAAGGGAAAAAAAGGGAGAGGCCAACCAAGAAACAGACTCCTAACTATAGAGAACATATTGACGGCTACCAGGGGGAGGTGGAGGGGGGATGGGTTAAATAGGTGATGAGGATTAAGGAGTGCATTTGTGATGAGCACTGGGTGTTGTATGGAAGTGTCAAATTACTATATTGTACACCAGAATGTAATTTTACACTATATGTTAACTGTCTGGAATTAAAATAAAAACTTTAGAAAACATGTCACTTCCTTGATGAGGTCTTCTCTAGTCCAAATGCAAATTAAGACTCCTTCCTTTTATTCTTTCTCAGAGCACTAGGTTCTTTTCCTTCATAGCAATGATATCAACTTGTAATTACATATTTATTTGTGCAGTTCTTTGTTTAATATCTCTCCTGTCCAGGGGTGCCTGGGTGGCTCAGTCAGTTGGGCATCCGACTTCATCTCAGGTCATGATCTCACAGTCCGTGAGTTCGAGGCCCGCGTCAGGCTCTGTGCTGACAGCTCAAAGCCTGGAGCCTGTTTAAGATTCTGTGTCTCCCTCTCTCTCTGCCCCTCCCCTGCTCATGCTCTGTCTCTGTCTCAAAAATAAGTAAAAACATTAAAAAATATATCTCTCCTGTCCATTGGACTATAATGACCCCAAGGGCAAAGACTGTCTTTTGCTCATCCCTGTAAATCCTGTACTTAGCAGTGAGGTTAAGGAGGATTGGGAAGGGAGCATGGAAGAAATGAGATCAGTGAGGAGGCTCTTATAATAATAGTTTAGAAATAAGAGCCTGGCTTGTGGTATGTAATGACAGGGACAATGAACATAGCAGTTGAGCCAAGGTTTAAGTAAGAATTTTGCCAAGAAAGAATGAGCAGGATTAGGAGACGGGTTGAATATTTCCATGACAGTGTTTATCAAAGTGCAGAATTATGACATAGTGCAGCACTTTGTACGGCACTTTTTGTTCTACAACTTTTTGTGTACTTGTCTACTTAAAAAAAATTTTTTTTAGTATTTATTTATTTTTGAGAGACAGCTTTTTCTCCTAACTTTTTTATAGTTTCTGCCTTTATATTTTGGAGAAGGCACATGCTATACTGACAAGAACATGACATTTTGGGTTCAGGTAGACCTGGATTCAAACATAAGCTCTGACACTTATTGGTTTTTTGTTGTTGTTGTTCTAGTCTGTACTTCCTGATAATACCTGTGAAGAGTAAATGATACTTAATTTATAAATAGGTAACTCATATTTGACAGTTATTACATGCTAATTCCTTTCTTTACCCCGCTCTCTGGGAAATGGAGAGAACCTAATGATTTCCCTGTGTTACAATTAGTAGCAAACTAATTGAGAATGCTGCATAACTGACAATCTTACTTCAAACTGCAAGAAATAATAAAGAATAGACTCACAAAGTTTTACAAGTGGAAGTGGCTATTTGCTTGGTGCCTCTGCTGCCAGAGCATGATTAGTTTTAACACTTTCATGGCAGGTTTCATTGTTCAAATTTTCATCTTATCAATTCCATGAGTTGGGTATTATCACCTCATTCAAAGACAAGGAAACTGAGGGCTAGAGATAGAGAATAATTTGCATAAACATACATAGCTGGTAAACAGCAGACACAAAATTTGAACCCAGGTTTTTCAAAATGCTAATTGTTGAGGGGAATAAAAAAGACTAACTTTAGAGAAAGTGGAAATGCATGGTGTACGGGGAAAGAAAATAGTTCAGGAGGGCAAGAGTTGACTATTCATTCAACGATATGGTTGAAGTATGGTAATAACTGAAATTGGAAAAATAAAGCCAGAGCTGATGTATAAAGGGGCTCATATTATAGAAGAACATTCATTTTATTTTGAAGATGAGGGTGGATTATAAGGATTTTAAGCACGAAAATGACAGATTTTCACAAGCACACTTAGAAAGAACTCTAGAGACGAGACGGTAAGGAGGAGGGATTAGAATGAGGTGCATATGTAAGTCTGCAGTATCACTGGAGGCTGGGAGATCAGCTAGGAGGCTCTAGGAATAATCCTGGTGGGAGATAGAAGCCAATACCCAAATTTAATCTCCACAAGGAGGCTTCATCTCCACAGGATTTGTTGAAACCCTGGCAATGGATGGGATCTCTGAGATAGTACACAAGGAAGACGGAAGAAGAGGGCCAACCTCTGAACTCCCAGGACAAGTAGAGTTCAAAAGGACTTGAGAAATAATACAAAAGAATCTGCACTTGGACGTGTGTGTGGAGAATAGCATGGAAATTCGTGGTTATGGAAAGCAAGACAACAAAAATTCCAAGGGCAATATTCCATTTACGCAAGCATCAAAGAGAACCTGAAAAGCATTTGATTTCCTCAAGAATCTCTGGCCCAAGTCTGAGATCACTGGACTCTGTTGTAATTCCTCCCCTCTCAGGCCTTGGCCCCTCCTGACTTCTAGCTGCAGAATCAGTCTCGGAGAGCTCCAAGAGACCCTGGAGGCCTGAGAGTGAAAGCCTAGGAGTCTCTGCTCTGAGGCAGCTCTAATGCAGGCTGAGCTCTGTTCTCACTGGCTTCTATCCTCAGACTCCTCCACCCTGGGGTTGTAGGCTAACCAGCCTATTAATGAGCAGTCATAGCCTGTGACCTCATTAAAAAGTTGTTAATGAGGCACACTGCTGTTTAGGGAGCAGTTGACTGAGGCACCCACTGGTCTGTCCCAGGGGCCAGAGGGAAAGCTTATGTGAATAGGTAGGATCAGATCTGGGGAGAGGGCTAATGAACTCAGGCTGCACAGCCACACCTCCTAACGAACTCATCTTGGAAAGCAGGCCAGCTTTGAAGCTCAAATCCCTGCTGGCCTGCATGCTTACAGGAGTAGATGCAGTCCAGACCAGGAATGAATTTACTCTGATCTGTCAGCTCTGCTGAATGCCTGCTCTGCTGACCCATTTTGATGGAGGACTTCAAATTCTGAGATTAAGAAGTGGTTTTCCTTGCACTGAATTTTGGTCTTATAATCTTTTAACTGCCCAATTACAAAGGTCTTTTGACTGGTGTCTATCTTATAGATTGTGTCCCTTTACCACCCACTTTTCTCATCACTGCCAAGTAATATTTCTAAAATACAGACTTGATTTTGTCCTTATGCTGAAAACCATTCAACTGACCTCTCTTGTGCACAAAATAGTGTTCAAGCTCTTTGGCATGGAAGGCCTTTCAAGATTTGACTCCTACCAACTCCTCCCCTTCATCTCCCTCCAGTTTTCCCTCCCATGTCATAATTTCTATTATTCTCACTATCATCATCACTTCCCCCACCCAATAATCAGATCTTTATAATGGCTAACATTTCTATACAAACTACTATGTGTCCAACATTGTTCCTTAATGATTCACATATATTAACTCATTTAATCCTCTCAACCATGATGAAAAAGGGGAAGAAATAGGTGTTATTATTATCTTCACTTTACAGAAGAGGAATCTGAAGAAGAGGGGTGCAAAATAACTTGTCCTATATCACCAAGCTGTCAAGTGGCAGAACCAGGATAAAACCTAGGCATTTTAACTTCAGAGTTCATGCTTTTACCCAGATGTTGGCAAACTATAGCCTACAGCAAATCCCACCGTCCACTGGTCTTTATTATATATAGTTCATGGGTTAAGAATGGTTTTTACATTTTTAAATGGCTAGAAAAAATCAGAAGAAGAATATTCCTTGATGTACGAACAGTATATGAAAATCAAATTCTAGTATCCAGAAATGTTTTATTGAAACGCAGCCATGGGCGCGCGACCGCACGACGGAACTCACAAAGCATTCCAAGTCGCGCGCTCCAGAGCGCGCCACGTCACGCGGCCGCGCCGCCCCGCCCGTCAGCTCTCGCTCCCGCATCGGGGCACTGCGGGTCTCTGTCTTCTAAGAAGGGTCTAAAGAATAAGTTACTCTAGGGGGTTCCGGAAGATGGCGGCGTAGGAGGACGCGGGGCTCACAGCGCGTCCTGCCGATCACTTAGATTCCACCTACACCTGCCTAAAGAACCCAGAAAACCGCCAGAGGATTAGCAGAAGGGAGTCTCCGGCCCACGGAAGAGGGTAGGAAGGGCGGCGAGGCGGTGCGCGCTCCACGGACTGGCGGGAGGGAGCCGGGGCGGAGGGGCGGCTCGCCGGCCAAGCAGAGCCCCCGAGTCTGGCTGGCAAAAGCGGAGGGGCCGGACGGACTGTGTTCCGACAGCAAGCGCGACTTAGCGTCTGGGAGGTCATAAGTTAACAGCTCTGCTCGGAAAGCGGGAAGGCTGGAGGACAAAGGGAGGGAGAGCTGCTGAGCCCCCGGACGGCAGAGCTCAGCTTGGCGGGGAACAAAGGCGCCAGCGCCATCTCCCCCGCCCATCCCCCAGCCAAAATCCCAAAGGGAACCAGTTCCTGCCAGAGAACTTGCTCGCTCCGCGCAAACACCCAACTCTGTGCTTCTGCGGAGCCAAACCTCCGGCAGCGGATCTGACTCCCTCCCGCTGCCACAGGGCTCCTCCTGAAGTGGATCACCTAAGGAGAAGCGAGCTAAGCCTGCCCCTCCAGCCCCCGTGCACCTTGCCTACCCACCCCAGCTAATACGCCAGATCCCCAGCAACACAAGCCTGGCAGTGTGCAAGTAGCCCAGACGGGACACGCCACCCCACAGTGAATCCCGCCCCTAGGAGAGGGGAAGAGAAGGCACACACCAGTCTGACTGTGGCCCCAGCAGTGGGCTGGGGGCAGACATCGGGTCGGACTGCGGCCCCGCCCACTAACTCCAGTTATACACTACAGCACAGGGGAAGTGCACTGCAGGTCCTCACCACGCCAGGGACTCTCCAAAATGACCAAACGGAAGAATTCCCCTCAGAAGAATCTCCAGGAAATAACAACAGCTAATGAACTGATCAAAAAGGATTTAAATAATATAACAGAAAGTGAATTTAGAATAATAGTCATAAAATTAATCGCTGGGCTTGAAAACAGTATACAGGACAGCAGAGAATCTCTTGCCACAAAGATCGAGGGACTAAGGAACAGTCACGAGGAGTTGAAAAACGCTTTAAACGAATTGCAAAACAAAATGGAATCCACGATGGCTCGGCTTGAAGAGGCAGAGGAGAGAATAGGTGAACTAGAAGATAAAGTTATGGAGAAAGAGGAAGCTGAAAGAAAGAGAGATAAAAAAATCCAGGAGTATGAGGGGAAAATTAGAGAACTAAGTGATACACTAAAAAGAAATAATATACGCATAATTGGTATCCCAGAGGAGGAAGAGAGAGGGAAGGGTGCTGAAGGGGTACTTGAACAAATTACAGCTGAGAACTTCCCTGAACTGGGGAAGGAAAAAGGCATTGAAATCCAAGAGGCACAGAGAACTCCCTTCAGACGTGACTTGAATCGATCTTCTGCACGACATATCATAGTGAAACTGGCAAAATACAAGGATAAAGAGAAAATTCTGAAAGCAGCAAGGGATAAACGTGCCCTCACATATAAAGGGAGACCTATAAGACTCGTGACTGATCTCTCCTTTGAAACTTGGCAGGCCAGAAAGGCTTGGCACGATATCTACAGTGTGCTAAACAGAAAAAATATGCAGCCGAGAATCCTTTATCCAGCAAGTCTGTCATTTAGAATAGAAGGAGAGATAAAGGTCTTCCCAAACAAACAAAAACTGAAGGAATTTGTCACCACGAAACCAGCCCTACAAGAGATCCTAAGGGGGATCCTGTGAGACAAAGTACCAGAGACATCACTACAAGCATAAAACATACAGACATCACAATGACTCTAAACCCATATCTTTCTATAATAACACTGAATGTAAATGGATTAAATGCGCCAACTAAAAGACATAGGGTATCAGAATGGATAAAAAAACAAGACCCATCTATTTGCTGTCTACAAGAGACTCATTTTAGATCTGAGGACACCTTTAGATTGAGAGTGAGGGGATGGAGAACTATTTATCATGCTCCTGGAAGCCAAAAGAAAGCTGGAGTAGCCATACTTATATCAGACAAACTAGACTTTAAATTAAAGGCTGTAACAAGAGATGAAGAAGGGCATTATATAATAATCACAGGGTCTATCCACCAGGAAGAGCTAACCATTATAAATGTCTATGCGCCAAATACCCGAGCCCCTAGATATATAAAACAATTACTCATAAACATAAGCAACCTTATTGATAAGAATGTGGTCATTGCAGGGGACTTTAACACCCCACTTACAGAAATGGATAGATCATCTAGACACACAGTCAATAAAGAAACAAGGGCCCTGAATGATACATTGGATCAGATGGACTTGACAGATATATTTAGAACTCTGCATCCCAAAGCAACAGAATATACTTTCTTCTCGAGTGCACATGGAACATTCTCCAAGATAGATCATATACTGGGTCACAAAACAGCCCTTCATAAGTTTACAAGAATTGAAATTATACCATGCATACTTTCAGACCACAATGCTATGAAGCTTGAAATCAACCACAGGAAAAAGTCTGGAAAACCTCCAAAAGCATGGAGGTTAAAGAACACCCTACTAACGAATGAGTGGGTCAACCAGGCAATTAGAGAAGAAATTAAAACATATATGGAAACAAACGAAAATGAAAATACAACAATCCAAACGCTTTGGGATGCAGCGAAGGCAGTCCTGAGAGGAAAATACATTGCAATCCAGGCCTATCTCAAGAAACAAGAAAAATCCCAAATACAAAATCTAACAGCACACCTAAAGGAAATAGAAGCAGAACAGCAAAGGCAGCCTAAACCCAGCAGAAGAAGAGAAATCATAAAGATCAGAGCAGAAATAAACAATATAGAATCTAAAAAAACTGTAGAGCAGATCAACGAAACCAAGAGTTGGTTTTTTGAAAAAATAAACAAAATTGACAAACCTCTAGCCAGGCTTCTCAAAAAGAAAAGGGAGATGACCCAAATAGATAAAATCATGAATGAAAATGGAATTATTACAACCAATCCCTCAGAGATACAAACAATTATCAGGGAATACTATGAAAAATTATATGCCAGCAAATTGGACAACCTGGAAGAAATGGACAAATTTCTAAACACCCACACGCTTCCAAAACTCAATCAGGAGGAAATAGAAAGCTTGAACAGACCCATAACCAGTGAAGAAATTGAATCGGTTATCAAAAATCTCCCAACAAATAAGAGTCCAGGACCAGATGGCTTCCCAGGGGAGTTCTACCAGACATTTAAAGCAGAGATAATACCTATCCTTCTCAAGCTATTCCAAGAAATAGAAAGGGAAGGAAAACTTCCAGACTCATTCTATGAAGCCAGTATTACTTTGATTCCTAAACCAGACAGAGACCCAGTAAAAAAAGAGAACTACAGGCCAATATCCCTGATGAATATGGATGCAAAAATTCTTAATAAGATACTAGCAAATCGAATTCAACAGCATATAAAAAGAATTATTCACCATGATCAAGTGGGATTCATTCCTGGGATGCAGGGCTGGTTCAACATTCGCAAATCGATCAACGTGATACATCACATTAACAAAAAAAAAGAGAAGAACCATATGATCCTGTCAATCGATGCAGAAAAGGCCTTTGACAAAATCCAGCACCCTTTCTTAATAAAAACCCTTGAGAAAGTCGGGATAGAAGGAACATACTTAAAGATCATAAAGGCCATTTATGAAAAGCCCACAGCTAACATCATCCTCAACGGGGAAAAACTGAGAGCTTTTTCCCTGAGATCAGGAACACGACAGGGATGCCCACTGTCACCGCTGGTGTTTAATATAGTGCTGGAAGTTCTAGCATCAGCAATCAGACAACAAAAGGAAATCAAAGGCATCAAAATTGGCAAAGATGAAGTCAAGCTTTCGCTTTTTGCAGATGACATGATATTATACATGGAAAATCCGATAGACTCCACCAAAAGTCTGCTAGAACTGATACATGAATTCAGCAAAGTTGCAGGATACAAAATCAATGTGCAGAAGTCAGTTGCATTCTTATACACTAACAATGAAGCAACAGAAAGACAAATGAAGAAACTGATCCCATTCACAATTGCACCAAGAAGCATAAAATACCTAGGAATAAATCTAACCAAAGATGTAAAAGATCTGTATGCTGAAAACTATAGAAAGCTTATGCAGGTAATTGAAGAAGATATAAAGAAATGGAAAGACATTCCCTGCTCATGGATTGGAAGAATAAATATTGTCAAAATGTCAATACTACCCAAAGCTATCTACACATTCAATGCAATCCCAATCAAAATTGCACCAGCATTCTTCTCGAAACTAGAACAAGCAATCCTAAAATTCATATGGAACCACAAAAGGCCCCGAATAGCCAAAGTAATTTTGAAGAAGAAGACCAAAGCAGGAGGCATCACAATCCCAGACTTTAGCCTCTACTACAAAGCTGTCATCATCAAGACAGCATGGTATTGGCATAAAAACAGACACATAGACCAATGGAATAGAACAGAAACCCCAGAACTAGACCCACAAACGTATGGCCAACTCATCTTTGACAAAGCAGGAAAGAACATCCAATGGAAAAAAGACAGTCTCTTTCACAAATGGTGCTGGGAGAACTGGACAGCAACATGCAGAAGGTTGAAACTAGACCACTTTCTCACACCATTCACAAAAATAAACTCAAAATGGATAAAGGACCTGAATGTGAGACAGGAAACCATCAAAACCTTAGAGGAGAAAGCAGGAAAAGACCTCTCTGACCTCAGCCGTAGCAATCTCTTACTCGGCACATCCCCAAAGGCAAGGGAATTAGAAGCAAAAGTGAATTACTGGGACCTTATGAAGATAAAAAGCTTCTGCACAGCAAAGGAAACAACCAACAAAACTAAAAGGCAACCAACGGAATGGGAAAAGATATTTGCAAATGACACATCGGACAAAGGGCTAGTATCCAAAATCTATAAAGAGCTCATCAAACTCCACACCAGAAAAACAAATAACCCAGTGAAGAAATGGGCAGAAAACATGAATAGACACTTCTCTAAAGAAGACATCCGGATGGCCAACAGGCACATGAAAAGATGTTCAACGTCGCTCCTTATCAGGGAAATACAAATCAAAACCACACTCAGACATCACCTCACGCCAGTCAGAGTGGCCAAAATGAAGAAATCAGGAGACTATAGATGCTGGAGAGGATGTGGAGAAACAGGAACCCTCTTGCACTGTTGGTGGGAATGCAAATTGGTGCAGCCGCTCTGGAAAGCAGTGTGGAGGTTCCTCAGAAAATTAAAAATAGACCTACCCTATGACCCAGCAATAGCACTGCTAGGAATTTATCCAAGGGATACAGGAGTACTGATGCATAGGGGCACCTGTACCCCAATGTTTATAGCGGCACTCTCAACAATAGCCAAATTATGGAAAGAGCCTAAATGTCCATCAACTGATGAATGGATAAAGAAATTGTGGTTTATATACACAATGGAATACTACGTGGCAATGAGAAAAAATGAAATATGGCCTTTTGTAGCAACGTGGATGGAACTGGAGAGTGTGATGCTAAGTGAAATAAGCCATACAGAGAAAGACAGATACCATATGGTTTCACTCTTATGTGGATCCTGAGAAACATAACAGAAACCCATGGGGGAGGGGAAGGAAAAAAAAAAAAAAAAAAAAAAGAGGTTAGAGTGGGAGAGAGCCAAAGCATTAGAGACTGTTAAAAACTGAGAACAAACTGAGGGTTGATGGGGGGTGGGAGGGAGGGCAGGGTGGGTGATGGGTATTGAGGAGGGCACCTTTTGGGATGAGCACTGGGTGTTGTATGGAAACCAATTTGACAGTAAATTTCATATATTAAAAAATAAAAAATAAATAAATAAATAAATAAATAAATAAATAAATAAATAAATAAAGAAAAACGTAAAAAAAAAAAAAAAAAAAGAAACGCAGCCATGCTTGTTCATTTATATATTATGGCTGTTTTCATCCTACAACAGTATAGCTGAGCAGCTATGTAGAACTCATACATTAGTGGTGCCTTCATCTGCAGCTAGGGGTATTAAATTTTTTTAAGTTTATTTATTTATTTTGAGAAAGGCAGAGAGCATGAGTGAGCAACGGAGAGGCAGAGAGAGAGGGAGAGAAAGAATCCCAAGCAGTCTCCATTACAACATGGAGCCAGGTGTGGGACTCAATCTCATGAACCATGACATCATGACCTTTGCCAAAATCAAGAGTCAGACACTTAACCAACTGAACCATCCAGATGCCCCCTATTTAGGGTGTTAAAAACCACAGTGATGCACAAGAAAAAAATATTTAACTACGTGAGGTGATGGATGGTAACTGAACTTTGGTAATTATTTTGCAAAGATACATATGTAAAGTCATTATGTTGTACATCTGAAACTTCCATAATACTATGTGCCAATTATATCTCAATGAAAATGAAAAAAAATTTTCCAGGAATCAGGGCAGGTGAACATAGGAGAGAAATGGTTACAATTTAATTAGTCAGTCTTGTTGTAGCTCTTGTCAAATTATAAGAGTGTGAACATGGCCTGGTCTGCTGCTAAGAGTAAACGACTCTTGCAAAAAGTAAGTATTAATAAGTTAAAAATTATACAGTGATGCAGTTATTACTTGACAGCATTTTGAGTGCCACAGGTGTCTCTATACTTCAATACTTTATTTACTTATATTATTATCAGTGCAAGCCCACGATGTCAAAATGAGAAAAGGAACTAAACTTCAAATGCCACATTTTAAAGTACAGTAGAGTGTTACTGGCACTTAAAGAATACAAAAATGCTAATTCAAAGGGATACATGCACCCTACCTGTGTATAGCTGCATTATTTACAATAGCCAAACTATGGAAGCAGCCTGAGTGTTGACTCATAGATGAATAGATAAAGAAGATGTGGTACATATATACAATGGGATATTACTCAGCCATAAAAAATAATGAAATCTTGCCATTTGCAATGACATGATAGAGCTAGAGAGAATAATGGTAAGTGAAAAAAGTCAGTCAGAAAGACAAATACCATATGATTTCACTCATATGTGGAGTTTAAGAAACAAGCAAATAAAAAATAGCAAAGAGGAAATGGGAGAGAGAGAGAGACAAACTAAGAAACAGACTTTTAGTTATAGAGAACACATTGATGATTAACAGAGGGAGGGAGTCAGGAGGATGGGTAAAATAGGTGATGGGGATTAGGAAGTGCACTTTTTATGATGAGCACTGGGTGATGTATGGAATTGTTGAATATTGTACACCTGAAACTAATATAATACTATATGTTAACTAACTGGAATTAAAACAAAAACTTTAAAAAAGCATGGTGGGATCAGATTATTCTGTTATCAAATTGGATGATAAATCATTGTGTTTATTATGTAATGATACTCTATGTTAAAGAATACAGTATACATAGACATCTCTAGATTAAATACTTATTGAAATTATTACCCACTGACAGAAAGAATCTCTAGATTAAATATTTATTGAAATTATACAACTCACAGAAAGTAACAGACAGATCTGAAAACTGTAAATGGAGTATCTAAAGTAGAATTTCTTCATAAAAATATAAAATGACAATGAGGCTGAAAGTAATTTAAGTTTCCAAAGGCTTATTTGTTAGCCAAACAAGGAAAATGTTTGCTGATGATGAGTTGGTAATATTGAGTATCATTTTTTGTAATGTAATATTACCTGGGAAAAATAGCCTGAGGAATGAATTGAGTAAGGCCCGTGGGATTATAAAGGAATATGCATGGAGAGTACTGTTCCACTTCCTCTATCCACATGAAACACCAACTAACTTAAGAGCCAGTACTGCCTCAGAAGCATACAAAATGAAATGAATAAATTATATAAACCTGGATTATAGGCTTTTTTCCAATGGAATGAAGTTAGACTTGTCCAAAACAAGATAAAGTGCCAAGATGACTTTGTGTCTCCCAAGTTCATACTACAAGCAGTTTCATATTGTCTCCCATGTTTGTCACATTGGCACACATTAACAAAGTCAATACCAGGAATAGGTTAGTCATAGAAGTGTCAAAGTGCCGCTGTACCAATAAGAAAAATAACGTAAACCTACAATGAACAGAGGAGTTTTCCAGGAGGTAGAAACAGGGCCAACCTACTTCTCTGCTCTTTTCCCTCTTCTGAGCTTCCCAATAATCATTTCAGCAGCTGGGTTTCATCCCAACAGAGATGGCAAGGGAGGCAGAGGAATCCCAAATATGAAACTGATTGCTCCACATTGAGTACACTTTACTCTCATTTCTTAATGTCTATGGGATGCAAATTCTAAGGCCGAAAGCCTTGTGGAAGGTCCGGCCAAGGGCATTCTTCACCTCATTATTTCTCAGGCTATAGATGATGGGGTTCAACATGGGAGTCACAACAGTGTAGGACAATGACAGCAGCTTTTTGCTCTCAGGTGAATTATTGGATTTAGGCCGGAAGTAGGTGAGGCTTAATGACACATAGAAAAGGGAGACAACAAGGAGGTGGGAGGAGCAGGTAGAGAAGGCTTTATGCTTCCCTTTAGCTGATGGAATCTTAAGGATGGCAGCAGCAATGCGAATGTAGGAACACAGGATCAGCAAGCAGGGTATCATGACGACCAGCACAGTTCCAACAATCGCATAGATCTCAAACATTGCTGTGTCTGCACACACCAGTCTCAGCACAGGTGGGCTGTCACAGAAGAAGTGGTTCACCTTGTTGGTGCCACAGAATGGAAAGCTGAAGAGCCAAGTGGTCTGCACAGTAGCTACGGGAAAGCCTGGAAACCAGGATGCAACAGCCAATTTGGCACGTGTCCTCTGGTTCATGATGACTGGGTAGTGCAAGGGATTGCAGATGGCTACATAGCGGTCATATGCCATGGTGGCCAGGAGGACGCATTCAGCAACTCCAAAGAAGAAGAAGAAATACATCTGCATGGCACAGCCAAGGAAGGAGACGGTTGTGTCCCAGGCAAGCAGGGTCCCCAGCATCTTGGGCACGATGACTAGGTTGAAGCCAATTTCCAAGAGGGACAAGTTCCTGAGAAAGAAGTACATGGGGCTGTGCAGCATGGGGTCAGTCAAGGTAACAAGAATGATGAGGCTGTTTCCCAATAGTGTGACCAGGTAGATGATTAGAAATATCAGGAAGAGTAGTGACTGTATTTCAGTAGGCAGGGAAGAGAAGCTCATGAGGATAAACTCCCCAACCCTTGTCCAGTTTCCTTCAGCCATCAATACAGAAATGAATCTCCAGCTTCAGTCATGGAGAGAGATTCTTGATTGGAGGAATCAGAATCTCGGTTTGTTTATCAGACTCCTTTCTAGTGTCAGGAAAAGAGGCTGGGTCGGTATCTCAGTTGGAAAAGAAAGGGCCTTGAGCTGTCTAAGAATAAAACACAAGGAAGAATGGAGCCTGAGCTCTGGAAAGAGTTCATCATTTCCTATTGTTACTCTTTTATAATGTATTTTCTGCTTTTTTACCATATTTTCTAAAACAAATCATATCGTATTTACCCATACCCATTTACTGTTACACACTTAATACCTTTGAGATGGTGTTAAGAGATATTTGCTCTCCCATGTTTATTGTGACATTAGTTACCATACCTAAGACATGGAAACAATCTAAATGTCCGTCAGTGGATGAAAGGATAAAGAAAATGTCACACACACATGCATACACACACACATGCACACACACACAGAGGAATATTATTCAGTCATTAAAAAAACAACCTGCCATTTGCAACAAACAGCATGGATGAAACTTGAGGGCATTATGCTAAATAAAATAAGTCAGACAGGGAAAGACAAATAACGTATGATCTCACTTATGTGTGGAATCTAAAAGAACCAAACTCGTAGAAACAGATGGAGGGATATTGGTTAAAGGGTACAAATTTCCAGTTATAGGATAAATAAGGGGATATAATGTACAGTGGTGGTGGTGACTATAGTTAACAATATTGTACTATATACAATACTTGCAAGAGCAGATTTTTAAAAATTTTTAATGTTTATTTATTATTGAGAGACAGTCAGACAGACAAAGTGCGAGCAGGAGAGGAGCAGAGAAAGAGGGAGACAAAGAATCCAAAGCAGGCTCCAAGCTCTGAGCTGACAGCGCAGAGCCTGACACGGGGCTGGAACCCACAAGCCATGAGATCATGACCTGAGGCAAAGTTGGACGCTTAACTGACTGAGCCACCCAAGTGACCCAGATTTTAAATGTTTTTAAATGCATACATACACACAAGGTAATTATGTGAGGTTTTGGATATGTGAACTAACCATAATGTGGTAACCATTTCACAATACATTCATGCATCAAATCATCATACTGTATACCTTACACAATGTTAAATATCAATTATATCTCAATAAAGCCAGAAATAAAGGAATTTGGAAGAACAACGTATTTCTGCTGACAAGAAACATGACAAGACACAGTACATTCAGGTTAAAAAAATTTTGTAGGGGAGAATTAAGACTTATTATTATACCATAAAAATAATTAAAATAAATCAACTTGGTTTTCAAATCATCTAGAAAGCAAAATAGACACAGAAAGGAGGAAATAAAATTAAAAGCAGAAATTAATTTAAACATTGTAAAATTGGTAAATTATATCTAAGTTTATCCTTTGAAAAGTTAAAAATGGAGATAAATTGCTGGAAAATCTAATAAAGAAATAGAGAAAACAAAAATATGCAATAATAGGAATAAGAAATGGAAAATAACCTTAGAAGTAGAATAAAAAATTTTAAATTATAAGAGAATAAAATTATATTAATGTATGATTTTAAAATGAAATTGATGGTTTTCTACTAATAGGTAAGGTTCACTTTGATTTAAAAAATGACAAGGGATTCCTGGGTGGCTCAGTTAATTGAGCATCTCAATTTTGGCTCAGGTCATGGTCTTGCAATTTTGTGAGATCAAGCCCTGTGTCAGGCTGTGCACTAACAGCATGAAACCTGCTTAGGATTCTCTCTCTCTCCCTCTCTCTCTGCCCTTCCCCAACACGCACTCTGTCTCTCTCTCAAAAAAAGTAAATAAAGATTAAAAACTTTTAATGATAAAATATGAGTGGGTTAGAGTAATTTTATCAAAATTTACCAAAAAGGCCATGAGCTGGGATAGTTTAATGGATGTAATTCAGTCCTTCAAGAAGAGATAAATCTTGTGATTCAGAACAAAGAAAAAGATGCAGTGTTTCCCAATTAACATTATGACAATTACATATACCTGTTTTCAGAAGTTGAAAATATAATACACCAAAAAGTCCGAAGATCAATCTTATTTGGTAATACCAGTGCAAAAATATCAAGTAAACTGAGACCTTTGTTAATCTAAAATTATCTGTAATGCCAGTAGGATTTATTCTAGAAATGCAAAATGCAAATATGGTTTGCAATTTTAAAATAATCAAACATAATTAATCCCATCAAAAATTCAATTGAGAAAAATATGTTAATCTCAGTAGATCCCAAAAATGCTTGATGAATTCAACATTTACCTCTTAAGGGAAAAAAAAGTGCAATCTAGCAAATTTTACTAACTCATAAATAGAAGAATACTTTCTCAATGCAATCTGAATATTTATATAAACAATAGCCAATTCTGAGCTTCAGACTATAATATTAGAGAGATGGTTCTAGACATCTGCTGTTCAATGTTGTGCTTATAGCCAACAATACTGTATTGCATAATAAAAAATTAAAGAAATATATCTCATCTTAAGTGTTCTTATGACAATAAAATTTTTTTTAAAATATTGAGAAAAAAATGTAGGCAAAGGATATAATCATACATTTGAAATCAGAATGGCTATAAAACATAGATAAAATATAAGAAGTTACTGGCAAGTAGATGGAAATTAAAAACAAGATTTTTAGGAGCACCTAGGTGGCTCAGTTGGTTAGGTGTCCAACTCTTAATTTTGGCTCAGGTCATGATCTCACAGTCCATGAGATTGAGTCCTACATGGAGCCTGCTTGGGATTCTCTCTCTCCTTCTTTCTGCCCCCTACCCTTCTTGCACTCTCTCTCTCCTCAAAAATAAACATTTAAAACAAAATTTTTAGTCAGACTGAGAAAGACAAATGCCATATGATTCCACTCATAAATGGAATCTTAAAAAATGAATAAATATGAAGCAGAATCAGAACTATAAATATAGGGAAAAAACTGATGGTTTCAGAGGAAGTGGGGAAGAGGAGTTGGGCAAAATGGGTGAAGGGGAGAGAGAGATAGACGCCTCCAGTTATGGAGTGAGTAAGTCATGGGAATAAAGAGCAGAGCATGAGGAATGCAGCTAATGATACTGTAACAGTGATGTAATGGGACAGATGGTAGCTACATTTGTGATGAACATAGCATAATTTATAAACTTGTGAAATCACCAAGTTGTACACCTGAAACTAATGTAACTAATGTAAATATCCATACATAGAAAAATTGTAGTTGTATTCACTTAAATGTCAAAATCTTCGTGTTGTTAATATAAGTGTCTTAAATTTCTTCTTTATGTTTCGTATATTCTACATTATTCATCTTAATGATGAATAATTATTTATATTGAGATAAACACATATTATTAAGAATACAATACTTTTGTAACTAAAAACAACTCTCTCTTTAGGTTTCTTTTTTTTTTTTTTTTTTTTAAGTAAACTCTATGCCCAACATGGGGCTCAAACTCATGACCCCAAGATCAAAAGTTGCATGCTTTCCCAACTGAGCCAGCTGGGTGCCCTGGTAACTCAAAACAACTCTTAAAAAAATTAAATACAAATGGAATAGTATTTGTAGTTATTCAACACATAATTAAAAGCATCAAATGACTCATAAAGAGGTCATACACATCATTAAGGAAAACCGTTATTTCTGCCCACAAAAACTAGAGGCCACAAAGTTTTGATTTGCCAAAAATGCCAATAAGGAATAAGCATATAAAATTATTCAATTTTCCTGGTAGTAAAAATAAACAAAAATTAAACATATCAGTAAATAACACAGAAATTCAATTTTTCTCATCACACTTAGAAAAGTGAAAATAGTCATAATGTTCAGTGCTAGTGAGAGGGATGGTACAGATTTTGGCTATAAGTCAATATAATTTTTCTGAAAAGCAGTTTACAAAATGTGTATGAAGTCCCTTAAAGTTTCATACATTTTGCTTCAAGAATTTCCTCAGGGTTTCTAATGTAGGCCAATAATCAGAGCCATAGATAATGAGTTCACATATAAATGTATTCTGTTTTGTATCATTATAGTATCAAAATTGGAAAAAAAACAGTAATCCATAATGTCTGGGTCAACTATGACTCAAACGCTTAAAATAACATGTGATTATTTTTGAAGGACATTAACTGCTATTCATATGATAGTATATATGATAGTACCTATCATATAATACTAAATGAGAAAAAACCCCAAGAATACACATGTACATATGTAAGATTCCAATTTCATAAATATGTGCGCAGAAAAAAATAGACTAAGAGAATGTGAAAAATTTTAGCAATAATCACCTTTAAGTGGTAGAAAAAGGGATGGGATTAGCCCATTTATAACTTCATTTTCTGGCTTTCTAAACATTTTACAGTGGTTTACATTTGTTATATAGCAGCAATAAAAGAAGTTGCAATGGAAATGAAAATGATGACCATATGTTGGTAGTGTTTACTGAGAACATAATAGAATTACACTGCGTATTTTTATTTTTACTTTTACTTTTTTCATGTTCTTCTCACAACAGTCTGGTTTAGATGCTATTATTATCCTCCCCAAATTGCCAATGGATGAACTGAAGTTTAGAGAGATTAAGTAATTTGGTACTTAAGGAATCTGGTAAATTGTCTGCATGGGCAGTACAAGGCAGAGACTGCACTCAGAACCATAATCAGAAAAAATATAATAGAAGCAACACTTGGGTTTTCAGCAAGACACATAATATGAATACAGAATAGTTCTTCATTCTTATCTTTTGCCTCCTCCTCATCCAAGCACCATAATCTCCACCAATGCTGAGTCTCTTACCATTTATTGATAATTACTTTGTTTCATGATTCTATACCAGAGGTCAACAAAGTTTTTCTGTAAAAGGCAAGATATAAAATATTTTAGGCTTTGTGGATCATGTGATTTCTGTGGCAACTGCTCAATATCTAAACAAATCTACACACACACATTTAAAATACCTAATCTACAGGTAAGCAAATAAACATTAGGTATACAAATATATGCAATATGTAAGCAAATGAGTATGGCTGAGTTCCAATAAAATCTTATTTATAGACATCGAAATTTGAATTTCATGTAATTCTCAGATGCTATGCAACATTATTCATTAGATTTTTTTAACCATTTAAAAAATGTCAAAGTCTATTTTAGCTCTGGGCCATATAAAAGTGGATTTCGTCCATGGGTTATGGTTGGCCAATCTCTGCTCTAATATCTTTGCATATAACATCATCTGTGTTTGCACATGTGCCCTCTACCTGGTTGACTTCTTCCTTCTCATTTTCAAAACTCAGATGTTTCCTCTGTGATGCTTCTAAATAGGGTTATTTCTGGGTACTTTTTAAAAGATGTAGTTATTCAGTTATGTGGGTTTTTTTTTAACGTTTTTATTTTTTATATTTTGAGAGACAGAGACAGAGCACTAGTTGGGGAGGGGCAGAGAGAGAGGGATACACAAAGTCTGAAGCAGGCTCCAGGCTCTGAGCTGTCAGCACAGAGCCCGACATGGGGCTCGAACCCACGAACTGTGAGATCATGATCTGAGCTGAAGTCAGATGCTTAACTGACTGAGCCACCGAAGCACCCCTCAGTTATGTTTTAATAATCTATTGATATCAGAATTTCCCAGTTTAATCTGCAAGTTCCTTCAGGCCAGTAGCTGTTTATTATTTATAGGCATAAACCCAATACATGCCCAGATTAAGCCATTTATATGTATTTTGGGATAAATGAGTGGAAAAATGAATACAAGAATTTCAGGAGGTTTATTATTCTTAGAGTTTCCATTGGATTCCATATCTACTCATATCCTACTAAACCACTTTAATTAGAAGCTCTATTTCAGGACAAAGTGTAGTGTTTGATACCAGTGAGGAAGATTGGAAAGGAAGAGGGAGGAGATATGAAAGGCCTGAAGGGTTCCCACAGAACTTCTGGAAACTACTGGGGAAGAAGAGATGGCACCCTGGCCCAAGACAGATACATTACATAATCCAGTGGCTCACAGCTATCACACAGGCTCCTTCCCAGTTCCTCCAGAACTTCTGCAGGATCATCCTTCTGTAATCATTAGACCACCCCAGGAGTAGGAGCCCACTCTTCTAGGCCTTTGTATCCATAAAATTGTCCTAAAGAAGTGGAGTGCTCTGATATGCTCTATCTCATGAATTTCCACTGACATAAGTGTTCCCTGAATTAATCAGAGGAAAGTCAAACTTGGAGGAAGTATATGTTCTGTGGAGGCTTCAGAGCTTGGAAGTTTTCTGACACAGAAACCTATAGAGGACAGATTTGTAAAACTGGTTAATCTCAATCTTTTTATGGTCTCATGTATCACTCACCTTATGACATAGAAAGAGGAAACTGAGGTCCAGGGAAGAGAGAAACTGATGAGATCTTCCCAGTGTAGATACAGAAGTAGAATTAGGTGGTTCTCCAAACCCTGCCAAACCTGGTCCAGTTGAGCATCTGAACTTGGACAGGGACCCTTGGCTGATCCGGCCCTTGGTAGGAGCCTTACCTATGCCCAGTAGGGAGATTGGCCTTGTTCAGGTCTGCCTGACACCCGAGCTTCATGCTTGCCCTTGAGTATTTGAAGAGCTCTGCCTTTGTTGTCAGAAAAACCAGAAGAGGAACCAGGGAAGGCTTATTCTCTATGCTGGATGAAACATTAATGGCTGGACTTGAAGCCAGGTCCTTGCTGCCTTCTTTGTCAGGCACAAGCGAGCACACTACATGGATCGGCCATGTTCCCAGTCCTGACTTAGAGAGTTATTCACAGCTGTGTCTCTTTTGTCCTCAGGGCCAGTCTAAGGGCTGGCATCTGTATTTTCCCTCAGGTGTTATTGGGCTCATCTTAGCTCCGCTTCCTGCTCTTTCTCAAGGGTACCTGAACTTTCTTGCATTCACTGTCCTTTGAGGCCCTAAAATATATGGATGTCAATAGGATAAAGCTCAAGAAACAAAACCCATACTCTAGGAATGTATCATTATGTAGAGGAAAGCACAAAAGTTTTGGATTCTGAGTGACCTCAGTTTAATTGCAGCACTGGAACTCTGATTTGTGATGCTTAGCAATTTTGTTAAACTCTCTGTATTTCTGTTCCCATATTGCTGAGACAAAGATAAAATGTTTATTATATAGGGTTGATATGGTTAGATGGGATATATTATTAGCTTTGATGTTCATATATTATATTACAACATATGTCTTAATGTATCATATGAATATAATGTTACAATGACCTGTCATATAGCCAATAATTGCTCATCAGCAAGTATGTATTGAGTGATTACTACATGCCAGGCATTGCTCTATACCCTGAGAAAGAGAAATGAACAAAACACAGTCCCTGTGCTCATGAAGCTTACATTTGAATGGGGGAAGCCGGGCATCAAACAAATAAACAATTAAGCTTGTAAGACCAGGAGAGAAGAAATAGGAAACTGCTGAAAGGATTCAGTCAAGTAGACTTCCTTTATTTCTTTTAATTAAATTTTTTAAGTTTATTTTCCTTATTTTGAGAGAGAGAGAGAGAGAGAGAGTGAAAGAGAGTGACAGTGAGTGGAAAGGGAGAAGAGAGGGACAGAGAGAGAATCCCAAGTAGGCTCCATACTGACAATGCGGAGCTCTTGATGTGGGGCTCATATCCATGAACCATGAGATCATGACCTGAACTGAAACCAAAAGTTGGATGCTTAACAGACTGAGCCATCAAGGCACCCCTATTTCTCTTTTTAGACTTCCTATATAATATAGGATCTTTTTTGTTGTTGTTGTTAATGCTAGACTTGTCAAGGAAGATGCATAAATGGAAGATGTAATCCCTTGCCCAAAGGTTGATCAAGTAAATTGAGGCTATCTGCTTTTGAAAAGGCTGGTGAGCAGTATAAGATAGAGACAGTCTACAATTTCAGGCACAAGAAAGATTATAACTATTTTATTGTAGCACAATTTTCAACAGTAAAATAATGGAAAATTATCTTAATTCCATCAATAGGGGACTGATTAAAAATTACAGATTTTCCATTGGAATACTATGTAACAGTGAAAATATTATACTAACATGGAGTAAACTCCCAGATAAGATTTTATTTGAAAAAGAAAGGTGAAAAATATTATACACACATTATACAAATTTTATACATATATTTTATAGAAATAGATACACACACAGGCATACAAAACATGTAAATAGTAAATTTCTGATAAGATACACAGAGGTTGATCATTTCATTGCCTTTGAGGCAGAAATGTGGGGAAGCACACTGGTCAGTATTGAAAGGGAAATCTTTTGATCGTATGTTATTTTATACTTAACTAATTTTGTCATGTACATTTCTTAAATTTTTAATAAAAAAGAAAATTTTTTATAAAATTGAAACAAAATAACACTTTCATTCTGGTTCCTTCCCTATGAATTTCTAGCATTATGACCTAGAGGAAGATATTAAAATTACTCTATGTCCCACTACCTGTTGTGAGAAGGAAATGAAATATAGAAAACATGCCAAACCCTGGTGAATGTCATATAAGGCAAGCTTTTATCAAAATACTATTTAATGCAAGACTTGAAGGTTTCCAGCAAAGAGGGGAAGAGGCATTCCAGCTGACTTTATGATGACCAACATCACTGCTGTTACTGCTATCCACACTATCTCTGCAATAAAACCTAATTTTTGCAAATTGACTACTTTCTTTTTTCATGCACCAAATACACCAAATTCCTTCCTGCATTAGGATCTTTGCATGGATTAATCCATTTGTTTCTAATGTTTTCCTCCTAATCTTCACCTAGTTAATTCCTACTCAATTTTCTGATACCACTTTTCTGATATCCTGTTGTTACTTCCTCTAAAAGGAGTTCCCTGACTCTCTTGTATTATGCCTCAAAGAATTTTGTTCTTTTACTTCACAGTAATAGTAGCATTATATAATTATATATTTATATATTTATCTATGAATTCTTTGTTAAATCCCATGTAAATGGACTGTAGTGTCCTTGAAGGTATGGGCTCTATAAATCCAGTACTTAGTAGTGAGTATAAAAGGGACTATTGGTAAGTAAGCGTGGAAGCTGTGAGAACAGTGAGAAGACTTACATAATTCAGGGATAAGGGTCTGGCCAGGCCAACGGCAGTGGCAAATGGCAAAATGGGAATTGAAACAAAGAATGAGGAAGAATTTTGCCAAATAAGACTTAGCACTTAGAGACGGGTTGAATACTTCTGTGATAGCAGGATTAAATGTAGAATTATAACAGAGTAAAGCACTTTGGCACTTTTTGTTCTGTAGCTGTTTAATTACTTGTCTGTCTCCTTAAGGAGCTAAGCGCTCCTAGAAAGGCAGTATCTTGTTCATTGTTGTATGATCAGAATTCGGTATATAAATGTTCACTGGTTAAGTGAAAGAATATGTCAATGAAAGTGGAGTCAAAAAGAGGAATGAGTCATAAGGCCAAGGGCAATGGAAATGGAAATTAACACTACGGGATGAATAAAAAGTGCATTGCCAAGAAAGAATGTAAGGAGTTGAAGGCTGGTTAAATACTTCCATGACAGCAATTATTAAGTTGCAGTACACTGAAAAATATTTTAGTTTTATACTTATTTCTCTTACTGAAAGAGCACCAACTAAATAGCAACATCTCGTTCACCATATTACTCTCAGAATTCAGTATATAACCTTTCCTTGGTGGAATATAAAAATAAATAAATGAAGAATTGAATCAAAAAGAGGAGTAAACTGGGGTGCCTGGGTGGCTCAATGGGTTAAGCGTCTGACTTTAGCTCAGGTCATGATCTCATGGTTGGTGAGTTCGAGCCCTTCCTGGGGCTCTGTGCTGATAGCTCAGAGCCTGGAGCTTGTTTCGGATTCTGTGCCTCCCTCTCTCTCTGTTCGTCTCACACTCACACTCTGCCTCTCTCTCTCTCTTTCTCAAAAAGAAATAACCATTAAAAAAAAGAGAGAGAGGAGTAAATAGGGCCACCTGGGTAGCTCAGTTGGCTAAGCACCCAACTCTTGATTTAGACTCGGTTATGATCTCACCATTTTGTTTGTGAGTTGGAGCCCTAAACTGGGCTCCACATTGACAGAATGGAGCCTGCTTGGAATTCTCTCTCCCTCTGTCTCTGCCCGTCCCCCACTCACATGTATGCATATACATGTGCCCTCTCTCAAATAAATAAACTTTTTTTTTTAAAGAGGGGTAAATAATAAGAAAATATTGTCCAGTTTTGGTGATTGGAAGAATGTATTTGTGTTTTATTCTAAGTAAACCTTGAATTCAGGATGTCATCATGTAAGCATACCACACAAGGGATTAGAGCTGCTTTATGGTCTGTATGGGATCCTCAGCTAACTAGCTCAGCACACTCCTGATGAGCTCTGATTCTTGATCCCAATGTTTCAAGGTTTGAACTTTTATGCTAAGTAGGGTGCCTAGGTGTTCAAGTGCACCTTTCTCCCATCCTATGGACTCATGGTTGCATCATTCACATTTTGATTGGTGATATTCAGTCTCCACACAATTACATTATGGGTAATTAAGTTGTTTACTAGTTTGGACTATAGCAGATGGTTATCACTTCGGGGTGAGTTGTTTATATCAGCATATGCAAATAAATCTTCACAAACAACATACACTTATCAGTAAAGGGGTAGCCATGTTTACATCTTTTGGCGGACATTTTGGACAATTCTGGTAGGCATTTTGGGTTAAAATTTGGGGGCTATAAATGAAACAAGCCACCTAGAGAAAGACAAATACCATGTGATTTCACTCATACGTGGAATTTAAGAAACAAAACAAATGAACAAAGGAAAAAGAAAGACAAACTAAAAACTAGACTCTTAAATATAGAGAACGAATAGATGATTACCAGAGGAGAGGTGGGTGGGGAGTGACATAGGTGAAGGGGATTAAAAGTACACTTATCTTGATAAACACTGAGTAATATATGGAATTGTTGAGCCACTATATTGTACACCTGAAACTAATATAACACTATATATTAACTACACTGGAATTGAAATTAAAAAAATTTTAACTGTTAAAAAAATTGACAGGATCTTTTGAGAAAAGCACATTAATAATCAAAACAGAATGTATGGTAGGAAATTACTTAGTGGAAAACATATTTCCTGTGTTTATTGTTATTCTTATTGGGGAGAATGAAACATTCTCCATAAAAGTGTATTTCACACATTATAGTTAGGGAGCACTGTAGTAGATAGATACTTTACTGCCTAAGCAGAAATGGCTTAGAGGCAGCTAGAAACTTGAAACTCACACTTGGCTGAGAGGTCACTGCTAGAAATAAAGATTTGGGATTTGATCATTCATTTCAATATTTATTGAGTATTAGTGAGCTCCAGACAAAGGAATGTGAACATAAATAAGAGGTTGTCCTTATACTCAGCTGATAGATATGCATGAAAAATACAATTAATTACATTGTCTTAAGTGATTGGCAGCAATTTGTCTAAGTTATGATGTGTGACAAAGGTACCTGAACTCACCTTTGTCTAGTGGAATCAGAGAGGGTTTCTAGAAGAAACCATTATAATTGTATTCCAAAGAATAGAATTAGAGCTGTTGAAAGATAAGTATACGTTGACTTAGTATGGGGATGAAGTGGTGAGAGGGAGGAATTTTAGAAAAATTGTGTAAAGATATAAAGCCTACTGTAAGACATAGTAAAGGGGACTCTTTGAGTGGAAAGGAGAGACCAAAAGTGATCGTATAAAGGTAGGAAACACAAAAGCAGTAAAAATGAATCTTTCTGTAAAAAAATCAGTTAAGGAACTCACAAAAAAGTATATAAAATATAACAACATATACCTGAACATTGGGGAGGTGAGGAGAAAAGAATGGGTTCAAATTTAAAGGACCATTAACTTAATATAGACTGCTATGCCCAGAAGAGGTTATATACAAACCTAATGGTAACCATATATCAAAAACCACTAGTAAACATGCAAAGAATAAAGAGAAAGATATCCAAATATATCACTAAAGAAAGTCAGAAAAACATGAAAGGAAGATAAGAAAGGATTAGAGAAAATCTTCAGAAACAACCAGAAAACAAGTAATAAAATGGCAATAAATACTTATCTATTAATAATTACTTTGAACGTAAATGGATTAAATGCTCCAATCAAAAGACATAGGGTGACAGAATGGACAAAAAAACAAGACTCATCAGGACTCCCGGGTAGCTCAGTTGGTTGAGTGTCCAACTTTAGCTCAGGTTGTGATCATATGGTTCATGGGTTCGAGCTCCAGGTCAGGCTTTGTCCTGACAGTGCAGCACTGTCTCCCTCTCTCTCTGCCACTCCCCCACTTGTGCTCTCTCCCTCAAAAATAAATAAACATTAAAAAATTATTTAAAACAAAAATCCAAGACCCAGCTATATGTTTCCTACAAGAGACTCATTTTAGACCTGAAGACACCTGCAGATTGAAAGTGAGGGGATGGAGAAGTAGCTATCATGCAAATGGGTGTCAAAAGAAAGCCAGAGTATCATTACATATTTCAGACAAATAGACTTTAAAACAAAGACTGTAACGAGAGACAGAGATGGACACTATAATAATAAAGGGGACAATCCAACAAGAAGATAGAACTACTGTAAATATTTATGCACCCAACATAGGACACCCAAATACATAAAACAGTTAATAACAAACATAAAGGAAGAAATCAATAATAATACAACAATAGTAGGGGACTTTAACACCCATTTACATCAATAGACACATCATTTAGGCAGAAAATCAACAAGGAAACAACGGCTTTGAATGACGCACTGGACCAGATAGGCTTAACAGATGTATTCAGAACATTCCAGCCTAAAACAGCAGAATACACATTCTTTTCTAGTGCACATGGGACATTCTTCAGAACAGATCACATCTTAGGCCACAAAACTAGCCTCAACAAATTCAAGGAGACTGAAGTCATACCATGCATCTTTTCTGACGACAGTGCTATGAAATGCTAAAAGTCAACCATAAGAAAAAATCAGGAAAGATCACAAATACATGGAGGTTACATAACATGTTACTAAACAATGAATGGGTTAACCAGGAAATCAAAGAAGAAAATTAAAAAACATGAAAAAAAAATGAAGATGAAAACACAATGGACCAAAACCATTAGGATGCAGCAAAAGTAGTTCTTAGAGGGAAGTTTATACCAATAAAGGCTTACCCCAAGAAGTAAGAAAACTCTCAAACAACCTAGCCTTACACCTACAGGAGCTAGAAGAAAAACAACAAACAAAGCCTAAAACCACCAGAAGGAAAGAAATAATAAAGATTAGAGCAGAAATAAATGATTTATAAACAAACAAACAAACAAACAAACAAACAAACAAAAAACCCAGTAGGACAGATCAATGAAACCAAGATCTGGTTCTTTGAAAAAAATCAATGAAATTGATAAACCTCTAGCCAGACATATCAAGAAAAAAAGAGAAAGGACTCAAATAAATAAAATCACAAATGAGAGAGGAGAAATAACAGCCAACACCACAGAAAGACAAACAATTATAAGACAATGTTGTGAAAAACCATATGCCAACAAATTGGAATATGGAAGAAATGGACAAATTCCTAGGAACATATAACTTATGAAAACTTAAACAGGAAGAAATAGAAAATTTGATCAGACTTATAACCAGCAAAGAAATTTAACCAGTAATCAAAAAACTCCCTAAAAAGAAAAGCCCAGGACCAGACGGTTTCACAGGTGAATGCTACCAAAGACTTAAAGAACAGTCATATCTAGTCCTCTCAAACTATTCCAAAAAATAGAAAAGGAAGGAAAACTTCCAATTCATTCTATGAGGTCAGTATTACTCTGATACCAAACCAGATAAAAACACCACTAAAAAAGAGATAAGGCCAATATTCCTGATGAACATAGAGGCAAAATTCCTCAATAAAATATTAGCAAACCGAATGCAACAATACATTTAAAAAATTATTCACCATAATCAAATGGGATTTATTCCTGGGATGCAAGAATGTTTCAATATTCACAAATAAATTAGCATGATACATCACATCAATAAGAGAAAGGATAAGAACCATATGATCATTTTAATAAATGCAGAAAAAGCATTTCACAAAATACAACATCCACTCAGGATAAAAATCCTCAACAAAGTAGGTTTATAGGGAGCATACCTCAACATAATAAAGGCTACATATAAAAAACCCATAGCTAACATCGTACTCAATGGGGAAAACTGAGAGCTTTTCCTCTACGGTCAAGAACAAGACAAAAATGTCCACTCTAACCACTTCTATTCAACATAGTACTGGAAGTTCATAGCCACAGAAATCAGACAAGAAGAAGAAATAAATAGCATCCAAACCAGCAAGGAAAAAGTAAAGCTTTCACTATTTTCAGATGACATGATACTGTATATGGAAAATCCAAAAGACTACACCAAAAAATTGCTAGAACTGATAAATGAATTCAGTAAAGTCAAAGGATACAAAATCAATGCACTCTAGAAATCTGTTGCAATTCTATACACCAATAATGAAGCAGGGAAAAGGAAGTTAAAGGAAAAATCCCTTATACAGTTGCCCTCAGCAAAATAAAATACCTAGGAATAAACCTAACCAAGAGGTAAAAGATCTGTACTCTGAAAACTGTAAACACTGGTGAAAAAAAAAAAAATTGAAGCTGACACAAAGAAATGGAAAGACATTTCATGCTCATGGATTGGAAGAACAAATATTGTTAAAATGTTTACACTACCCAAAGCAATCTACATATTTAATGCAATACCTATCAAAATACCACCAGCAGTTTTCAGAATTAGAACAAACAATCCTAAAATTTGTATGGAACCACAAAAGATGAAGAATAGCCAAAGAAATCTTGAAAAAGAAAAGCAAAGCTGGAGAATTCCAGACTTCAAGTTATATTACAAAGCTGTAGTAATTAAAGCAATATGGTACTGGCACAAAATAGACACATAGGTCAATACAACACAGTCAAGAACTCAGAAATAAACCCACAACTACGTGGTCCATTAATCTTTGACAAAGCAAGAAAGAATAACCAATGGGAAAAGGACAGACTCTTCCACAAATGGTGTTGGAAAAACTAGACTGCAACATGCAAAAGAATGAAACTGGACCACTTTCTTACACCATACACAAAAATAAATTCAAAATGGATTAAAGACCTAAATATAAGACCTGAAATTAAACAAATCATAGAAGAGAACACAGGGAGTAACCTGTTTGACATTAGCCACGGCAACTGTTTTCTAAATATGTCTCACAAGGTAAGGAAACAAAAGCAAATATAAACTATTGGGACTACATCAAAATAAAAATCTTATGCACAGTGAAGGAAACCATCAACACAACTAAAAGCAAACTTTGGAAATGAAGAAGATATTTGCAAATGACATATTTGATAAAGGGTTAGTATCCAAAACATATAAAGACCTTATCAAATTCAACACACACACATACACACACAAATAATCCAATTAAAAAATGGACAGTATATATGAATAGACACATTCATATGTCTTCTCCAAAGACATCCAGATGGCCAACAGACACATGAAAAGATGTTCATCATCACTTACCATCAGGGAAATGCAAATCAAAACTACAATGAGATATCACCTCATACCTGTCAGAATGGTTAAAATTAACAACCCAAAAAACCACAGTGTTGGTGAGGATTAGAGAAAAAGGAACACTCATGCACTGTTGGTGGGAATGCAAACTGGTGCAGCCACTGTGGAAACCAGTATGGAGGTTCTTCAAGAAGTTAAAAATAGAACTACCATATATCCAGAAATCACACTACTGGGTATTTACCCAAAGATACAAGAACACTAATTCAAAAGAATACATGCACCCCAATGTTTATAGCAGCATTATTTACAGTAGCCAAATTCTAAAAGCAGCACAAGTGTCCATCAATTGATGAATGGATAAAGATTTTATATATATATATATATACATATATATATATATATGTATATATATATATATATACACACATATGTTAAAATATATAAATATACACACATATAATGGAATATTAGTCATAAAAAAGAATGAAATCTTGCCATTTGCAATGACATGGATGGATCTAGATAGGATAATGCTAAGTGAAATAAGTCAGTCAGAAAGACAAATACCGTATGTCTATTATGTCTAATATGTGGAATTTAAGAAACAAAACAAAAGACCAAAGGGGAAAGAGAGAGAGATAACCCAAGAAACAGACAATTATAGAGAACAAACTGATGGTTACAAGAAGGGAGGTGGGTGGGGAAATGGGTTAAATAGGAGTGCATCTATGATGAGCACCAGGTGATGTATGAAGTTGCTGAATCACTATATTGTATCTCTGAAACTAATATAATACTGTATGTTAACTAAGAGGAATTAAAATAAAAACTTTAAAAGAAAAAAAGATATGTCTTCATAATAATTTCTACTATTTATTGACCACTTACTCTGTGCCAAGTATATTTTTCATTCAGAGATTAAATTACTTTATGAATACTTCTAATGATCCCAAACAAATAGCTCCTCACACAGTAGATCATATCATTCTTAAGTTGATGTCAATATTGTGTTTTCTTCTGTTTTGTTCCATTTGCTCCTTTCACTCTCCTAAGAGCTCTTTTAATCTGTGTTAAATTTTTTTCATGTTAAAATTATTTTATTTCCCCTTCTTTCTAGTTTCTACTTCTATATTTTAGAGAAGGCATTACGCAAAAATTTTAAGGTACATGATATTTTAGATTCAGATTGTAATTCTAGCTTTGACACTTTAATAGTTGTGACTGTTCAACAAGCTACTTGCTCTTTTGAAGCAAATACCCTATTTTACCAATTGTGATAAAGCCTGTGAGGAAAAATTGGTAATTCATTTAAAAATATTTAAACGCATATTTGCCTGTCAATAAATGTTAGCTACCTACTTATCCTGTTCCCTGGGAGGAGGTAGACTTTATATGGATTTCTCATGTTATAATTGCAGCAAACATCCATGAGAATTCTGCATAACTGATCTCCCACATTGAACTGAAAGAGATACTAATGTATAGAAAGGCTCACGAAGCTCAAGTGAAAAGAGTTGGCTTATGTAATTTTGATTTTATCATTATTATATTATTATGTGTTAACTTATTTGATTTTATCATTTTATATTATTATAGGTTAAATATTGTTATGACTATGTTGTAGAATTACATTATTATATCTCATAGATTGGGAAATATAAGGATAAAAATTTAGAGTAATTTCTATGAATTTGCATAACTGTTAAGTACCAGATATGGGACTTAAACCCCTGTCTTTCAGACTGTAAATTGTTGAGGGGAATAAAAAGGACTATATTTAGAGAAAGTAGAAGGGCACGGTGTGGAGGGAAAGATAGTTCAGGAGGGCAAGAGTTGACTATTCATTCAACGATATGGTTGAAGTATGGTAATAACTGAAATTGGAAAAATAAAGCTAGAGCTGATGTATAAAGGGGCTCATATTATAGAAGAACATTAATTTCATTCTGAAGATGAGGGTGGATTGTAAGGATTTTAAGCACGAAAATGACAGATTTTCACAAGCACACTTAGAAAGAACTCTAGAGACGAGACGGTAAGGAGGAGGGATTAGAATGAGGTGCATATGTAAGTCTGCAGTATCACTGGAGGCTGGGAGATCAGCTAGGAGGCTCTAGGAATAATCCTGGTGGGAGATAGAAGCCAATATCCAAATTTAATCTCCACAAGGAGGCTTCATCTCCACAGGATTTGTTGAAACCCTGGCAATGGATGGGATCTCTGAGATAGTACACAAGGAAGACGGAAGAAGAGGGCCAACCTCTGAACTCCCAGGACAAGTAGAGTTCAAAAGGACTTGAGAAATAATACAAAAGAATCTGCACTTGGACGTGTGTGTGGAGAATAGCATGGAAATTCGTGGTTATGGAAAGCAAGACAACAAAAATTCCAAGGGCAATATTCCATTTACGCAAGCATCAAAGAGAACCTGAAAAGCATTTGATTTCCTCAAGAATCTCTGGCCCAAGTCTGAGATCACTGGACTCTGTTGTAATTCCTCCCCTCTCAGGCCTTGGCCCCTCCTGACTTCTAGCTGCAGAATCAGTCTCGGAGAGCTCCAAGAGACCCTGGAGGCCTGAGAGTGAAAGCCTAGGAGTCTCTGCTCTGAGGCAGCTCTAATGCAGGCTGAGCTCTGTTCTCACTGGCTTCTATCCTCAGACTCCTCCACCCTGGGGTTGTAGGCTAACCAGCCTATTAATGAGCAGTCATAGCCTGTGACCTCATTAAAAAGTTGTTAATGAGGCACACTGCTGTTTAGGGAGCAGTTGACTGAGGCACCCACTGGTCTGTCCCAGGGGCCAGAGGGAAAGCTTATGTGAATAGGTAGGATCAGATCTGGGGAGAGGGCTAATGAACTCAGGCTGCACAGCCACACCTCCTAACGAACTCATCTTGGAAAGCAGGCCAGCTTTGAAGCTCAAATCCCTGCTGGCCTGCATGCTTACAGGAGTAGATGCAGTCCAGACCAGGAATGAATTTACTCTGATCTGTCAGCTCTGCTGAATGCCTGCTCTGCTGACCCATTTTGATGGAGGACTTCAAATTCTGAGATTAAGAGATGGTTTTGTGTTGTACTGAGTTTGTGGCTCATGAACAGGTAGATAAGCCTTTTGACCATTCTCTAGCCAAAGGCTTTGTCCCAGGCCACTCATTCTCCATACTACTGCCAGGACAGGCTTTCCAAACACACAGCTTTGTTAATTCACGCTTAAAATCTTTTAATAGAAATAGTGACGAAAAAGAATGAAATCTTGCCATTTGCAAAAACATGGATGGAACTTGAATGTTTATGCTAAGCAAAATAAGTCAGTCAGAGAAAGATAAATATCATATGACTTCAGTCATATGTGGAATTTAAGAAACAGAATAGATGAACATAGAGGAAGAGAAGGAAAAATAAGTAAATAAGTAAATAAGTAAAAGTAAAAAAGTAAAAATAGGTAAAAGGCAGAGAGTGAGGCAAACCATAAGAGACTCTTAAATACAGAGAACAACCTGAGAGTTGCTGGAGGGGAAGTGGGTGCAGGGATGGGCTAAATGGGTGATGGGCATTAAGGAGGGCACTTGTTGGAATGAACACTGGATGTTATATGTAAGTGTTAAATCACTGGGTTTTACTCCTGAAACAAGTACTAGACTGTATGTTAACTAATTTGAATTTAAATAAGTAAATTTAAAAAATGATTCACAAAATAAATTAAGTCTTCAGCATAGAAGTGCTTTGAATATTTGATTCCTGTCTATCTCCCTATCCCAATCTCTTCCAGACTTCTCTTCCATGTTCTCATTTTCATCACCACTTCATTTCATTTCACTACTATCATCATCACCATTATAATGGTTACCATTATTATAATTAATATTTCTATAGTTCTTATATATGTTGCAGCATTTTACATATATTAATCATTTAAACTTCACAGCAACTCAATAAAGTAGGTTAGGCTATTAATCATCTCCATTTTATATAGATGACCCTAAGTCAAGGGATACTGTATAACTTGTCCAATGTCTTACAGCTTACTCAGAAAGATGACGCCAGCAGCACTTGGGTGGTTCAGTTGGTTAAGCGCCCAACTCTTGATTTCAGCTCAGTTCATGATCTCACGGTTCGTGGGATTGAGCCCCATGTCAGGCTCTGCACTAACAGGGTGGAGCCTGCTTGGGATTCTTTCTCTCTCTCTCTCTCTCTCTCTCTCTCTCTCTCTCTCTCTCTCTCTATCCCTCCCTCCCTCCCTCCCCCACTCCCTCTCTTCCTGTCTCTCAAAATAAATAAACATTAAAAAGAAAGAAAGAGGGGGGCCTGGGTGGCTCAGTTGGTTAAGCATCTGACTTTGGCTCAGGTCATGATCTTGTGGTTTGTGGGTTCAGGCCCTGCATTGGGCTCTGCGCTGACAGCTCAGAGCCTGGAGCCTACTTTGGATTCTGTGTCTGCCTCTCCCTCTGCTTCTCCCCCACTCACACTCTGTCTCTCTCTCTCTCTGTTGCAAAAATAGAAAGAAAGCAAGAAAGCAAGCAAGAAAGAAAGATGGAGCCAGACTTACAAGCTCAGGCATTTTGGCTTCAGAGTTTACACTCTTACCCATTTGAAGATTTAGGCTTCTGCACCTTTTGTGCTTACTACCTATTTGTCTTGCAATTTCTTATTTTACATATAATCTTAAACCTTGGCTGTCATTCCTTCTCTTACACTTCTTGGTTTGCTACTACTTCCAATCATTATGCATATATTATTATGCAGAATTCTGATGTTTGTATGTCTGTCTCCCCACTGGACTGAAACTTCTTGTGGACCAAAGATTGAGTTGGGTTCAGTAACTGTTATTATGGTTTTACTGAATCTTTTACTATTTATTATATTAGTTTTAACATACACAATGCTATATTCATTTTGAGAAACTGCAACGTGAATTCTTGACCTTTCTCTTGCTGCCCTGCCTCTACTGCCATATGTGCTCTTCCTACCTCCTTTTCAATCTCAATAAAAGGAACATCTAACAACATGTTATTTATCCCAGAAATATATATGTAGCTTTGGTACCTATACAAAAGTAAACTATCATCAGCTCTCCCCTGGTCTACTGCCATTCCTGCTAGTCTCTCTCTATACTCTTGCCACCTACAATAAATTATCTACCAGTAGACATACTTATCTTTTTTTTAAAATGCCCCTTGCTGAAAATGCTTCCATTGTTTTCCATTGCATTTATATATATATATATATTTTTTATTTTTTAATATATGAAATTTACTGTCAAATTGGTTTCCATACAACACCCAGTGCTCATCCCAAAAGGTGCCCTCCTCAATACCCATCACCCACCCTGCCCTCCCTCCCACCCCCCATCAACCCTCAGTTTGTTCTCAGTTTTTAACAGTCTCTTATGCTTTGGCTCTCTCCCACTCTAACCTCTTTTTTTTTTTTCCTTCCCCTCCCCCATGGGTTTCTGTTACGTTTCTCAGGATCCACATAAGAGTGAAACCATATGGTATCTGTCTTTCTCTGTATGGCTTATTTCACTTAGCATCACACTCTCCAGTTCCATCCACATTGCTACAAAAGGCCATATTTCATTTTTTCTCATTGCCACATAGTATTCCATTATGTATATAAACCACAATTTCTTTATCCATTCATCAGTTGATGGACATTTAGGCTCTTTCCATAATTTGGCTATTGTGGAGAGTGCTGCCATAAACATTGGGGTACAAGTGCCCCTATGCATCAGTACTCCTGTATCCCTTGGACAAATTCCTAGCAGTGCTATTGCTGGGTCATAGGGTAGGTCTATTTTTAATTTTCTGAGGAACCTCCACACTGCTTTCCAGAGCGGCTGCACCAATTTGCATTCCCACCAACAGTGCAAGAGGGTTCCCGTTTCTCCACATCCTCTCCAGCATCTATAGTCTCCTGATTTCTTCATTTTGGCCACTCTGACTGGCGTGAGGTGATATCTGAGTGTGGTTTTGATTTGTATTTCCCTGATAAGGAGCGACGTTGAACATCTTTTCATGTGCCTGTTGGCCATCCGGATGTCTTCTTTAGAGAAGTGTCTATTCATGTTTTCTGCCCATTTCTTCACTGGGTTATTTGTTTTTCGGGTGTGGAGTTTGATGAGCTCTTTATAGATTTTGGATACTAGCCCTTTGTCCGATATGTCATTTGCAAATATCTTTTCCCATTCCGTTGGTTGCCTTTTAGTTTTGTTGGTTGTTTCCTTTGCTGTGCAGAAGCTTTTTATCTTCATAAGGTCCCAGTAATTCACTTTTGCTTCTAATTCCCTTGCCTTTGGGGATGTGCCGAGTAAGAGATTGCTACGGCTGAGGTCAGAGAGGTCTTTTCCTGCTTTCTCCTCTAAGGTTTTGATGGTTTCCTGTCTCACATTCAGGTCCTTTATCCATTTTGAGTTTATTTTTGTGAATGGTGTGAGAAAGTGGTCTAGTTTCAACCTTCTGCATGTTGCTGTCCAGTTCTCCCAGCACCATTTGTGAAAGAGACTGTCTTTTTTCCATTGGATGTTCTTTCCTGCTTTGTCAAAGATGAGTTGGCCATACGTTTGTGGGTCTAGTTCTGGGGTTTCTATTCTATTCCATTGGTCTATGTGTCTGTTTTTATGCCAATACCATGCTGTCTTGATGATGACAACTTTGTAGTAGAGGCTAAAGTCTGGGATTGTGATGCCTCCTGCTTTGGTCTTCTTCTTCAAAATTACTTTGGCTATTCGGGGCCTTTTGTGGTTCCATATGAATTTTAGGATTGCTTGTTCTAGTTTAGAGAAGAATGCTGGTGCAATTTTGATTGGGATTGCATTGAATGTGTAGATAGCTTTGGATAGTATTGACATTTTACCAATATGTATTCTTCCAATCCATGAGCAGGGAATGTCTTTCCATTTCTTTATATCTTTTTCAATTACCTGCATAAGATTTCTATAGTTTTCAGCATACAGATCTGTTACATCTTTGGTTAGATTTATTCCTAGGTATTTTATGCTTCTTGGTGCAATTGTGAATGGGATCAGTTTCTTTATTTGTCTTTCTGTTGCTTCATTGTTAGTGTATAAGAATGCAACTGATTTCTGTACATTGATTTTGTATCCTGCAACTTTGCTGAATTCATGTATCAGTTCTAGCAGACTTTTGGTGGAGTCTATCGGATTTTCCATGTATAATATCATGTCATCTGCAAAAAGCGAAAGCTTGACTTCATCTTTGCCAATTTTGATGCCTTTGATTTCCTTTTGTTGTCTGATTGCTGATGCTAGAACTTCCAGCACTATGTTAAACAGCAGCGGTGACAGTGGGCATCCCTGTCGTGTTCCTGATCTCAGGGAAAAAGCTCTCAGTTTTTCCCCGTTGAGGATGATGTTAGCTGTGGGCTTTTCATAAATAGCTTTTATGATCTTTAAGTATGTTCCTTCTATCCCGACTTTCTCAAGGGTTTTTATTAAGAAAGGGTGCTGGTTTTTGTCAAAGGCCTTTTCTGCATCGATTGATAGGATCATATGGTTCTTCTCTTTTTTTTTGTTAATGTGATGTATCACGTTGATCGATTTGCGAATGTTGAACCAGCCCTGCATCCCAGGAATGAATCCCACTTGATCATGGTGAATAATTCTTTTTATATGCTGTTGAATTCGATTTGCTAGTATCTTATTGAGAATTTTTGCATCCATATTCATCAGGGATATTGGCCTGTAGTTCTCTTTTTTTACTGGGTCTCTGTCTGGTTTAGGAATCAAAGTAATACTGGCTTCATAGAATGAGTCTGGAAGTTTTCCTTCCCTTTCTATTTCTTGGAATAGCTTGAGAAGGATAGGTATTATCTCTGCTTTAAACGTCTGTTAGAACTCCCCTGGGAAGCCATCTGGTCCTGGACTCTTATTTGTTGGGAGATTTTTGATAACCGATTCAATTTCTTCGCTGGTTATGGGTCTGTTCAAGCTTTCTATTTCCTCCTGATTGAGTTTTGGAAGCGTGTGGGTGTTTAGGAATTTGTCCATTTCTTCCAGGTTGTCCAATTTGTTGGCATATAATTTTTCATAGTATTCCCTGATAATTGTTTGTATCTCTGAGGGATTGGTTGTAATAATTCCATTTTCATTCATGATTTTATCTATTTGGGTCATCTCCCTTTTCTTTTTGAGAAGCCTGGCTAGAGGTTTGTCAATTTTGTTTATTTTTTCAAAAAACCAACTCTTGGTTTCGTTGATCTGCTCTACAGTTTTTTTAGATTCTATATTGTTTATTTCTGCTCTGATCTTTATTATTTCTCTTCTTCTGCTGGGTTTAGGCTGCCTTTGCTGTTCTGCTTCTATTTCCTTTAGGTGTGCTGTTAGGTTTTGTATTTGGGATTTTTCTTGTTTCTTGAGATAGGCCTGGATTGCAATGTATTCCTCTCAGGACTGCCTTCGCTGCGTCCCAAAGTGTCTGGATTGTTGTATTTTCATTTTCGTTTGTTTCCATATATTTTTTAATTTCTTCTCTAATTGCCTGGTTGACCCACTCATTCTTTAGTAGGGTGTTCTTTAACCTCCATGCTTTTGGAGGTTTTCCAGACTTTTTCCTGTGGTTGATTTCAAGCTTCATAGCATTGTGGTCTGAAAGTATGCATGGTATAATTTCAATTCTTGTATACTTATGAAGGGCTGTTTTGTGACCCAGTATATGATCTATCTTGGAGAATGTTCCATGTGCACTCAAGAAGAAAGTATATTCTGTTGCTTTGGGATGCAGAGTTCTAAATATATCTGTCAAGTCCATCTGATCCAATGTATCATTCAGGGCCCTTGTTTCTTTATTGACTGTGTGTCTAGGTGATCTATCCATTTCTGTAAGTGGAGTGTTAAAGTCCCCTGCAATTACCACATTCTTATCAATAAGGTTGCTTATGTTTATGAGTAATTGTTTTATATATTTTTGGGGCTCCGGTATTCGGCGCATAGACATTTATAATTGTTAGCTCTTCCTGATGGATAGACCCTGTAATTATTATATGATGCCCTTCTTCATCTCTTGTTACAGCCTTTAATTTAAAGTCTAGTTTGTCTGATATAAGTATGGCTACTCCAGCTTTCTTTTGGCTTCCAGGAGCATGATAAATAGTTCTTCATCCCCTCACTCTCAATCTAAAGGTGTCCTCAGATCTAAAATGAGTCTCTTGTAGACAGCAAATAGATGGGTCTTGTTTTTTTTATCCATTCTGATACCCTATGTCTTTTAGTTGGCACATTTAATCCATTTACATTCAGTGTTATTATAGAAAGATACGGGTTTAGAGTCATTGTGATATCTGTATGTTTTATGCTTGTAGTGATGTCTCTGGTACTTTGTCTCACAGGATCCCCCTTAGGATCTCTTGTAGGGCTGCTTTCGTGGTGACAAATTCCTTCAGTTTTTGTTTGTTTGGGAAGACCTTTATCTCTCCTTCTATTCTAAATGACAAACTTGCTGGATAAAGGATTCTCGGCTGCATATTTTTTCTGTTTACACACTGAAGATATCGTGCCAAGCCTTTCTGGCCTGCCAAGTTTCAAAGGAGAGATCAGTCACGAGTCTTATAGGTCTCCCTTTATATGTGAGGGCACGTTTATCCCTTGCTGCTTTCAGAATTGTCTCTTTATCCTTGTATTTTGCCAGTTTCACTATGATATGTCGTGCAGAAGATCGATTCAAGTTGTGTCTGAAGGGAGTTCTCTGTGCCTCTTGGATTTCAATGCCTTTTTCCTTCCCCAGTTCAGGGAAGTTCTCAGCTATAATTTCTTCAAGTACCCCTTCAGCACCTTTCCCTCTCTCTTCCTCCTCTGGGATACCAATTATGCGTATATTATTTCTTTTTAGTGTATCACTTAGTTCTCTAATTTTTCCCTCATACTCCTCGATTTTTTTATCTCTCTTTCTCTCAGCTTCCTCTTTTTCCATAACTTTATCTTCTAGTTCACCTATTCTCTCCTCTGCCTCTTCAATCCGAGCTGTCGTCGTTTCCATTTTGTTTTGCATTTCGTTTAAAGCGCTTTTCAGCTCCTCGTGACTGGTCCTTAGTCCCTTGATCTCTCTGGCAAGAGATTCTCTGCTGTCCTGTATACTGTTTTCAAGCCCAGCGATTAATTTTATGACTATTATTCTAAATTCACTTTCTGTTATATTATTTAAATCCTTTTTGATCAGTTCATTAGCTGTTGTTATTTCCTGGAGATTCTTCTGAGGGGAATTCTTCCGTTTGGTCATTTTGGATAGTCCCTGGAGTGGTGAAGACCTGCAGGGCACTTCCCCTGTGCTGTGGTGTATAACTGGAGTTGGTGGGCGGGGCCGCAGTCCGACCTGATGTCTGCCCCCAGCCCACCGCTGGGGCCACAGTCAGACTGGTGTGTGCCTTCTCTTCCCCTCTCCTAGGGGCGGGATTCCCTGTGGGGTGGCATGGCCTGCCTGGGCTACTTGCACACTGCCAGGCTTGTGTTGCTGGGGATCTGGCATATTAGCTGGGGTGGGTAGGCAAGGTGCACGGGGCAGGAGGGGCAGGATTAGCTCGCTTCTCCTTAGGTGATCCACTTCAGGAGGGGCCCTGTGGCAGCGGGAGGGAGTCAGATCTGCTGCAGGAGGTTTGGCTCCGCAGAAGCACAGAGTTGGGTGTTTGCGCGGAGCGAGCAAGTTCCTGGCAGGAACTGGTTCCCTTTGGGATTTTGGCTGGGGGATGGGCGGGGGAGATGGCGCTGACGAGCGCCTTTGTTCCCCGCGAAGCTGAGCTCTGCTGTCTGGGGGCTCAGCAGCTCTCCCTCCCTTTGTCCTCCAGCCTTCCCGCTTTCTGAGCAGAGCTGTTAACTTATGACCTCCCAGAGGCTAAGTCGCGCTTGCTGTCGGAACACAGTCCGTCTGGCCCCTCCGCTTTTGCCAGCCAGACTCGGGGGCTCTGCTTGGCCAGCGAGCCGCCCCTCCGCCCCGGCTCCCTCCCGCCAGTCTGTGGAGCACCGCCTCGCCGCCCTTCCTACCCTCTTCCGTGGGCCTCTCGTCTGCGCTTGGCTCCGGAGACTCCGTTCTGCTAATCCTCTGGCGGTTTTCTGGGTTCTTTAGGCAGGTGTAGGTGGAATCTAAGTGATCAGCAGGACGCGCGGTGAGCCCAGCGTCCTCCTAAGCCGCCATCTTCCCTCCAACTAGTCCCATTGCATTTATATTAAATCCAACATCTATAGGGACGCCTAGGTGGCTCAGGCCATTAAGCATCCAACTTCGGCTCAGGTCATGATCTTGCAGTTCGTGAGTTCAAGCCCCATGTCAGGCTCTGTGCTTACAGCTCAGAGCCTGGAGCCTGCTAAGGATTCTGTGTCTCCCTCTCTCTCTGCCTCTCCTACGCTCATGCTCTCTCTCTCAAAAATAAAAAAAAAAAGAATAAAAAAAACCGTTAAAAAATCCAACATCTATAATATAGTCCAAAAAGCTCTGTATAGTCTGACCTCTTTTTACCTGTATAATCAATTTTACTTCTCCTGTCCTTATTCATACATTTCAACCAAATGGATTTTTCCTGATTTTGATTTCATGGTTAATACTAACCTCACAGGTAAATTGGGAAGTATTCCCTCCTTTTTAATTTTTTGGAAGAGTGTGTGAACGATTGGTTTTAATTCATCTTTAAAAGCATGGTAGAAATGAGCAATGAAGCCATCTGACTGTGGGCTTTTGTTTGTGGGAAGTTTTTTTTTTTTATTATTAATTCCAGTTCTTATTATTGGTCTGTTGAGATTTTCTGTTTTATTTTAGTCAGGTTTGGTTTGTGTGTTTCTAGAAATTTTCCCATTTCATCTGGGTCATCTAAATTGTTTCCATGCAGTTATTCATAGAGTCCATTATAACCCTTTTTATTCTAGGAAGGTTGGTGGTAATGACTTCTTTTTCATTCCTGTTTTTAGTAATTTCAGCCTTCTATTTTTTTCTAGAACAGTCTACTTAAATGTTGGTCAATTTTAGAGGTATTTTCCAAGAACTGACTTCTGGTTATGTTGGTTTTCTGTATTTTTATTCTATACTTCATTTCTGCTGTAAAATTTTTAGTATCTTATAAAAATCTTTATTATGTCCTTCCTTTTGCTCACTTTGTGTTTATTTTGCTCTTCTATTTCTAGTTTCTTAAGATGGAATATTAGGATATTTGTTTGAGATCTTTCTTTTTTATTGCAGTGTAATTGACATAGAACATTTTATTAGTTTAAGGTATGCAACATAAAGGCTCAATATTTGTGTATATTCTGAAATGATCACCAAAATCAATGTAGTTAACATCATCACCATACATAGTTGCACATGTTTTCTTTATTATGAGAATTTCTAAGATTTACTCTCTTAGCAACTTTCAAATATGCAATGCAATGTTATTAACTACTGTCTCTATGCTGCATATTATATCCCATGACTTATTTACTTTATAACTGGAAGTTTGTACCTTCTGACCCCCTTTACCTATTTTACCCATCTCTTCACCCTTCTCTGGCAACCATCAATCTATTCCCTGTATCCATGAGTTCAGTTTTTTGTTTTGGCTTTGTTTTTCTTTTAGATTCCACATATAAGTTAAGTCATACAGCATTTGCCTTTCCCTGTCTGACTTATTTAACTTAGCATAATGCCCTCAAGGATCATTCATGTTGTCACAGATGACAAGGTTTTCTTCTTTTTAAGGCTGAATAATATTCTACTCTGTATAGATATCTCATCTTTTTTATCCATTCATCCATTGATGGACACCTAGATTGTTTCCATGTCTTGGCTATTGCAAATAATGTTCCAGTAAAAACAAGGGTGCATATATCTCTTCAATTTATTGTTTTCTTCCTTTTTTTTTTTTTTTTTTTTGGATTAATACCCAGAGGTGGACTTGCTGGATTATATGGTAGTTCTATTTTTAAATTTTCAGGAACCTCCATACTGTCTTCCATCGTGGCTGCACCAATTTACATTCCCACCAACAGTGGAGATGGGTTCCCTTTTCTCCACATCCTCACCAACACTTGTTATTTATTGTCTTTTTGATAATAGCCACCCTACCAGGTATGAGGTGGTATCTCATTGTGATTTTGATTTGTATTTCTGTGATAATTAGTGATGCTAAGCACCTTTTCATGTACCTGTTGGCTATCAGTATGTCTTCTTTGGAAAAAGGTCTACTCAAGTCTCTATCCATTTTTTAATCACATTGTTCATTTTATTACTGAATTGTATAAGTTCTTTATATATTTTGGGTATTGATCCCTTATGCAAAATATTTTCTTATATTTGGGTAATGATCCCTTATGCAAAATATTTTCTCCCATTCTGTAAGTTGCATTTTTGTTTGGTTGATGGTTTTATTTGCTGTGCCAAAAGCTTTTTAGTTTGACATTGTTCCACTTGTTTATTTTTGCTTTTGTTGCCTCTGTTTTTGGTGAAAAATCCTAAAAATCATCACCAAGATCAATGTCAAGGAACCTACCACCTAAGTTTTCATCTAAGAGTTTTATAGCTGATGAATTTACATTCAAGTCTTTAATCCATGATTGAGTTAATTTTTGTATATGTTGTAAGATAGTAGTCTAGTTTCATTCTTTTGCATGTGGTTGTCCAGTTTTCCCAACACAATTTATTGAAGAGACTATTCTTTCCTTGTTGTATAATCTTGGCTACTTTGTCGTAAATTAATTGACCATATATGCATAGATTTATTCCTGGGATCTCTATTCTCTTCCATTGATCTATGTGTATGATTTTATGGAAATACCATATTGTTTCATTACTGTAGCTTTGTAATATAGTTTGAAATCAGGAAGCATGATGCCTCCAGTTTTTTTTTCCCCTTTTTTAAATGTTTGTTTGTTTGTTTGTTTGTTTGTTTTAAAAGACAGAGCATAAGCAGGGGAGGGGGTGTGGGGTGGGGGAGAGAGAATTCCAAGCAGGCTTAGCACATGGACCCCAACGTGGGGCTTGATCCCACAACAGCAAGATCATGACCTGAGCCAATATCAAGAGCCAGACTCTTAACTGACTGAGTGACTCAGGTGTCCCTGTTCTTCTTTCTTAAGATTGCCTTGGCTGCTGGGCCTCTTTTGTGGTCCCATACAAACTTTAGGATTATTTGTTCTGTTTCTGTGAAAAAATTCCATTGGAATTTTGATGGGGATAACATTGAATCTGTAGATCACTTTGAGCAGTATGGATATTTTAACAATGTTAATTCTTCCAATTCATGAGCATGGAATATCTTTCCGTTTATTTGTGTCTTCAGTTTATTTCATCTATGTCTTATAATTTTCAGTAGACAGGTCTTAAAACTTCTTGTTTAAGTTTATTCCTAAATATTTTATTCTTTTTAATGCAATTGTAAATGGGATTTTTCTCCTTAATTTCTCTTTGTAATAGTTTGTTTTTAGTGTATGGAAACACAACCGATTTTTTATGTGACTTGTATCCTGCAGTTTCACTGAATTCATTTATTAGTTCTAATAGTTTTTTGGTGACATCTGTAGGTTTTCATAAGATATGGTGTGATAGTTTTTCTTCTTCCATTCCAACTTAGATGACTTTTGTTTCTTTTTCTTGCCTAATTGCTCTGGCTAGGGCTTCCAATACTGTCTTGAATAAAAGTGCTGAGGGTGGGCATCATTATCTTTTGCCTGATCTTAAGAGCTTTCAGTTTTTACCTTTGAGAATGAAATTAGCTGTAGGCTTCTCATATATGGACCTAACGTTAAGTGCATTCTCTCTATGCCTACTTTGTTAAGAATGGATATGAATATTGTCAGTTTTGAATACTGTTAGATGCTTCAGCATCTAATAAGATATTCATGTAATTTTTATTCTTTATTTTGCTAATGTGGCTAATCATGTTGATTGATTTGTGGATGTCAATCATATTTGCTTCCCTGGAATAAATCCCGCTTGATAATGCCATGATCCCTTTACTGTATTGTTGAATTCAGTCTGCTAATATTTTGTTGAGAATTTTAACATCCATGTTCATCAGGAATATTGGCCTCTAATTTCCTTTCTGGTGGTGTCCTTGTCTTGTTTTGGTATCAGGATGATGCTGGCCTCATAAAATGAATTTGGAAATCTTCTCTTCTCTTCTATTTTATGGAAGAGTTTGAAAAGGACTGGTATTAATTCTTCTTTAAATGTTTGGTAGAATTCACAGGTGAAACCATCTTGTCCTGAACTTTTGATTTTTAAGAGGATTTTGATAGTTGATTCAATATTCTTACCAGTAGTCAATTTTTTCAGTTTTTCTATTTCTTCTATGATTCAGCCTTGATAGATTGTATGTTTATAGGAATTTATCTATTTCTTTTAGGTTTGTTATCATGTAATTGTTCATAGTAGTCTCATACAATCCTTTTTATTTTTGTGTATGTCAGAAGATGCCTAGTAGTGAGTCAGAACTTTGGCCACCACCCGACAGTAATGAGGCCACCCATTGTGGTATCAGTGGAAGACATATAGGAAGCAATAAGTAAGCGGTCTTACTCCTCCTGGGAAGGTGTCATTGGAATAATGGGTAGCTAAAACTCCCATCCTTGCCCAGCTATAGTGAGAAGCTCCACATTTGGATTTTAATGGAGGGTGAAAAATGAATCAAGAATTCTACCCAAACCTGGCAATAACAAGGTCATCTCTTTCTCATGTAGGAGAAATGTCAGAGAAAACCAGTTACAGCAGAAGGTTTAAATCAGATGAAAGTCTCATAAGAGAATACCAAATATATGCTGGTTTCAATACATAATTACTCATCATACCAAGAACAAGGGAGATCTCAAACTAAATGACAAAAACCATCAAGGGATGCTAATTCTGGTATTATAGAAATGTTAGAATTATGGAAAAAGATTTTAAAGTAGCCATTATAAAGAGGAACTATGAACACAAAACAAATGAAAAATAGAATCTCAGCAAAGAAAATAGAACATGTAAAGAAGATACAATTGAAATTTTAGAATTAAAAAACAAAATAAGGAAATAAAAAAGCTCAGTGGATGGGCTCAACATCAGAATGCAGGGGAAAGAATGGAGGGGACTGGTGATATTATAACAAAAGTTCTTGACATTCAGATTATCAGAGTCCAGAAAGGGGAGTGGCAAGAGATTGGGGCTGAATAAATACTCAAGTAGTAGCTGAAAATCCCCAAATTTGGCAAAAGACAAATCTACAGATTCAAGAAGCTGGGTGAACCCTAAATAGAATAAGCCCAATGAAATCCACAAGCCATACCCGAGACAAATTTATGAAAACTGAAGATAAAAAAAATCTTTAAAGCAGCAAGGGAGAAATACTTTGTCTACAAGGGAAAACAATTTGAATGACAGCAAATTTCTCCTCAGAACCCATGGTGGCTAGAAGGAAAGAGCATACTAGCTTTCAAATGCTGAAGAAAAGCAGTCAACTTTGAATCCAATATCTGGTGAAAGTCATTCAAGAATTAGGGAGAAATCTAGACATTCTCAAATAAAGGGAAACTAAAAGAATATGTTATCAGCAGACATACCTTTAAATAATGGATGTAAAAAGTTCTCTAACTAAAAGGAAATGATAAAAGAAGTTTGGAATAAGAAAGAATACAGAAACAAAAGCATGGGTAAATATAAGGCACTTTTTTGCTCTTCAGTTTTCCTTTTTTTAGAAAAAAAATTGACATATAAGTGACATACTACATTCTGTACGTTTCAGGTGTACAGTGTGTTGATTTCATAGCATTTAAATATTGCAATGTGATTACCACCATAGCATTAGCTAACATCTGCATCATATAACATAAGCTACAGTAATCAATACTGTGCGTAATTTATGGAGGAATAGACATATAGATCAATGAAACAGAATGGACAATCTATAAATAGACCCATAAACATAAGCTAATTGACTTTTGAAAAATGTGAAAAAGAAATTCAATGGAGAAAAGAAAGCCCTTTCAACAAATGGTGCTGGAATATTTGAGCATCCATGGATGAAGAAAACTAACCTTGACCCAAGTCTTACACCGTATACAAAAATTAACTAAAGATGGAACATGGACTTAAATATGAAATGTAAAACTATAAAACCTTGAAGAAAGACACAGGAGAAAACCTTTGGAACTAAGGTAAGACAAAAAATTCTTAGAATTCACACACCAAAAAATTCATAAAAGAAAAAATTGATAAATCAGATTTCATCAAGAGGGGGAATTAAATTGGTGAAAGAGTAGGGAGACCCAAAGTTCATCTTGTCCCTTGAACACAGCTAGAAAGTTATCAAATCATTCTGAAAACTGAAGAAATCAAGTGGAGTTCTGAAAGAACAAATCTGCAAGACTACAACTGTGACCACCTTTTGAAAGCTAGGAGGTGCAGAGAATTTACTGGGGAAGGTATTGCTCTGTGTATTGGTCTGTTTACATGGGGGAGGCCATGGGGAGGGAGCCTGTTTACAAAAGCTACTGCAAAAGAGTATAGGCAGCAGAGCGCAAAATTTGAACTTTTAGCAGTTCAACTTTTAGCTGCCACCATGGGGGAAGTGCCTGGCTTAAAGGTGCTCAAGTGGTGAAGCAGGGCAGAATCCCAGGAGTGACAGCATGATCTGAGGATCCCTTGGGGTTACAAGAAATATGGGTCACACCAACATGCTGTGCTGTTTCCAGGCATGAGAGAAGAGACTTGCTCCAGCTGAGGGCAGAAAGCAGGGGTGTTGTCTTTCTGATCTGTTTAGACATAAACTGAACAGTTTTACAGTCCCACCACTGTTTTCTTAGCACAGGCTAACAAAACCATGGTGAGGCCCTCCCCCAGAGGAAAAAGGTCTGCTCTCACAGGAATCCCTAAAATTTGGAGTTTTGAAACTCAGTCCCATGCCTGAGGTAAAAAAGCTTGGACACAGGCTGGGTGAACATAGAGTTTTGACTGAAACCAGGGACACAGAGGGGTGATTAATTGCTCTTCAGTAAGGTTTCTCTGAGGAGCAGGGGATGTGAACTTTCAGCTCTGGGCAAAAGAGTAGGGCGCCACATATTCATTCTGCCCTTCAGAGCTGAAAGCTTTCAGCTTTCAGGGAGAAAAACAGTGCCACTTAGTGGAGGCCAGAGCCACTTACACCAAGCCCTGCCTTCTTTTGCCCAAGGAAGCACATTTCTGCTGAAATAAGTCAGCATGAGAATCAGCACAGCAGGCCCTCCCACAGAAGACAAGCACAAACAACTCACTTGTACCATGTGTACTGATCATAGACTTCAGCTCTATAGGATATAGGATCAAACTTCCATTTTGCTTTTATTATTTATCTTTTAATTATTTTTTTTTCATTTATTTTCTTATTTTTAAATTCCTTTTTAAATTTTTTACTATTACTATTTTTTGTTTTTATATATACATATTATTTTATTTTTACTTTATTGTTTATTTTATTTTATTATTTTATTTTATTTTTCAATCTAGATTCTTTTAACAAGCAGACAAAAACACACCTAGGGTACAGTTTTCATGTTTTTTTTAGGTTTTTATCTTTGTTTTCTTGTTTTTTTTGTTTGTTTGTTTCTTCTTTTCTTTTCTGGACAAGATGAGAAGGAGAAATTCACCTGCCAAAAAAAGAACAGGCAGTAGAACTCACGGCTAGGGATTTAATCAACACAGACATAAGTAAGATATCTGAATTAGAATTTAAAACCATAATTATAAAAATACTAGCTGGGGTTGAAAAAAGCTTAGAAGACACCAAAGAATCTCTGCAGAGACAAAAGAACTAAAATCCAGTCAGGCTGAAATTTAAAATGCTATAACTGAGATGCAATCTCAAATGGATGCCATGAAGGTGAGGATGGACAAAGCAGAGCAGTGAATCAGTGATACCGAAGATAAAATTACGGAAAATAATAAAGGTTAAAAGAAGAGGAACATGAAGACAAAAGATCACAAAGGAAGACTTCCAGAACTCAGTGACTTATTACATAGGAATAACATTCCCATCATAGGAATCCCAGAAGATGAAGAGAAAGAAAAAGGGACAGGCGGTTTATGTGAGTAAATTATAGCTAAAAACATCTCTAACCTGGAGAAGGACACACATATCAAAATCCAAGAGTCACAAAGAATTCCCATTAAATTCAACACAAGCTGACTATCACCAAGGAATATCATAGTCAACTTGACATAATACTCAGACAGGGAAAGAATCCTAAAAGCAGCAAGGGGAAAAAAGTCCTTAACCTACAAGGGAAGATTAATCAAGTTAGCAGCAGACCTGTCCACTAAAATTCGGCAGGCCAGAAGGAGTGGCAGGAAATATTCAATGTGCTGAAAGGGGAAAATATGAAGCCAAGAATTCTTTATCCAGCAAGGCTGTCATTCAGAATAGAAGGAGAGGCAAAGAGCTTCCCAGATAAAGAAAAACTAGAGTTTGTGACCACTATACCAGCTCTAAAGGGAATTTTATGGGGAACTCTTTGAGTGGAGAAAAACAAAACAAAACAAAAGACCAAAAGCAACAAAGATTAGAAAGGACCAGAGAGCATCACGAGAAACCCCAACTCTACAGGCAACACAATAGCACTAAATTCATATTTTTCAATAATCACACTGAATATAAATGAATTAAATTCTCCAATCAAAACACAGAGTATCAGATGGATAAAAAAACAAGATCCATCTATCTGCTGCCTATAAGAGACTCATTTTAGACCTAAAGACAACTGCAGATAGAAAATGAGGGGATGGAGAACCATCTATTATGCTAATGGAGGTCAAAAGAAAGCCAGAGTAGCCATACTTATATCAGACAAACGAAAGATCTAAAACCGACACTGTAATAAAAGATGAAAAAGGGTATTATATCAATATTAAGGGATCTAACTATCAAGATCTGAGAATTGTAAATATTTCTGCCCCCAATATGAAACACCCAAGTATATAAATCAATTAATCACAAACATAAAGAAATTCATTGATAATAATACCATAATAGTAGAACTCTTTAATACCCCATTTATAACAATGGACAGATCATCTAAGCAGAAAATCAGCAAGGAAACAATGGTTTTGAATGACACACTGTACTGGATGGATTTAACAGATATATTTAGAACATTTCATCCTAAATCAGCAGAATACACATTCTTCTCAAGTGCATATGAAACATTCTCCAGAATAGATTACATACTCGGTCACACATCAGCCCTCCACAGGTAAAAAAAGATCAAGATCATACCATGCATATTTTCAGATCACAATGCTATGAAACTTGAAATCAACCACAAGAAAAAGTTTGGAAATCCCTCAAATACATGGAAGTTAAAGAACATTCTATTAAAGAATGAATGGGTTAACCAGGAAATTAAAGAAGAAATTTAAAAATACATGGAAGGAAATGAAAATGAAACACAACAGTCCAAAATGTTTGGGATGCAGAAAAGGCAGTCCTGAGAGAACTGTACATTGCAATTCAGGCCTATCTCAAGAAGCAAGAAAGGTCCCAAATACACAACCTCACCTTACACCTAAAGAAGCTGTAAAATGAATAGCAAATAAAGCCCAAAGCCAGCAGAAGAAAGGAAATAATAAAGATTAGAGAAGAAATAAATGATGTAGAAACAACTCAGTAGAACAGATCAATGAAATAAAAAGCTGGTTTTTGAAAGAATAAACAAAATTGATAAACCCCTAGCCAGACTTCTCAAAAAGAAAGAGACAGGACCCAAATTGATAAAATCATGACTGAAAGAGGAGAGATAACAACCAACACCACAGAAATACAAACAATTACAAGAGAACACTATGAAAAATTATATGCCAACAAACTGGACAATCTGGAAGAAATGGGCAAACTCCTAGAAAACTCATACTACCAAAATTCAAACAGGAAGAAATAGAAAATTTGAACAGGCCCATATCCAGCAAATTGAATCAGTTATCAAAAATCTCCCAATAAGATTCCTGGGCCAGATGGCTTCCCAAGGGAATTCTATCAGACGTTTAAAGAAGAGTTAATACCTATTCTTCTCAAACTCTTACAAAAAATAGAAATGGAGGGAAAGCTTCCAAACTCATTCTGTCAATCCAGCATTACCTTGATTCCAAAACCAGAAAAGACCCCACAAAAAAGGAGAATTACAAGCCAATATCCTTATTAACCTGGATGCAAAAATTCTCAACAAGATACTAGCAAATTGAATTCCACATACATTAAAAGAATTATTCACCATGATCAAGGGGGATTTATTCCTGGGCTGCAGGGGTGGTTCAATATTTACAAATCAATGAATGTGATACACCACATCAATAAAAGAAAGGATATGAACCATATGATCCTCTCAAGAGATGCAGAAAAAGCATTTGACAAAATATAGCATCCTTTCTTGATAAAAGCCCTCAAGAAAGTATGGACAGAAGAAACATATCTCAACATCACAAAGGCCATATACAAAAGAACCACAGCTAATATCATCCTTAATGGGGAAAAACTGAGAGCTTTTTCCCTAAGGTCAGGAATATGACAGGAATGTCCACTCTCACCACTGTTGTTCAACACAGTACTGGAAGTCCTAGGCCTCAGCAATAAGACAACAAAAAGAAATAAAAGGCACACAAATTGTCAAGGAAGAAGTCAAACTCTCACTCTTTGCAGACAACATGATCCTGTATGTGGAAAACCTGAAGATTCCACCCAAAAACTGCTATAACTGATATACAAATTTAGTAAAGTCGCAGGATACAAAATCAATGTACAGAAATTGGTTGCATTTATATACACCAATAATGGAGCAACAGAAAGAGATACCAAGGAATCGATCCCATTTACAATTGTGTCAAAAACCATAAGATACCTAAGGAATAAGTCTAACCAAGGAGGTATGCTTTTGGTATGCTATCCAAAAGATCTGTATGCTGAAAACTATAGAACACTTATGAAAGAAACTGAAAAGACACAAAGAAATGGAAAAACATTCCATGTTCCTGGATTGTAAGAACAAATATTGTTAAAATGTCCATACTACCCAAAGCAGTCTGCGCATTTAATTCAATCTCTATCAAAGTAACACCAGGATTCTTCAAAGAACAAGAAAAACAATTCCAAAATTTGTATGGAACCAGAAAAGACCCGGAATAGCCAAAGTCATGTTGAAAAAGAAAACCAAAGCTGGATGCATCACAATTCTGGGCTTTAAGCTGTATTACAAAGCTGTAATCAGCAAGACAGTATGGTATTGGCAGAAAAACAAACACATAGATCAATGGAACAGAATAGAGAACCCACAAATGGACCCACAAATGTTTGGCCACTAATCTTTGACACAGCAAGAAGGAATATCCAATGGAGAAAAGACAGTCTCAAGAAATGGTGTTGAGAAAACTGGACAGCGACATGCAGAAGAACGAAACTGAGCCACTTTCTTATACCATACACAAAATTAAATTCAAAATGGATAAAAGACTTAAATGTAAGACAGGAAACCATCAAAATCATAGAAGAGAAAACAGGCAGCAACCTCTTTGACCTTGGTTGCATCAACCTCTTACTTGACACATCTCCAGAGGCAAGAGAAACAAAAGCAAATATGAACTACTGTGACCTCATCAAGATAAAAATTCCTTATGCACGACAAAGGACACAGTCAGCAAAACTAAACGGCAACCGTAATGGAAGAAGATATCTGTAAATGACATTTTGGATAAGGGTTAGTATCCAAAATACATAAAGATCTTATCAAACTCAACACCCAAAAAACAAATGACCCAGTGAAGAAATGGGCAAAAGACATGAATAGACACTTTTCCAAAAAAGACATCCAGATGCCAACAGACACATGAAAAGATGCTCAACATTACTCATCATCAGGGAAATACAAATGAAAATCATGATGAGATACCAACTCACACCCGTCAGAATGGCTACAATGAACAACAGATGTTGTCAAGGATGCAGAGAAAGGGGAGCCCTTTTGCACTGCTGGTGGGAATGCAAACCGGTACAGCCACTCTAGAAAACAGTATGGAGGTTTTTCAAAAAATTAAAAATAGAGTTATCCTATGATCCAGCAATTGCACTACTAGGTATTTATCCAAAGGATATAAAATGCTGATTGAAGGGGCACATGCAACCCAATGTTTATAGCAGCACTATCAACAATAGCCAAATTATGGAAAGAGCCCGCATGTCCATGGACTGACGAATGGATAAAGAAGAGGTGGTATATATACACAATGAAATACTACTCCATGATTAAAAGGAATGAAATCATGCCATTTGCAGCACCATGGATGGAACTAGAGTGTATTATGCTAAGAGAAATAAATCAGAGAAAGACACAAATATCATATGATTTCACTCATATGTGGAATTTAAGAAACAAAACAGATGAACATAGAGGAAAGGAATGAAAATAAAATAAGATAAAAACAGAAAGGGAGGCAAACCATAAGAGACTCTTAAATATAGAGAAGAAACTGAGGACTGCAAGGGAAGTAGGTGGCAGGATGGGCTAAATGGGTGATGGGCATTAAAGTGAGCACCTGTTGGAATGAGCACTGGGAGTTATACGTAAGTGATGAATCACTAAATTCTGTTCTTGAAACCAATACTACACTATATGCTAACTAACTTTAATTTAAATTTAAAAAATCAGACTTCATCAAAATTAAAAGGTTTCCTCTGTGAAATGCTGTTAAGAGGCCCAGTTTATAGCTGCACTATCAACATTAGCCAAATTATTGGAAGAGCCCAAATACCCATCGAGTGATGACAGGATAAAGAAGATATGGTATATACATATAATGAAATATTACTCAGTTGTCAAAAAAATAAAATATTGCCGCTTGCAATGATGTGGATGGACTAGAATGTATTATGCTAAGGGAAACAAGTCAGTCAGAGAAAGACAAATACCATATGATTTCACTCATATGTGGACTTTAAGAAACAACACAGATGAACATAGGGGAAAGGGGAAAAAGATAAGGAGGCAAACCATAAGAGACTCTTTACCACAGAGAAGACATTGAGGGTGGGCAGCGAATGGGCTCAATGGATGGTGGATATTAAGGAGGGAAGTTGTTGAATGAGCACTGGGTGTTATATGTAAGTGGTGAATCATTAAATTCTATACGGAAAAAAAAAGCTGTAACAATCCAAGTAGAAAATGGGCAAAAGACACAAAGAGACATTTCATTGAGGCACATACTGGTAGCAAATACACATATGAAAAGATGGTTAATTTCTTTAACCATTAGAGAAATTCAAATCTTATCACAATTATATCACTATACACCTATCAAAAACACTAAATGAAAAATAGTGGCAATGCCAAATAATGGCAAGGATGCAGAGAAACTGCCACTCAGACATCTCTGGTGGTGAAGTAAAATGATATATCCACTCTAGAAAACAGTCTGTAGCTTCTTAAAAAACGAAACACGAAATTAACATATGACTCAGCAATTGCACTTCTGTGCTTTTATCCTTAGGAAATGAATACTTACGTACACATGTTTATAGCAGCTTTATTCATAAACGGGAATCAGCACAAATGTCCTTCTACTGGTGCATGCTTAAACAAACAGAGGAACATCCATGGCATGGAATACTGCTCAGCAATAAAAAACAAGTCGGAGCAACTGATACACAGAATAACCTGGATGAGCCTCAGTGAAAAAAAGCCAATTTCTAATGATTCCAGTAACATTGCATTTATGAAATGACAAATTACAGAAATGGAGAAAATATAGTGGCTGCCAGAGCTTAAGGAAAAGATAGGGCAAGAGAGAAATGGGTTTGCTGATAAAAGGGCAACATGAGAATCCTTGTCATGAAGTTATTCTGTATCCTGCCTGCATCCATATCAATAACCTGTTAATGTACTATAGTTTGTAATGTGTTACATTTGAGAAACTGGGCAAAGGGTACATGGAATTTTAAGTAGTATTTCTTACAACTATCTAACAGTTTTAGTTTAGTACTTTTAGTTTTCATGAGCTTAACCATATATGCAAATATTTTTGCATCTGTCTTTTAAATATGTATTGTTCATTTCTGTCATGTTGTACTGTATTGACAGAAACTGCCAAAGCACAATGAAATAACAGGTATGAAGAATATTTTTGCCATCTTGTTTTAATAAGAACATATCTAGTATTTCCCCTTTTGGTATATGCATGTTTTTATTTGTTTTTATTTTTTAAATTTAAATTCAAGTTAGTTAATATACAATGTAGTCTTGGATTCAGGAGTAGAACCCAGTGATTCATCTCTTAAACATGACACCCAGTGCTCATCCCCAAAAGTGCCTTCCTTAATGCCCATCACCCGTTTAACCCATCCCCTCACCCTGCCCCCTCCAGCAACCCTCAGTTTGTTTTCTGCCTTTAAGAGAATCTTATGGCTTTCATTATTTAAATAGATATAGATTCTATAAGCCCTTATCTGCAATTACAAAATCCAAACAGCTTTGGAAACTGAGCATTTTCCCCTAAGTTTGGGCCCTAATAAACTGATCTTTAACACACCCTAGATTAAACAGAATATCAGCTACAGACATGAAACTAAAAGCCAAAAACCCTAACTCTCAACTCGGTGCTCCTATGGCGTCAGGGAATTAAGAAATGTGACCTACATGGTATCAGGAGATAAAGGAAGAAACAATCTGGCATTGTTGAGTCCCTATCATGTTCTATGCACTTGATACATCTCATAACATTTACTTCTCTCAGCAACTCTGTGAGGTACATTAATCCCATTTTACAGATTAAGAATCTAAGGCTCAAAGATGTTAAATAAACTGCCCAAGATTTCATGACTGAGCTAGGATATAAAGCCAGACTGACTTGGCCCAAAGCTAAAGGGTTTCCTTTAAACAGGAATGTGGCATGATAGAAAGGAGTGGAGACTGACAAGTGGGAGGCAAGGAGAGAAACTATGAGGTTGTAGGGTATTGTGACCACTTCTTCATGGAACTTTCCTGATAAACTTCTTTTTCCTAACTTTCCCAAACATATATTTTTGTCTGTCTCAGTCTTTTTTTGTTTGTTTGTTTGTTTGTTTTGGTCTCTTGGGCTCCTGCATCAAAGCCATCCCAAGGCATCAGAAGGAGTAGGGCAAAAGGGGACCATAGGAGGGAGGTGCAAGATAAAAGCACCTTTCCTGATTTGGCAGTGTTCTCTGATCATCGGAGGAAGAGAAGATGGAGTCTCTACACTATCTTTCTTTGTCCTGATGCATCAAATTTCTTTTATACACATTCCCTAAGTCCTTTCCTCACCAGCCTGGGCATCTTAGGAGGACTCTGAGGGAAAGACATCCAAATAATGTGAGTGTATTCTATCATCTGCTTCATTCCTCTTCAAGTGGTCAATTTCCCCATGTTTTCTTTCTGTCTAATACATTTCTCTTCCTGTTACTGTCTACGCCTAATAAAACCCAAACTCCTATCAGTATTTTCCACATCTGGTCCATCCTAATCATCAGACTGATATTGCTTTCTACATGTTTTCCACTCATAGCTGGTTCTTTATTTATTTGTAATGTGCCTGGCCTCCTTAAAGCTTTTATAATCTTCCATTCATAGTCAACTCTTTCTATGTTATAGATATCTTTGCCTAATCTTCTTTCATTGGATCTTTTGTCTATATAGCAAATTTATCCTACCCAAATATGCTCTATATTATCTACAGAAATTCTAACCTCTTTGCACATAATCTAACTTTCTTGTTTTATCTGGTTCCTGTAGGTCTACTCATTCTTCTACATTTGATGTTTGTTTTCCTTACATATTATTCCAATTCTGTCAAGTTTTCTGGTAATCCATTTAAATTCTCTACTCCTGATCATTTCCAAACAACTCCTTTTTACATCATGCCTTCTTTACAGCCCATTCCTATGATCTGCAATTCATCAGTTCTGCCTGTATCATACCTTTCTCCATTTTCCCATCCATCCATACAACCATTTACCTTTACTAATGGCCATAATACCTTTACTAAAGCTGAGCTTATAATAGGAGCTACTGTCAAAAGGAGAGACAGATATATCAGTAAATAATCTATGTCTAGAAATATGGGTAGTTTTGGAACATGGTAACTAACAAACTGAAACATGAGGGATAAACAATAATTTCTAGGATTAGGGATAGGTATTTTTGATAGAAAGAAGAGTATGTGCAAATTCCACAGTTAGAGAACATCATGTCACACTTAGAAAAAGGGAAATAGTGGGCAATGACTGGATTATTGTAGGACAGTTAAAAGAAATATATTTGGGGCTTATTTTGTATGTATTTTCCCCAAATTGGATGCACTTGGGGCAGTGATATGGTCATACTTTTACATAAAATCTCACTCTAGAAACAAATGGCATTTAGATTTATGAGGGTTGAGACCAGAGGAAGAAAGATCAGGTAATAAGATACTGAAATAGCTAAACTGAGAAATAACAAGGACCTGATGGGCATAAGCGACTGGGGGGAAGGCAGTAGAAATAGGACAGGAGAGAAGGACAGACATGAGAGATAATTAAAGAAGAAGTTAAGATATAACTTAGATTAGTTGTGAGTGAGATGTGGGTTTGGGATGGGGAGAATAAATATGTAGGAGACTTTCAGATCTCTGGTATAGGTGACTGCATGGAAACTAATGTTATTGACTCTCATAAAGGAATAACAGGCTTAGGAAATATTTTTCTAGACATTTTCTATTTGAGGGACCCATGTGACATTAAGAGAATTATGTCCACTCCTTGCTATACCATTAAGGACATCTGAGGCACTTTGGCATAAAGTTCTTCCTGTACATCCACCTGAATAATAGCAGCAGTGATATAGCTAGTGAAATAATTGCTAGGCTTTCACAGGCTCTAATGGGAACAGTAATGAGAGGAACCTCACCAAACAAGTGTTAGGTGAAAGAAAGAAAGAAGGACAATTAATGCCTCTATGTGGAGATGCCACAAAAGCCAAGATTTGAAGGTTAATTCGGAGCTGGCCACCCTTATGCAGATTGCAGCATAAGCAAAGGTACAGAGGTGATAAGCATGCTGTAAAACTTTTTTAGTGTTTATTTATATTGGAGAGAGAGAGACAGAGTGTGAGTCGGGGAGGGTCAGAGAGAGATGGAGACACAGAATCTGAAGCAGGCTCCAGGCTCTGAGCTGTCAGCATAGAGCCTAACCCAGGGCTCAGAACTCACAAGCTGTGAGATCATGACCTGAGCCAAAGTCGGACACTTAATTTACTGAACTACCCAGGCACTGCCCACCCCCCGCCCCAGATGTGATAATCATATGGTATACCAAGAGCTGCAAGGTATAAAATACAATGTAGTCTGTGACAAGAGATACGGTTTTGGTAATAGAAGTGCATATCATGAGGTACTTATGTGCCTTGTTAAATAGCTTAAATGTTATTGTGTAGGCAGTGGGATACTATGAAAGAATTTTAAGTAGGGAAGTGAAATGATCAGATTTGAGCTTCAGGGAAAGATTACAGGCAGTGAGACCAATTAGGGGCCCACATGTGAGAGGCTGACTTTTTGTTTTTAGCGTGCAGAGCATCAAATATGAGGATAGAGAAGATTAAAGGATAAGCGGGAAGATCTGAGGCCAAGAGGGTTAAATGCACAACAAATAGTATATCAGGCAGGTATTGAGGAGAAAGGATCAAGGGTAAGGATATGAATGTAACTGTACAATTACAATTGTAATTTTTAGGTTCCCTTTTATGAAGCTGGTACATGGTATAATGGTAGGCATAGCAGTTTAAATTTTCAAGAATGAGAAGAGGAAGATATGTCCTCACCACTAGACTGTAAGCCGCTTAAAGCCTTAGTAAGTCTCTTGTTTGCCTTTTATGTACTAAAACTTTTAGTCTGTATGAGGTAAAGGTGTGTTAACTAACTTTATTGTGGTAAATATTTCACAATATATACCTGTATCAAATTGTCACATAGTATACCTTAAGCTTACACAATGTTATATGTCAATTATCTCTCAACAAAGCTAGAAAAAAGTCATTAGCAGGTTGAAGTTTGATATATGAAGTTTGATTTTGTTCTCAGAGGAACGAGCTTGAAACTAAAAAGTAAGGAAACTCCTTAGGGGAAATAGCACCCTGATGTTTAGCTGACTCTCTCCTATTCTCCTTTCTAATCTCTGTACTCCCTTCCAATGTATGACCATGTCGAGACAGTAGGGTGACAATAACCCCATGTGACTATGTCTGCTTCTGTTCCACATCAAATCCAGAAGAGCCTTGAAATTTTGAAAGGGCAAATGTTATTTTTGATACCAAAGTAAACAAAGAGAGTACTCCACTAAATGTATGCTTTTTTATTGGTCTTGTTACTGGCAAAATAATTAAACAAAGAGGTCATTAGACTGAGATGGCTCTCACGCCTTGGTTGCCTACTTATTAAGCAAACCAAAACTTAAGCTAGAGTCAATTGTAAATGTGTTCATATCCAAGAAAACAAAATTTAAGAACAACCAATCACAAACAGCCAAGGAAACTTTCCCAAGCAAGGCAACCACTTAAATGTAGCTAATCAAATAATGCCCTTGCCTTTCTTCTGAGTCTGCTCTATAAAAGTCTTTCCATTCATTAGCTTCCGTCACTAGAGCACAGTTTACTTCTTTCCGTTTGGTGCTGCCCAATTTAAATCAATTTTTCTCAAATAAACTTGACACTTTCAATATGCCTCAGTTTAATTTTTGACAATACTCGAGAAGGGGGCTACTCTCATTCCAAGAGAGCACAACTTTCAGAACTGATGGGATTCTCAGTATTTCTACCATCCAGAATACCTTCCTAACATAATTTCAAGGTGCATCCCAAGTCCTCCTCTAAGTGCAGGTTTTGTAGAAGTTTCTATCCAGAGATGCTGTGACTTCTTGGGTTCTACAATGTTCCTTCTTTCTTGTAGTATGGAGTTGCTTGTAGCTGAGCCCCAAAGATCCTCTCCCCTGGATATAAATCCAGGATGGATCTTATAGTCCCTCCTTTGTGTTGCCTGAATATTTTCGAAGCTCTGAGGTCCTGACTTCCTGGTTCCATCTCTTACACTCTGTGTGACCTGGAACATGTTACTTAATCTCTTTATGCCTCGGTTTTCTTAGATGTTAAGTGGCGTTAAAATCGTACTAACTCACAGCGTTCTTCTGAAGATTAAGTGAATTAATATCTGCAAATATTTTAAAACAGTGTCCATACAATTAATGCATAGCAAATACTCAATTGTGTTACATGTTTAGTACTGTTATTCCTCCATTGTGTAACTTATTTCCTCAAAACAGAGTCACAATCTAGCTCACAAACTCTCACTTTAGGGCAGCCTAGACTCTCTTACTACTATATTTGGTTTTGATCTATATTCTTCAGTAACCAACTAGTGTCACTTTTACAAGTGTTTATCAGTATATTCTTCTCCAAGGGCCAGAACAGACTCTTACCCTATTCCCAGTATGAAGCAGTTCATTTTTGTTTACTTTTGTCTTAGCTCTTTTCCAGATTACAGCAGAAAGTGACGTCCTCAGTTTGGTGATGAATGACACGCATACAAACATTCTGTCAATATAAACCCACCACAAGAAAGCCTGGGTTCTTGTTGCTGCCTCCTGAAGGCCCTCTGTTCTCTCTCCTAAAGATCAGTGGGCAAGACTGACATTATGGAGCAGAGGAATCAGAGTGGGAGGGTAAGTGAGTTTGTGTTGCTGGGCTTCCCGGCTCCTGCGCCACTGCGGGCACTTTTATTCGCCCTTTCTCTGCTGGCCTATGTGTTGGTGCTGACTGAAAACACACTCATCATTATGGCAATTAGAAACCACCCCACCCTTCACAAACCCATGTACTTCTTTCTGGCTAATATGTCCTTCTTGGAGATCTGGTATGTTACTGTCACTATTCCCAAGATGTTAGCTGGATTTGCTGGGTCCAAACAGAGCCAGGGACAGCTAATCTCCTTTGAGGGCTGCATGACACAGCTCTATTTTTTCCTGGGACTGGGCTGCACTGAATGTGTCCTTCTTGCTGTTATGGCCTATGATCGCTATGTGGCCATCTGCCATCCTCTCCACTATGCTGTCATTGTCAGCGGTCAGCAGTGTGTGCAGCTTGCAGCTGGCTCCTGGGCTGGAGGTTTTGGTATCTCCATGGTCAAAGTTTTTCTCATTTCTCGCCTCTCCTACTGTGGACCCAACATCATCAACCACTTTTTCTGTGATGTCTCCCCATTACTCAATCTTTCATGTACTGATATGTCAACAGCAGAGCTTACAGACTTTGTTCTGGCCATTTTTATCCTGCTGGGGCCACTCTCTGTCACTGGGGCCTCCTATATGGCCATCACTGGTGCTGTGGTACGAATTCCCTCGGCTGCTGGGCGCCATAAAGCCTTTTCCACCTGTGCCTCTCACCTCACTGTTGTGATCATCTTCTATGCAGCCAGTATCTTCATCTACGCCCGGCCAAAGGCACTCTCAGCTTTTGACACCAACAAGCTGGTTTCTGTACTCTATGCTGTCATTGTACCTTTGCTCAACCCCATCATTTACTGCTTACGCAATCAAGAGGTCAAGAGAGCCCTACGCCATACGCTACACCTATACCAGGGCCAGGATGCTAAGCGCAGGAAAGCAAGCAGAGATGGGTAGAAAATGCTCTTAAACTTGGCATCTATATCTTCTATGAAGTCCAGAGGAGTTCTTATGCCCTAAATTAGGGACTAGGGCTCAAAAACACCACCATGGAACTAATCCAGAAGGGAGAAGAGGGAAGGATTGCAAGCTGGCAGCTGGATTTCTGCAGGACAGCACTGTAAATACATGTTAGAATGCTCCATGTTATCTACTCTATTGTAATTTACATAGAACAGGTTCATGAATCATGCATCCTGATGGGATGAGAAGGATTGGCTCTGAGCAGAAGACTGACTGCACTTCAATATTTAAATAAGCAAACAAATGCAGAACTAATATCTCTAAATGGCCTTGCCTGGGTTTGCTCTTTGTCTTAGTTCTGTGGCTGAAGGTGTAGAAAAGGAAAGCAGAAGGAGGAAGCCATTCAAGGAAGCACAGACTTCATTATGGAATAGAATTAGAAGACTTCTGGTTAATCTCTTCTAGCTGCAAACCACTGACGATAGCTTATGAGGTAGCAGAGGTCCAGGTGATTATTTTAGTATGAATTACAAGGCAAGCAGATAGGAAACTGAGAAGTTTTGTGTTAGCAACATGTCACCTAGTGGACTCCAGGTATTTCTATAACCATTTCCTGATTTACCTAGGTCAGTGCACACACCAAGCTAGTGACTAAGTGCACTTATTTAATAAATCTGTTTTACTAATTTACTATAAGCTTATACTCATACATTAAGTGGAATACTATGTAGATCTTAAAACACCATGATCTACATAGAGCTAATGACAGAGAAATATTCTCAGTATAATAAATCAAAATATTAGGTTATGTAACAGCATCAAAAGTATTAGGCTTACAAATGGAAAAGGAAAATGTGATATAGATTTACACACACACACACACACACACACACACACACTGAAATATTACTCAGCCTTAAAAAAGGATAAGATGTGTCATTTGCAACAATATGGATGGACCTCGAGGGCATTCATTACTCTAAGTGAAATAAGTCAGAATAAGTAAAGCTAATACCATATGATTTCACTCATATGTGGAATCTAAAAAAACAAATGAATAAACAAACAAAAAGCAAGATCAGACCCATTAACACACAGAACAAACTGACGGTTGTCAGAAGGGAGGAAGGTATGGGATGGGCAAAATGGGTGAAGAGGAGTGGAAGATACAGGCTTTCCATTATGGACTGAATAAGTCACAGGAATAAAAAGCACAGGATAGGGAATATAGTCAATGATATTGTAATAGTGATGTAGTGAGACAAATGGTAGCTACACTTGTGGTAAGTGTAGCATAACATATAGAGAAGTTGAATTACTGTGTACATCTGAAACTAATGTACCATTGTGTGCCTGCTGTACTCAAATGTTAAAAATTAATTTTAAAAAAGATCATGACTGCTCAGCATGAAACCAAGTACAGGCTTTTCTGAGCAAAGAATACTGTGAGATAGCACAGATGTTATACCCTGAAGCAGACCCTGGTTCTACCTGCAAAAATGCATCTAAAATCTGACCATCTCAAAAAAAGAAAAGTTACCAGTCTTATTGTTTGTTTAAATTAGGCTAGAAGGAAATTAACTGAGATGTTAGCTATAACCATGCAATTTAGCCATTACTCTTATAAACTGCCTTCTGTGCCAAAGGTATTGTTACCAACATATTGATTTAAACAAGCATTTCTTACCCAATAAAATACACAGCTTTATTCATCTGGGAAGACAGATGGATACAGGGTATCTCAGCATGGTGTTTAGAAACTTACAATGACCTAAGAATCAGAACACTGAAGACAACAGCCTACATGAAGCTTCTCTCCAGATGTGGGAAACTTCTGGTGTTGCAGCCTGTCTTTCCATAGTTTTCTGCTGTTTAATAAAGTCTGAAAGGCTACTAGCAAGGAAATCGAGCATTATTTGCTAGTTGCTACCTATTAAAAATTCTAGTATATGTATCTTTTTGTGCCAAAAGTTACATAACCTTATAAGTATTTTATTATTATAATTTGTTTTTATATTTTATTGTGTTATTACAATCTATTATAACTTACATTTATAATGACTAGATGAAAATTCATCAAAATCCTATCTCTTAACTGTCTCCAAGAATAAATTTCTGAAATGGGTTTACAAATCTGAGACTGGAGTGTCAGTCTCTGGACATCACTGTTGTAGCTATTATATGAACCTCCTTATAGGTTAACTCCAGTTAATAGGAAGTAAAAACATGATGTTGATTTCCTTCATTGTGCTTTTCTTTATTTTCCAAGCTTTTTACAGTAAAATGCATTATTTTCTCAAGTTTTAAAAAATTCCTCTAATTCTGAATTCAAAATTTAAAACCAGATACTTCAGGTATAGGAAAAGTGTCTAGCACATTTCCTGCATATATTCATCTTTCACTAACAATGAATGAAAAGATGCTTGAGTCCATGTGAAATATGGCAAGATCCAAACTTCTCTTTTGACTTGGACTGCATTTTCAAAGTCATGTGATTCTCATGGCTCATACTGAATTTGATGGCACAAAACCTAAGATTTTTCAAGTGAACTATTAACTGTCAGATGAAGTATTCCTCATCCTCCATTGATTAATTAATTTTGCCCCCAACCTAGATAGAGAATTTTATTTTATTCCTGTTACATTTGATCCTGTTTGTTTCAAACCATCTTTATAGGCTGCCATTCTTTAAAAATATTGCATAGATACTGTGACTTTTTTAAATTCCCTTTTGCAGGGCAGTGTCTGGGGGAGTCTCCAGTCTCCTTCTAGGAGTACTGGATCCAGACTGGATCTTTCAGGTAGGAGAGATACTCAGAGTGGCCAGAGGTAACTCACATCTATAGAACAAGAGAGGATCAACATAGAGGGTTCCATGCTCAAAAATACCTACTTGTTCCCATCAACTTTGATAAACTCCACTTAGTCTCCCTTTCAAGTTTCTTCACAGTATGTTTTGTTTTCCTTTTTTTTTCTTTTGGTTTTCATTTTAATGTCTTACCCATTACAATCTTGTGAAAATGAATGTTAGATTGTATTTTTTTTGCTTGAACTTTATAATCCAATTCTTTTATAATTTACTAACATTTCACATTGAACAGAGTCAGAAAATATCTAAAAACCTTTTGGAAAAGAGCATTTGAGAAATAACAGTTCTTCTATAGTACTGGAAACCCTATTTTGCTTAAACAGCCCTTATAGTTAGGAAGTATAAGACTGAGAAACTATCTGATAGAGGGGACTTAAGAAACAGAATACTTAAGTGGAGTGCGATATTTTAGATTGGATCCTGTGACATTAAATGGATAAGGAAAAACTGGTAAATTCTGAATAAAACCTGGAGTTTAGTTAACAACAATGTAGTAGTTTTAGCTTCTTACTTTTAAAAGTGTACAGTGAAATGTAAGGTGATGATATTAGGGGAAACAAAGTAGGGGAGGGAAATATGAGAACTCTTTTTACTATCTTTGAAACTTTTCTCTAAAATAATATTAAACCCAAAATTAAGTTATTTAAAAAATAAAATAAATTATTATTTTTTATACCAAATTATTTCGTAATTCTGATTTCAGTGACTTCATAATAATAGTAGTAAGCCAACCCTGTTTGCTTATGGTGATACATACAGCAAATATTTGGCTTTTATGTGCTATGTTGAAAACCTCTTTTTCAAATTTTCCTGGATTTTTAATTCTCATAAAATTCATACCTTGATGCTGTTTTATTTTGCTAATTTATAAGAGAGAGCTAAAGTATTTTTGACAAATATTTTTTGCTTCACATTTAACAACTCTAACAAAACCGTGCCAGCTCTTTCACATAGCATCATGTCGTGCAGGCAAGCATGAGCGGACAGTTTCATGCACTGCAGAGAAGAGAAGGCTTATAGCATAGGTGTTTCCATTTTCCTCAGGGGATAATTACCCTCCCTGATTTTGATATTCCATAGTCTCATTTCATGAGGACCCAGTGGTCCCAGCCTTCCCAGAATTAGTGCCAACTCACCATATGCCTTTAGACAAAGAATATGGGAGAGTGGGAAAAGAGCTAGGTCCATCCTTCTCCATCAGATTCTAATTAGTCACATATAAACCTTTAGATCCTTTGTAGAATCTAAAGTTTCTCTAGGATTTTTCATATTTTTAGGCCCCTGCATCATTCCCTTCATCTAACTTTGGTTACTCAAAGAGATACAAGTATATTTCCTGGGCCTTCATTCTAACAAAACTTTCAGCCCTTGATTCTTAATTTCAGGGCTACTGACACACAATTAATAGCAGAGACTGTGGGCTAACTTGGCTGTGAATAACCTGACAGACAGCAGGTGTCATTTCACACTGCTCTTAGCACACAGTGCCTGCTTCACAAACGTTCATCAAATGACTGAGTGCTTCCTAGAGACCAAGGTGGTGGCTGTGACCTCTCCTCACTGCAGAGACCTCATTATTCCACCATCTTGCTTCTCACTATATTCTTTCCTGTGCTGGTCTCTCGAAAGCCCTCTCACCTCATTTCTTCTGATCAAATCATGGCTGTGGCTCACATTCCAACACAGGCAATATTTACATTTGTATAGTTATCACAAAGCTGTTTTAGAATTGCTTTCACATACATATTATTTTTGAAACTAACGTTAATGATATGATGTTAACAAATGAATTATTGTTATCCCATTATATGAGTGAATAAACTAAGGAATAAGGCAATTTTAAAAGGTAAAAGGTCTTAAAACCAGTAGAATCCTAGATTAGGAATCAGATCTTCTCTGACTGCTGAGCCAAAATTATTTCCCATCACAGTACTTCCACACTATCTTTCTGTATGAGTCTGGAAAGAAACCTCTTGATGAACCTTTTCTTAAATCCCTAAATTAGAAAGCATTAATCTCTGGGGCACCTGGGTGGTTCAGCTGGTTGAGTGTCAAACTTTGACTCAGATCATGATCTTGTGGTTCATGGGTTCGAGCCCCATATCAAACTCACTGCTATCAGCCAGAGCCCACTTTGGATCCTCTGTCCCCTTCTCTCTTTGTTCCTCTCCTGCTCGTGTTCTCTCTCTCTCTCTCAAAAATAAATAAACATTATAAAAATATATTTTAAAAAAAGAAAGCATTACTCCCTCATTGGAGTTCCTAGGGTGCTTTCTGCCTCTCTTTTGGTACATGTCACATCCTATGCTCATTATAGTGTATATTATTATTTTACTTGGAATACTGCAAGTTCCTGAAGGGCAGAAACCATGACTTACATATTTTTATTCCAAAGTATGTATAGCACAGCACCCTGCATATAATAAGAGCTCAATAAACGCAAGTTGCAATTTCTGTAATCAATGAGCAAATGAATGCATTGGTTACCTTATTAACCTACTTAAGTTTCTTATCCTGGCTTTTGAATAACTTAGTGTTGCATTACCTTGCATATAGTAGTAAGAGAAAAAAAGCCACATTCTACCCACAGGTATAAATAAACTTGGTCCAGGTATAAACAGGAACTAGTAGGTAATTGGAGATTTGGCTTTTCTATCAAGGTTCCCTGGACGTAGTCTTAGCAGCACATACAGAGTTTCCTTAGAGCCAGAAGAGACTGTCAGTGAGCCTCCTGGGAAGAAGACATGGGCAAGAGGCAGGTGAGTGTTAAATATATTCACCTGCCTCAGCTCCAGTCTTGTCTTAGTGCTGCAATACCTATCATGCAGTCTAAGCAGAGACCAGATGTGGACCTCTAGGAAGTACAAAAATATACAAACCAGTATATTTTTCCATAATTAGTGCATACATCTGCAGAACTTTCCACTCTTGAAGGGAAGGCAGGTGGAATATGGTAAGTGGTTGAAAATTCAAAGTGTTATTGGTTGATCCAATCTTGATCCAAGAAAGCTCCAAGGAAGATGAGGAGGAACCTGGGAAGAGTGGCTGCAAGCACCATTATTGGGAAATGGGTACTGTGGAGAATGAATGGGAAAATGAAGATTGAATACCTCTTTACCCAAGGTTGGGGAAATGTGGGCAGCTGTGGGATCTTTCGGGTACTGGACCAGGCCCAAAAGATATATTTCTTATTCCAGAAGAAGTCTGCCAGTGTCTGTCTTGTGTCTTGAAAATAAGCACATAAAATACTAGAAAAAAGTTCTATAGTACAATGAAAGGACTTCTTTCCTTAGATACCATAGAGACCCCAGAACTTAGTGCTTTCAGTTCTAAAAAACAAGGAAAATAGTAAGAAAGAATTCTTCATTTCTCCATGATACAAAATAGAACCTGCTGAGAGGAACATCCATGGCAGACAAAGTAGAGGAGATTATGACGTAACAGGGGCATACTTGAATATATGAGAGTAATATGCTAGGGAGAGGATAAGAGAGAAAGCATGAGTGATCTGTAACTCAGAGCTCTTCTAAGATACTATAGTCCTGTTCAGGAAATTTGGCTTCCCTCATTCCCCCAGAGTACAACAGAAAAAAAGATGAGCAAAAGAGAGAGAATGGAAATCTATATGTTTATATGAACACCTGTGAGTAGCATGTATGAGTCTAGTGTGACATAATATAATAACAGCTAACACTTAGAAAAACCACGGGCCAAGTCCTATGTTAAGTGCTTTTTCTGTACATTATCACATTTATTTTCACAGCAAACCAGTACGGTAGGCATGATTAACATTATTCTACTTTATAGCAATGGATCTTTAAGTCCATAATTGTTGAATATTCTGCTCATGATGACACGCCTAGTAGCTTGTTCTGACTCTGAAGTCAATGCTCTTAACTAGTATGCAAAGGTAAATGTGTGGGAAATTCTGTGACTGATGGCGGGAATGTGGAATGTTATACATATCCTGAAGGAAAGTCTCTATATTCTTCCTGCTGAGACTAGAACATGGGAAATCTCACTATTTTCTGTTCCCAGAACTAGTTGCTTTTCTCGAGGAAAAGAATTATGTCAAAGGCATTAAAAAACTCGGCTAGAAACCACTTTCTAATGAACTACTTTGGGGTGATAGTGTTGTTTGGAGGCCTGGAGGTAAGGTACAATCCTTTTCCACCCAGCAAGCAGTACTGAGCTCTGCTCATGTGTGCTGCTATGAAAAGGAGGCAGTGGTGTCCATAATATGTATTTCAGTGCCTCGTTCTTTGCCCCTTGCCCTGAGCCATGGCCAGAAGATCTCTAGGCCAATGAGTCCCTGATCAGCCTCCCACTCTCTATGTGTCAAGAGAAGGGTATGGAGGACAAATTTGTTTGTCAGAAGGAGTAAACAATGTTCAAAAGGCAGGATCTGACCTCAGTATTTATGGATGAGTGCGGTATTTAATAGAAAGACACATTCATTTATGTGTTTTCAAAAGATATCCTGTGACCACAGATTAAAATAGTTGGGCTACCTCACAATATTCTTCCTTCCAGCTTTGTAAGATCTGCCTGTCCTTACATTTTATTCACATGCCCTCTTGCCTCCCTTCTCCTTACTCCTCTAGGAGAACCTGAAACAATGGCTGATATTTACAGACCCAATCTACCAAGTTACCTGAGACCAGGGTCATATCCCTGGTTTTCAGACTGAATGGGTATGTTTGCTGTGACTACCCTGGGTATATAAGCCGAGGGTATGTCCAAAAGATGTGTATCCTGATAGATAGATAGATGCCTTCTGCCAGCAACATACCCTGAATTCACATTCCTCTGCCCCTGATCTACTTCCTGTGGATCCCAAAGCTCCAAGGGATTCATTAATTCACTTCTTAATCTATATTCATTTAATATTTATGTGTTTTCCAGTCACGGTCCTAGGCATTGGGCTCACAGTCATGAAGGCCAGAGTCTTTTTTCCCAAATTTTATTGAGATGTAATGGACATATACCATGTAAGTTTAGGGTGTAGAATGTGAGGATTTGATACTCATATATGTTGTAAAATGATTATCGCAATAAGGTTAGGCAAAATCTTCATTGCATCACATAATTACCACATTTTTGTGGTATTTACTCTCAGTAACTTTCAATTATATGAAACACTTAAGATTTACTCTCAGTAACTTTTAAGTATATGAAACTGTATTGTTAACTATAGTTACCTTGCTGTACATCAGATCCCCAGAACTTACTCATCTCATAAGTGGAAATTTACCCCCTTTTACCAACATCTCCCTGGATTTTGGAAAACTGCAGTGTAATGAAGAGAAAACTCAATGCGTGAGGGGGTTGTGCACTGGGGGCAAATGCTTTTGAGGCACTTGACTGAGTTTTGGTGAGATGTCTCCTAAATGGAATCTTAAATCTTGAATCAGCTGATAAAGATTAGGGGATGGGCACAATAGTAAGAGGGAAAAGTGTAAGCAAAGTATGAGACTGATTGTAATGTGTTTCGGGAGCAAAAACTACTTGAATATGTCTGGATCATGGAAACCATTTACAGGGTCACAAGAGATGAGGCTAGAGAAATATATAGGGATCAATATATGAAGTGCCTCCTATATATGACATTGAAAACATTTCCATTTTTATCTGAAAGCAACTGGAGAGTCATTAAAGAACTTTCCAAGAACTATTTTCTATTTCCACAAATAAATTCTGAAGAAAGTGTGCTGATCAAAGACCAATGGCTCACCCAAATACTAAACTTTGAAACTGTTTCTGACATGATCTTATACTTCACATTTCCTTTAGGCAGGAAAGAAATCTTTGTGAAATGACCTCCTAATTAAACAGAGATCTGGAATGAACAAAGGAGAGACCATCTATATTCATTGACAAAGGACCTGGGAATGACATGAATAGTGACATTCAAATATTTAATCAGGTGAGAGGGATGGGAGTGCATTTTGATTCTGGGAGACTTTCATAAAAAAACAACAAAAAGCCTTAATGGAAATGTGTGTTTGCACATTTAAAAGTGACTTTGTTTTAAAAGAAGTTATTTTATGAGTCATTTGGAGGAAAGTCTGATTTACTAACATGTTGGTCTCTTGTCTGATAGCATAAGCATCTCCATTATTTGTAGTATTGTTACAAGACTCCAATACTCCTCAGTGCTTTTAGTCATGCTGGGGAAAAACATCACTCTGGTCAGTGAATTCATCTTGGTGGGCTTCCCCACTGCCCCATGGCTACAAGTCCTGCTCTTCTTCCTCTTCCTTGTGGTCTACTTGCTGGTGATAATAGAGAATCTTATCATCATGCTCACTGTTTGGATCACTGGCTCCCTCCATAAGCCCATGTACTATTTCCTGAGTAGCTTGTCCTTTCTGGAGGTCTGGTATGTCTCTGTCACAGTCCCCAAGATGCTGGATGGATTCCTTTTGCAGAAACGGCGCATCTCCTTCACAGGTTGCATGACCCAGCTCTACTTCTTTATCTCGCTCGCCTGCACAGAGTGTGTGCTTCTGGCAACCATGGCCTATGACCGCTATGTGGCCATTTGCCACCCTCTCCAATACCCAGTCATTATGACCACAGGTTATTGTGTACAGCTGGTGGCGTTCTCCTATGTAAGTGGTTTCATGGTCTCTGTCATCAAAGTTTATTTCATTTCACATGTTGCCTTTTGTGGTTCTAATGTCATGAACCACTTTTTCTGTGATATCTCACCAATCCTTAAGCTGGCTTGCAAAGACATGTCCACAGCTGAGCTAGTGGACTTTGCTTTGGCTATTGTCATTCTTGTCTTCCCACTCATCACCACTGTCCTTTCCTATGTATACATTGTCTCCACCATTCTGCGGATACCCTCCACCCAGGGAAGGAAGAAAGCCTTCTCCACCTGTGCATCCCACCTCACTGTGGTCATAATTTATTATACAGCCATGATTTTTATGTATGTTCGGCCCAGAGCTATTGCATCATTTAATTCCAACAAACTAATCTCAGCTGTGTACGCAGTCCTCACACCCATGCTAAATCCTTTCATCTACTGCCTTAGAAACCAGGAAGTAAAAAATGCTGTCAAAAAGACCATGGGGGTTGGGCAGTGCCTCCTGCTTAGCTAAGCCCTGCTGCCTTGAGGAGGAGACAGTGTTTCAGCAAGGATATCATTCCTATGACACTTTTCATGATTCTGCTCATTAGTGTTATTCTATAGATCTACATTCTGAAAGAAATCACAGCATGGGATGAGAGGAAAAAAATTAAAACTAGGAACAGGACACATTATATATTGCTTTAATCTTGAATTCATTTTAATACATACTGTATATATATTTTACAATTACTTTGAAATGACAGAGTAATAACTATTTGACATATAAGTTGGTGTTATTATCACTTTACATATAATAAACCATTTTATTCCTAAAAGAGCTCTATGAGTTAAGTATGATTACTTGCCTGATCTTATGGATCAGGACACTGAAACACACACGGAGAGGTTAAATAAGTTGTTCAACATTGCATACTTTTTTTTTAAGTCTATTTATTTTGAGAGGGAGAGAGAGAGAGAGGGAAAATGAGCAGGGGACAGGCTGAGAGAGAGAGAGAGAGAGAGAGAGAGAGAGAGAGAATCCCAAGCAGGTTCTGCACTGTCAACACAGAGCCCGATGCAGGGCTTGATCTCTCAAAGTATGAGATCATGACCTGAACTGAGATTAAGAGTCAGACACTCAACTGACTGAGCCACCAATGACTGACAATGACAGACACTCAACTGACACGTGCCCCCAATCTTGCATATTTAATAAATATAGAAACCATTATTTGATAATGGAGTCTAGTTCCACAATCTACTATATTAGATTCTCTCTATATCTAAGAGTCTATGATAGTAGCTCTAGGGGCACATTAGTTAACACACACTGATGCCTGGAAGGAACAAGCAATACAATTCCAATCAGTAAGATATAGGTAGATGTGATGATAAGTGATAATAGTGTGGTAGTGGTGGTGGTGGTATTGGTGGTGATCATGCTATTTGTTATTGCACATTAATAATATTTTTATCATTTCACAATTTTTTTCCAATTTTAGCCTCCTTCTAGGACTGTAACAGCTCATTTCTCATTATAGGGATGGGATCAATAGTTTTATGACAGATGAAATGATTTGTATTACTACAACTTTTGCAGTTGATATGTGTCTCTTGAGAAACTGTCTTCTGGCTCTTGAATTCTTGTGGCCTTCCACACTGTAATATGACTATTATCAGCAAACAAATGGAATATCATTACATCAATGTATGTTAGTGCTGAAAGCCTCAATACATCAATATAAAATATGACCTACACATAAATAAGCTTAAAAGTGCATACAAATTTTTCTAAGACACATGAGATTGTTAGATACCATTGAGGGATCTGTTGATTAGAAAAAGAAATGTACCAGGGAGACTTCAACAGAATTGAGACTGAAATTGAGAAAAAACTGAAACTAAAATATGAAAAAAAAATCAGAAAGGGCTACCTTGCCTCTCTGTATCTTAACCTATTTTAAGTAGGGATCAAAATTGGTCTTCTGATTGTTGAATGTTAGTTTTTCTTATATGTATATTGCTCTTATAATGTTACTTTACTACCTAAGAATTCTCAATATGAATTAAATAGGACCTACTCTTTCTATTTATTATTGTTATTTTAGAATCATTCTAGCACTCATGAACCTCAATAATATCTGATCTTTTCTCCACCTACACCAACTCAATTTTGTTTTTTACTGATCCTCAAGATGAAACATCCATTTTGATCACATTAGTCACCTTAAAGTACTCAATACTTACAATATAATAAGTCTTATATTGCTTAACTTCATTCATTCATTATTTTTTGTGCCCCTATTGTTTGGACTATGACGACCTATGAGGATATACTGGTCAACAGCAACAACAACAACAACAAAAATAGACATAGATTCTTCTTTCAAACAGCTCAGAGACAAGTGGGTAAGATAAAGGCATGATTATCTTCAGTGTTATAAGTGTGGTGATGCAAGTACAGAGAAAATTTTTCAACAGAAGTAACATTTAGGCTAACACTTGAAGGAATTAGACAAATGAAAAATGGTGGGCAGTAGTGAAGGTCAAGTGTTGCAGAGATAGGAAAGGCCAAGGGACAAGAGAAGTAACAGCACACTCAAAGACCTGAAAGATGATTAGCACCAAGTGACATGAGGAAGAAAAAGGCCACATGAGGAAATAGATTCATGTTTACCTACCCAAATCTTACCAATTGTTGGATTTTCTTACTATCCAGATATAGGCATATAATAAGTTCTATACAGGCATTTTCAGTTTATGCAAGTACTAGATCTTCAGCGCGAATCACTTCCATCAGGTCAATGGTAGTCACTGAGAGAGTGAAGCAGGGACAAGTCCTCAACTGCAGCACCTGTTCATTCTTATTGATAAATGTCCGTTTGCATTTGATTCCTCACTAGATTGTGAATTCCTCTAGGGCAGAAACCAACCTTTTTCATCCTTGAGTCTACAATGCCAGCCACAGTCCCTGACACTGTAGGCAACTGTGCTGGTTATTCTCTATCCTCTCTCCCAAGTCATCTAGTCTTTGCACCCCTTTAACCCTCTGTGTACCCCCCAACTCTCAGGGGGTGGGAGGAATTGATTCCATGAACTGTATAATTCTGGCTCTGTTGGCCTCCGATTTCCAATTTGGTTGGGCCAATATGAGACACCAGTAGGAAACTGAAGGATGCCAGGCAAGAGATGATTCCCTGGGTGGGTGACTGGTAATAACTACAGGTCCTGCAACAAGGGCACCTCTTCAAGGCTGCAGCCACCACTGGGTTTCTGCACTGCTAATCCTTACGTGACTCAACATTCTTTGTTGGTTGTCATCACCTTGCCCAACCTCAGTGAATAGTCATGGCATTTAATTCTACTCAAAAATTTCAGCAGATATCTCTTTCTGTTTCTTGCTGGAATTCTGACTGATATGGCACTTGATAAATATTAATCAAGTTGAAATAAATCTCATTGGTAATGCTTGGAATAAACATACCAGTCTAAAAACTCGTATGTGTTTAGATTTTAAATCAATAGTATCGCATAAGCAAACATTGTTTTCTACTTAAGTATGATATATGACAGAACTTGAATTAAACCATTGGGGTGCCTGGGTGGCTCAGTAGGTTAGGCATCTGACTCCTGGCTTCGGCTCAGGTCATGATCTCATGGTTCATGGGTTCAAGCCCCACCTCAAGCTCTACACTGTCAGTGTGAAGCCTGCTTGGAATTCTCTCGCTCCCTCATGCACTGCCCCTGTTTTGTGGAACAAAACCATTTGTTCCACACTTAATTTTTCACATATTTCTCCATAAATACCTTCTACTTTTCTTCCATTCACATGATACCACTGCCAAACTGAACTGATTGAGACATCTGAGCTAACACATTCAGCAAATTTAAACTCAGATGTTCAGTATATTGTTCCCAGTTCTTCTGCCATTTATTGTAAGACTGTATACTCCATTAGGAAGCACTTAGTTCCTGTCAAAAGTAGCTTAAGTTGGTTTACTTACTGCACAGAACTAATCCCTTACTCTTTCCTTCTTAGGTTGCACTTCTTTTCTTCTCAGACTAAGTTAAACCATATTTTAGGGTCTGTAAAAGAATTCCCCCAATATGTTTTTCTAGGTGCTTCTAACTCATTCACTCAGGTTTACTAATAAATAACATAATCGGGCTTTTAAAACAGTCTCACTGGCAATTGGGTACCTGGGAAAATAATTGAGAGGCAAATATTTAGCTTAAGCCTCTGACATTTCCAGTTGTTGGCTTCTAGTTTTAGTTAAGTTATTAGAATTTGGATTTCTTTGAGCTTCTGTTTCCTCATCTGTGAAATATGGGTCATAACATCTACCTTTAAAAGTTGGCATGAAGATTATATAAAAATGAATATATGCGATGAAGGATAAAAATCATATGACAATCTCAAAAGATGCAGAAAAAGCATTTGACAAAATTCAACATCCATTTATGATAAAAACTCTCAACAAAGTAGGTTTAGTGAGAACATAACTCAACATATTAAAAGCCATATATGAAAAACCCACAGCTAACATCATATTCAATGGTGAAAAACTGAGAGCTTTTCCTCTAAAATCAGAAACAAGACAAGGATATCCACTCTCACCACTTTTATTGAACATAATACTGCAAGTCATAGCCACAGCAATCAGCCAAGAAAGAAGTAAGAGGCATTTATATGCATAAATAAGAAGTTAATCCATCACTATTTTCAGATCACATATTATGCATAGAAAATCCTAAAGACTCCACAAAAACCTACTATAATAATAAATAAATTCAATAAAGTTTCAGGACACAAAATTAAAATCCAGATATTAGTATAATTTTTGTACATGAATAATAAAGTAGCAGAAAAAGAAATTAAGAAAACAATTCCATTTACAATTGCATCAGAAAGAATAAATATCTAGCAATAAACTTAACCACGGAGGTGAAAGACCTGTACTCTGAAAACTATAAAACACTGAGCAAAGAAATTGAAGATGACACAAACAAATGGAAAGATATTCCATGCTCATGAATTGGAAGAATTAATATTGTTAAGATGTCCATACTACCCAAAGCAATCTACAGATTCAGTGAAATCCTTAACAAAATACCAACAGCATGTTCCATAAAACTAGAGCAAATAATTCTAACATTTGTATGGAACCACAAAGACCCCAAATGGCCAAAGCAATCTTGAGAAAGAAAAACAAAGCTGGAGTTACCACCATATCAGATTTCAAAACAGACTACAAAGCTGTAGTAATAAAAACAGTATGGTACTGGCACAAAAATAGACACATTGACCAACAGAACAGAATAGAGGGCCCAGAAATAAACACACACTTACATAGTCAATTAATCTATGACAAAGGAGGCAGGAATACATAACTGGGAAAAGACAGTCTCTTCAACAAATGGTATTGGTAAAACTGGACATCTACATGCAAAGAATGAAACTGAACCACTTTCGTACAACATACACAGAAATAAACTCAAAATGGATTAAATACCTAAATGTGAGGATTGAAACCATAACACTCATAAAAGAAAACATTAGGCGGTAATTTCTTTGGCATCGGCCATAGAAACATTTTTCTGTATATGTCTCTTCAGACAAGGGAAACAAGCAAAATTAAACTATTGGGGCTATACCAAAATAAAAAGTGTTTGCACAATGAAGGAAACCATCAATAAAACAAAAAGGCAACGTGCTGAATGGGAAAAGATATTTGCAAATTATATATCCAATAAGAGGCTAATGTCCAAAATATATAAAGAACTTATACAACTCAACACCAAAGCAAAACCCCAAATAATTTGATTAAAAAATGGCAGAAGACCAGAATAGACATTTTTCCAAAGAAGACATACAGATGGCCACAGACACCTGAAAAGATGCTCAACATCACTAATTTATTTGATAATAAATGCAAATCAAAACCATGATGATATTCTACTTTATACCTGTCTGAATGGCTAAAATGAAAAAGGCAAGAAATAACAAGTGTAGGTGAGGATGTGGAGAAAAAGGAAACTTCAGGCACCCTCGGTGGGAAAGTAAATTGGTATAGCCACTGTGGAAAACAGTACAGAAGTTTCTCAAAAAATTAAAAACAAAGAATTACCAGGGGAAGTGTCAAGATGGTGGAGTAGTAGGAAGACCCTGGGCTTGTCTTGCCCCTCAAACACAGGTAGATCAACATCAAATCATTTTGAACTCCTAGGAAATCCATTTGAGAATTAGAGAACAATCTTCACAATTAGCAGGAGAGACTATACCAGATACACGATGAAGAGAAGTGAATCAGGGAGAGAAAAGCCACAGTGGCATGGAGGGGAGGGAGCACTTTTCAAGGGGAGAAGATGAAGAGAAAAGGAGAGAGGTGGGAAGAGAGCAGCATATAAGGTTTGTGCAAGAAACACACACCTTCCCCAAAACCATTGACTGGGTGAGTCGAGAGAAGCTATCGCAAGTTTTTGTAACCAGAGGAGGATAAATTCTGAGGTTTTAGAGGTCTGTGCCATTCGCTAGAATCAAGCCAGGTGGGTGGTGGTGCTTCTGGGGAGAAAATGGAGGGTGGAGGCCCAGGAGTGGACAGTGGATAAAATGGTGTCAGTATCCCCTGGGTTGCACTGGTAAAGAATATTCCCCTTCTTGAAGTACCATTGGAAGAGGATATATTGCCTTTCCAAGGACCAAAGACCTGGTGGGCACCATTAAGTCACCAATGGAGGACAGAGCTGGGCAAATAACCTGGCTGCAGCTTTTCACTCTGCCTTACCATAAACTCCAGGCACCTGTGTGACCATGCACTTGCTTTTCTAGGACAGAATGGAGCCAGGTGCAGTGCTGCATGGCTCTTCTCTAGAGGAAGGGATGGGTCAGTGCCTTGACAGGTCCTTTAAGATTTACAGCTTTTAATCCCAGCTGCATGCTAGAGATAAAACACAGGAGCTGTGGTGCCAGGTGTGCCAACTGCCCAGGCACAGAGTGAGTGCAGGGGTTTGATGGAAGCCTGAGACACAGGAGGGGAGATTGTTTGCTTTTCTGTGAGGGCTTCCTGAACAGCAGCAGGCACTAGCAACCCTCCCTGGGAACAAGAGAGCAGGGTGACACCATCTCCACTTCCCCTCCCCCAGCAGAGTCAGTGAGCAACACAGTGCCCCCAGTGGAAGCTGAAGCTGTTTACACCAAACCCTGGCCTCCTGCACCCTGCAGGTGCATCTTTACTAAGGCAGGTCTGACTGTGAACCAGCACAAAAGGCCTCTCCCTCAGAGGATCAACACAGGCCCCCCGCATGCACCATGTCTACTGATCATAGATGTTCTGATGTGTCAGCTTCAGTTCTGTTGGAAATAGGGCCAGCCTTCTTCTTTTTAATCAGTCTTATAGTTTTTTGTTCATTTGTTGATTTTTTAATTTCCTTTTCTCATTTTTTGGATCAGGCTTCTTTCTTTCTTTTGAATCAGGCTTACAGGTTTTTGTTTTCCTGCTTGTTTGTGTTGTTGTTGTTCCTTTTCCTTTTCCTTTTTGCTTTTTTTTGGGGGGCATCAGGGTTTTTTTAAAAATCAGGCATATTTTAACAAACAAATCAAAGCACACCTAGCTAAAGGTCCAAACACTCCACTGCAAGCAAGGAGGAACTCTGCAGAGGACTGACCCATGGAAAGAATAGCCAAAATGTAAGAGCAGAGTGCACACAGTATATATCAGAAACATTTCCTAAAGCACCAGGTCCTGGGTGGTGTATGACCTCTTCTTAATATAGATTACTTTCAGGAGCAGGAAACATAATAAACTTTCATAACACTCAAAAGACAGAAACCTAGACAAAATGACAACAAAATGGAGGAATGCTCCCCAAAAGAAAGATCAAGAAGAAATCACAATCAGGGATTTTCTCAAAACACATAAAAACAATATATCTGAACAAGAATTTAGAACACAAATTATAAGACTACTAGCTGGGCTTGAAAAAAGCACAGAACACACCAGAGAAACCCTTGCTGCAGAGATAAAACACCCAAAAACTAGTTAGGCTGAAATAAAAGTCTATAACTTAGATGCAAAACTGACTGAATGTAATCACAACAAAGACACAAGAAGCAGAGGAAAGAATAGGTGAAATAGAAGATGAAATTATGGAAAATAATGAAGCTGAAAAGAAGACGGAAATAAAACTATTAGATCACAAAGGTAGACCTAGGGAATTCAGTGACTCCATAAAGCACAATAATATCTGTATCATAGGAGTCCCAGAAGAAGAGTGGAGGAAAGGGGCATAAGGTTTATTTGAACAAATTATCGCTGAGAACTTCCCTAATCTGGGGAAGAAAATAGGCATTGAAGTTGAAGAGGCACAGAAAATTCCCCTCAAAATCAACAAAAACAGGTCAATGCCAAGTGACCTTTCATGTATCACAGCGAAACTTGCAAAATACAAAGATAAAGAGAGAATTCTGAAAGCAGGTAGGGACAAAAGGTCCTTAAACTATAAGGGTAGACACATAAGATTAGCAGCAGACCTGTCCTGTGAAACTTGGCAGGCCAGAAGGGAGTGGCAGGATGTATTCAACATGCTAAATGGGAAAAACATGCAGCTAAGAATACTCTATCCAGCAAGGCTATCATTCAGTATAGAAGGAGAGATAAAGAGTTTCCAAGATAAGCAAAAACTAAAGGAGTTCATTAACACTAAACCAGCTCTGCAAGAAATATTAAAGACCAAAAACAACAAAGACTAGAAAGGAACACAGACAATCTATAGGAACAACAATTTTATAGGGATTACAATGGCACCAAGTGCATACCTATCAATAAATACTCTGAATGTAAATGGACTAAATGCTCCAATCAAAAGACACAGGGAATCACAAAGGATTAAAAAAAACAAGAGCCATAGATATGCTATTTACAAAAGACTCATTTTAGACCCAAAGACACATCCAGATGGAAAGTGAGGGGGTGGAGAAGCAGTTATCATCCTAATGGACATCAAAAGAAAGCCAGAGAAGCCATAATAGACAAACTAGATTTTGTTTTATTTTATTTTATTTTATTTTAGACAGAGAACAAGCAGAGGAGAGAGGTGGAGGAGGGAGAGACAGAGAGAAAGAGAAAGAGAGAGAGAAAGAGAGTATCCAAGCAGGCTCCATGCTCAGCACAGAGCCTGATGTGGGGCTCAATCCCACAACCCTGGGATCATGATATGAGCCAAAATCAAGAATCAGACACTCAAATGACAGAGCCACCCAGGTGCCCCTAGACAAACTAGATTTTAAACCAAGGAGTGTAATAAGAGATGAAGAAGGACACAATATCATAAAAAAGGGGTCTATCCAACAAGATCTAATAATTATAAACATTTGTGTCCTCAAATTGAAAGCACCCAAATATAAAAATCAATTAATAACACTTAAAGAAACTCATTGATAATAGTACAATAATAGCAGAGGACTTTAACACTCCACTTACAACAATGGACAGATCATCTAAGCAGAAGATCAATGATAAATGACACACTGGACCAGATGGACTTAACAGATATATTCAGAGCATTTCATCCTAAAGCAGCGGAGTACACATTCTTCTCAAGTGCAAATGGAATATTCTTCAGAATACATCACATACTGGGTCACAATTCAGGCCTCAACAAATACAAAAAGATTGAGATCATACCCTGCATATTTTCAGACCATAATGCTATGAAATTTGAATTCAACCACAAGATAACATTCGGATAGACCACAAATACATGGAGGTTAAAGAACATCCTATTAAAGAATGATTGGGTTAACCAGCAAATTAAAGAAGAAATTTACAAAATGCATGGAAGCAAATGAAAACGAAAACACAACAGTCCAAAACCACTGGAATGCAGCAAAGATGGTCATAAGAGGGAAATATAGAGCAATACAGGCCTTCCTCAAAAAGCAAGAAAGTCTCAAATGTACAACCAAACCTTACACCCAAGAAAGCTAGAGAAAGGACAGTAAATAGAGTCTAAAACCAGCAGAAGAAAGGAAATAATAAAGATCAGAGCAGAAATAAATGATACAGAAAACAAACAAACAAACAGTAGAAAAGATCAATGAAACTAGGAGCTGGTTCTCTGAAAGAATCACCAAAAGTGATAAACCCCTAGCCAGAGTTATCAAACAAACAAACAAACAAAAGACAAAGGACTCAAATAAATAAAATCATAATCTAAAGAGGAGAGGTCACAACCAACACCACAGAAATACAAACTAATATAAGAGGATATTATGACTAATTATATGCCAGCAAATTGGGCAACCTGGAGGAAATAGATAGATTCCTAGAAACATATAAACTACAAAACTCAAATGGGGAGAAATAGAAAATTTGAACAGACCCATAAACAGTGAAGAAATTAAATCAGTTATCGAAAATCTCCCAACAAATAAGAGTCCTGGGCCAGATGGCTTCCAAGGGGAATTCTACCAGACATTTAAAGCAGAGTTAATAGCTATACCCAAACACAGAAATGAAAGGAAAGCTTCTGGACTCATTCTATGAAGCCAGAATTACCTTAATTCCAAAAACAGACAAAGACCCCACTAAAGAACAGAATTACAAGCCAATATCCCTGATGAACCTGAATGTAAAAATTATCAACAAGGTACTACCAGCAAATCAATTCAACAACATTAAAAGAATGCTTCATCATGATCAAGTGGGATTTATTCCTGGACTGTAGGCATGGTTCAATATCTGCAAACCGTAATGCGATACACCATATTAATAATAATTAAAAAAAGGATAAGAACCATATGATCCTTTCAGTAGATGCAGAAATAGCATTTGACAAAATATAGTAACCTTTCTTAATAAAAACCCTCAAGAAAGTCAGGATAGAAGGAACATACCTCAACATCATAAAAGCCATATAAGAAAGACCCACAGCTAATATCATCCTCGATGGGGAAAAACTGAGAGCATTTCCCCTGAGATCAGGAACACAACAGAGATGTCCACTCTACTGTTGTTCATCATAGTATTGGAAATCTTAGCCTCAGCAGTCAGATAACAAAAACAAATAAAAGGCATCCAAATTGTCAAGGAAGAAGTCAAACTTTCACTTTCATCTTTGCAGACAAAATGATAGTCTACATAGAAAACCCGAAAGACTCCACCAAAAAATTGCTAGAACTAATATATGAATTCAGCAAAGTTGAAGGACATAAAACCAATGTACAGAAATTGGTTGCATTTCAATACACCAATAATGAAGCAGAAGAAAGGGAAACAAAAGAATCAATCCCATTTATAATCACCACAAACCATAAGGTACTTAGGAATAAACCCAACCAAAGAGGTAAAAGATCTGTGCTCTAAAAACTATAGAACCCTTATGAAAGAAATTGAAGAAGACACAAAGAAATGGAAAAATATTTCATGCTCATGGATTGGAAGAATGAATATTGTTAAAATGTCTATACTACCCAAAGCGATCTACAATTCAATGAAATCCCTATCAAAATAACACCAGCATTGGGGTGCCTGGGTGGCTCAGTCGGTTAAGTGACAGTCTCTTGATTACTGCTCAGGTCATGGTCTCGTAGTTTATGAGATCGAGATGGAGGCTGCTTGAGATTCTTCCTCTTTCTCTTCCCCTCCCCCTCTTGCACTCTCTCTCAAAATAAATAAATAAACTTAAAAAATAATAACACCAGTGTTTTTCATAGAGACAGAACAAACAATTCTAAAATTTGTATGGAACCATAAAAGACCCTGTATAGTCAATATAATGTTAAAAAAGAAAACCAAAACAGGAGGCATCACAAAACCAGACTCCAAGATGTACTTATACAACACAACACCATACAACAAATAATTTGTTTTTAAAAAGGACAGAGAACGTGAATAATATTTTTCCAAAGAAGACTTACAGATGGCCAACAAATATATAAAGAGATGCTCAATATCACTCATCATTTGGAAACTCAAATCAAAACCACAATGAGATATCACCTTACACTTGTCTAAATGGCTAAAATAAAAAAGACAAGAAGGGTGCTTGGGTGGCTCAGTTGGTTAAACATCTGACTCTTGGTTTCAGCTCAGATCATGATCTCACGGTGTGCAAGTTCAAGCCCCACATCAGGCTCCTCTCTTTGCCCCTTCCCTGCTCATTCTCTATAAATAAATAAGTAAACAAACAAACAAACTTAAAAAAAGAGAGAGAGAGAAAAAGACAAGAAATAACAAGTGTTAGTGATAAGGGTTCCCTGAGGCAGTTGTTAGTAATACAGTTTTGGGGTCTCTTCCTCTGAACAGCAGGACTCCTTAGGTTTAGGGTAGAACCGGGAATCTGACTTTTTAACAAGCACCCAGGTGATTCTCACCTTCGTAGAATAGTAGGACTATAGCTAGGAGGTGAGGATTAAATAATTAGCCAAGCTACTGATTAATGTGAGTGAACAAATATTTGGTGAGGTTGTGGAGAAAAAGGAACCATGTAAAATTGATATAGCCACTGTGGAAAATACTATGGAAGTTCCTTAAAAAATAAAAAAAAACAACACCACATGATCCAATAATTCCACTACTGGGCATTTCCCAAAGGAAACAAAAATGCTAATTCAAAAATATATATGCACCCCTATGTTTATTGTAGTATTACTCACTATAGCCATATGGAAGAAACCAAAATGCCCATCAATAGACGAATAAAGAAGATGTGGTATATATATATATATATATATATATATATATATATATATATATATACACACACACACACAATGGAATATTACTCAGTTTTATAAAAAAGAATGAGATCATACAAATTATAACAACATGGATGGGTATTATGCTAAATGATATAAGTCAGTCAAAGAAAGACAAATACCATATGATTTTACTCATATGTGGAATCTAAATAACAAAACAAATAAAGAAAGAAACAAACAAAAAGCAGAATCATACCTGTAAATACAGAGAACCAACTGACACTTGCTAGAGGGGAGGGGTGTAGGGGCAAAACAGATGAAGGAGTGTGGTAGATATAGGCTTCCAGTTACGGAATGAGTAAGTCATGGGAATAAAAGGCACGGTATTCAGAACACAGTCAAGGATAACGTAATAGTGTTGTATAGTGACAGATGTTAGTTATACTTGTGAGCATAGCATAACCTATGAACTTCTGGAATCACTATGTTGTATACCTGAAACTAACGTAACATTGTGTGTAATCTATGCTCAAAAAAATTGTAATGGTTATATGTGAGCATATCTGGCACAGTGTTTGACACATACTGTTTTAAATTAACAAAATACACTTAACAAAATACAAGATAAACAGTATTGCTCATAATATCTTTAAGACTTGGGAAGGAGTCCCAAGTCTTCCATGAAGCTTTCCTTATTTTTTTCTAACATCAAGCTTTTGCTTATTTATCCCCACACTATTAGAAAGAAACGATCTCTTCCTGTACTTAACTCCTATTTGGTGTGACAATATCTTGGTATAGCATTCTTCTAGCCTCTGTCTTATACTGATAATAATTCAAATATACATATTATTTCTCATACTAGATAGTAAGTTTCTTACACCATAGATATTTCTGTATATTCACAATTACTAAATATTTATTTATTATCTATTCAACAGTCAATAGATATTTGATGAGTAAATCCCTCTCTGAATGTATGTCATACTCTCAGTTGATAGTCACAGTGCCCATACCTTCTAAATCTTTTGCCATAGTTCCAATTTTTAAATACCCTATTCTTTCAAATTGTTTGATTTTTAGACTAGGTAAATAGAATAGATTAGTTCTTCATATCCATTTCAATACTTTCTAACATGCTGAGGCTGGAACTTAAAACTAAAGTTTTCAGGTTTTCATTCATGTTTAGATTCCTGTCTTGTGTTCATATGAGACTTTGATTCACACATTAGTAACGTACAGAGGGAGGCAGAGTATGGGACATTCATTTATCTGATATAAAGTATGGCCAAAGTTTGGGAGCCAGTAGATTCTGGTTCATCAGCCCTGCAAAGGAAGCAGCAGCAACAGCAGCAACTTTCTCTATTGTGACTGAGAGGAGGGGATCCTGGAGGCTGAACATTGTTCCTGGGGCTCGCCTAATGTCCCCTATGCCAACTTTCACAATGATTTTAAAGAACCAAATTCTCTTTCTACTTCAACTAGCTAAGGTGAATTCTGTAACCTATAACAGAACACTGACAGATATAATCACCCTGGAAAAACTGCTCTATATTCTTTTTTGTTTGACAATTGGAAATATGATAGCATTTAATAGAGTTATTGGAAGCATTAAATTAGACAACACATATGTGAAGTCTTTAGCACATAACAGGCACACAACTTATTGTTAGTCTCTGTTTTCTGCAAAGAGTTGATCTTGCTCCTATGTATTCACAGATGTCCTTATCACCCTACTGACAGCATCCTTGAATTATTAAAATAGAGATGACCTTACTCATTTGATTGACTAGGGTATTTGGGGGCAAAGGAATTAAAGTTTAGAATACTTCAAAGGTTTCTGGCATGAAACTTCAATAGCATGAAAGCTTCTACTTTCTAAGATATCTGGAATTATCCCAGAGTTCCAGTGTTTCAGTTATTGATAAGCAAATTAACCAAACCAATAAACTTTATGAATTGACAGAGCAGGGTTCCTTATAAGCCTAAATGGAAAAATACCATGTAAGCTCCACATTAGATGAATGGTGAAAATAACCACATAAATATAGTAATAACTATTTTCTGATTGAATTTCATAATTATTTCACCTAAATTTATTTTTGATAAAGATTAATTGAATGGATAAACTGATATATTATATAACTGTGTGTTAAAATAAATCCACACATTAAAAAATTATTGTTATTCTTGCTCATGAATTTTAGTCAAGAAAATACATCCACATGAATGCTATGTAGATGACACCAAAATTCTACTTACGTTTGGTGGTGTTAACTCTAATAAAAAAAAGTATTTAACAGAGAACTAAGAAAAGTTCCAAATATTGGACAAAGCCTTCATCTGCTGCTACCACACACTTGCTGTTTTCAAAGCGAGACATATGCAGAGGGAATATTACAAGCAAAGACACATGCTGTCACATAAGATATGTGTCCTCAGTCTCTTAATTGATAAGCAGGCCTGGATCAGATCTGAGACACAAGGTCATTTCTTGTTCTGCTGACAAGTCTCAACAGCCTCTTTGTACTTCCCCCCAGACCCACAATGGCCCTCAAGGTCTTAAAACTTTGATAGTTAAAGGAGACATGGAAAGATTAAACAAGCAAAGAGGTTTTAATCTAAGGTTTAGCGCGAAGAAGCCATCAGCTGCCTGTTCTATGTGCCCTTTGCCTTGTCTCCTGCCCTCCTTTGCTTGGGATCCCAGTTTATTTTCTTCTTGGATCTCTAGAAATGCATATTCCTCCTTCTAAAACATCTTCCTCAGATTATTCTCAATAACTATTCACATGAAACACAAAAGAGAAGAGTATTATATGACATTTCAAAAAGAGTCAAGATAAGAGAATTTTCCTTAAAAGATAAGAGAATTGGCTACTACTAAATTTGCTTTACCCACCAAGGCTTGATACCTAGCCCTATGTGTAGTTGTTTGTCTTCCATGCTTGGGAGTACTCTTCTCTTGAGTGAAAGGAATAGAAAGAAAGTTGTGCTTCTCCCTAGAGTTTAGTGTACTGTTAACACTGTTCAATCATCTTTTGTGTATTTTGAGCCTCTCACTAGTACTTTCTGAGTAACATTAATGCCTTAAAGTCCTACATCATGAGTAATAGTTATTTCCCGAACAACCAGAGAGAAGGAAAATCAAGGCTTGCCAAAAGGATTAGGATGAATCACCAGGCTGATTTGCTAGGAAGACGTTGTTCTCTGTTTCCCCATCTGATAATTATATAGCATCTTCTTTGTTTGTTGACCCTCAGAGATCACTAGGGAAATGTCTCTAACTTCTTTGTCACTGTTGCTCTTGAAAATCCTATAGCACTTGTGAACCAGGTCTCCAAGGATGTGTCTTTTAAAGAATGGTTGTCTCTACTGAGCAGTGGTCTTATTGCATCCTTGACCTGTTCAGCTATAGGTTCTGCCTGAATAAGGTCTGTGGGAAGAGTCAACATGCAAAGCCTGCCCAAGGTCAGTGGCAGGGAAACAGAATGAAAGCAAGAGAGAGAGGAATGGGAAGGGATATACCTCAAACAGCTATGGAGAAAAAACATACAAAACTGAAAAATTGCTCTCCTTTGGACTATCATCCAACAGGGGCATCCAACAGTCCCAGAAGTAACCTTTGCATTTTGGTTATATTGCATTTTTTTCAACCAATAGCAGAGTAATTTTTCATTTCTTTATAATCCATCTGGACCCCAAAGTCTTTCCCAGGCAAGGAGAATTACAAAGTCATGGAACTCTTGAGTTTCATAGAGAAACAATTTTCCAGGATTTAGATCAGCCTCTTTTTTATTTGCTTTCCCCTTTCTTTCCCTTTTCCTTTCTGTAACTTATCTGCAAATCCTTTCAGGTGGAGAGGCAACACAGGCCATATTCTTTGAGTACCTCTCCACAGATCTGGCCACTGGGCAACTGAACCAAGGTCTCCAAGCCAGACTCAACCAAGATGACCTACTTCACCCAGCGTCCTAAAGAGAAGTAAACAATGCACTATGGTGAGACATCTAATCTTTTTTATGTAGATTTTTTTAAATGTTTTGCTTATTTTTGAGAGACAGAGAGAGAGACAGAGTATGAGCAGAGGAGGGGCAGAGAGAGAGAGAGGGAGACACAGAATCTGAAGCGGGCTCCAGGCTCTGAGCTGTCAGCACAGAGCCCGAAGTGGGGCTCAAACCCACTATGAGCTCATGACCTGAGCCAAAGCCAGATGCTTAACCAACTGAGCCACGGAGGCATCCCAAGTAAGACATCTATTCTTAATTAAATATGATAAATTATTTACTTATTGAGTGCCAACCATGCATCAGGACCTGTGCTAGATACTAGAGATAAAAGGACAAACAAGATGAAAATGGATAAAATTGGAATTTTCAAGAAGTTCACAAATATAGTAGTGGTGAAATGTAAGCAAAGTGATACATGTTATCATGATTATGATGCTCTAAGTTCCAAAATGTTACAAAACCAGATAGCTAGGGATGATGGGCAGGAGGTAGGTGATAGTGGGAGTTGGGTGGGGTTAGGGTTGGTTTTATAAAGAGGATGGATCTGAGTAGGCACTTTACAGGTGGCAAGCGCTAAAAAGAATTTCAGGTAGAGGACAGAGTATGCACAACTGCACAGTCTTGAAGAAGGATGTTGCCCTGAAAAAATACAAATTCTTGAGCTTTGGTTGAGTATCTAACAAAAAAAAAGAAGATTAAGATATGATAAATGTGAGGGTCAGATCATGAGAGACCTGCTATGCAATGTAAGGAGTTCAGATGTACAGTTGTCACTATAGGACTTGAATTGGAGAGTTACAGGATCATATTTATTTTAGCAAAATCACTCAGTCTGGAACAGGAATACTGTTTAGCGCCTATATGTGTTGTTTTAAATGGACAATATACTTTTTGCCAGACTCTGTATGGGTTCTAGCCCCTTGCAATGCATGTCCACTCTACCTCTGCTGAGACTTAAACTTTCAATTTTCCTTTCCAGCCTACCCTCTACCCGAATGACACAAACTACCTCCCTTTATTTGCACTATTCCCCTAGTTCTCACCTAACTTTCCCTTCCTTCTACTTCCCACCTACCATCTTCCAAGTAATACACATCAGTCTACTCCTTTAACTCAGCTAGGGAGCCCCTGCTCTGACCGAGACAAGATTCATTTCCTAACAAAGACCTTCAGAGTTAGGAAATGGTGGCTAGATGGAGCACAACACGTCAGTAGCTGGATCAGAGGTCAATGTGCAGTGGGAAAGGCCATGTAGGTTTAGACCAACATGAGGGTCTAACGAGGGATGAGGTGAAAAGTATCATAGTACTAGGAGGTCTTAAATGTTAGACATACTTACAAGGCAGGTGACTCATGGGAAATGACTAGATAAATCAGGTTTTGGAACTTTAGGTTGATCACAAAGGCTTACATGGATGTAAAACCTATGAGGAGCTTGGACATAAAAGACTTGAATAAAAAGAGAAATTGGTTTTAGTATGAGGGTCAAGATTGAAGATCAGGAGAATGGGTGACATGGTAAAGAAATAAAGAAAGAGCAGACTGTGGATACACAATTTGGGTGTGAACTGGGGGCATGGCAGTGAGAAGACAGAGAGGTGGGAAGCAATACCTAAAGAGGGAGGATGATTGCTTAGTTGAAAGAGTATAGATCTGGGGCACTAACAGTTTTAGCTTGTAATTCCATTTCCACAAGTTTTTACTTGTATGAATTTAACCAAATTATTTACCCGATTATCTGTAATGTGGGACCAATAATATCTACCTTTATTAGGTTGCTGTGAGAATTAAATGAGTTAAAATATGGAAAGGACATAGTACAAATTCTGCTGTGTGATAGATACCCAGTTAATGATGAATATTTTTATTATTGGACAGATTATATTGGAGAAGGCAGAGATGAGGAGGGAAGGTGATGAAGGCCAAGTAGGAAAACTGGGAGAAAGTGAAGGACAGTAGTCCCAGGTGGCCCTCATTCATGTTCTCAGAATGGTGGGTGTATGTGAAGATCTAGGTCATGCCTGAGGAAATACAGCAATATCAACTTCCTCAAAATTTCAAGAATAAATTACAAATCTTAAAAATCAAGGGAATTCAAGCTAACATTAGAGAATATGTAAAGTGGACTCATCTTGTTTTCTACATCTGGTCAGTGTGATAAAAGTTATTTTGTCAGATGTTGTAGGATTCTGTGCTGGAAATGGGGAGGGAATTAGTAAAAAGTTAAAAAAATGTGAAAAGGACTGATCATATATAACATCCTCCAGCCTTATCTTGATGCATTTCTCTCCTCCATGCGCCAATTCTTTCTAATCAAAATGCAAATCATTCCATCATTAACTTTTTATATCTACTTTGTGCCTTTGGATTTGCTATTGTTTCTCCTTGATATTTCTCCTCCACTCCAAAACTCTACAAGCTTCATTTCAGTTCAAATGGTACCTCCCCAGTAAAGGCTTTTTGAGTTCCTCTGACAAAGAGTTACTCTCTATCCTGGGTTCCTAATACTTAGTATTTGGTTGAGAATTAGAAAACTCGATATTCTATTGTAATGCTTATTACATTATATTCTAATTCTCTGTTCCCTTCTCTTTCTTCTTTACTAAACAGTGCCAAATTTATGTTTGTCGTAGTGTTCTCAGTGCCTGGAACTGTCATGGTAGGGTTGAAGGTGTGGGAGCTAAGTTTAGGCGAGGAGTCAGGGAGTGGAAAACTAAAGCTGACATTTTTAAAATGGTAATATCACCAGAAAGGTAGCAGCAATAGAAAATAGGCAATGGAGAGGAAAGAGGGATTAATTAATGGTACAGTGTTTTCAAGCAGATGCAAAAATATTACCAGTAAAGAAGGATTATTTTTAGAAAGACACATCATTGATTAACCAGATAAAAGTTGTAGGAAATGATTCAGATAAGAAGAATATGCCAGAAGCATTCTTAAAATATCAATAAGATCAGGTCATTTAACTGCTCAAAACCTTCCCAAGTGTCCCCAGTATACTGAGAGTAAAGGCCAACACGATTACACCTGCTTAAAAGGCCTGTGGTGACTCTCTCTCTCTAAAAAATAAATTAAAAGAACATCAAAGGCCTGTGGTGATCAGCTCATCATCACTTCTCCTATCCCTTACTTCTCTGACTTCATCTCTCCCTTCCACTCATTCTACTCCAACCATACTGGACTTGCTGTTCCTTACATTGTATCTCACCTTAGGATCTTTGAACTGCTTGTTTCCTTTGTCTGGAAAGCTCTTCCATCAGACAGCCAAATGGCTGTCACATTCTTCATGATTATGCTCAATAAGGCCTATCCTGATCACCCTATTTGAAATATGAACCTGCTCAACTCTCTGCAGTTGTGATTTTCCTTACCTTGCTCTATTTATTTTATCCACAGAACATATCAGTTCTTACATTTATATCTCTATCGTGTATATTCAAAGTCCTGAGAAGTACCGTATTTACTACCTGTATCCTTCTACTAGGATGTAACTTCTTAAGATTAGGGCTTCTTTTTGTCTGTTTTGGTCAGGGAGCTATTTCAAGCATCTAGAATAGTGCCTGTCACATCGTAGGTGCTCAATGAATATCTGTGAAAATAATGAATTTAACATAAAAGAGATGGGGTCTCTGATAGATGGTTTTCCTGAAAAATGGGATCTGTAGAGCAGATGGAGGGACTGGTCTTAGATAAGAAGTAAAGAAGGAATGAGCAAAGATGTCAGAAGGTGAGCATAATGACTTGATAGGGGGAAGTTGAATAAATATGTATCCTAGAGCTTCATTTGTAAAATAGAAGGTAAAATTGTGCTGAGTGTCATAGTGGGAAGTTGAATAAATATGTATCCTAGAGCTTCATTTGTAAAATAGAAGGTAAAATTGTGCTGAGTGTCAGAGAAAAGAGTGAGGATGGCAGATTGGAGATCAGAGGCAAGAGTCTTTGAGAAACGTGGAGAGTGAATTGATTTAAAACATTGTGTAGGATAGCCATTGTTTGTGAACGAGTTGAGCTCCATGACCATAAATTTATGGCAGTAATCATTTGTCTTCTTTTTATTAAGTTTATTTTATTTTATTTATTTGAGAGAGACAGTGTGAGTGGGAGAGGCAAAGAGAGAGGGAGAGAGAGAGTCCCATGCAGGCTCCGTGCTACCAACACAGAGCCTGATGCTGGGCCTAAGCCAAAATCAAGAGTTGGACACTTAACTAACGGAGCCCAACTGAGCCACCCAGGTGCTCCTCATCTGCCTTCTTTTGTGAGTTTTCTCCAACAGGGCTCAGCTGCTCAGGTGCAAATAAGAAAGTCCCATTAGTTTTCTTCTGAAGGCAATATTAGGAACTTCTCCTATATACCTGAGTATATATCTTTTTTGTTTTAATGTTTATTTATTTATTTGGGTGGGGGGCAGAGAGAGAGAGAGAATCTTAAGCAAGCTCCATGCTGTTAGCCCAGAGCCCTATATGGAGCTCGATCATACAAATCATGAGATCATGACCTGAGCAGAAATCAAGAGTTGGATGCTTAACTGACTGAGCCACCCAATCGCCCCAAGTATGTATCTTTCTTATGGCTGTAACACACTAAACTCTAATGGTTTGTTCACTTGTTTTTATCTTCTTCTCAAGACTTTGAATAGGGAAATATGACTTTTTCTTCTTTATATTTTCAAAATGCAGTGTGGGACCAGGCACCCATTAAGTATTCAATAGATCTTTCTTTTAACTATTAACAATACTATAAATTGTTTATGATTTGTTGAATTGTTTAATATTATATCCTTTTTTGACTCTTTTTTTTTTTTTCCTTCTTTTTTTTTTTTTTTTTTAACATTTTTTATTTATTTTTGGGACAGAGAGAGACAGAGCATGAACGGGGGAGGGGCAGAGAGAGAGGGAGACACAGAATCGGAAACAGGCTCCAGGCTCTGAGCCATCAGCCCAGAGCCTGACGCGGGGCTCGAACTCACGGACCGCGAGATCGTGACCTGGCTGAAGTCGGACGCTTAACCGACTGCGCCACCCAGGCGCCCCTTTTTTGACTCTTAAGGGAATTAAAATTTAGATAATCTGAGGTTTGCTTCAGATTATATAAAGTTAGTCAGAGATAGATCATGGACTAAAATTCAGGTCTTAAAATTATATGTCCCAGTGGTCTGTAGTTTTCTTCATGCTTTAGTACACTCTGAGTACTGGGGCCCCTTTGTCCATGTCAAGTCTCTTGTTATGTTACTCTTTTGTTTTCTATGATTCCTAAAATATCAGAAATGAATAAGTGTGCATTTACATGTAAAAATTCCTTCACAACATTGTACTGTAATTGTTCCAGTTTAGGCTAGGTGCTTCTATACTGCCTCACAACTGGGGTAAAAATGACCTCCCTGAGAGAGTTGTTAAAATTCATTAAAGGATAACTCCTTTTTAGTGGAGGAAGAAGTCAAATTTGAGTTATATTTTACTGTGGTAATTTTTCCCACACATATAACCAACTACTTTATTGGAGATCTGGGGGTTTTGGCCCACACAGTACATAATAAATCAGAAATCACTACTAAACACCTCGGAAATTTCACATCTTGTGCTTTTCAGTTCCCTAAATTCTGCTTTTCCCTTTCCAGGTCATCTCTATTGGTCTCCTCGAAAAAGATGTTTCTCTTTTCAGATTAATTTTGTTTATAATCTCAAGCCAACTTCTATCTCTATTTTTCTCTTTCTTCTATCCTCACTTGTGAAGAAAGTGTTTTTAAATTTCAGTTCTCTCTTTGATCCTATTGTGCTTTAGGAAACCTTCTGAGTTGTTGAATCTCCTGAGTCCCCACTCTCAAGGTAACTTCTTAAATGCAACTTGTGTTCAGCAATGTCCATATTGAGGAGGGTTTTCAGAGTCAAGGAGTAGAGAGAATTAATCAAGTAACACTTCTGACAGTATCAAAATTTTGAACCAGTCTTTGAAGAAGATATAGAACTGTACAAATTAATTGAACTGTACAAATTAATTTGGAATCAAATGTGAACCATTTTATATGTATATATAAAACCATTATATATGTATATATAAAGGCATTTTATATATACATATATACATGTACACATGTATATATAAAATAGTATAGTATATAGTATATATGTATATATAAAATACTATTATTAGGAGCCATCTAAAAAATAAAAATGTGCTTAATTATTCAAGAGAGCAGACATTCTTCATTCAATTTTTAAGTCCGTGGCCCTAAAAATAGGCAAGTAATTGTTAACTACTTTGGCCAGCATCCTGAAAAGACCATCCTGAAGAGTGCACCAAAGGCAGCAATTCTCCTGGTCAGGAGGGTGTTTTCCAGTTGATATTTTATTTTCTCCAGAATTTTAACTACGCTGCTTCCCTGTCCTGCCCTTGGCACTTGTTCCAACCATGATGGTCTTTTGCCTTATAACAGCCTGTGAAACCTGGAAATATGCTGATAAGGAAAGTATTTACTCCTAGTACTACCTGACGACATTTCTCACCTAGATCTGTGGGACTAAATCCTGAATCTGACCTCATGACTCTGCTTTAAGATTCATTGTTTGTCTGTTTTGTGCTTTTACCAACTATTAAATCCTTTTTTATTTTTACAAGATTCTTATAATTATCACTTATTTCATCCAGTTGACAATCATAACTTATGTAATGATTTCCTCACTCTTAAGTATCATAATGTTATGAACCTCTTCATATATATGGTTTCTGGTATTAGTTTGAATTAAATTCTCATGAGTAAAATTATCTTAATAAAGGGTATTATTGTTTTAATGACTCTTAAACTTGGTATAGGGACTTTATAAACATTAACTTTAGCAAAATACATTAATTATTATTAGTTTATCAAAGAGAATTAAAATTTTCCTTTAACCACAGTTCCTTTTTTAAAATTTTTTTTAACGTTTATTTATTTTTGAGACAGAGAGAGACAGAACATGAACAGGGGAGGGGCAGAGAGAGAGGGAGACACAGAATCTGAAACAGGTTCCAGGCTCTGAGCAGTCAGCACAGAGCCTGACGTGGGGCTTGAACTCACGGACCATGAGATCATGACCTGAGCCGAAGGCGGACACTTAACCGACCGAGCCACCCAGGCGCCCCTAACCACAGTTTCTAATGCTATAATTTTGTAAGTGGGAAATTATGGTGCTGGGAGAGAATTATATATATATGACAGCTCAAGCGTTTTTGAATATACAATGATATTAGAGGAATAGAGAGGGTATCTCTTCAGCCTCATTTATGTTTGCCACTATTTTTTTAAAAATTTTTATTTAAATTCTAGTTAAAGTACAGTGCAATATTGGTTTCTTTGGATTCTTAACGTTGTGTCTTTGGTGGATTTGTTTTCAGGCTCTGTTCTGACATCTGATTTTCTGGGGAGGATCTTGTGGCCTTTCAGGACTGCCAAATCACACCCTGGGACCAGATTGTGGCACTAGGGTTAAGTTTAATGATAAAGTACCTACAGCCTGAGGGCCCCTTGCTACTAATGTGGATCTCATTCTTTGATTTGTGCTATTTTCATTAAATCCTTTGTCTTTTGGTGTCTTAGTCATGTCAAAGGAAAATACCACCTATGTTAGTGAATTCATCCTGGTGGGCTTCCATACTTCCCCTTGGCTACAGGTTCTGCTTTTCCTTCTCTTCCTCATCACCTACCTGTTTGTGCTGCTGGAGAATTTGGTTATCATTCTCACTGTATGGGTTACTGGGTCCCTGCACAAGCCTATGTACTATTTTCTGGGCACCATGTCCTTTCTGGAGACTTGGTATGTATCTGTCACAGTCCCTAAGATGTTGGCTGGATTCCTACTTCATCCCAATACCATCTCCTTCCTGGGATGCATGATCCAACTCTATTTCTTCATCTCACTTGCCTGTACTGAATGTGTGCTCTTGGCTGCCATGGCCTATGACCGTTACGTGGCTATATGTTGTCCTCTTCGTTATCCAGCCATGATGACCACAGGATTTTGCGTTCATCTGACCATCAGTTCCTGGGTGAGTGGCTTCACCATCTCCATGGCAAAGGTATACTTCATCTCCCGAGTTGCCTTCTGTGGCAATAATATCTTGAACCATTTTTTCTGTGATGTTTCTCCTATCCTCAAACTGGCCTGCATGGATTTTTCTATGGCTGAGATGGTGGACTTTGTGCTAGCCATTCTCATTCTTGTGTTTCCCCTCTCAGCCACTGTCCTTTCCTATGGCTTCATTGTCTCTACCATCCTGCACATTCCGTCAGCCACTGGGCAGTGGAAGACCTTCTCCACCTGTGCCTCTCACCTTACAGTGGTGGTCATCTTCTATACAGCTGTGATCTTCGTGTATGTCCGACCTCGAGCCATTGCTTCATTCAATTCTAACAAATTGATCTCAGCCATTTATGCAGTCTTTACTCCCATGCTCAACCCTATTATCTATTGCCTGAGGAACAAGGAGGTCAAAGATGCCATCAGAAAAACCATGTCTAGTGGCCAAGCCCTTTTCTTGAGAGATTGTCTTTGCTAAAGAGACTCAGACATGCCTTCTCTTTTCATTTAACTTAATCTCAAAAAAACACCTACATTAGGTAAAAGTCTGCAATTATAAACACACTGACTTAGTACACAATTGAAGGATAAGAGGCAAAAAAAAAAAAAATATCAGAGGAAATCTCCTTTTCTTTCAGGCCTTAATTAAATGCTTCTTTTTCTAACGTAGTAAGTGAAATAACCAGAACTTTAAGAGACATATATTGGTACTGGAGTTTTAAAATAATTTTATTTTTATGAAGATGCTAAGAAATAATCAGTTATTATCCAACTAGTTTTTATAGTTCTATCCATTTTGATTTTGTTTTGTTTTTATTAATTTTTTTAATTTTTTAAAATGTTCTATTTATTTTTGAGAGACAGAGAGACAGAGTACAAGTGGGGGAGGGGCAGAGAGAGAAGGAGACACAGAATCAGAAGCAGGCTCCAGGCTCTGAGCTGGAGCTCAACTTTTGGTTAGTCAGCACAGAGCCCAATGCGGGGCTCTAACTCACAAACCATGAGATCATGACCTGAGCCCAAGTCAGACGCTTAACCAACTGAGCCACCCAGGCACCCCAGTTTTGTTTTGTCTTAAAAGCCCTCTTTTTCTTAGGGGGAGTAAACAAAAAGAGGTTCTGCTATCATTAACTTCATGGCTAGGACCTGTTTATTGCTTCCTAGAGGGTTAGGGGCCTGGTTCCTTTTGTAATCAATTGATGATATCTCATTTTAATCACTTTCTCAAATTTAAGAAAATATGAAAGAAAAACTTCTTTTAGGCTGTAACAGAAATACCGCAAGGTAGACAGCATGCAACACTTATCATGGCAGAGAGAAAGCAAATTTAACATACATTTGTGTGTATATATGTGTTTGTGTGTATAAATATAGTTATATATTATTATATGCAGCATTTACACGTAACAATTATGTAATTTTAGAACATAAAAATGTATAGTTTCAATAAACTATATGTATTTAATATATAACTTCATGCTTTAGTTTTCTTCCTTTGTTGGAATTTCTACATGTGTAATTTTTCAGATGTTATAAAGTCAGCAGCTAGACCTTCAGAAAACCTAGTAGCAATTCATTAAAGCCCATTCCTTTTCAGGTAAAGGAAGCATTGACATTGACAAGAGGCCACAAAAGTGCTTTTGCTTAGATGGTACTTGGCCTAGATGTGCAGCATTTTCCGAGGTTTCCGAGAGCATTCCTCTTCTCATTTGTTTCCTTTTTGATTGTGGAAAGGCAGATGCAATATCCTACTATATACTTTCAGTCAGACATTATAAAATGATAGACGAGAGATGGATTCTGTCTGGCTCAGCAACAATATTGGATGAGTGAATTAATGAAATATAGTCTGTCGAGTGTTTAAGGATGGCAGGCATACTATTTTACCCCAACACTTTGGAAACCACATTACATAAGTTTAATTGGGTTATTGATACCGTATTTGCTTTGTTTTGACTTTATTTACATTGTAACTACATGGTCTTCCCATTCTGTATTAAGTTTTTGTATAACGTCACATGGGGTTGTTTTAATTTAATTTTATATAGATTATTATATTTTACAGACTGTGGTAGTTTCCAATTTACCTGAACCTGTTATTTCCTCCTGGTCTTCCTTATTTGTAGCCTAACAACTGTACATTCATAATAATATATATAATTTTTATTTTATTTATTTATTTTTTACTGTTTGCTTATTTTTGAGAGAAAGAGAGAGACAGAGTGTGAGTGAGGGAGGGGCAAAGAAAGAGAGGGAGACACAGAATCTGAAGCAGGCTCCAGGCTCTGAGCTGTCAGTACAGAGCCCTACATGGGTCTTGAACTCAGGAACTGCAAGATCATGACCTGAGCCAAAGTCAGATGCTTAACCAATTGAGCCACCTAGGTGCCTCTGTACCATTTTTCTTTAGTCAAAAAGAAGCGCTATGGGCCATGGCCCTCACACAGGCACTGAAAATAATATAAGATGCTCTATCTTGAATCATATCATTTCTACCCCAACTTCGAATTTTTTTAGTCTTTTTGTCAAAAGACAGCAGTGTTGGGGCGCCTGGGTGGCTCAGTCGGTTGAGCGTCCAACTTCAGCTCAGGTCATGATCTCACACTCTGTGAGTTCGAGCCCCGCGTCGGGCTCTTTGCTGACAGCTCAGAGCCTGGAGCCCACTTCAGATTCTGTGTCTCCCCCTCTCTCTGCCCCTCCCCTGCTCATGCTCTGTCTCTCTCTGTCTCAAAAATAAATAAAAACATTTTTAAAAAATTTAAAAAGATAGCAGTGTTATGCTGTATATATTTCTGCTTGAAAATCTTTGTTAATTCCTAATGGCCAATTAGTGCTATTTTGAAACCTCACAACATTATTTTTTATTCTTAAATTTTTTTTTAACTTTGGTTAGGTTAAGCAGTCCTGCCTGTGGTCATTTATTATTCTAATCTCAACTATCATCTATATTTATGAACTGACATTCCTTTTCTAGTCTAGACTGTCTGATTTTTAAAGTTTTCTATACAGCCATTAGATCAGTTGTTATACAAATCCTCTGTGTACTTACTTACCTTCTAATTTATTTGGTGAACTGGATTTCCAAGAGAGTTAACTTATTGTTTCTATAACAGTGCATTGTTCTCTCTCCATTTATGATGTGTTTGCTTTTTATGTTTCTTTTACTTTAATATTTAAAATATTTTACTTTCAAATGTTTAAAACATTCAGAAAAGTAGAAAAGGGTACAATTAACAATTTCATCCACAACTCAGATTTTAAGAATTAAAGATCAAAAACTATACGTAATTAGGTTTCATATTGTGCTACATATTTAATGTTATACTCCAGTTATAACTATGTTATTTTGTTCAAAATTCGAAGAGTGACATTCAAGAAGGAAAGACAGCGTGACTTGTATCTGAAAAGAAATATGCAGAGAAGGAGGTGGATAGAAAAGGCTATAGTTTTCCTGGATTTCCATTAGACAGTGAACCAGCAAGAAAGTGATGGATAAATTGTCAAAACTCAGGGTAGCCAGAAGTTTTCTAGGTGACTAAATTGGTAAAATTTTCCCTTTACTGCAGAAAAATGTATATTGAATGTACAAGTAAGGGTGCAAACAAATAAATAGAACCAGTAGGAGATGTATATTAAGAGATTTATTATGCAGTTGTGGGGATGGCAAGGCAAATCTGAAATTTATAGGGCAGGCTGTCAGAAAAGGCAGCCCGGAAGTCTCAAGCAGCTAAAGCTGCTTCCCACAGGTGAAACTTCTTTTCCTCAGGGAAGTCTCAGTTCTGCTCTTACAGCCTTTCAACTGATTGAATCAGGCTCCTCTAGATTATCTAGAATAATCTTTCATACTTAAGGTCACCTGATTATGGACTTTAACCACTTCTACAAAATACCTTCACAGCAACACCTAGATTAATGTTTGTTTGAAAAATTGGGGACTAAAGCCTAGCCAAATTGACACATAAAACTGACCACGACGGTCCATCTCTTGTCAACTTGGCACTCATACACATCTCTTTAAACCACACCCTTTTCAAATAAAGACAGTAACGAAGTCATACTTCTACCTACCACAATACAACTTAACTTGTGTATATTCTAACTGAAAATATGCTAACTCTTGCTCCAGAAGATGCAAAGTCCTTAGAGGATGTTTGCTCTTCTCCTGTAACTCAAATACTGTGATATAAAGTTAATTTCTTAACATATCTTATGTTACGTGGTATAGGGATAAAGGAGATAAGGAAATGAAAACATATTTGTGAGATATATATATACATATATATATATATATATATATACACACACACAAAATATTGTGTGTATTCATAATAGAAGAAATACTAATAACTAATAAACTATTATAAATCTCATTTTATTTCTGAAACTGCTCACAGGGTTTTAGCTAGTATTTGTGATTGCCTTCTTCAACTACCCATTCCATATTCTTTTTGCTCTAAAAAAGCACCTCAGCTGTTCATAGTTTTTTGCTGGGTAGGTTAACCCAAACCTTCATTTCTGAAGAGTCTGAGTCATTAGATGTACTGTCTGGACTGGTTTGTTGTAATTTTCCATTAACTATAATCACAGTTGTGGTAGTTTTAAGAGATACCTAAGGAATCTCTTGTACCCCAGACATACTCCTTCCTTACCTCCATTATATAGTAGCAACCAATTTTCCCTTGGATTAGGATCAATCACCTATTGATTCAGAGACATGAGGAGACTAAAGTGACCAGGTGGCAGTCTCAAATTCCAGTTCAATGAAATTATTGTTGTACCTCCTAATGGAAACATACCTTCCTTTGGGACTAAGACCTCTAGGCCAGGAAAGTCACAGGGACAGGATGCAAAAATTTTACTAAGACTCACTAGGGGTAATAAGGAATGGAGCCACTCCTATTTTTACCCCTTGATTGCTGGATATATGCCTATTGGTAGTGGGAGAAATGGCACTATAGATTGGATGCTGATTCAGAGCACACACAGCATCCTGGAGGACATTTCTCCAGCCCTACAAAGTATCACCATCTAGCTGGTACTGTAACTGGCCCTTTAAGAGGTTTTTCCACAATACAATCCAACCAACTACTTCAGTGATGGTGGAGAAAATGGTAAGATCAGTGAATTCCATGAGGATGGGTCCATTGCTATAATTCATTTACTGTGAAGTGTACCGCATTTATTGATCTGAAGCAATGCTATGTGGAATAGCACGACAGTGGATAAGGTCATTCTGTAAGTCCACAGATAGTAGTTTTGACATAAGCATTGCATTTAGGAAAGGCAAATCTATATCCAGGGTTAGTGTCTCTTGCAGTGAGAACACAGTGCTGCCCCTTCCATGTTACAAGTGTTCCAATATAAGACCCATGTCAGAGGGATAGTTGTCTATTTTTTTCATTGATATATAACTTAGCATCTCACATCTGGCACATAGGAGTCCAATAACTGTTGAGTAAGAAAATTTAAAAAGAAAACATATCTATGGAGGGAAAATAAAGCAGGAAATCCTGTATGCATTTGTCTTAGTTAATTTGCTCTGAGATACTCACTTATGTTCAGTGAAAGGATTACCTCTTGGGGAAAGACTAAGAGTCTTGCTTCCACAGCTTTTCTGAGACCATGTAGGGTCTTCATTATACCATGGGTCTTGGAGCAGATTGGTAGTACTAGCCCAAGACATGGTCACTAAATGCACAGTCAGGGATGTGAAAATGGCCCTCTGTTTTCCTTTACAGGTGAAGGGTTCCCTCTGGGCCAGCAGAGCTCATTTACTGACAGAAGAAAGCAGAGGTGGAAGGTCAGGAATCATACCTAGGGGATTTATTAAAATCCTATCTCCTAGACTAGGATTTCTAGTGAGGGAATAAGTCAGCTGGGGAGAGATTTCCCTTTAAATAAAGCTTCTGGGGAGGAGAGGGAGATCAAAGTCATTGTCCTCACACAGGAAGGCAAAAGAACCACCCCCAAAACAGGGCCCTGGCTCACTGTGGCCCTCAGGGAAAGTGAGGCCAGTCATTTTAAGTTCTCCTTTTGGGTTTTCTCATATCCCCTTCCTTGGATTTTTCCTTTATTCAGCTTTTCCTTCAGAGCCCAATAGGAGTGGAAGCATTTTTAAAAGCCTAAGCAGTGACCTCAGCCTGACAATTGTTTGAGGGCTAGAAAAATTCCTTTACAGGGTAACTGATCAGAGAAGCAGCCTGTCCTAACTCCTCACACAAGAGAGGAGACAGGCAACCTCTTATTCCTACCTGACTCTTCTCTCAGTAGTATTGGCCATTCAGAGACAAGGCTACCCATTCCCAGAGAAGGTCTGCAAAGCCAGAGAAGGCCCTGTCTCACTGACCTCCCATACCTCCTCACAGCAGATACTTTCCCAAATTCTGGCAAAAGCCACTTTATTCACCAATTTCTATCTGCACTCCTTGGCTCCCTCATATAAGCTATTACATCTTGCAGTAAAATCTATCAGCAGTGTCTCCTGTCCATCTGAGGTAAGGATTTTATCTTTGGGAGATATGGCTTCCAGGCCATAAAAATAATAATAATAATTAATAATAATTAATAATAATAATAATAATAATTAAGGACAGGGAATTTTTTTAAAAGGTTAATGTTTATTTTTGAGAGAGGGAGAGAGACAGTGTGAGCAGGGGAACGGCAGAGAGAGAGGGAGACACAGAATCCAAAGCAGACTCCAGGCTCTGAGTCACCCAGGCACCCAGGGCTAGGAATTTTGAATAGGGGTGTGGAATGTGTTGAGCTGGATAATGTAAGTCAGCTGACAAAAATAAATACGTAGATAATACAGAATATTGTAATATTGTCATTGTGATGCATAAGTTACTTTTAATTCTAGTATAGATGCTAAAACTATGCACTTTGCAGGAGAAAACAGTCCCTCAGTTTTTCCCCGCTAAGTCAATACCTCTTTCCTTCTATCTCATTCATCTATACACACTGAGCAAATGGACTTCTCATTCTTATGGGATTTTCTGGTTCCTTAAACACTCTCAATTCTTCTATTTAAAACCTCCCAAACTGGCTTTTCTTGATTTATTTCCATTGCAAATATCTAGCCAATCACCAATTATTATTGTTTCTGCCTCCAACATGTGTTTATTATATATGTGCTATTTTCCTGATCCATCTTACCTGGATGACCACAATCACTTCTGGACATATCTTTGTTGTTGTTCCAAGTTTGTATTTAAATTCTAGCTAACATATAGTGTAATATTGGTTTCAGGAGTAGGATTTAGTGACTCATCACTTCCATATAATTCACTCTTGTCCATCTTCTACCCATTACTCCTTCAACTATAACCTTACAACTATAAGGGTTACTTTAAAAACTTTTTCAATGTTCACTTATTTTTGAGAGAGAGACAGAATGTGAGCAGGGGAGGGGCAGAGAGAGGGAGACACAGAATTTGCAACAGGCTCCAGGCTCTGAGCTGTCAGCATAGAGCCTAACCCAGGGCTCAAACTCACAAACTATGAGATCATGACCTGAGCCAAAGTTAGATGCTTAACTGACTAAACCACCCAGGCACCCCTAAGAGTTACTTTTAAAAATTGTCTGATGTCATACGTGTGTGTGTGTGTGTGTGTGTGTGTGTGCACTGCATTCCATATCCCCTAGAAGTACAAGCATGATTTGGAACATATCTATCTCTCCAAATTTATCTCAGTTACTACCTGACTCATCAGTCTTCATTTAGCTTCTCAGAAATTACAAGCTTTTTTCTATTTCATAGATTCTGCATATAATGCATTATATGCTCAAGAGCCTCTTCACTCGTCTTCATTTGAATCATTTATACTCATCTTTATTTTTTTAATTTTTTTTGTTAACGTTTATTTTTGAGAGACAGAGACAGAGCACAAGGAGGAGAGGGGCAGAGAGAGGAGACACAGAATCAGAAGCAGGCTCCAGGCTCTGAGCTGTCAGCACAGATTCTGACATGGGGCTCAAACTCACAAGCCCTGAGCTGAAGTCGAACACTCAACCAACTGAGCTACCCACGCGCCCCCTATGCTCGTCTTTAAAAACTGAGCTTGAAATTCACACTCTCAGAGAGGTATTTTCTTTTCTGTCTTTTTTTTTTTTTAATAAAAATAGTATTTTTTATCAAGTAGAATTACTCATCATGTGAGATGGGGCATCCCTTCTGTGAAGGCAGAAAGGGAGAAACATGATTTGATTGACACAGAAGAAGAGTAGAAATAGTCTCCCTTTTCTCATATTCTAAGCCTGCATAATACACAAAATATAATCCCTGGAGGATATTAACCATGTAAATCCTTGGATTGAGAGTATCTTGTTCTTCAAGTGTTCAAAAGATGAGCAAACATTTCTACTAAATTTTAACTTGATAAATGAGCAATTTTGCAATACAAATAGTATGTGAGGTCGAACATCACATGATCATAACTGAGCCAATGGTTCTTTTCTGTCTTTCTCTCTCTCTTTCTCATTGAGGGATTGTTGGTGATCATCTCCCATGCTCAGATCCTGGGTCTCAGACTGCGGTGTTTAGCAGAAATCAGTGATTTTTCAGAATGTTGGAAGATGCCCACAACTGACACTAGTGTATTTTTTGTCACTTCAAAGAACCTATGGACAGTCTTTTGCTTTTCCATTCAAGATTAAGCTTAGAAATGCTTTGCTTCATTCTAGGTCAGGCTGCCTGAAGATATAGACCCTTCCTCTGCTGCCTTCTTGCCAGTTACATTTTTTAAAATATAATTTATTGTCAAGTTAGCTAACATACAGTGTATGCAGTGTGCTCTTGGCTTCAGGAATAGATTCCCATGATTCATTGTTTACATAAAACACCCAGTGCTCATCCCAACAAGTGCCCTCCTCAATGCCCATCACCCATTTTCCCCTTCCCCACATCTCCCCCGCCATCAACCCTCAGTTTGTTCTCTGTATTTAAGAGTATCTTATGGTTTGCCTCCCTCTCTGTTTGAAACTAATTTTTCCCCTTCCCAACTCCCATGGTCTTCTGCTAAATTTCTCAAATTCCACATATGAGTGAAAACATATGATATCTGTCTTTCTTTGACTGACTTTTTTCACTTAGCATAATACCCTCCAGTTCCATCCACGTCGTTGCAAATGAAAAGATTTTATTCTTTCTCATTGCCAAGTAGTATTCCAGTGTATATATAAACCACACCTTCATTATCCATTTATCAGTCAATGGACTCACTCTGCCCCTCCCCCACTCTGTCTCTTTCTCTCTCAAAATAAATACATAAATAAATAAATAAACATTAGATATGTTCTTTCTATACCGATGTTCTTGAGGGTTTTTATTAAGAAAGATGCTGTATTTTGTCAAATACTTTTTCTACACCTATTGACAGGATCATATGGTTCTTATCCTTTCTTCTACTAATGTGATGTATCATATTGATTGATTTACAAATATTGAACCAGAGAGGTACTTTCTTAAAATTTTTTTTAATGTTTATGCATTTTGAGAGACAGAGAGATATGGAGCATAAGTGGCAGAGAGAGAGGGAGACACAGAATTAGAAGTAGTGAGATCGTGACCTGAGCTGAAGCTGGATGCTTAACCAACTGAGCCACCCAGGCGCCCCAAGAGGTATTTTCTTAATTACCAATCCACATGAGAACCACTATCTCTTCTTTTTCATTATGATAATTTTCACAGTTTGTGATTACACCTATTTTTTTTAGAGAGGAGAGGAGGTGCAAATGAGTGAGGGGCAGATAGAGGGAGAGAGAGAGAGAGAGAGAGAGAGAAGCAAGGCTCTCCCGAAGCAGGGCACGAGCTCACCTGATGTGGCACTCGAACTCACAGACTGTGAGATCATGAACTGACTGAAGTCAGATGCTTAACTGACGGAGCAATCCAGACGCTACTAAACCTATTTTTCAATGCCGTTCATAAGAACGTAACTGAAGATAAGTGCTCCTCAAGATACGTGTACACTTATCTTTTTTTTAAAATAGTTTCCTTTTTCTTAATGTTTTTATTTATTTTTGAGACAGAGAGAGACAGAGCATGAGTGGGGAAGGGGCAGAGAGAGAGGGAGACACAGAATCTGAAGCAGGCTCCAGGCTCTGAGCTGTCAGCACAGAGCCCGACGTGGGGCTCAAACTCACAGACTGTGAGATCGTGACCTGAGCTTTAGTCGGACGCTTAACCAACTGAGCCACCCAGGCGCCCCAAGTGTACACTTTTCTTGATGAGCAGTGAGTAATATATAGAATTGTTGAATCCTCTATTGTACATCTGAAACCAATTTAATACTATGTGTTAACTGTACTGGAATAAAAATTTTAAAAAATGAAGCCTGTGCCTGGGTGGCACAGTCGGTTAAGCATTGGACTCTTGATATCAGCTTAGGTCATGATCTCATGGTTTGTGAGTTCAAGCCTCCCATCAGGCTCTGTGCTGATGGTGCAGAACCTGCTTGGGATTCTGTCTCTCCTTCTCTCTGCCCCTGCCCCGCGTGTGCACACACTCTCTCTTTCTCTCTCTCTCTCTCAAAATAAAGATATAAACTTAAAAAATAAAAGTAAAAATCAGAGATGGTGAAAAACAAAAGAATATAACTTAATGTGGTCAGGTGTTCTATATGTTATGTACTCCACTCTATGCTTGGGAGCTATCTTGTGCTTGGCACACAAGAGGCATGGGATGGGATGGCTCTTTCTCTCTCCCAAAATTTGCTTCTATGTCAAGAAAATAGTAATATAAGATACCTAGTCTTTACTCTTTCCTCATTTCTTCTCAAGGAAGGGAGGAACATAATCCAATTACAGAATGAACTGAGATAAATTTCTTTTTTTTTTTTTTTGGAAGATACAATTGCTAGTACTTGGCCTATCCTGTTCCCCTTTCCCACTCTTCCTTCCTTGTGGGAAAACTGACTTATTCCTATATTGCCTGTGATTGCAAAGGCAATTATGTCCATTTGGGGGTTGGTATTAGGAAACCCATTGCTGACTGACATATAGGCTTCATTCTCAAATTTCTGTTTAATGAAAAATAGGGGTGACACTTTGGCCTGCACAAATATCTTCTTTCTCAATTGGTTCAAAACCTGGGTGGGAGAGAGGGAAATACATCTTAGCCCTCTCAAAGACCCTGTATCTCCTGAAAAGGAGGCTGGTTAGCATGTGCCCAGATTTTCCCTTTAATCTTTCCCATTAACTTGCTCCACATTTTTCAGAAAAAGTAAATGGCAGAGTAGAAGTATAAGGCAGAGACAAGCCCAGAATTATTGCACAATGGGACTCCCCTAACATTGAGGGAAACATCAGAAGTAGGGAAGAAATGTGCTCTTTTGCAACATGTTATCGGTACATAATGGTGAGTTAATTCATGAATGAAAAAGTATAATACAATATGATAAATCAAACAACTAATCTTGCTGATCAAAGGCTATAATATTATAAAGCCAAGGAGTCTCCAGATATCACATCAGAACTACTTTACCTAGATCTTGTGTAATTTCAGACAAGCAAAGAAACCACAGAATGGAGCTCTGGAACTCCACCTTGGGAAATGACTTCACATTAGCGGAGATTCTGAATGACAGTGGGGTTCCCAAACTGCTTTTTGCCACAATCGCTGTCCTGTACATGTTGGCCCTGACCAGCAATGGCCTGCTGCTCTTGGTCATTATAATGGATTCCTGGCTCCATGTGCCTATGTACCTTCTACTTAGCCAGCTATCTCTCATGGACTTGATGTTTGCATCTGCAGTTACTCCCAAAATGCTTGTGGATTATCTGCATGGGGAGAACACCATCTCCTTTGAAGGCTGCACCTTTCAGATGTCAGTAGTTCTCACTTCAGGAGGTGCAGAGGACTTACTACTGGCGTTCATGGCCTATGACAGGTATGTGGCTATTTGTCATCCTTTGCACTACATGGTCCGCATGAGGCCAAGGATATGCTGGCTCACAATAGCCACATCTTGGATTCTGGCATTCCTGAATGCCGTGATACTCACCTCATATACTATGCACTTTCCTTTCTGTATGTCTCGGAAAATCAGGCACCTACTCTGTGAGATCCCACCCTTGTTGAAATTGGCCTGTGCAGATACCTCCATATATGAGCTCATGGTATATGTGATAGGTGTGATCTTTCTCATGCCTACCCTTGCTGCTATCCTTGCCTCTTATACATTTGTCCTAATTGCTGTCCTTCACGTGTCCTCGGGTAAGGGAAGGAAGAAAGTCCTCATCACATGCTCTTCTCACCTGACTGTGGTAGGAATGTACTATGGAGCTGCCATGTTGATGTACATCCAGCCCAATCACTACCATAGTCCCCAACAGGACAACATTCTCTCTCTATTTTATATTATCATTACTCCAACACTGAACCCTCTTGTCTATAGTCTGAGAAACAAGGAGGTAATGGAAGCCTCCAGGAGAGTACTGGGGAGATTCACTTCTGCCCAGAGATGGTAGATGCCAATGTCATGTGGAAGCCCTATAGCTTCTACATGGGACTCCATATCTGCACTTGGTCTTATGCTGGCATCTTCCACATTTTGAAAATTCTGAAAATCTGCCACACTGGAGATTAAGTCCTCATTTGGCCTTAGAGACACGAGTTTGTCTCCATTAGCCCTATGTTTCAATAGCTAAGGATATTTTCATTTTTCTGATCAATACCCCAGGATCTGGTTGAAATTCCCGTTCTGTTCTAACAGAGATTATCTTATTTTTCACTTCATGTTTTTCTTTCCCTCCCCTACAACAGTTCTGTATTCAACCACACAGGAAGTTGGCCAGAATTTTTTCTTGACGTTTCTATTTAAAACAGGAAATAAAAACTAAAGAGGAAAATGAAGATACTGAATGAAGATACAAATGTTAGACTTTACTACTTGCTGGTGAGGAAACTTCTCAGTTCTTAATTCTTTACTACTGTGAATCTGTAGTCATATAATGTTAAATGTTTTATTGTGGAGATATGTTTCCAGATCTATTATCAGAGCTCTGGACTCTGGAAAAATTCCTATCAGATACCTATGTTCTGGATTGTAGCATCAGCTCCTTAAGCTGCCCATATGACATTAGGACAGCCATGTGCTTTCCATGTCACATTATTTATAAAGAAATTTCATTACAAAATACCGATGCCTTGAAGCTAGTATGTGAAAGCAGAAAGCATACATGGTAGTGAGAACTGTAATGCAAATGTTCTCTGCTAGGAACACCCTCTATAAAAGTCTCAGCCCCAGTTAACACTGAATGTGAACAAACGGTTGAAATCAACATCCGAAACAAAGATGGTATTCCCAATATCTTTCCTGGGTCTGCACCCTTGTCAATTATATTTTGGCCAGTGACTAGGTTTTTCTTTTATGACTCGTTCCTGCCCCAGTCCTTTCAAAGTTGTTTAAATTCCCAATTTAAAATGGGACTCCTTTTATTTTTATTTTTTTAAACAATAGAATCAGAATTTGAACTAAATTCTAGCTGAGACCCAGTCTCTCTTTTTCTCACTGCATGAAAAGAATTTAAACGTCTTTCTCTCCCAATAAAGTTTAAAGTCTTTACCTGCAGGATCTGTGACTGAAATGTTTCCATCATGAAAAATACCTAGTCTCAGTTGATGCTTAGTCATTTATTTCCTTATGTTTCCAAAAGCATTTATCAAACATCTTCCAGTTGCCTGGCACTAAGATGTGTTTCACAAACTCAAGAAATGTTCTTGTCTGCTACTATTGATCTATAAAATCCAGATTCAATAAAGCTGTTAAAATAAAACCATTCCAAAAAAATAAACTAAAAATTAAAATAAAAAAAAAATGGGACTCCTCTTTATTCCAAGTCCCTTGCCTAAAAACCAATCAAATCAATTACTCTGTAATGCTTGAAGCTGATTCATAATGAAAAAGATCAAAAGGTACCTTTCCACACACATACAAACAGAATTAATATCTCCTTTGCCCAGGAATTAAAAAAAAACAAACAAAAAAGGCAGAACAGATACTAAAATTAATGCTCATGAAGGAAAGAGATATCATCATCTCACTCAGGTAAAAATCTTAGGAATCATTCAGAATTCTTTTTTCTCATAACTAATATACAATCTACCAGAAAGTCCTGCATTGTATTTTTTTTCCTGAATACATCCCAGATTATACCAGTTCTCAACACACAAAAATATTCCACTCTGGTCCAGATTTGATCTCATCTTGTCTGCCCTGAGCGTTTACTACAGCAACTTGCTAATTGGTGTCCCTAACACCATTCTCCACAGGAGATATATGATATTCCTTTCATTCATTAATACATTCAATATTTTTAATGCATATATATAATTTTTATGTATTGAACATCTAGCATTAGCAATACTGTTGAGGCTTTCTATTATTCTCTAACCTCTCCTCCTTGCCTCTCACCAAATACCCCCGTTCCTGATGGTAACAACATACTACTCAATTGTTTTGTCTTACCATACACATATCACAAATTGGATACATAGCTATATTTGTTTATTTCATCTTTCTTTTTCAGCTTTTAGGGATTGCTTTTAATTTTTGAATAAAAAAATCAACCTATAAAATAATTTCTAACCAGAGAAGTCTAGCTGACATCTCTGTCCAATCTATTCACTTCCACTTCGTATAGGTAGCTATATATATATATATATATATATATATATATATATATATATATATATATATCTTGTATTTTAACTATTCATTCAAATTTATTGAGATTGTGTTTATAAAAATATTTGCAATGTTTTGGGTACATTTGAAAGAAGATATAATTTTTATTATGATGGTTTACAGTTTGATATGTACTTATATTATCTACTTTACTGGTTATATTTTAGGTCTTTTTATTCTTGCTATTTTTGTCCTTTTGATCTGTCTTGAATTAGGAAAGGTATATTAAAATATTCTCTTTTCATGTATATACTTCAATGTCTATAGTTCAATGCATCTTCTGTACAGTCTGCTTTGTGAACATTATTATTGGATGTACAAATATTAATGACTGTTACTTTTTGCCTTTAGGCAAAACAGAAAAGACTGTTACTTTTTGCCTTATAAAGATATAAACAGGACAAATATTATCCCCCATTCCACATATACAATGACTAGTTCCCAGCAATGTTTGATGGCTTATCCATATTCACACAGCTATTAAATGTTCTCACCTAATCTATATTCACACAACCATTACATGTTCTCTCTAATCAAAGGTGGCTTCTCCTTTGCATCTGCTGAAAAACAGAATTTTATTCAGGGCTAACTGAGCATATATTCACTCCTCTGCTGACTTTCTGCCGTCTTGAACAGAGAAGTTATCAGTGAATACTTTGTTCAATTACTCTCGGATTGTTGCAAGAATTTCTTATTGTTGCTCGTACAAAAGTAAAAGTAAAGTCACTGAAATAATTATGAACAGAAAAGGTACTTAAACATTGTAATGAAACTGCTCGTATTGTTGAAGATCTATAACTAATAGGAGAAACATATCAAAAGAAGAAATAAATGTATCAATAAGTAAACAAGCCAGATAAATGTGTCTGTGAGTGTGTGTGTGTGTGTATCCCAAGATTTACACAGTAAGAACTTTTACTCCCAGCTGAGATGTAAATAATTTGTATGAGAAATAAATAAATCCTGATTGAAAGTCCCTGGACCTTGGTTGTTCTAGAAATTGCCATCATAAGACTCTCCCTCACCCATTTGCCCTAGGGATTTTCCAACAGATAATTTTCTCTCTTTTTTAAAAAAATATTTTGAAGTTTATTTATTTTGAGAGAGAAAGAAGGAAGGCACAAGCAGGGGAGGGGCAGAGAGGGAGGGAGAGAGAGAGAATCCCAAGCAGAATCCACACTGTCAGCAGAGTCCGACGCGGAGCTCAAACTCAAGAACGTGAGATCATGACCTGAGCCCAAGTCAGATGCTTAACCGGCTGAGACACCCAAGCACCTCCAAGAGATAATTTTCTATTCCAATAATCATAAAATTGAAATTTATTAAAGACATTCATCAATAGGCTTTTGGTCCCACTCCCACCTTGGAGTGACACTCAAGAAGACTCCAGGTGAGGAGAGAGAGGAAGAGAAGAAGTAACAAATTCTGAAGGACTTATCATAAAGGGGATGGTGCAAGGGCAGGTTGAGAAAATACCATTATTTTTCACACTTACTCTTCCTTCTTGGGACTTGGCAACTGAAGGCATGAATGAATTCATAATGATCCAAAATATAGACTTAACATGCACCTTTTATTCATCTTTTAATCAAGGCCTTATCTTTTTATGGGGTGGATAGAAGGTGTGGGAATGTATAGCAGAATTCTGCTTGGTGAGCCCATCTGAGCAACAGCCTTGAATTCTTACTACACTCGGTCATAGGAGGTAACTTTACAGTATACTCTCATTTCACCATAGTGATTTCTCTCTGGCATAGTAAATATGGAAAAAGTAATGGAGATCTTACATCCAACGCTATGGTCTTATTGCAACTGGACTCCTTGAAATTAATAATCCTTATGTCAAGAAACTGTCTTATTATAGAATGAGATTTCATTCTCCTGTGTGGTAATAACTGTCACCTCTATTGATATGTCTTTTGCTGACTCACGGATGCCAGAGGGCTAAACCTCACTTCACCACTGCTAATAAGGACTCTTCCACAGGCCATCCCATCTCTTTTCAACCAACTTTAATCTGGATTAATCAGACTTTGAGCTCAGATCACTTGTGTTTTTCATCCATTACTACTACAATCCATCTATATAAGGACTTTTCTTTTTTTTTTTTTTTAGTGGTTTAAAATGACACATTTACTATTTCACAATCTCTGTGGGTCAAGCACCTTGGCACAGAAACAAAAGCAGCACAAACTCATATGTAAAAATAAATCTTACTAATCAGTTCAGTAAATATAAATTCACTAAATGCTGCAGTTAAATGACAGAGTATAAATGAATAATAAAGAAGGTAACTCTTTCAATTTGTTGTTTATAATTGAGCCACTTAAAAAGCCTGAGGCAAAAAAAAACCACCCAGAATGAATATAACAGTAAAGGATTGGATTATATATATATGCATTGATATGAACTAATATTAAAAAATATTATTTTGAGTAAAAAAATCATTTATAAATACATACAGGATCATTACAGTTTATAAAGCCTAAAAAGTTTGAAAAGTATACCATATATTATTCAGAGATATTCATAATCAATAAAAGGAATCAGTAAATGAATAAAGACAAGAGTACTGCATCAAAACTAGAATTTCACTGAATTGTTTTTAAAATGATCAATTGAAGAATTACAGTGCTAAATCACAGAAGACAGGAGTGCAAAAATATGTTCAAAAGAAATAAGAAACTTTCACAGTTTTCACCGAGCAAGGGAGTGAAACTCCATCCAGCAAACACAAGCCATTGTAAAGTTGTATGTCTCTATAGAGCACAGTTGATTCATCAGTTTTATCATAGTAAAACACTCTAGTCTCTTGTTATGATTAGAAGTCTACAAAGCAAAATTCTTTTTTGTTCTTGTTGTTTATTTTGAGAGAGAGTGTGTGCACACCCGCGAGCGGGAAACGGACAGAGAGAGAGGGAGAGAGAGAATCCCAAGCAGACTCTGTGCTGTCAACACAGAGCCTAACACAGGGGTCAGGCTCAATCCCATGAGCCAGGAGATCATGACCTGAGCTGGAATCAAGAGCGGGAGGCTCAACCGACTGAGCCAACCAGAAGCCCCCACAAAATTCTAACCTAACATTAACAAGAGGCCATTTGAACACTGCCATGTAATCATACCTGAACTAGTTAATGACATGTCATTTGGTTGTTTTTGATTGTTTGTATGATAAAACTCAGTTATTTGAATAGTAACCCATGGGACTTGAGTCATAGTCCTTCCAGATATAAATCATAACCCTATAGAGACATAACTATAGGCCTTTTCAAGTGGGCCAGCTCAAGCCTTTTGCAATGGCTCCAAGAAAAGAAAACAAACAAACAAAAATTTTAGAAAGGTTCTAAGTTAATCAAAATTGATCAATATTTTTTAGTTCCTGAATCATCAAATGAATATAGAGTTAGAGAAGTAATTTAATTTGGTTGGCTTCTGTGGTTAATAAATTGGGTAATTTCAAGAGACAAACCAAAAAACAGACCCTTAAATACAAAGAACAAACTGATGGTTGCCAGAGGGTAGGTGTGTAGGGGGATGGTTGACATAGGTAAAAGAATTAACAGTACAGGTATCATGATGAGCACTGAGTAATGTAAAGAATTACTGGGTCACTATATTGTACACCTGAAGCCAAATCACATTGTATGTTAACTATGCTGGAATTAAAATTAAAATATATAAATAAAAGAAATTGAGTAATTTCTTCAAATAATCAATGTAGTTTAGCTAGATATGTAAATATTCATCCTACTTTGTAAGAAAATATAGCTTTCTCTCCATCCATAGAAATGGCAAAAGAAAACAAAGTAGAATTTAACAGACTTGGCCCTATCAAATCCAAGGTCCCACTTCTCAAATATTCTTAACACAGAAGACCCCAAAAACATTTAGGAAAGTATAGCAATAATACAGTCATGAAATCACAGTCAGGACCACCTGAACTAAGACAGTCTGGAGAAATAAAGAGAAAAGGGTGATTTTCAGAGTTATTTATAAATTAGAAATGATAGAACTTGGTGCTTGATTTATTATAGCTTAAGGAGATAATTTAGTGGCATAAAGATTATTTTATTTATGATATATATGAATTATGAGCAGACAACTAGCATTGTCTAGATCCTACTCACTATCCTGAAGAGAGACAGTAAGCAGCCACTGTCTTCTCTGAGTTCTGCACCAGTAATACATGAGGAGGTATGACTGAAGAGTCCTTACTGTTAGGTTCCCTTATATATCACACACACTTCTTGTTTCCCCAGCAGACTTAACAATCATGTGTCAGACAGGAGTGTGTTTCTTCCTCTTGAGGGAAAAGCAGAGTGGATGAGGTAAATGCTGCTTCTACATTTGTGAGGCCACAGGCACATTAGCTATCATTGCTCTTTCAGGTAGTCCAACACCATCAGGTGGAGTGTTGGGGAGGGCAGAGTATTTTCATATCTCTCATTGTATTTCTTTCTCTGCATGTGCAAAAGACGAAAACTATTCTACTCCCATTTTTGAACTATTCTCAGCGTATTTGCTAGCTCCTGTACAAGAAAAGAAACATGGTAACATTGTAGGGAGTGATACAGGACATGAATTTGGGCATACATTTACTGGTGACCAGGGTCCTTGTGTCCTAAGAGGGCCAAGTTTAAACTCCATATCCTTTCTTGCACTACTTAACATGAATGGGAAGGTAAAAAGTCATTGAACCTTCTGGGAAGGTTAGCCATTTCTTCTCTTCATTTCCTACGTCCATGCGGCAAGTATACAGGTCCCGGCCCACAGGAGTGGATTGTTCATTCTGGTCCATGTGGTTGTTGGGTAGTAGACTTAAGGGCTCACTAGATAACTCAGGCCGTTCTCTACTTTTATGCAGACATGCTTTCACATGTTTGTCCCAAGGTGTGAGATAACCCAGCCAACCCACATTGGCCTTCAAACTAATATATGAACGTTATGCTTGCTAAAGGACATTAAATATTAGGAAGTGGTACAGCATGAGGTAAGAGAGATAGCCTTAAGACTAGTCTTAAGGTTAAAGATTAGAGTCTGAGCTTATTTCAACTATGACTGACCTCAGACTAGCCCCTTAATCTATATGACTTTCATATAAGAACAATAATAATAGCTAGTCATAATAATTCTCCCACATATCCTTTATCAGGACAAATGTCACAAGTCTATAGAGCCTTCTAAACTAAATCTCAAATCTTGACTTTTTTTCTCATCCATCTCATTCAAAAGACAAGTTACCAGACCCTATAAATTCTACGGAAACGTCCAGTAATGACTAAAGAATTAAGCAATTAAAAACTAATAACATTTGAATCCCAGTAAATGGAAAATATAACAATATAAAATTTTCTTACCACATTCTGACAGTGGATTGAAAACATTCACGCCAAATTGATTTGAATAAAGAAAAAGCAACAGGGATGTAGTAGAGAGAACTTGAAAGGGTAAATTAGTCCCATTCCTCTGGATAGTCATAAGCATGTATGAAATCATCATGAGATACCTCACACCAGAATAAAGAATAATTTGACTGAAAAGCCAAGGATGAAAAAAATTGTCAAAAGTAAAGAGAAGAAAAAATTTTTTTAATTTTTTTAATGTGTACTTATTCTTGAGGGAGTGAGAGAGAAACAGAGAGATAGACAGACAAAGCATGAGCGGGGGAGGGGCAGAGCAAGAGAGGGACACAGAATCTGAAGCAGGCTCCAGGCTCTGAGCTGTCAGCACAGAGCCTGATGCGGGGCTCAAACTCACCAGCTGTGAGATCATGACCTGAACTGAAGTCAGATGCCCAACTGACTGAGCCCCAAGTCTGGTGCCCCAAGAAAAGAAAATTTTCATAGTCTATCTATAATAGAAAGGGTGAAATTTGGGGTAAATAAAGAAACAAAATGGGAAATATGGAAATATTTGACTGATAAAATGTATAAATAATGTTGAGCAATAAATAAACAAACATGTTAGTGCTGCCATTAAAGAAGCAAATGGGGAAAATTAGCAACACATATACCAAGGGTAACAATATTGTTCATATAAAAAGAAATAAACATTGACAAGAAAACACAACATTGAGTTAATTTCTTTTTTTTTTAACGTTTCTTTTTGAGACAGAGAGAGACAGAGCATGAATGGGGGAGGGTCAGAGAGAGGGAGACACAGAATCTGAAACAGGCTCCAGGCTCTGAGCTGTCAGCACAGAGCCCCGATGCGGGGCTCCAACTCACGGACCGCGAGATCACGACGTTAGCCGAAGTTGGCCGCTTAACCGACTGAGCCACCCAGGCGCCCCAAGTAATTTCAACCTGGAATCCCTCAGAAAAATAAGGATCTGTCCTTGCATTTGGCATATTGGCTCAAACACTTGGTTTTTACAGAGATTTTCTTAAACTATTGTTTTTTTAGGACCAGCTAATATTATGTAACAGTGGTCACTATATCTCAAATGAGCAATAATGTTAAACTCATTTTAATAGAAAAATACTGAGAGAGTGTGTAAACTTCCACTTTTCTGAGGATTTGAAGTAAAGAATGCACAGATGGGCCTGCATGTACTTTACATGCAGGTTCTAGGTTCCGCTCCCAAGAAGAAAACAAGAATGGTAGAGATAGATTGTTAAGTTATCCTGAGGCCCAGAACATATGAATTTTTTTCTCTTACAGAAAGTTTGGAAATAAAGGAGATTCACAGTATTCAATATGGTTGCCAAAAAACAAAAAATAAAAAGTCCCATGGTATTTCATTGTGTGTAGAGATAATAGAGTGAGCTGTGCTGAGGAGAACCCTAGGGACTATCCCATGTGCGTCACTTCTCAGAGCCTCATATTTCAAGAATCCTTTCATAATAAGATTCATTTCAGTGTCGGTGCTCGAAAGTAAGTGTTTAAGTCATCTGAGAATACAGCCAGAGGTTGGAATGGAAGCCACTGAAAAGTCCACTTCATCATATCTAGCTGTTAAGAGAGAGGGCTGAGAAATCACTAGGATCCAATACCCAAATCTGGATCTGTAACTTGGATTTCTAGATTTCGTTCTTTTGTATTCCTATGTGAGGTACCCTCCCATGTAGCTCCCCTTCTCCAGAACAAACTCATCCCATGTCTCCAGGTAAGAAGAAAGAAAATACTGAAGGAATAAAGTCTCCCCAGAACCAGAAATCTTGTGTCTATCCTGGGAAAAGGGTCATATTCTTATTTTTAGAACCCACAGTCTATTTGTGAGAGCAGATTTTTCTTTTTCTCTCTTCTCTAGAATCCTTAGTCTTACAAATTTTGCTACTGGACTTTTTTAACGGATTAGCTTGTGTGCTGACAGGTGCAAAGAACCAAAAGATCCTCTGTCTCTCAAACTAGCTTACCCCTTTTCGATTCCCAGAATCTTCCTGTATTCTGACCTTTTATCCTTGTTATTATAGATGTTCTTTTCCTCTTTCAGTTTTCTGACACTCTTTGGGTGATACTGGACTCACAGGACACTGCCGAGGATGCACAACAGAGCTTCTCACAATGTGCTGTCCATTGTTTAGGAGGTGAGAAGGAGCCAGAGCTAAGTGAGTGCTAATGTTGGGTGTGTGGGCACTCCCTGCCCCAGTACCCTACTACTCAGGTTGCTACCACATTGCATATATCTTCTCAGAGGCGAAGAATGAGAAAGAGAATATGATTGCATATTGAGGATCTATTCCCCTGGAAGAACTACCACTTATGTACTCGCACCAGTAGTCCAGGTGATCATCCTTTGTGTTTATCCTTCTGATTGGTCACAGAATATCCCCATTCCAAGCTGGACCACATAGCTGGATCAATATCAGCTGTGCCTTCTGAATCTCATACTATGCTTTACATAGGATGATTAGCACTTAGGAGTTATTGAGTGGATGTGTGTGTGTGTGACAGAGACTATGTGTTGAGGAAGAGTTTGTTCAGTCCTGGATGCATTCAGTTATTTATTCACCCATTCAGTCTGTGAATAGTTCTTGAAAATTTACTATATGCCAGGTGATGCAGACATATGGATTGAGATAGGATTTCTACCCTGAACAAACTTATAGCCCAGTCAGAAGACAGAATTGTAAACAAACAATCATATATAAGTTAATAGCAACCTTTTCAAAGCACATTATTATGTACATATATCAAAACTCACCAGATTGTACACATGAAATATTCGTAGTTCATTGAATGCAAATTTACCATGATGAAGTAGTGAAAAACTGCACTTATCAATAATTGTTGGAAAATTAGTTTGGCTACTAGGTTAGAGACTTTATCAGTGATCTTCCTATGTATTTCAACTTATCTAAAGAAAAGATATTTCTCATTTAATTTTGCCAATTCCTCAAATCATTCCCTGACTCTGCCTTCCTGGTCCCTTAAAGACCAATGGACTCTATTGTAGGCTCAGACTGGACCCATTTCATTTCCATCTGAATGGAAATTCATGAATAGAAACCTCACTGTCAACTCATGTTCCTGAAATTAAGTCCTACTTGGCAGCTCATGAGCCAGTGGTCAAGGCACAATTGCTCTGACCATAGTTTTCCTATACTGCCCGCTAGAGGTAGGGTCTTACATGTGAAGACAAACCTTTCTAGTCTGTAGGCTCTGATATCTGTCTATCTCAAGATGGCCCTGCCAGGTGGGCTGACTTTCTGTTCTGACATCTTCATTCTAAAGGCCAATTCTAAGACTATTACTTCCACCCTTCTCAGGGATAGATGTCTCCAACCCTGAGTGCCAGCCATTTACCCATGCCCCCAGCTAACTTCCCTAACTCTTTATAATTTCCTTCTCTATTAGCTTATATCCAGCCATGTTATTCCTTGCTTGTTTCTGATGTACAATAATGTATAGAGTGAATAGTATTTCCTGCCTGGCTGCAAAGCATTGGACCAGTACCTGATTTCCTACTGATGTACCTAACCCATTGATTGGATACTCTGAAACAAACTGCAGCATGAATGAGCTCAAATACTGTCACACTAGAAAAGATACTGAAACTGTGCAGACAGCTATTGTGGTGGCACTTGGTCTCCACAAAGGGCTGTTCCTGCTTCCATAGGGTGTGGTGCTACTTAAGTCTGGCCTTGTCTCCAACATCTTGGCTCTGTAACAATGAGGGCCTATCATGCCTTAATCTTCAACACTGCCATCAAGGCTTGATTCTCTGATCCAGTGAAGAATTTAGAAAAGGACTAAATGTGTGGATTATAACATGATCTAAATGGTTTCTTAAACTTCCCTTCCTTCTTGGAAGGATGATAAATGATCCCTTAGAAACACAAAGGAAAAGATAATTATTGGTTCTGCTCCTTGATGAAATGAAAGTCAAAATCTGCTGATTGAAAAGTAAACTAGATAAAAGAAAAACCTGGGCTTTCTACTAAAGGCAGAACTCTTCATATTTTTTTAAAATCCATATAATATGTGAGCATCTTTTTTCAAATAGCTTCCGTAAGAATTAAGGATGGAAATTTTGGAAAATCAAGTGTCTTAAATGCTTCCGAGATATGTTTTCAGTAAAACATATTTGTGCTTACAATGATATCTTCACTTTCAGGATTTGGTTTTCCACCATAGTCAACTTTTGATTCCTTTATTTGTGCTGATGTGTGGACAGAAATAAACACCAATGGGCACAGAAAACCAAACCTATCTGACTGAATTCATCTTGCTAGGCCTTTCTTCAGATTGGCAGACCCAAATCCTGCTGTTTGTAGTGTTTCTCATCATCTACCTGCTAACTCTGTGTGGGAATTTTCTCATCATAGTGCTAATTCATATTGACTCTCGACTTCATACACCAATGTACTTCTTCCTTAAAAACCTGTCGTTTACAGATCTCTGTTTCTCTACAACAGTCATCCCCCAGATGCTATTCCATTTGCTGGTAATGAGAAAGACCATTTCCTTTGCTGGGTGTTCAATTCAGATGATTTTTTTCCTAGTAGCTGGGTGTACAGAAAGTTCCCTCCTAGCAGTGATGTCCTATGACCGCTATGTGGCTGTCTGTAAGCCCCTTCATTACTCCACCCTCATGACCCAGAGGGTGTGTGTACAGCTGGTCATAGGGTCCTGGGCCAGTGGAGCCATTGTGTCTTTAGTAGACACAATATTTACTTTATGTCTCTCATACCATGGACAGAATATAATTAATCATTATTTTTGTGAACCTCCTGCACTCTTGAAGTTGGCTTCAGAAGAAACCTACAAAGCTGAGATGGCCATCTTGGCAATGGGCATAGTAATTCTCCTTGGTCCTGTCTCCCTCATCCTTTTCTCCTACTGGAATATTACCTCCACTGTGATTCGGATACAGTCAGGTGAGGGGAGACTTAAGGCCTTTTCTACCTGTGGTTCTCATCTCATTGTTGTGGTCTTCTTCTACGGCTCAACTATATTTACCTACATGCGTCCAAATTCCAAGAAGATAAATGAAGGGGATAAGGTGATTTCTGTGTTCTACTCAGTCATAACATCCATGATGAACCCATTCATTTACAGCCTGAGAAACAAGGAGGTAAAGGAGGCATTTAGGAAAGCATTTGGAAGATAGAGCCTCTCAGAGGCAATGATCTTTATATTGATACACATCTATGAGAATGAAGACATTCCAAAGTGGTTCAACATTTTTAACAGCTTTCTCTGTGAACTGTTTCTAAGCTGATGCAGAACTAAGGGTCATACATGTATCCTTGTATATCTAGGATGTTTTCAAGTTTGTCAACTGCATCTTGCTCAACCTTATTCTCTGTGGTTACAGCTTGCTTGCCTCATTACAGCTTTTTGCTATTATATTATATATTATAATATAAATTACATTTATATATTATATACATTTATATATATATATATACATTTATATACATTTTATAAATACATTATATATATAATTTATACAATTTATACATACATTTATATACATATATATGTGTATACACACACACACACACACACACACACACACACACACACACATATATGAGGATCTTCATTTACACTGCATTACTGGTTCACTAATACATTTTCACCCAGACATAGTACCTTTCGGTTCTAAACTCCGTGGCTGCTTGTCAGCTTCATCCCATGCTAACATCATCTACAGCCATCCACAAACCTTGGAATACTACCTGATGTCATTATGCTAGACTCTACAATTTCTTGTGAGAAAATATCAATGATTTTTTTTAACCTTAAAGTTCTGATATGGAAATTTTGTTTTTGTTTTGCTGTATGGTCCCAAAATACTGCTATCATCAATTCAACTACACATGGGGGAGCTATTGGCCTAGACAATAATTTGTGGGATCTCATATTCAGCAAACACCTTCCATATATCACACACTTTCCCTCCAAGGACAATTGCTGGGTTGAGGGAATTAGAATTAAAAGGCAACCTTCCTGCATCAATATACCACACCAATATATCACAATATACCACAAATGACACCAATATACCACAGCTGTTGCCTCTTCAAACATGCTCTCCCCATTTCTGCAGGCTTGATGGTGCCAGTACCCATTAAGTTCTCATTTTGGGGAAATAGCAAAGAAAGGCTGATATATGAGAAGCAATTCCAGAAGATATACATTGTTCTGTGGGATTAAATGGTCCCTAAGCTTTTTTTTTTTTTTTTAAACAACTGCTGTAACCTCTTTATAGCAGAAGCACCACTGGTGATACTTATAGTCACTCACTGATGTTCAGCATGCACACTGCCCCTCCTTTGGAAGAAAATCTACCCTCAGCTGAAGGTTTAACTTCAGGTATTAAGTGGAATTGACCCAACACTCCATTGGCATGTAGAAACACTACCAATTCTCATCCCTGATTGCAGGGCCTGTGAGTCATGACAACATAGCTGGAGACTACATTCTGCCTGTTCATAGTTCTGCCTATTTCTCCTCCATGATTGTCTATTTCTCCAGGCAGAAGTCCCATGACAAAAACATATTCCATTACTTTGTACTTCATTTGCCAGACTTACAAATATCCCCTGACTTGTCCCACCTTATCCTCCATGCAGCTGTTTCTAGGGATTCTTGTCATACAGAGAAGAGTGCTGCTAACCATAGACAAATCCTCCTTTCACACAGTGGGGAGAATATGGGAAATTTTATCTTTTACCAGGAGAAATTTCAACTTGGAGTTCTGCTCTCGCTTCATGACTATGAACAAAGCAATTATGGGTGAAGTATGGCATGAGCCAGAGAAAATAAGTCCCTAATGAAAATCAAGCTTGCCACATTGAGGTCTGGCTGCTCCAGCTTCAATGTCCATGGCCTATCCTGAGAATCCAATGCTATTCATTCTGTGCCATGATGTCCTTGCTGAATTGAATGACTTGTGTACAGAATGATTCTGCATGGGAGAACAGATGTGTGCAATAATAGATTCACTATGCATGTGTGAGGTACATTTTCAAATTATGTGTAACTAGCATGATCTTACACAAGGAAACCAAAACTGGTCTTGCACTATAGATGCTTTGAGAAGCTATGTTATAAATAATAGCATTTTCCTTTTTTAAAATTAAAATATAGATAACATACAATATTATATTAATTTCAGGTGCACAGCATAGTGATTTAATATTTATATATATTACATAATGCTCACCACAGTAAATGGAGATATCATCTGTCATCTGACAAAGTTATTACAATATTGTTGACTATATTCCCTATGCTGTACTTTACATCTCATGATTTATTTATTTCATAATCGAATGTATCTCTTAATCCCTTTGATATATTTCACCCATCCCCTTGCCTCCCTCCCATCTGGCAATCACCAGTTTGTTCTCTGTATTTATGAGTCTGTTTATGTCTTATTTTGTTTACTTGTTTTGTTTCTTTTTTGTTTGTTTCTTAAATTCCACATATATGTGAAATCATATGGTATTTGTCTGTCTCTAACTTATTTTACTTAGCATAATATCCTCTAACTCCATGATACACATATCACCTCTTCTTTATCCATTCATCTATTGATGGACACTTAGGTTGCTTCCATATCTTGGCTACTGTAAATAATACTGCAATGATCATAGGGGTGCATGTATCTTTTCAAATTAATGTTTTCATTTTCTTCAGTTAACTGTGGGACCCAAGGAATTTAACAAAAATCCCCTACCCCTGGACAAACAGAGCAAGACTAACTCCATTTTATGATACACCCACCATCTCATGTATAACCCCCACATGACCTACTTATTGCTTAAGACACTCCCCCACCCTAGTCAAGCCGCTGAGCACACCCTTACTGGAAACAGGCTCATATAGGAATGCAGAACCCCTAACCGCCAGAGAATGTAAACCCCGCCTTTTGCCCGCCAAACTTGCGCGCCAATTCTTAAATCCTGCCTTTTGCCCGCCAAACTTGCGCGCCAATTCTGACCAGAGTGATAGGCTAGTTCAAACAGTTACTATTGGGTAAATTGTGTTTCAATTGGCCACCTGCGTGTGGACTGACATGACTATGCAACTTTCTGTGTGTGTTACAAGCTCATTAGCCACTGCCCCCTATAAAACTGCTATGCCTCTTAACCTAGGGGTCCAAGTCCCTGCTCCGCTGTGTTGGGTATACTTGGGCCCAAGCTCGAGCTTGCAAATAAACCCTCGTGCGTTTGCATCGGTATCGGCTCCTTGGTGGTCTCTCGGATTCAGAATCGGGGGCATTACATTAACTACCCAGAACTGAAATTGAATAGCATCCACTTCTACATATAATGCTGCTTCATGGCCATTCAGAAGCTCACTTCACCACTTCCTCTTTACCGGCCATTAAGTAAAAAAGAATTTATATCACATAATTAGAATGATCATTGAAAAAGTGCCCATGGATCACTGAGTTACATAAAAACTATACATCTGACCTCATTAGGGAATTGGTGGAGGCAAGAAGGTAAGAAAACACAGATACTGATATATATTTTAAAATGAAAACATCAGCCTCTGACTGAATAGCAGACTACCAATGACTATGCAGGGGCAGCTAGGCAACTAATAACATGTGAGAAACTAAAACACCATATACATATATATGTGTATATACATGTATATGTGTATATATATATATATATATACACACACATATATGTATATATGTATATGTGTATATATATATATATATATATATACACACACATATATGTATATATGTATATGTGTATATATATATATATATATATATATATATATATATACACACACACACATATATACTGAAGTCACCATATTCTGGGTACTACCTTCGTCTTCTAGAGCAAATAGTTTTTCAGTTTTTAAAAGAAATTAAGTTTCTTTCATTTATGTCACAGGTTTATGACTGTTCCTTTTGTATTAAATCAACCCAATGAGCATTGATTTCAATAGCACAGTTTGAGTTCATTTATTCAATGAACATCTAATCATTTATTGACTTAATATTTATTGAGAACTCTTCTATGTGCTGAACATACAGGAATAAATGAAGTTCAAAATTCCTATACTCATAGAACTTACATTTTAGCAGAAGATGATAAAATAAACAAGTAAAACACATATGTCTGATGGTAATAAGTTATTATGAGGAAATAAAAGCAAGGAAGGGTTGGTTGCAATTTTGAGCAGGTGCTCAGGAAAGATCTTTCTGGGAAGATGACATTTCAGTTAAAGTACACCTTACATGTTAGAGAAATTAACATTTGTGCTGTGACCAGGATGTTCAGAAGAAAGAACCAAGACATTATTTGGGGGAAGAGGGTCCAGGCAGAGAGAACAGAGTCTGAACAGTTTGGATGGGAATAAGTTTTTTTTGAGATCAGAGGAGAGGAAAGTCAGAGAGAGTGATTAGAGGCTGATAAGTGCCAGGGAGAGTGGCAAGGAATGAGTTCACAGAAACAGGCAAGGACCAGATTGGTAGGGCTGTTTTATTAGTTTCCCAGGGCTGCCAAAACAAATTATCACAATGTTAGTAGTTTAAAACAACAGAAATCATAGTTCTTGAGGCCAGAAGTCTGAAATCAAGGTATCTGTAGACTCTGTTCCCTCAGAAGCCTCTGTTTTTGGTGCTGAGGTGTTCCTTAGTTTGTGGCAGCATAACTCCAATCTCTGCCTCTGTCCTCATAGGGCCTTCTTTCCTCTGTCTCTGTGTCTACCCCTTTTCTTAAAAGGATATCTGTCACTGGGCTTAGGGTTTACCCCAATCCAGGAGGATTTCGTCTTGAAATTTCCCTTAATTACACTGGCAAAGATCTTTATTCCAAAGGTCACTTTATGAGGTTCCAAGTGGGGATATATATATGGAGATAAATATATATATCTGGAGATATATATATGGGGATATATATATGGAGATATATATATGTATATATATATATATATATATATATATATCCCCTATATAACCCCCATTTAGCCCATCCCTCCACCCACCTCCCCTCCAGCAACTTTCAGTTTGTTCTCTGTATTTTGAGAGTCTCTTATGGTTTGCCTCCCTCTCTGTTTGTATCTTATTTTTCTTTCCCTCCCGCTATGTTCATGTTACACTATTAAAAGGTCACTCTGAGTGTTGTATGGAGCGTGGATTGTAAGTGGACAAGCATGGAAACAAGAAAAGCAATCAGTAGGAGTGAGTTCTATTGCAGTAGCCCATGGTAGAGATGCTGGTCTTAACTAGGGTTGTAGCAATGGAGAGACAGAGGAGATAAGAAATGTGGTCAGATTAGATGTACAAGATGAAAAAAAGAGTAATGAAATATCCCTAAGTCTTTGACCTGAGCAATGTTGTGGACGATGAGGAAGACTCCAGAAGGGAGAAGTTTGGTGAGGAAATCAAGAATTCTCTTTTGGACTTGTTTATATGGCCCTTTGTTATATGCTGACTTTGTTCTCACACCACTCTTCTGTATTTGAATAGTTACAATAAAGCCTTCATTTAAACAGTCACACATCCTAAACTGCATCCAAAGCTGTTTAGGGTTGTGTTCCCCCCCACCCCATTAGCATAAGACTTCAAGCATTTGGGGTACAATGGCAGCCGAGTTCTGAAAACCCCTGGCAGTAGTTAGTTTAGTGGGTATCATCCAGATCATGCAGAATACACTTCTGTAAGCTTTTATGTTAGCATCATTATTGAAACCTCTATTTTTGAAATGGTGACAAAATTCAGAGACACCAGTTGTCCTTAGATTGGTTTGAGAAACACTACAGTAGTATATGATTATCAGATAAGGTTCAAGTATTTCACTTTGTGATTACAATGAAAAATGCCCAAGGGTAATCTCTTATTGTAGAAAGGTTTTAAAAAGTTAATAGCACGAATTGCTCAAGGGAATGCCCTGTTTACAATAGCTCTTAGGACCTCAGACTTAAAGACTTCCTGCCATGAAAATCCTCCAGTCTGGTTCTTTGGTGAATTTGGGGAATTTTATAAAATGGTGCTTCTTGGCTTGGGGTAGAATAGAACTCATAGCCCAGATGATGTCCTAACCTTCAGAATATTCGGTAAATGGCAGTGGAAATTGCCTGTTAGGATATGGATTAGCAGACTGCCAAAACCATAACTCCCTTCATTCATTAACTTGTTTCTTCATCACTGACCCCAGTGTCCTGTTTGGCTCATGCCAGTCCTCCATGTGAGAGTGGGTAAGGTGATTAGGGAGATTTAATCCTTTTAGAGAGTCTGAAATCTTGATTGTGTTCATCGGGGTGGGCTCTGCCTTTCACTCCCCTCTCTTTTTCATCTGGCTTCTACAGAAAATACGTACTCTTCTTTTTTTACTGATTCCGAGTGATAGCCTCCCAAATCCTGTTCTGCAACTCCTCTGGAGAGGATTAAGCTACTGACCAGGGATATTAGAGTGACTGCAGGGGCTGTGAACACCCATTGCCTCTTATTTGGCACCGAAAGCTAATCTGCCAGATTCTCCTCCGCCCGTTGCTGTCTCAATGTTCCCTTTTCAGGGCTTCCCTCCTTGTTCTGTTTTGCCACTGGGTTTGGACAGTGAGAGTAGGCAGGGCCAGGACAGAACCTGAACCACCTGTCCTAGGGGACACAGGCAGCATCTTCTTGTCAGACATCCCCGGATGGCCACATAAGACTGTGTGAGTATGCTAATTTGTATGTGCAGATATACACAAATCCTATGTGACAGTCTTGTCCCCTGTCACACTGAACTCACCCTTCTTCATTTGGATGTGGGTGACAGCCAGTTTATTCATTCTCTTTAACCTAGTGATCAATCCTGGGATCTTCTAAACCAAGATCTTCCCAATCCCAGGTCAGAGTTCAACATTTCAACAGTCAACATAAGACCACTCTTCTCATTTACATTTCTCTTGAGAGAGTGAATGTGTTGGTGTGCTAATGTGTTGGTGTGGAGTGTCAGCAGGAGTCTATTTGTCCATTCATTTTAAACCCCTATCATGTCTCAGGTGATACTGATATTCAGATAATAAAGATTAAGTGACATCAGTTTTACTATCTTGAAGAAAAACTCAGTCCGGGGAGACAAATATTTAATCACATACTTAAAAGACAATGTAACAGCTTCATGAAAGATAGTACATACAAATATTTTTCTGGACATTGTGAATATAATGGTCAAGTCTACACTGTACACTGAGTAAAGAACTGTAAGAAAGTCATTATGCTAAAGCTTACTTCAGACAATTAACGGGTAGTTAAAATCAGAGGGATCAGAATGGTCCTGTGAAGGAAACTTCAGTTTAGGGGAACTATAGATTATTTCATTTTCTTTTGTTTTCTGTTCTTTTCTTTTTTTTCTTTTTCTTTTTTTTTTTTTTTTGCTGAAGCCTAGGATAAAAGGTTAGGGAAAGGTGTCTGTTGGCAGAAGACAGACTACTCAGAATTTGAAAAGAATTAGAAGAATGGTATGAAGTTGAGATGAGGATTCACAATTTTAATAGTAGTATCATTTGCAGTGTGTGTGTGTGTGTGTGTGTGTGTGTGTGTGATTTGTTCTCCCACATGGGATGTAGACAACCAGAAGAAGAAATCAGAAGTTAACAACTTGAGAATGGGGTTTAGAGTACATGATTAAGATATAGTAGAACACAAGAAAAGCAGTGAGATAGTCTTACATTAAAAGAAAGGAGAGGTCGGGGCGCCTGGGTGGCGCAGTCGGTTAAGCGTCCGACTTCAGCCAGGTCACGATCTCGCGGTCCGTGAGTTCGAGCCCCGCGTCGGGCTCTGGGCTGATGGCTCAGGGCCTGGAGCCTGCTTCCGATTCTGTGTCTCCCTCTCTCTCTGACCCTCCCCCGTTCATGCTATGTCTCTCTCTGTCCCAAAAATAAATTAAAAAAACGTTGGAAAAAAAAAAAAAAAGAAAGGAGAGGTTTTAAGAAATATTTATAGTTAAATTATGCAAATGCCATAATTGACAAGGATATGCGTTGGGAGAAAAGGTCATTGCATGGATAAAAGAGTGTCCTTGGTTTCATTGCAGTCATGGCAATAAAAATGATACTGAAAAGATTTGAAGAGTCAATGGTGATAAAAAGTAGAAGTAGTAGTGTTTAACATGTATTTGATAATTCAGTAACAAAAATATAAGCGAAAGTTAGATAATAAGGAATACAAGGCATAGTATGATCAAGGGAGATTGTGCTGCTTTTCTCTTTTTTTTTTCCCAAGGAAATATCACTTTTTGAAATTGTGGTAAAAAAAATAACCACTCAGCCACTTTTATTATAACCATTCAGCCACTGAATTTACCACTCAGCCACTTTTATGTATAGTTCAGCATATATGCATTAACTACATTTACCTTGTTGTTAACATCATTAAATTAAACCAATGTTTATCTTTGCCTTTCATTCCATATACTTTAGAAGGCTCTCCTATCACATTTGGCCTCAACATTGAAACTTGGAGCAACACAGTTCCAGTCCCAAAGGATGAACAAAGAGCAAAAGAATGCAAAGGTATTTTCATGCTAATAAATTGATAATTTAATTTAATTAATAATTAATTGATATTAATATTAATATATAATAACATATAATATTTTATATATAATATTAATATCAATTAATATTAATATATAATAACATATTTTATATATAATATTAATATATTAATATTCCAGTTAGCTGGAACTTTGTTGTTTCAACCTCCATCCTGTCACGGCAGATGTAATCTGTTGTCCTCTTCTTTTTTATTTGTTTATCTGTCACAATATTTGTTACATCATTATTATTAACTTGTATATATCATAGTAATAGCCACAGAAAATAAATGGAAACAAGGGGACCACTGTGTTTATGTGACCACTGTGAAAGTTATAAGGAAAACAAAAACTGCCTGAGAAGATTATTGTAAATATTTCTTTATTCAGAGGTTTTCCTATAAAAAAATTCTCAATATATTTAGATGTACCTAATTTGTCTTCCTCTGTTTCTTTCTTTTTTTTTAATGACCCATGGCTGTCTACCATAGGCCCTCCAAAGCCTAAAATAGAACTTGTTTGGAATTTTTCCAAAATGTGCAAATTTATATAAATATATAAAACTACCTGGTGACAACTAAGGGAAAAAAAAAAAAGAATCCAAAGGGTAAAAACAGGGAGAATAAGCATCCTCCTCAAACACTGCAGCCATGTGTTCCTATGCTTTCTCCTTAACAGCTGTTTTCCTAACATGCAGGGATCTAGGGATCTAGGCCATGATCCCTTTAGTACAATGGGATATTACATAATATTATGAGCTAGCCTTGTTTACTGTCCGAAATTCTTTAAATGGTTTATATTTTATTTACTCCTTACATAAACACGATATGTTTTATTTGTATCACCAGCTCACAGATGAGAAAAACTAGACACAGAAAAGCTAAGTAATTCTCCATTGGTCACCCATCAACTACAAAAGCTGCATTCAAACCCTCCAGTTTAGTGGTAGAACCTGCATTCCCAATCAGTGAACTGTGCTGTTTCCTTACAACTGACAAGTCCCGAGCAATGGACTCTCACAGCAGGAGAAATGCCCATGGAAATACATACATACTGCAAATACACATGTACATACAAATATACATACATCTTCACACTCCGTTTAAAAGATTAAAATGATACATCACCGGAGTGCCTGGGTGGCTCAGTTGGTTAAGTATCTGACTTGGGCTCAGGTCATAATCCTGCAGTTTGTGAGCCTGAGCCCCGCATGGGGCTCTGTGCTGACAGCTCAGAGCCTGGAGCCTGCTTCCAATTCTGTGTCTCCCTCTCTCTCTGCCCCTCCCCTGTTCATGCTCTGTCTCTCAATAATAAATAAACGTGTAAAAAAAAAATGATACATCACATATAAAGTCGAATAGCTTTCCTTACATTTAATAACTTATCATAATCATCTTGTTATATCACTAAACTTGTATGTTATACCTTCTTAAATTTTACCTCTAAGCAAAATACAGTATCTCGTCTTGCTTTAATGTGCATGTTTTTGTTTCGTGTTTATTATTCACTTTTACTTACTTCTGTGAATGGGATATTTAAAACCTTCATCCATTTTTCTAATGGATTATATATCTTTTATTATTGATTTTAAGAAGTCTTTCTATATTAGGAATAATAGAAAAATTTTAAGTTTTTGAAAATACTTACATTTATTTATTTAATTTTGTTTATAGTGGTCTACTAAATAGAAATCTGATATTTTTAAATCATCAGATTTTATTTTAAAATGTATTTATTTATTTTTAAAATTATTTTTAAAAAAGTTTTATGCTTATTTATTTTTGAGAGAGAGAGAGAGAGAAAGAGAGAGTGCGAGCAGTGGCGGCGGGGGGGGGGGGGCGGCGGGGGGTGGTAAGAGAGAGGGAACACATAATCTGAAGCAGGCTCCAGGCTCTGAGATGTCATCACAGGGCCTTATGAGGGGCTTGGACTCACAGTGAGATCATGACCTGAGCTGAAGTCGGACACTTAAATGACTGAGCCACCCAGTCACCCCTAAAATTTTTTATTTAAGTTCTAGTTAGTTAACAGACAGTGCAATATTGGCTTCCGGAGCAGAATTCAGTGATTCATCACTTACATACAACACCCAGTGCTTATCACAAATGCCCTCCTTAGTACCTGTCATCCATTTAACCGATCACCCACCCACCTCACTCCATCAACCCTCAGTTTGTCCTCTAGCGTTAAGAGTCTCTTATGGTTTAAATTGTCAGTTTTGTTAGTATTTTCCTTTATTATTTCTTTTTTTTCTTTCTTTCTCTCTCATTCTCTCTCTCTCTTTTGATGCATGTTTAGGAAAGCCTTTATGACCCAAAGATTAGATGGATGGATAGACACATGATAGATAGGGAGATGGACAGACTACCAATTTTCATTAAAAAAAAACTTAGATGTTTTTAAAAATTAGATCATTAACACATTCGGAATTAATTATTGCTTATACTTACATTATATGTATATATAAACATGTATCTATGATGTTCTAAAAAGCATAAGTAATTGTCCCATGGCCTTTGTTAAGTAAATACACTTATTTAAGATGCCACCTTTACCATATATTAAATTTTCATACATATTAGGATACGTTTCAGTTCTATATGTATTAGTCAAGTGTTTTGTGCTTGCTCAGTATACACTATATTAATAAGGGAGGTAAAATTTACTATATATTTTATATCTGGTAGAATGTGTTCCTTATATCCCCTAATTTTTCTTTTCCACACTTTATTTTCTATCATAGAATTAGTCATCTAGATAAAATGTAGAATAGGATTATTAAATTCCCTTACAAAAAGTCTTCCGTGAACTTGGTTGGAATTTCAGTGCATTTATGAATTAATTTGGGCAAAATGAATACCTTGATAAGACTATGCTGTTTTGTTTACAAAATTAGTATGTCCATTTATTCAGATATCGTGTTTCATGATTTTCTTCAAATAGATCATGAATACTTCTTAGGTGTACACTTTGCTAAGTTTAAGCCACTGTGGAGGAATTTTTTTTTGCTAAGATTTCTACTTGTTTATTTTGGTATGTAACACAGGACTGTTCAGTTGTACAAGACTGACCTTGTACAAGATCACATTTCTTACTGGTTATCATAAACTCAAATTGCACCTTTTGATTTTAATTTTTTTTTTATTTTAGAGATTATTTGTTTATTTTGAGAGAGAGAAAGAGAGAGAGGGTTGCAAAAGCAGAGGAGGGGCAGAGAGAGAGGGAAAGAGAGAATCCCAATCAGGCTCTGTGCTGTCAGGGCAGAGCCCATCGCAGGGTTCCATCACACAAACCATGAGATCATGACCTGAGTTGAAATCAAGAGCCAGACACTTAACCGACTGGGCCACCCAGGCACTCCTCCCTTTGATTTTTTAAAGGTATACAATCAAGTAATTTACGAATAACTTGTATCACTTTTCTGAAGACTTGTTCTTTTAATTCTTTCCATTGTCCTTTGGGCAAGATCCCCCAAAATTATTTAAAAATATCTGTTCATATATGTCTGACTGTTATTTTTGTGCCTACAGAGAGCTCTGCCATAGTGGATTAGCTCTTAAACTCATAAAACGAAGGTCTATGGATCTGTCTTTTAGGAGTGGATGTGGGAAATAGGCAGAAACAACTGGGTGAAAGTTTAACCTTCTTTACAATGAGTTTTTGAGTAAGAAAGAAAAAGAATTGCAGATTACAGAAAGAGTGAGAAAGCTTAAAATTTTTTCTGAGTCTTTGTTTCATCATCTATATACTGGGGATGATAATAACCTCCTCAGATGAACAGAAGATTTAAAATAAGTGTAAAGAAACAAAGATGGCATCAGGACAGGGCCCAACACATTATAATTAGTATTGTTATTGGCAAAGGACCTTATGTAAAGAGAGATTATGTGTGGAGAACGGATTAAGACATATTTAAGGACGCTACTGAGTGCAACAACCACTGAGGCAGTTATTTCTACCAATGTTCCTGTGTACCCTCTTCACACTGAAAACAAATGAGGGAAGATTTATTTAAGGGCCAGGATCACAGACTACTACATCTTCCTTTAATTTCCCATTCGTTGCTCAGAGTGCTTCTTTAGGATTGTTTTGCAAAAATAATGAAAAAAAAATCAGCCTTCACAAATGTTATCACACAGTTTTCAGCATAACAATCGAACTGGTTTAAAGCAGCATCAATTTGTTTGCTTCCCAAACCTACATCAAAGGAAGGATGCACTGTGAGCGGCACTATAGTCTTGTCAGGACCATAAGTAGTCCTGCTAAGGTTTGGTCATGTAGCATATTCAGGATGATTTCTGACCCTCTGGTGCAACTAAAAGACTCAAGGGGATAGAAAATCAGAAATGACTTTCATCTGTCAAAACTACTGAGCAAAAAGAGAGCTCGGTCTTCTGACATATGGAATCTGTCAAGAGATAGAAATTAATAGCTCAGTTCTAATGCTGGTTAATAAAATACCAGATACATTTTTTTAAATAACTGATCAATATGTGTTTCTTTTCTTGGTGCTGACCTATAAACAGTAATAAATTTTCATGGGAGAAGAAAACCAAACCTATGTGACTGAATTTGTCTTCCTGGGCCTTTCACAGGATCCACACACACAACTCCTGCTCTTCTTCCTTTTTCTGATCATCTATCTGCTGACTGTACTGGGAAATCTGCTTATCATTGTGCTCATCCACACAGACTCCAGACTCCACACACCCATGTACTTTTTCCTTAGAAACTTGTCCTTTGCTGATCTCTGTTTCTCTACCACCACAGTGCCCCAGGTGCTAGTCCACTTCCTGGCAAAGAGGAAAACCATTTCCTTTGCTGGATGCTCAACTCAAATATTTGTCTTACTTCTGGTTGGGTGTACAGAGTGCGCACTGCTGGCGGTGATGTCCTATGACAGGTATGTGGCTGTCTGTAAGCCCCTGCACTACTCTTCTATCATGACACATTGGTTATGTGTCCAGCTGGCCTTAGGGTCCTGGGTCAGTGGAGCGTTAGTATCTCTAGTGGATACCACATTCACACTGTGTCTGCCCTACCAAGGGAACAATATCATTAACCACTTTTTTTGTGAACCTCCTGCCCTCCTGAAGCTGGCTTCCACAAATACCTATAGCACAGAAATGGCCATCTTTGCAATGGGCGTGGTCATCCTCCTAGCTCCTGTCTGCCTGATCCTTGTCTCCTACTGGAATATTATCTCTGCTGTGATCCAAATGCAGTCTGGGGAGGGGAGATTCAAGGCTTTCTCTACCTGTGGCTCCCATCTCATTGTTGTTGTCCTCTTCTATGGCTCAGCAATATTTGCCTATATGAGGCCAAACTCCAAGATAATGAATGAAAGGGATAAAATGATCTCTGTGTTCTACTCAGCAGTGACACCCATGCTGAACCCGATCATTTATAGTCTGAGAAACAAGGATGTCAAAGGGGCTCTCAGGAGAGTGACTGCAAAATAGTCTCTTTTAAGGTGAGGATCTTTAATCATGATGAGAATTTTAAAGATGTAGAGAGAAGTGATTTTCTTATAAACTTTTCCCATTTTCATCCCATTCCTCCACTTCTTTTCCTTCTCCTATTTGCCTATATCTATTCTAAGAAAATTTAGTTAATTGCCTATTCAAAGCAAGGCATATTGATAGACAAAGGAAAGAAATATAGAAGGGGGTTTGCATGGGAGGATGGGTTAAATAGTGATGGGGATTAAGGAGTGCACTTGTAATGAGCCCTAGGTGTTGTAAGTTTTGAATCACCAAATTGTACACTTGAAATTAATATTACCACTATATGTTAACTAACTGGAATTTAAGTAAAATCTTTTTTATAATGTTTATTTGTTTATTTTTGAGAGACAGAGAGAGAGAGAGAGCATGTGCACAGAGTGGGGGAGGGGCAGAGAGAGAGAGACACAGAATCCAAAGCAGGCTCCAGGCTCTGAGCTGTCAGCACAGAGCCTGATGCGTGGCTTGAACTCATGAACCACGAGATCATGACCTGGCCCAAAGTCAGATGCTCAACCGACTGAGCCACCTAGGCGCCCCTGGAATTTAAGTAAATTTTTTTAGAAAGAAATAAAAGGCATCCAAATCAGCAAGGAAGAAGTCAAACTTTCACTATTTACAGATGACATGATACTTTGTACAGAAAAACCCAAAGACTCTACCAAAAATTTGCTAGAACAGATACATGATTCAGTAAAGTTGCAGAATACAAAATCAATGTACAGAAATCTGTTGCATTTCTATACACCAATAATGAAGAAGAAAAAGAGAAATCAAGGAATCAATCCCATTTACAAATGCACCAAAACCCATAACATACCTAGGAATAAACCTAACCAAACAGGTAAAAGATCTGTACTCTGAAAACAATAGAACAGTTATGAAAGAAATTGCAGATGACACAAAGAAATGGGAAAACATTTCATGCTTGTGGATTGGAAGAACAAATATTGTTAAAATGCCTATACTACCCGAAGCAATCGACACATTTAATGACATCCCTATCAAAATACCAACAGCATTTTTCACAGAGTTAGAACAAACCTAAAATTGGTATGGAACCACAAAAGACCTGGAAGAGCCAAGCAACCTTGAAAAAGAAAAGGAAGGCTGGAGGCATCACAATTCTGGACTTCAAGTTATACTATAAAGGTGTAGTGATCAGGGCACCAGTGTGGCTCGGTTGGTTGAGTATATGATTTTTGCTCAGGTCATGATCTCATCATGGAGCCTGCTTCACATGTTAGGTTTCCCTTTCTGTCCCTTGAGACCACCCCCCCACCAAATAAATAAATAAACATTAAAAGAAAAACAACAAAACAAATACCCCAAAAGTATAGTGATCAAGACAGTATGGAACTGGCACAAAAACAGATATATAGCTCAATAGAACAGAATAGAAAACCCAGAAATTAAACCACAACTATATGGTCAATTAATCTTTGACAAAGCAGGAAAGAATATCCAATAGAAAAAAAAGGTTCTTCAACAAATGATGTTGGGAAAACTGGACAGAAACATGCAAAAGAATGAAACTGGACCACTGTCCTACACCATACACAAAAATAAATTCAAAATGAATTAAAGACCTAAATGTGAGACAGGGAACCATCAAAATCCTAGAACAGAAAACAGGCAGCAACCTCTTTGACATTGCTGTAGCAACTTCTTACTGGAAATGTCTCCTGAGGATGGGAAACAAAAGCAAAAATAAACTATTGGGACTTCATCAAAATAAAAAGCTTTTGTACAGCGAAGGAAGCAATCCACAATACTAAAAGACAACCTACTAAATGGGAGAAGATATTTGCAAAGGACATATCTGACAAAGGGCTAGTATCCCAAATCTATAAAGAACTTCTCAGAGTCAACACCCAAAAAGCAAATAAGTCAGTGAAGAAATAGGCAGAAGACATAAATAGACGTTTTTCCAAAGAAGACATACAAGGTTTTTATTTTTCTTTAAAGTTTATTTATTTTGAGAAAGACAGAGACAGTGTAAGTGGGGGAAGGGAAGAGAGAGAGGGAGAGAGAGAGAGAATCCCAAGCAGGGTCTATACTGCCAGCACAGAGCCTGATGTAGGGTTTCGAACCCACAAAGCCGTGAGATCATGACCTAAGATGAAACCAAGAGTGAGACACTTAACTGACTGAGCCACCCAGGTGCCCCCAAAGAAGACATACAGATGGCTAACAGGCACATGAAATGATGCTCAACATCACTCATCATCAGGAAAATACAAATCAAAACCCCAATGAGATACCACCTCCCACTTGTCAGAATTGCCAACATTAACATCTCAGGAAACAAGAGATGTTGGCAAGGATGCAGAGAATGGGGAACCCTCTTACACCATTAGTGGGAATACAAACTGGTTCAGCCACTCTGGAAAACAGTATGGAGGTTCCTCAAAAAAATTAAAAATAGAACTACCCTACAACCCAGTAATTTCACTACTAGGTACTTATCCAAAGGATAAAAAAATGCTGATTCGAATGGGCACATGCACACCAGTGTTTATAGCAGCACTATCGACAATAGCCAAATTATGGAAAAAGCCCCAATGTCCATCCACATAGGAATGTATAAGAAAGATGTGGTAAATATACATATATATATACACAATGGAATATTACTTGGTGATCAGAAGGGGTTCTTTATGATGGGATAATCAGAGCATACTTGTATCCCTGTGATTATGATCCAGAAGTGAAGAAGATAATGGTTTAAGATTAAAGAGACTCTGCAGGAACAAAATCTTTGGTAGGTGAAATACTAGTGACGGGGTCAGCCTTTAATAGATAGTTGTAAAGGGGGAAACCAAACATGAACATACAGTACATACACGTGGGTGGGAGGTTTGAAGAGAAAAAGATAAGGGGCTGGCCTTTCTTATTTCCCTTCTCTTTCTTACCCCATACTCCACATTCTATTCCAAGTAAAGTACATATGGGGTAAGATAATCAGCTGAGACTGAGGTGTGAAAGAGTCATTTTCAGAAAGAAAAGAAGATTGAGTTCAGAAGGTGGAGTAGTATATACTATGTTCTGGAAGGCATAGCTGAGTACTGCAAAAAAATCCTAAATTACAAGTTACTTTACCAGTTGAATATATTCATGATCAAATTACCAATGGGTTTTTGAGATGTAGATGACAGAATCAAATATCCTTAGAAAGAGTAAGGAGAGAAAGAAGCTAGAACTGAACAGATAGACAAGAAATGTACCTTAATACTATGTTTATGAGACATAATACATGATTTAAAAAATAAATTCATGGAAAAGAATTATTGTAAAGAAAAGGGCAACTTTGGGGGCACCTGGGTGGCTCAGTTTGTTGAGCGTCTGACTTCAGCTCAGGTCATGATCTCAGGGCTTGTGAGTTCGAGCCCTGCGTCAGGCTCTGTGCTGACCGCTCAGAGCCTGCAGCCTGCTTTGGATTCTGTGTCTCCCTCTCTCTCTGCCCCTCCCCCCAACTCTCTCTCTCTCTCTCTGTCTCTCTCTGGCTCTCTCAAAAATAAATAAACATTAAAAAAAACGAAAATGACAACTTTGAAAAAAGTTAAAACCTCACCATATCAAGATAAATTAGAAACTTATTCTAAAAGTTAAATACAATTATAAAATTATGAAGAAAAAATAACATATATAAATTGTTACCTAAAGAGAGAGTAGAAAATTACATCCTAGCAGTAAAATTACTTAAAGAAAACAAAAAAGAAAAAGATGGATAGATTTCACTACACAAATATTTTCAGTACTTCTGTGTCTACAAATCCTTACCATGCAGATATTTGAAAAATAACACACTGATAAAAAGTTATCACCACAAACGTAACAAATTATCAGTGTCCCTAATCTGTAAAGAACTCCAAAAACTCAAAAAGAAAAATATAAATTTATCTATTATGCAAATTAAAGTAATATATTTAAATTTATACCTAGCAAATTAATAAAAACTGTTCAACTCAATATGAAAATGAGTTAAGTACACATATGTTGCTGGTAAAAATGCAGAATGTTTAATATGAAAAAATTCATCTTTTTATGTCAAGAATATTAAATAGATTTTGACTTTGGTTTTAGTAATTCCACTCACAAGAATTTATTCTGATGGAAAAAATCAATCACTGTTGACTCAGAGGTCAACATTGCTATTTTTACACACACACAGTGTTGACTCAGAGGTCAACATTGCTATTTTTACACACACACTAGTTGTATATCAATGACGAAATAGCCAATTCTATTACAAAGCATCCATATGATGTAATGTTATGTCATTACATAAAAATATTTTCAAGGCTACTTATTCACAGAAGAGTTAAGATTTATTAAATACTCATTGTATGCCAGGTGTTATTCTAAATGTCTTACATTTATGTTTACTAACTTCTTTAATCCTCAAATGACTATGAAGTAGGTCTTACTATTACTGCCAATATACAGCTTAGAGATTTGCAGATAGGTACAGAGAGGTTAAGAAACACGCTCAACGTTATGTTAGTGGGGGCATACTGAATTCAAACCTCGGTACTCTGACAACTGACCCCAGCCTCTTTGTCACTGCTCTTTACAGCTGCCAAATAATGTAGGGGAAAAATTCACTATGTATTAATAAATGAAAAAATCTCTACTTTATGTGCACATATAAACTCAGGGAAATGCATGCCTGCCTTCAAAATGAAAGAAAATGTATCTAAAAGTGTGGAGGTTATCTCTGGGTAAGATTTTAGTTGGTTTTTGCCTATTTTTAATATCCCTAATTTTATTAATTTTTTAAAAGTCCTTAGTTTTACAGATGAAAGTGCTGTTATTAATTTTTAATAATTTTTTATTATTTTTTAAAGAGAAAGCATTAGCAAATTTCCAAAAAGAGCAATATTCCCCAAAATAGTGCCACTTGGATGAACCATGTTATTTTGAAGCTTCAAAACAACCTGCAGATTTTGTTTAAGTATTTCCAGGCTTACAAACAAACGGCAGTAGTACAGCATATTTAAGCCACTAGAAAATTAATTGATATGTTGTCCTCTCCTTTTCAGCACAAATACACATCCACAGACTCACACATCCACACATATTAAGCATATGAACCCTCTGCAATTTAGCTCCATTTCAAGACTGCAACCAGTTGTTTGTTTGTCTGTTCTGTTTACTGCCAAGGAGTAAGCATTGTTTCCAATGGACCTTGCTAATGAGATGTCCTTTCTATTTTATTCATTTCAGCAATATTTGGATTTTAGGCAGTATAAAAAATTTCCACATCAAAAACAAAGTCAAACAAAAACACCTGTTGGAGGGTCCAGGTGGGTCAGTTTCTGTAATGACTGTTTGGAAAAAGGAAGTTAGAACATGATACAAATCCATACAAACTACTACCAGTTTGGGCATTAATTAGGTTGCCTACGTGCTCTTGTAACAAGGTCAGGTGTCTTAAATTTGTGCAGATCTCAAGGTCTGCTCCCTTGATATGGGCCTTGTTTAGGCCCTTGAAACTTGAAACTTGAAACTTTCTTTTCTTGAAACTTTCTTTTCTTTGGTTCATACGTTGGTCCACTATGGACTTTCAAGTCAGAGGTCATGTCCAAAATTGGTAAAAGTTCCTTGTCTCATTCAACTTGGTAGCTAAATGGGAAAGTAGGCAAATTTTAAATAGAATGCAGATCATTTCTTATAAATTGCTTGATGGAAGAAAGACTTAAAAGAGCATTTGATAATGAGATATCACCTTGAATCCATCAAAATGTTGGAATAAAAAAGACAAAAAGTAAGTATTGACAAGGATGTGAGGAAAAGAAACCTTTGTGCAATGCTGGTGGGAATATAAATTGGTGCAGCCACTGTAGAAACGGTATGGAGATTCCTCAAAAAATCAAAATAGAAATATCATATGAAGCAGCACTCTCAACAATAGCCAAATTATGGAAACAGCCTAAATGTCCATCAACTGATGAATGGATAAAGAAATTGTGGTTTATATACACAATGGAGTACTACAGGGCAATGAGAAAGAATGAAATATGGCCCTTTGTAGCAACGTGGATGGAACTGGAGAGTGTGATGCTAAGTGAAATAAGCCATACAGAGAAAGACAGATACCATATGTTTTCACTCTTATGTGGATCCTGAGAAACTTAACAGAAACCCATGGAGGAGGGGAAGGAAAAAAAAAAAAAGAGGTTAGAGTGGGGGAGAGTCAAAGCATAAGAGACTCTTAAAAACTGAGAACAAACTGAGAGTTGATGGGGGGTGGGAGGGAGGGGGTGGGTGATGGGTATTGAGGAGGGCACCTTTTGGGATGAGCACTGGGTGTTGTATGGAAACCAATTTGACAATAAATTTCATATACTGGGAAAAAAAAGAAATATTATATGATCCAGTAGTTCTACTACTGGCTACTTATCCAAGGAAAATGAAAACACTAATTCATAAAGATATAAACATCCCTGTTTTAATTGTAGCATTATTTACAATAGCTGAGATATGAAAGCAACCCACATGCCTGTTGATAGATGAATGGATAAAGAAGATGTTACACACACACACACACACACACACACACACATGCACATACAGTGGAATATTAATCAGCCATAAACATAGAATGAAATCTTGCCATTTGTGATAACATGGATGAACCTTGAGGGTATTATGCTAAGTAAAATAAGTCAGGCAGAAAAAAAAAATTCCCATATGATTTCACTTATACATGGAAAGAAAACAAAACAAAAGAACAAACAAAGAAACAACAGAAATAGACCATGGATACAGAGAATAAACTGGTGGTTGCCAGAACAGATGGAAGGATGGTGAAAATGGGTCAAGAGGAGTGGGAGATACAAGCTTCCAGTTGGGAATGAATACATCACCAGGATAAAAGGTACAGTGGGGATGAAAGGGAATACAGTCCATGATATTGTAATGGTGCTGTATGGTAACAGATGGTAGCTACATTTGTGGTGAACACAGCATAAAGTATAGACTTGTCAGGTCACTATGTTGCACACCTAACTAATGTAACATTCTATGTCAACTGTAGTTGAAAAAATAAAATAAAGTAAAATGGTAAAAATACAGACACACAAAATCATTTCAGAAGTCAGGTCACACTTCTTCATTTTTCTATTAAAAGATACACTCTGAGTTATAGTGTTTTCACCATGAGAATTAGCATATTTCTTCTGACTTCAAAGAGGAATAAATTTTGAGGGCTAGCCATAAGCTCTCCCTAGATGGTGGAATGTGTCTACAGCATGTATTTTCCCAGCACTCTCTTCAAAGCCCCCATGACTTCCTTATTCCTCAAGCTATAGATAAGGGGGTTCAGAGCTGGAGTGACAACTGTGTAGAAAACAGAGGTGATGTTGTCTTGCTTTGGGCTGTGGAGAGAACTGGGCAGGACATACATGAATGTGGCAGCTCCATAGAACATCCCAACCACAGTCAGATGGGAAGAGCAGGTGACTAGGGCTTTCTGCCTCCCCTCATTTGAGGGCATGTGAAGCACAGTAAACAGGATTAGTGCATAGGAAGAAATGATTGCAAGGAGAGGGGGCATCAGGAAGGTCACACCCATCACATACACAAACAGTTCATATCTAGAGGTATCTGCACAGGCCAACTTCAGCAAAGGTGGAATCTCACAAAGCAGGTGCCTGATGTTCCGGGCTTTGCAGAAGGGATACTGCATGGTATAGAAGGTATGTCCTAGAGCATTCAGGTATGCCAGTATCCATGCTGTGGCCACCATGAGCCAGCAGACCCTTGGCCTCATGAAGACCATGTAGTTCAGAGGATGACAAATGGCCACATATCTATCATAGGCCATGAAGGCCAGTAGCAGGTCCTCTGCACCACCCAGCATCAATGCCAGAAACATCTGAAGGGCACAGCCCGCAAAGGAGATGGTGTTTTCACTGCGCAGAAAATCCATGAGCGCCTTGGGAGTGACAACAGATGTGAAGAGGAGGTCCATGAGTGAGAGCTGCCCGAGCAGGAAGTACATGGGCACGTGGAGCCGGGAATCCACTGTGATGACCAAGAGCAACAGGCCATTGCTGGTCAGGGCCAACATGTACAGGACTGTGATTATGACACAGAGCAGTTCAGGAGACCCACTGTCTTTCAGAATCCCCATCAATATAAAGCCACTGCCCAGGGTGGAGTTCCAGTACTCCATTCTGTATTGTTTCTTTGGTTGCCTAGAACCAAACACATTCTCGGTGAATTTTTGCAAAGGTGGTCCCTAGCTTGTAACATCACAGGACCCTAAATGAATCCAACTCCCATTTCGAAAAGCCACATTTGGAGTGTTGTACCCAAGCCCAGAAAAGTCAGAAGAGACAGGGACATGGAATTGTGAGGGATCATGAATACAATGAGGTGTTGCCTTTCCTATTGGACTCTGACTTTAACTCTTGATCTCTCCGTTTCTGACACTTTTAATTGTATATTGATGAAAGAACCATCTAAATGGAGAGCAGGCATCATGGTAATAACTAAACATTGAGAGGTCATTATATGAAAGTATTATTCAGGACACCAAACCTGGACAAGTATCTTTCCAGAATGATTAAATTATCCCTCTCTTAAAGGTAGCTTATGTACTAGAAAGTGATATTTTAATACATAAGCCCTTGATTATTTTTGTACCTAGGTTTAAGTATAATGTTTGATGACTGATTTAAATTTTTTTTAACGTTTATTTATTTTTGAGACAGAGAGAGACAGAGCATGAACGGGGGAGGGTAACAGAGAGAGGGAGACACAGAATCTGAAACAGGCTCCAGGCTCTGAGCTGTCAGCACAGAGCCCGATGCGGGGCTCGAACCCTCCATCTGCGAGATCATGACCTGAGCCGAAGTCGGACGCTTAACCGACCGAGCCACCCAGGCGCCCCTGATGACTGATTTAAATGCCCAGTTAGTGTCCTAACAGACCTATTCTGAATATAAAACTCTAAAGCAGGTACAGAAATGTTTTTTTCAACAAAGCACTTCCACTCATTTTCCATACAGACTATGTCCACATTTGTTTGCAGCACTCAAGGTTGTAGATGTAAGCATCATGAAAGAGTTAAGTACGTCCACCTTAGTCACCTCTCTGGGCCAGCTCCACACTCTCCATGTGCCTGAAAGAGAAGGAATTCTAGACTGTCTCAGACTAAGGGGTGATGTGTTTGACATGGTGTTGGTTTTAGGAGCTAAACCTTTTGGATGAAAGGACATAGGTGTTTCTTTACAGGCTATGACAACATGTGAGCCTGGGAAAACTCAAAAATCTGATAACTGATGAGGCTCTGCCCAGGAATATCAGAGTGTTTGTGTTTGGGGGAAATGGTGAAAGGTGCTGGCAACAAAAGAGCATGTGCTGTATGCTGTAATCAGGCTCATTAATCCTATCTTCCCTCTTGTGCACCTGACCCAGATCCCCACTCTCCTTCTTGCAGGACCAGAGTATCTCCACTGGATTGAAGGGTCGTGGGGATAGGGAGGATGAACTCCTGTTCTGGAAAGCCACGTTTGGAATGTGGTATCCCACCCCAGAAAAGTCAGAAGAGACAGGGACTTGGGACTGACAGGTATCGATGTCATGCATCATGGGAACTAGGCAGATAAGTCCAATTCTGAACATGTGTTAAAGAATCTGTAAGAGAAGCATGTTTCTCTAAATCTTTCCCCTATACTGTGGCTTCTATATTTGGACATTTCACTGGTTCCCCTACGGGTCTCTTCTGGGTCCACAGGATTTTAATGGCACAAAAGGTATTATTAGAGCATATGACGGGCATATCATTTGCTCTCAGAGGGCCCTTTGGAGACATTTTTTACCAGATAGGGGCAAAAATCTCTGAGCAGAGGGCAGAAAGCCCAGGAGTGCTAAAGATAGGTACTGGTATTTCCACCAGGAAGCAGACACCCTGGCCTGGGATGTGGCACAGACTCCTTCACCATTTTCACTGATTTTTCTTCATGTTCAGAAAACCAAGAATAGAGGGCATTAGGATCAAGTACAGGCCCCAAAGCACTAGAGAATCTGGAAGACAGAGTAGCTTAAGTCCTTAGGGTCTGTTTGGGGCTCTGTTTCTCAACTCAGCATTCCTAGAGGCTGCACACTTCCCTGACAGAGAGACAAAGCCCTTACCTCAGGTAGTGAGAAGCCCAGATGGCCAAACGTGCAAACTGCCCTGTAGGTTGTTTGAAGGTAAAGGATTTTCCTGTAGAAATGGGGAAAGGGTGAGGCTTTTCCAGCAGTGTCCAACTGGTTTAAGTTTTGCTAAGCTGGGTTAAGAATCTGAGGAGTCTGACCAATACAGCTGTCAGGGCCCCTTCTGGTCCTCCTATTCTTCTAAAGGTCTTCTCTGGAGATGCAGTGGAGACAGAGGGCTAGTTCAGTCCTTGGGTAGTTTCTGTGGCGCTCCTACTTCAGTGATGGATTTCCTGCTCTCACACCCATAGAGAATTAGAAGAAACTGTTTCTGTCACTCAGTTCCCTAGGTCAAGAACCCATCCAGCTCTGGAGAAGTTGTCAGGCTGAGTTCTTGGGTCCAGATGCTCAGACTGCCATTTACTCCTGCTAGGGTCTGGGAGCAAGGATGAGAGCAGCAGGAATCTGGAAGAAGTAGATATTGGAAGAGCTCCCCAAGGGAGACCCTGCTGTGCTTGGCCTCACTGTCTCTGGGGAGGCTGTTCTGGCTCCTTTCCCATGACCCCTCACCCCTCTGCTTTATTCCATTCCTACATTCACAAGGACTTATCTTCTCAGCTGAAATGGCCTCCCCTGGAAATGCTGGTCCAGGAAACAAGATGTTAATGAGTCCTCTTGGGCATGTTTCCTGGCCTGGTATCCCTGCTCTTTTCTCTCACTAAATGAACTCAGATGCCCCAGGTATCTTCTATCCTCCCCTAAGGTGGCACTGATGGCCCATTTCTGAATTTCTGACTGGATAGGCCAAGAAGAAGGTCCTTTTCCTGGTCAGTGTCCTGCCCCAGATCTTAAAGTGGGTTTCGTGTCAGCTCTAGGACACTCCCACAATATCTTCTGTAATTGTTACCTTGATTCTGAATTCTCATGTTCATTGCCTGTCTCGTGTGCTCCATCGTATACATGTTCTTCTTGTTTTATAAGCTCTTCCTGCTACCTCATCAGCTCCCAAATATGATCAAGATCTCCCTGTTCAGACAAACAACAATTTGGATTTTCTTCCCTTTGGACTGTCTCTCTAAATGCCTCCCATTTTTTGCCATACATTTTTTCAAAAAGCATTTATAATAATTGGGTCTACTGCTACTTTAATTGCTCATTCATTATACACGAAGAGAACATTTGCCCAGAAAACCCAGAAATAACAGTAGCATAACCCAATAAAATGTATTTCTCACACAGGTAACAGTTCAATGCATATTTCTTATTTAGGGAGCTGTCCTTAATTGCTCTCTTCTATGGGGTTGGGTGGGGATCCAGGCTTTTCATTTGGTGGAGCCTACAACAGCTTCAGTAGGTGATTCCCAGGTTGACAATAATGCTCTCCATTCTGGGTAGTCTGAAAGGAAAGAGATCCTATGGCATCAAGTGTAGGTGTTTTTATGGCTCAGACTTCACTTCATGGCACACCTTGTGGCACACTTCACCTCTGCATTGTATACCTCGGCCCATTTGTATCACCTCCTGCCAAGTGCCCTACATGACTGAACTGACCTACTTTGTCTCAAGATCACCAAAATCTTCTTTGCCAAATCCTGTAATACATACTATTGTGTTACTGGGTTTGTTTTAAACTCACCAAATTCCCACACTCCTTTTCTTTTTTGCAAAAAGGCTAAAGACTTTTTCGTTCCATACTAGCAGGAATATTTTTTTTTCTTCTGATCTCTGTGTTAATCTGGTAGCACACCACGCTAGCATGATCCAGAAGGGCAGGAACTAGTCTGTTTTGTTCCCAGTCACATTTCTAGCTCATAGCATGGTAACTGCATAAATGTACTCAATAAATGTTTGCTAAATTAATAAAGGAGTGAATAAATGAAGGTTTCTACCACAGCTGCTGTCAAATTCCAACTAAAATATCCATGGGGAAAAAATGTCTATTCAGGTCCTCTGCTCATTTTTTAATCAGATTGTCTTTTTTTTTTTTTTTTTTTTTTTTTTGGTGTTGAGTTGTGTAAGCTATTTATATATTTTTTATATTAACCCCTTATTGAATACATCATTTGCAAGTATCTTCTCAGATTCACTAGGTTGCATTTTTGTTTTGTTGATGGTTTCTGTCACTGTGCAGAAGCTTTTTATTTTGGCGTAGTCCCAATAGTTTATTTTTGCTTTTGCTTCCCTTGTCTGAGGAGTCATATCAGAGTAGCTTATGTTGCTAAGACTGATGTCCAAGAGATTACTGCCTATGTTTCTTTTAGTTTTATGGTCAGATCTCACATTTAGGTTTCTAATCCATTTTGAGTGTATTTCTGTGCTGGTAAAAGAATGTAGTCCACTCTCATTCTTTTGCATGTAGCTATCCAGTTTTCCCAGCACCATTAATGAAAAGGCTGTCTTTTCTCAATTATATATTCTTGCTGCATTTGTCATAGATGAATAATATGAGTTTGTTTCTGGCTCTCTATTCTTTTCTATTGATCTATGTGTCTATTTTTGTGCCAGAACCATACTGTTTTGGTTACTATGACTTTGTAGTATATCTTGAAATCTAGGATTGTGATACCTCCAGCTTTGTCTGGGATTTTCCAGAGAACACACACAGGTACCCAACAGACACATGAAAAGATGCTGAATGTCCCTAATTATCAGAGAAATGCAAATCAAAACCACAATAAGATATCACCTCACACGAGTCAGAATGGCTAGTATCAAAATGACAAGCAGTATCAAGTGTTGGTGAGGATGTGGAGAAAAGGGAACCCTCATACACTATTGGTGGGAGTGTACATGGATGCAATCACTGTGGAGAACAGTATAGAGGTTTCTCAAAACAATTAGAGATAGAAATAGCATATGATCTGGTAATTCCAGTAGGGATATTTATCCAAATAAATGAAAACACTAACTCAAAAAGATATATAAATAATGCCCAGATGATGGAAGCAACCCAAGTGTCCATCCACAGATAAATGGATACAAAAAATATGTGATATATATCTATATAGTGATGGATTATTCTGCCATAAAAAATGGTATCAGGCATTTGCAACATGGGTGGACCTAGAGGGTATTGTGCTAAGTGAAATACATCAGACAGAGAAACAAATACCAGCAACAAATACCAGAAAACAAATATGATTTCACCTGTATATGGAATCTAAGAAGCAAAACAAATGAACAAACAAAACCCAGACTCATGGGGCACCTGAGTGGTTCAGTCGGTTAAGCATCCAACTCTCGGTATTAGCTCAGGTCGTGGTCTCATGGGTCATGAGATAGAAACCACATCTGGCTCTGTGCTGACAGTGTGGAGTCTGCTTAGGATCATGTTTCTCCCTCTCTCTGCCCTTCCCCTCCTTTCTCAAAAATAAATAAACTTAAAAAAAAACCAGACACATAAATATAGAGAACAAACTGACAGTTGCCAGAGAAGAGGGGAGTTGAGGGATGGGCAAAATAGGTGAAGAGAATTAAGAGGTACAAATTTTCAGTTGTAAAATAAGTAAGTCAAGGAGATGGAAAGTACAGCATAGGGAATATAGTCAATAATATTTTGGTAACAATGTACGGTAACAGATGGTGACTATATTTTTGTGGTGAGCACTGAGTAATGTATAGAATTGCTGGATCACTATGTTGTACACCTGAAACTAATATAACATTGTATGTCAGCTATATACCTCAATAATAAATATTTGAAATTTTTTTAAATAATAGTAAATAGTAACAATTATCTATAATCCAATTTGGCAATCTCTATATAGTACCTTTGCTCTATAATTGTTGTTAAATTCAATATTTGGTCTGGTAACAAGAAAGTAAATAAATAAATAAACAAACAAACAAAATATTCATGAAGATATAAGTGTATCTTAAAGCTGACTTCAGGTCAGTAAAGTAGAGACAGGAAAAGTTATGGGACAAGATTTAGAAGAAATGTTCACCAACTCTATATTTTAACAAAGAATATATTAAAAAACAAGTTTTGGGGCATCTGGGTGGTTCAATCAGTTGAGTGTGTGACTTCAGCTCTGGTCATGATTTCATGGTCCATGAGTTTGAGCCCTGCATCAGGCTCTGTGCTGACAGCTCAGAGCCTGGAGCCTGCTTCAGATTCTGTGTCTCTCTGTCTCTCTGCCCCTCCCCTGCTCGTGCTCTGTCTCTCTCTCTCTCTCTCTCAAAAATAAATAAACATTTTTAAAAATTAAAAAAATAAATAACAAGTTTTGCTTCAAACTTGGGAATTTAAAACTTGACATACCCAAATAATCTAGACTAAGTTTTATTTATGTTTAATTCCAAAATAAAGAGGTTTCCCAGACCAGAAAATGGAAAAATATCATCTAATGGTACAGAAGCTAGTCCAAGTCAGAGTTTTCCCCCATATTTTCCCTCTTTCTTTACCTCCTTAATTCAGACACCCAGAGGATACAGTTTTTTTTTTTTAATTTTTTTTTTAACGTTTATTTATTTTTGAGACAGAGAGAGACAGAGCGTGAACGGGGGAGGGTCACAGAGAGAGGGAGACACAGAATCCGAAACAGGCTCCAGGCTCTGAGCTGTCAGCACAGAGCCCGACGCGGGGCTCGAACCCACAGACCGTGAGATCATGACCTGAGCCGAAGTCGGACGCTTAACCGACCGAGCCACCCAGGCGCCCCGAGGATACAGTTTTTAATTAACATCAAAGGACTGAGCAGATAGCATGCAGCTGAAACAATTTGTAGCAGGGGAAACATAATTTATAAACAATGAGTGTGTCTGGGTCCCTCAGAAGTTGACCATGAGCAAGGATTTGAATGAAAAAAGTTCATTTAGGGAGTGATTATAGTTTAAAACTAATAGGATGGGGAAGTGGGACAGAAAAGCAAAAGAACAAATAAAGGTTGTGTCATCAAGCAAGTTACTGTGGGCAACTGGATCTTAATCCTCCTGGAGAACTCTGAGAAAGAAGAGTAGAACATGTACCTCAGACGTATATCGCACCTAAGGTGTGAGGGATCTGGGGTATTCAGACACCAACTGTCACCAATCATCCAAGTCCTGGTTGCTGCAGGGGACATTAATTCCCTGGGCCACAGGCCTTCTGGGCATGTGAGCAGAACTGGCATATCGGCCAAAGAAAGTCTGGATGCAAAAGATGCTTATAGTCGCTAGTGGAAGTCAAACTGCCCTGAAACGATAAGGGTCACAAGCATATGTGGAAGGCACTGACCTAACTGCTATATTGTAAGACAATAATATTTAAGATAAATGACATTGCTCAAAGGTATAGTCTTAAATTTACTAGAATGTACAAAATGATGAAGAGATTTAAAAAATGGTTGAATAATGAGTGTCATGGAGAGTAAATAAATATAACATGGTACATTATTTTTAAATGGTACTACTTGACTGAATTTCCTAGAATTTCAGCTAGATTATTGCATGTATACTAATTTAATAGAACAGAAATATTATCTAAAATCCATGGAGGCATTTTTCATGTACCTCCAAATTCCAAACATTAGGGAAAACTTATATGGAAGTGATGAATAGATGATTTATAGGCAATAAACCTTAAACCCTACTATGGTATGAAAATAGACATAGTTGGAAGCTGGTGGAGAGGAATAATTTGAAGATATTTTTACTCTTCCTTCCATGAGAAAATAAGGTGCTTCCCCTCACCTCAAGTGACAAGAGCTTCAAAAGTACTTTTGTGTCTAATCTGGAATTTGATTAATGTTAGAACAAGTACCTTCTTCACAAATAAAAAATCTAAAAGTCAATTATGGACTGGTATAGTCTCCCTGGTTGAAGAGAAGAGACAGCATTCCACACCCCAGAATTTAACGAAATAGGAACAAGCATGACTCCACTTGGCCATATGTGAATCCTATGGAAGAGAATTAGCCAAGTCTCTGTAAAAGGGACTCAGGCCAATAGAACCACTTGGTAGGTTTAAAAGCGACCTCTCAACAGAGGAAAAACTATTAAGGGGGAGTCATATGTGACCAGCTAATGAAGATAGGGCCTTTAAAGATGTGATTAGGTTAAACTTTGTCATTATGGTGGGCCCTAATCTAATTTGAGGGGCGTCCTTATAAGAAAAGGAAATTTGGACACCCAAAGAGATATATGGGGTACAAGTACACAGAGGAAAGGCCCTGTGAGGACACAGAGAAAAGCTTGCCATATGCAAACTAAGTAGAGAGGACTCAGGAGAAACCAAACCTACTGACACCTTGATCTTGGACTTATGTCTTTTACTTTGTCTTTTCTCTCTTTTCTTTCCTTCTACCCAGCCCCAATTTGCCAATCTCGCCTTAATTCAGTGATTAATTTTTCCTCTCCAAAATATTTCCAGTGGTTGTTCACACCAGCCACTTTCAGTACCAAATCTTGTAATGACATTTTGGAGCTCCTGCCCCTATTATCAAACCCCAAACTTTCTATAATTGGTTTAAATATTATGCTATTGTCCTCCAACCTTCTGGTGCTAACAGTCTTCTACAGATTCATATCCATTAGGAAGAAGGTCGGCAGGATCTTTATTCAGATTCTTTTCACTGGGGGGTTAGTGAAATGTATCAGGAAAAAGAAACCCCATTCAAAGCAATGAGACTTATTCAAGTTCTTCATGTACATGAAGCAATTTTAATTTTTATTACCTCACCAACACTGCATGCGTTCTTGAGAAAGAGATAGAGAGAGAGAGAGAGAGAGAGAGAATTCTGAAAGGATAAAATTGACATGTTGACAGGACTTATTCCTTGAGGGGGAACTATGTGCGATTTTGTTTTTTAATACTCTCACATTATTCCTTTCATAATCAAAAAAGGAAACATTTACTTTTATTTTCTGAGGCGAATTCACCTGTACCCTCTACTCCCTCCAGAACAAAGTGATACATTTGAAATCACTCTCAAACTTATTCTGCTACTCATTGTAGCAGACAGCTACAAAACTGAGGAGGGCATGGAAAATAATTAGGGGACAGGTGAGACTGGCCTAAGATAATATAGTACTTAGTAAAGGGGTGAGAAGAAATCCGATTCAATAATATTGGTAGAGAATTCTACATAGTCAAGCTTACATGTCACAGACAACAGACACACATACCATGCAGACAACTGTACATACTTGCACACTCTTTCATACCTGTACACACTATGCACAAAATTATCCACCAAAAAATGGAGGAAGGAGAAAAGAGAAAGAAGAAAGGAATGCTTTAGAAAGGGTCATCATGCAGTACAGTTAAATTCATTGCCAAGGAGGGCCTGAAAGTTACAGAAACACTATAGGATTCAATCACTTTTAACTGGAAATAAGGCAGTTTGAGGTAATGCATCTATGGGTATATCTCATAAGACATCCTTATGTCTGAAAAGAATGCTGACTTTTTAACCAGTCACTGTTGATTTAGTCAGAAACGTGGAAACAGAACCTCAGCAAGCCCACAGGTGACTGTATGACAACTTGGGTTTCCCAGCTCATTAATAGGTGAAGGATGCTAGAAATATGTTCAGGGAGATTAATCCATTTTTTCCCTTGGTCCAACATTTCAACGGTGAGTTTACTTTGCTAGGAAAATATTTCCCTCAGGAAAGAACTACAAAAAGAGACCATAAGAAAACAAAAGAGTGCAAGACAGAACATGACTCTGTTGACCAAGAGGTAATGAAACCTTTTAAGGAAGACACCAAGTTTCACATATTGTGAGGTTCTAGACACAATGCTTGCACTGAATAGGCATTTAATGAATACGTGTGGAGAAGAAAAATCAACTGGAGCATATAAAGCGAGGGAAAGAAAGGACAAGGATAGTAGTAGAGCTATTGTTGTCAGTCATAAGCTTCCAAGTGCTTAAGAAAAATGTCAGAAATCACTGCCTCTGAAGGTTGACTATCTTCCAACCAGCCTCCTGAGAGCACCCTTCACGTCCTTGTTCCTCAGGCTATAAATTATGGGGTTCAGCATGGAAGTCATAACTGAATAGAACACAGAGATGACCTGATCCTTTTCATTCATTGTCTTGGAATTGGGTCTCATGTAGGCAAATATTCCAGAGCCATAGTAGAGAACCACAACAGTGAGATGAGAGCCACAAGTAGAAAAGACCTTGAGCCTCCCCTCCTCTGACTGCATCTGAATCACTGTTGAGATAATATGCCAGTAGGAGACAAGGATGAGGGAGAGAGGTGCTAAGAGGATAATCACACCCATTGAAAAGAGAGCCATCTCAGCATTGTAGGTGTCTGCTGAAGCCAGCTTCAGGAGTGCAGGAGGTTCACAAAAATAATGATTAATTATATTCTGTCCCTGGTAGGGGAGACACAGTGTAAATGCACTGTCCACTGAACATACAAATGCCCCACTGATCCAAGACACTATGGCCAACTGGACACAAACCCTCTGGGTCATGACAGTGGAATAATGCAGGGGCTTGCAGACAGCCACATAGCGGTCATAGGACATCACTGCCAGAAGTGCACACTCTGTACACCCTGCTAAAAGGAAGACAATTATCTGCAGTGAGCATCCAGCAAAGGAAATGGTTTTCCTTTTTACGAGGAAGTGGACCAACATCTGAGGAACAATGCTTGTAGAGAAACAGAGGTCAGCAAAGGACAAGTTTTTGAGGAAAAAGTACATGGGGGTGTGAAGTCGAGAGTCACTTTGAATGAGGATTATTATAAGCAGGTTTCCAAACATAGAGAGAAGGTAAATGGTAAGGAAAACACAGAACAGCAGGATCTGGACCTTTGGATTCTGTGAAAGTCCCAGCAAGATAAATTCAGCCACAGAAGTTTGGTTTCCTTCTCCCATTAATGTTTATTCCTGTTTACCTGTCATCAGAAAGAAAACACATGCATTCTGAATGTTCAGTTTTCACAATCTTTATAAACAAGCACAATGATAACAAGTGCACCTTGTTGGACTATTTGTTTTCAGATGCTTCCTGGTAGGTGCCAGTTGGCATTAGGATGCATATTGCTGTTACATAGTTTTTAAGCACGTCTTTCTTTGCTTGATCCATTTGGTAGGCTGAGTATCCTACTTGACATGGCTTCTCAATTAATCCTGATATCAACATACTTACATATTGCTAAATTACCGTGAAGTTTTATCGGGGAATTGTCTTTGGATCAATTTAATTTTTTTCTTCTCAATAAATATTTTGTATTTACCTGGATTAGCAGTCTGAGAATGAGGTGAACTTGTTTAGTCAATAAAACCACTTTTGATTTATAATTCAAAATCAAAACACAGAGGTCAATAATAAATTTGTTCATAATAGAGTAGGAGTTTCAAATATGGTTTCAAAGTCAACAGATAAAATGCAGCTATTAGTTCTGGCTTTTTTTCCGTAGCATCTTTATTTTTTATTTTTTTAATGTTTATTTATTTTGAGACAGAGAGAGAATGTGTGAGCAGTGGGGATGGTGGGTGGAGCAGAGAGAGAAGAAAGAGAGAGAATCCCAAGCAGACTCTGGCTGTCAGCATACAGCCTGATGTGGGCTCGATCTCACCAACTGTGAGATCATGACATAGCATTGGTCCCTTCCATAGCATTTTTAAAAGAGGCTTCTAAAGTAGCAATCCAAACAGGTAAAGGAAGAAAAGAAAAATATATACCCAGGGATCATAATCCTGGCCCTTGTATAAATATTTCACATGATTAAAAGGAAAAGTATCATGAAAAAATGTGACATTCAGAAATGTAACATAAGACTTCAGTGGCCAAGGCCCTATTCAAGAAAAAAAAAAAAAAAGCCAGTAATAAGCAGGAGCTTAAACTTCTGAACTAGATATTAGTGAATTTTACTACTCCATAATGCCCAGTTTCAGCTCGCCTCTGACCTTAGCGTCAGCTGTAGTGGACAATTCTGACTTGCTTGGCACTGCTGACATTCTACGTCAAGAGCTCCCTACCTTGTCTTTTAGCATTCTGCCCAAGATGTTGAAGTATGGGCAAGTTAATGCCCCAAAGGCAATCTTTAACCAGAGCGCAAAGGAAAATTGATGAATAAAGACACCAGGTATTTCTGGGAAGCACTCTGTATGATTCTTACAGGTTGAGCTCTATGGAGTTAAGTCCCCATTGTCTGTGCCATGTTTATTATTATTACTATTACTATTATCATTATTATTATAGTCCCTAAAGGACTTTTTCAGAATTTTGTTTTAGATGAATTCAGAATGAAATTTGAATAGCACAGATATACTGTACATCTATTTATATACGGCAGCCCTCTAGAGGACCACAAACCATTGCGATGTCTAACATTTCTCTCTTCTTCTAAGAACTTTGGGATTTATATTGCCCCCATACAGAATGCATGGTCTAGAGTATCAACTTCAATAATCCAAACTTCACTGGTGTTTAGTTGTTTCCTGTGTCACTCTTACTGTTTCCTTATACCACTTCCTGGAATCACTTTTCCAATAAGCTATCTGCACCAAAGTTCTTTTCTTAGCCTCTTCTTTCAGGAACCTAAACTAAGAGAAATATAGGACCTGAGATGGAGACCTGATGAAGACAATATTATTACAAGTCTGCCTTGTTCAACCGAGGAGTTCCAGCTGTGTCTGATGATAATGACGAATGCTTACTATGAGTCTGGCATAGTTCTAAGTACTTTATATGTGTTAGTTTATTTAATCTTCACGATAATCCTATGAGGAAGTATATTTTCAATCTCTATTTTACAGATAAGGAAATTGAAGTGTAGAAAGGCAAAGTAACTTACTAGTCACACAGATATCATTTACCAGAATTGGAATCCAAAGCCCTAGAGTCTTGTCTGGCATCTGAGCTTTTAAATCTTCAGTCTTATTTCAGTCACAATTCCAACTGCAGCAGCTAGTACTAAAAAATCCAATCATGTAGATGGACTCCCCACAGAGAAATCCAAGCAATATTCAAGAGACAAAGGAAATTATCCTCAATCCCAAACATGTTCATAAATGGCTTGGCTCCTAAAGTTGGCTGAGGTTAAGATTTTCACATGTTGCCAATTAGAAAATAAACTAGAAAGAACTAAGACTTGTAGTAAGGTTCCAGCCAACTTTCTTTAAGTTTAGGAAGGAAGGAGATTTGTAATGAAAGAGAGGATTCAAGATCCAAGTAGAACAACCAATCAGATTTAAGGGACAAATGGCATATCTGTTAGCAGGGTGAACATGGTGCTAAGGTCAATTTCATTCTGATACTACTGCTGACTATATGGTTGTCATAAATTTATCATTAACACTCAGATTACTAGATTAAATTTGTAATATAGAATATTTGGATTTGGTAAGAGATACAGGAGCCTAAGTATCATGTATAGGATCTTGTACACTAGGTAGCAGAGCTTACTCCTCCTCCTCCTCTGATCATAATAATAACAACACGGACTAAAAACTTACATTTCATGGCACTTAATATGTTCCAGGCACCCTTATAAGCATTTAATATTTATTAATTTATTTAATATTCAGAATAGTTTCAAAGAAGTAGACTCCTAATATACTCATTTTATAAATATGGGTTCTGAGGGTCAGTGAATATATTTAAAAAAAAAATAAACTTTCAGGGCTACAGAGATAGTAAATTTTTGAATCAGGATTCAGTCCCAGGTAATCTGATTCTAGAGCCCAGCCCTGATATTGTTCTACTGAATAGGAGTGCGGATTCTATTTTAAAAATATACTCTGGAACCATGCTCTGTCTGAGTCCACAGAAAAAGCCATAAATGGAACACACCACAGAATTAGGATCTGGGAAAATGTAAGGCAGAGGCTGATGGTATACACAGAAAATAAACAAATACGCTATCTTTCTGTAGTGTGGAATCAGGTGGACAGGAAGCTAAGCAGTGTCAGTGCAAATATCCGCAACTTTTTTTTTTTAATGTTTTTATTTATTTTTGAGACAGAGAGAGATAGAACATGAGCAGGGGAGGGGCAGAGAGAGAGGGAGACAGAATCCGAAGCAGGCTTCAGGCTCTGAGCTCTCAGCACAGAGCCTGATGCAGGGCTCCAACTCACAGACTGTGAGATCATGACCTGAGCTGAAGTCAGATGCCCAACTGACTGAGCCACCCAGGTGCCCCAACTTCTTTTTTTTTTTTTTAATGTTTATTTCTGAGACAGAGAGAGAAAGAGCATGAGTGGGGGAGGGGCAGAGAGAGACGGAGACACAGAATCAGAAGCAGGCTCCAGGCTCTGAGCTGTTAGCACTGAGCCCCACACGGGGCTCAAACTCAGAAACCGTGAGATCATGACCTGAACCGAAATCGGTCGCTCAACCAACTGAGCCACCCAGGCGCTCCTATCAGCAACTTCTTAATATTCCTCAAAGTTAGTTTCCTGCTCTTCCTTCTTTATTTACATATTGTTCTTTATGGATCTCATTTACATCCGTTGGCTCAATTATCACCTATATCTAGACTGCCTCAAAGTCATCTGACAACTGACCACTATTCTTAGCTTGAATCCTACATTTTCAATTTTTTTTCTGGATATTTTTTCAAGTTTTTATTTAAATTCTAGCTAGTTAATATATATAGTAAAATTGGTTTCAGGTATAAAATTTAGGAAATCATTACTTACATACAACACCCAGGGCTCATCACAACAAGTACCCTCCTTAATACCCATCTCCCATTTAGCCCATTCCCCACCCACCTCCCTCTACCAACTTTGTTTGTTCTCTATAGTTAAGAGTCTCACGGTTTGCTTCCACTTCTTTCTTTTTTTCCCTTCCTCTATATTCATCTGTTTTGTTTCTTAAATTACACATGAGTGAAAACATAAGGTATTTGTCTTTCTCTGACAGACTTATTTCATTTAGCATAATACACTCTAGCTCTGTCCACATTGTTGCAATATTTACAGTAAAACATTTTGCCTCTGCTTGAAAAATCAACATATTTGGAATTTAAATTTTACTCCATAAATCATTTTTAACTTTAGGGACTCCATTCTTGGAAATTCCACTGTCACTTTTCCTAACCATCATGACCTTAAAATATAAAATCAGCTTTGACTTCTTTTATCCTCCTTGTTTCTGCAAGTTGATCAATCATCAAGTTCATTCTTTCAAACATCTTTCAAATCTCTAACTTTTCATTGTCATTGTCATTCTTGCTAGTCTAGTAAGTCATTCAGTTCTGCTTGTATTATTTCAATATCCTAACTTGTTGCCACACCCTAGAATCAAACATCTTGTATTCCACTAACTGATAAATCTTCCAAAGTAAATGGTTTCTACATCTAATGAAATAAACTCCAAATTCTCTAGATGAGCATTTAAATCCTATCTCATGCTTATCCCAATTTCCTTCCTTTTTCTGTCTTAAAAGTGTCTTTGTTTCAGTGAAATCAAATCATTAATAAACTATTCATATTAGATTCTAAGAGCTTGGTAAAGAAAAAAAAAGAAATAGAGATAACAAGAACAGGTCATACATCTATTAATAGAGAATAGTTTAAAAATTATAAGAGAATATCGTGTACTCATTTAGAAAAAAAGTGTTGAATTTCTAGGAACAAAAAAACAATTTTTAAAAAGTTCTGAGTTTCCAATTTTGCGAAAAAAAGGAAAGATATAAAGAGACTGACAACCATAGGAAATGGTTTTAAAATATTTATAATTGATAAGACTCTGGCAAATATAGTTTTACAGATGTATTCTATATAAACACCAAGGAATGGATAATTCTTAATATTTAAATTATACCAGGAGATAAAAAATAGGATGTTGAAAGTTTCAAGAAACAAAAACCCATCTCAACCTTTGTGAAAATAAATCTATTGCTCTTATAACTGATGAGAGCTGGATACAGAATAGGATTTATCCAAAGGTTTAACATGACAGGAAGTCTGAGTTTTCATTTCTTTTTTTTTTTTAAATTCTATCATTCTAGGTGTCACCATTTTCTTAAGAAAATCTCCCTTTATGATCTTAACATAATTACGAAAAGCTCCCACTGTTACCCCTTGTTCAAATATAAAAGGAGAGATAGAACATATGTGACCAAGATTTCTCCCAAAAGTTCTGAGAGTCAGCCTGATTGGAACATATCATTTTAGCAGTGGATGTGAGAGAGAAATTAACTCAGTCTAGGTCAAGTGCTGGAAAAACTAGTATGGAGTTATGTGTATAACTACCATGGCTGTAACCCCAACCACACCTCTCTTTAATATTTCCTTCTTCTTATCCTTTATATATGCTTTAAGGAAAATAAACTATCTCATAAAGTAGTTATCCTTAAAGGAGTGTAGGGATGAAGAAAAGACAAGGAGTAAGTTTCAGGGATGCTAGTAATTTTCTGTTTCTTAAAATGGGTGCTGATCACATGGCTATGCTCATGATGTGAAAATTCATTGAACTATACACCTGTAATTTCTGTGTTTCTCTGCAGATATGTTATGCTTTAATATAAAAGTTTACTTTAAAATAGAACATTTGGCAGGTATAATTAGCTGTCTCAGAAAAGAGCACTCTTTTAAGATAATTGATCCACAATAAATTGTCTAAATGAATGAACTATCGTTTATTTAAGGTTTCATATTATAGCGTATTATTTCTTAAAATTTTCTGGATTCAAAATCTCGAAATTATAGAAAGAGGAAGAGGAAGAAGGAGGAGGAGGAGGAGGAGGAGGAGGAGGAGGAGGAGGAGGAGAAACAGAAGCAGAAGAAGAAGTAGCAGCAGCAGCAGCAGCTGGAGGAGGAGGAGGAGAGGGAGGGGGAGGGGGAAGAGAAGGAAAAGGAGAAGCAGGAGGTGGAGGATGGAAAGGGAGTGGAGAGGGGAGGGGAGGGGGAGGATGGAAAGGGAGTGGAGAGGGAGGGGAGGAGTAAAAAGAAAAGAAGGTCATCATGAAAATTATAAAATGTTACCAACAAAACTCAACACAGTGGATTTTTTCTAACCTTTCCCATAACTAAGTAGCCTCAGAAAGTAGACTCAGAAAAGAATTCCCAGATACATGAGGCAAAGTGGTTATGTTAACAGCTAATCTAACAAGGGTTTTCCTAACTTTACAATAAGAGTGAGTTCTTTGTTTCCTTCACCCCACATACTTGACACAGTTAATTCTATATTTTACTGCTACTTTCAACACCTCACTTCTGATATCAAATTGTTATTATTAAAATGTGTGGTTTGTAAGTAAAAGGAAACGCAAATGCTTATCCCCAAAAAATGTTTATACAGAGTGCTTATAAAAACAATGAGAATTTATAGATTTTAATTACCTAAAATCCATAGCAGTGTTGGCCATGGGTGAGGTTCTATCCAGACACTCAATATATTTCTTTATAGCTTTTCACATAGTTCTCACCATTGTCACCCTTATCCTAACAGTTATTAGGGATACATGATTTCTTGCCCACATATAAAAATAAAAATAAAGTTTCTTTGCAATAGGCATTCCCACCAAAGGTACTGGGATAAAGTCTGATGTGGCATAGAATCATATTCCCTACAAAAATATGGATCCACAAAACATCAGCAAGTTTTGAGCAAAGGAAAAGTGCTATTAAAAACACAACTATCAAATATCTAATTCAGCTGTATATTTGTCTATTTTATTTTATTAACAAATTCTAATGCAAAAATCTGATAAAGAGAACACAGAGTGATAGAAATTTACCCTTCAATTATAGATGCAAAAATTGCAAATAAAATAATAGCAAATGATAAATGGAAGTATATTAATGAGGAATATATAATACCTTTGTAGAGTTTTACCAAGCAATGTAAGTATTTTTGAACATTAAGGAATAAGAAGCATATGATAACATCAACTGAGAAATATAAAAATACAAATACAGATTTCCAATTCTAGTAATTGTTTGATACCTGTTATAGACCAACCTTTCCACCAAAAGCAGTTATAAATCCATAAGACCTCAAGAGACAAAGATCTTGGAGAAAGAAGATGAACAATATCGTGGGCCTGATAGGCAGAATTATTTTTTCTCCTGTCTGTGGACTGTAAAGAAGCCGAGAATCTGATAAACTCAATACAAAGTAGGGTCTGAGAAGCTGAAAAGTTGAGAAAATTTTTTCAACAGTTTTAAAATAGTGGGGGTGAGGGAGATAAAAACAGGAGCTTAAGACTTACCACATGTGATCCCAATCTTTACTTGGGCTACTTGAAGAGCTATAACTTTAGAATGGGGAGTGAAATGGAAATATATAAATCATCTCGTTTAGTCAATTCAATCTCTAACTTGCATAAGACAATCTTCTCTTTCCCTAAATCCCTGATGAAAGCAAAATAAGTTGTCTTTTAGAGAAGGTAACATATCAGAACCTCAAATTAGCTTTACAATATTCCCTGCACAATGTCACAGACTCAGCAAAATAAAATTATAAGGCATACCATAATATAAGAACCAGAACTACTTCTTAAAATAAAGGAAGAAGATAGAGGCAGAGGAGAAAGTAAGGAAGTGAGGAAGAGAGTGAGGGACAAGGAGAGAAAGAGAGAGACCACACAATAAACAAAATGAGCCAAGATGGGAAATCCAAATAGTTGTGTTATCAGATATAATCTTTCAAATACTGTCAGTTAAAAAATATTCATATTAGGGCACCTGGGTGGCTCAATCAGTTAAGCGTCTGACTTTGGTTCAGGTCATGATCTCAGAGTTCGTGGGTTCAGGCTCCCATTGGACTCTCTGCTGTCAGTGCAGAGCCGGCTTTGGAGCCTCTGTCTCCCTCTCTCTCTGCCCTTCCCCCTTTTGCACTCTCCCTCTCAGAATAAATAAATAAACATATAAAAATATATTTATATTAGATGACAGATTAGATAATTTAATCAGAGGATTAAAACATTAGGAAGAAATAAAGAATTTTTAGGTATAAAAAATAAAATTATTAAAATAACACAAAAGATGGTTTAACAGCATATTAGACATAGACAAAGATAGGTCCAGTGAACAAGAAGACAGATAAGAACAAAATATCAGGGAGTGCCTGGGTGGCTAAGTGTCCAACTTCGGCTCAAGTCGTGATCTCACAGTTTGTGGGTTTAAGCCCTGTATCGGGCTGTGTGCTGACAGCTCAGAGCCTGGAGCCTGCTTCAGATTCTGTGTCCCTTACTCTCTGCCCCTTCCCCACTCACACCCTGCCTCTCTCTCTCTCTCTCTCTCTCTCTCTCTCTCTCTCAAAAATAAATAAACATTAAAAAAATTTTTTTTAAAAAGAAGAAAATATCTGGATTGAAGGACAAAAAGACAAAAAAAAAGAAAAATGAGACAAGTGAAATATGTGAAAAATAGCCTAACAAGTATAACTGAAGTCTCAGAGAAAAGAGAAAATAGGTTGAAAAACATTAAAGAGGTAATAGTTGAGAATTTTTCAAAACTGATAAAAAATATCAAGCTTTTTTTTACAAATATATATACATATATATTTAATAAATGTGACAATGTGAAAATAAATGATGTCTGTGTAAATTTAAATCTCATAGCGTATCTTACAATGGCAATAAATAAAAAAATAATAAACTACAAAAATCATGTGCTTATTTTAACTAAAATACAGAGAATGCCTAAGCTTTAAATTACCCAAATTAGGGAGAAAAAAAATCCCACCAAATCCCAGAAAACCACCTCTTATACTCCTGATGTAAATCTTTTCAGAATGCTGTAACAGTCCAATGAAAACTGGGTGGAAAAAAAGAAAAGAAATACTAATAGAAAGCTCAAGACTGATCTATAATCATTGCTTAAAAGAGAAAGTCCTTCTTTAGTAAGGAAACACTAAAAACAGAGCAAAACAAGCAAGCAAACAAACAAACAAACAAAAAACTTCCTGAAAGATCAGAGAACTGACCATAGGGAAGAGTTTAAGAATGTGTGTGATTGAAAGTAGCAGTCTTGGAAAGGCATAATTTCTAGGAGAGAAGCAACCTTGGGGATTAGGGAGTGAAAGAATAAAGAAGCAAAAGGAGAAAAATTAGGATCTCTGTAAGAAAAAAGAGAACTAAAAATCAAATCGCATACAATCTCTCTCCACCTCACCCAAACAAAAACAAAACCATCCACCACAGAAATTTTACTTAATTACTCTTGTGTATTTTTGAATAGGGAAACCATCCCAAATCCATAAAATAAAGACTGAATTTATAGAAAATAATTATTTTTATACATATAATTTATTGTCAAATTGGCTTACATACAGCACTCAGTGCTCATCCCAACAGAAGGTAATTTAAATATTGTTGAAAAATATTAATGAACAGAATCAATACCACCTTAAGAAAATAATACATCATTAAAGAGTGGGTTATATTTCAGGAATGTAATGAGCTTCTATATCAAGAAGCTCATTAAGATAAGTCATATTAATGGATATGAGAACATAATAAATAATTATGTTGGCATTTCAATTCAGTTAGGAAAAGAAAGATATTAAGTACATAGCTATATTTAATATGTTTTCATAAAAATAAAATTACATCACTACATCATAATATAAAACAAAATATATTACAGATGGAGCAATAATCTATATGTCAAAGCCATAATATAAAAATTTAGGAGAAAATACAAAGAATTCTGTTTTGGTCTTGGAATAAGAAAAAACTAATCATGACACCAAATCCACTAGCCATAATGAAAATAGGCATCTGACTACATAGTCATTGCTCTATTTATCCAACACATAATCAAGGGCCATATTCTAGAATCAAATTCTTCAAGAAGTCCACATTACTTTAATTTTTTAAGTTTTTATTTAAATTCCAGTTAGTTAACATACAGTGTAATATTAGTTTCAGGGGTACAATTTAGTGATTCAACACTTCCATACAATACCAGGTGCTCATAACAAGTGTATTCCATAATCCCATCACCTATTTTAACCATCCTCCCACCCACCTTCCCTCTGGTAATCATCAGTTTGTTCTTTATAGTTAAGAGTCTACTTCTTGGTTTGCCTCTCTCTCTCTTTTTTTCCCTATGCTCATTTGTTTTGCTTCTTAAATTCCACATGAGTGAAATCATATGGTATTGGTCTTTCTCTGACTTATTTCCCTAGACATAATACTCTCTAGCTCCATCCATATCACTGCAAATGGCAAAATTTCATTCTTTTTTGTGGTTGAGTACACACACACACACACACACACACCACATCTTCTTTATCCATTCATCACTCTATGGACACTTGGGCTGTTTCCATACTTTGGCTATTGTAGGCAATGCTGCTACAAACATAGAGGTGCATGTATCCCTTTGATTTAGTATTTTTGTATTCTTTGGATAAATACCTAATAATGCAAATGCTAGGTCATAGGGTCGTTCTATTTTTAACTTTTTGAGTAACCTCATACGTTTTCCAGAGCGGTTGCACCAGTTTGCATTCCCACCAACAGTGCATGAGTGTTCCTGTTTCTCCACATCCTTGCCAACACCTATTTTCTGCATGATTGATTTTAGCCATTCTGATAGGTGTGAGGTCATATCTGATTGTAGTTATGATATGTATTTCCCTGATGATCAATCATGTTGAGCATTTTTTCATGTGTCTGTTGGTCGTCTGCATGTCTCCTTTGAAAAAATGGTTATTCATGACTTCTGCCCATTTTTTAACTGGTTTATTCATTTTTGAGATGTTGAGTTTGATAAGATCTTTATATATTTTGGATGCCAACCCTTTATCAGATATGTCATTTCCATAGGTTGCCTTTTACTTTTGTTGATTGCTTCCTTCACTGTACTGAAGCTTTTTATTTTAATGAAGTCCTAAGAGTTCATTTTTGCTTTTGTTTCCCTTGCCTCAGGAGACATATCTAGTAAGAAGTTGCTACAGCCAATGTCAAAGAGGTTACTGTTTGTGTTCTCCTCTAGGGTTTTCATAATTTCTGTTCTCAATTTAGGTCTTTAACTAATTTTGAATTTGCTTTTTGTGGATGGTATAAGAAAGTGGTTCAGTTTCATTCTTTTATATGTTGCTGTCCAGTTTTCCCAATACCATTTGTCGAAGAGACTTTCTTTTTTTTTCCTTTGGAAATTCTTTCCTTCTTTGTTTGAGATTAATTGACCATATAGTTGTGGGAGAAAGCCACATTACTTTTAAAGAATTAATAGCAAAAGCAGGAAGCTTCTTTTTTTGTTCTTCAGAAATATCAATACAAGTTGATGTTCTTTTAGTTGTGTTTGACTTTGTTTTTCCTCCATTTATTACACCTTCAAATATGTTATAATATCCTCTATGTTAAAATGCATACAGGAGGAGGAGTTAAGATGTCAGAGAAGTAAGGGTACCCTGGGCTTTCCTATTCCCTCGAGCACAGCTATGTGTTCAGATCACTTGGAACACCCAGGAAATTGATCTGTGGACTGCCATAATGATCTCCATGGTTGGAGGCAGACAACATGGCAGGTGTGAGGGGTGTAGAAGTGAATTGGGGGAGAGGAAAAATGGTGGTGCTGTGGAGGGGAAGGGAACCCTTTCTATGGAGAGACAAAAAAAGAGAGGAAGAGAGAGGGGTTGAGACAGTGCAGCATCAGGTTCACATAAGAGGAAAGCTTCTGTGGACCATGGACCGGGGAGCAAGAGGTACTAAATGTTGCAGGGGTTTTTTCTTGTTTTTGTTTTTTGATTTTTTTGTTTGTTTGTTTTTTGTTTTTATAAACAGTGTTTGGAGCTCAAACTCTGAGATATTGGAACTGCACAGTGACCTTCTCTGGAGCAGAGCTGTGCTGTGCCCTCCTGGGGAGGAGGGAGCTGGCCCCAGAATACATAGCGGCAACCAGAGATCTCCAAGGTGAATTGGGAGAGAGCATCCCCCCCAGAGTACTTTTGGAAGAGGGTATATGGCCTCCCCAAGGCCAAAAGACCCTGCAGGTGCCAGCAAAAGGCCTTTCATCAATAGTGGACAGAGGACCAGAGGAAATAAAACTTTTGCTGCTTTTACTGGTGCTACACCATAGATTCTGCACATTGTGTAGGATGGGACTGTTTTTCAGAGACACAGCATACAGGGGCTCTACTCTGGAGTAAGGGGATGGATATGTGTGGTGCTGTGTTAAGACTTTGAGTTTTGGATTCCAGCCACATTCCAAAGAAAAAATGCAGTGGAGTTGTGGTACACAGCAAGCTAACTGCCCTTACTATACTGTAAGGGCTGCCTCAACAGCAGGGGATGTGAGATCCCCTGTCTGTGGATGAAAGATTGGGGTGGCACCATTTTCCCCCAACACCGACATGGTTGGTCTTCAGAAAGCAGCACACCAACCCCCAGTGGAGGTAGGAACCACTTACATCAAACCTCACCACCCTGTGCCTGGCAACTGCTTATTTACGGGGGCACAACTGACTCTGAGCCAATACAGCAGGCCTCCCCTCCAGAAGACAGGCACAGACAGCACCCAGAAAGCACCAAGTGTACTGAAAATCACGTGCTTCAAAACAACACTTGCAGGTCTGGTGGAAATAGGGCCAGGCTTACTTTTTTTTTCTTTCTTTCTTCTTTTTTTTTCTTCTGGAATCAGGTTCATAGTTTCTTACTTGTTTTTTTTTTTTTTTTTTTTCATTTCCTTCTCTCTCTCTCTCTTTCTCGACAAGTTTCTTTATTTTTTGTTTTTTCTTTCGTTTTCTTTTCTTCTTTTTTTTTCTTTTATTTTTCCCTTTAGAATCAGCATTATCATTTTTTGATTCTCTGGGGTTTTTTTTATTCCCTTTCCTTTTCTCTTTTTTTTTGGGGGGGGGGGAGAATCAGGTTTTTCAATTTTTTTTTCCATTTAACCAGGCTTATTTTAACAAACAAATCAAAGCACACCTAGTTAAAGTTCCAAACATTCCCCACTGCAAGCAAGGAGGAGCTCTGCGAGGTCTGACCGGGGAAAAGAGCAGTCAAAATGCAATAGCAGCGTGCATACAGCATATACCAGAAACATTTCCTGAAGAGCCAGGCCCTGGACAGTGTATGACCTCTTTTTAATATAGCATTACTCTTAGGTGCAGTAATATAACAAGATTTTAAAACACCCAAAAGACAGAAACTTAGCCAAAATGACAAGTCAGGGGAATTCTCCCCAGAAGAAAGGTCAAGAAGAAATCACAGCCAGGGACTTGTTCAGAACAGATATAAGCAATACATCTGAACAAGAAGATAGAACCACAGTCATAAGACTACTAGCTGGGCTTCAAAAAGCATAGAAGAAACCAGAGAAACCTTTGCTGTAGAGATCAAAGACCTATCAACTAGTCAGGCTGAAATAAAAACTTCTGTAACTGAGAAGCAAAACTAACTGAAGACAGTCACAGCAAGGACTAAGAAGCAGAGAAAAGAATAGGTGATATGAAGGAAAAAATTATGGAAAATAATGAAGCTGAAAAGAAGAGGGAAAGGAAGCTATTAGATCATGAGGGGAAACTTAGAGAACTTAGAGAGTCCATAAACTGAAACAATATCCATAGCACAGGAGTCCCATAAGTAGAAGAGCAGGGGAAAAAGGCAGGAGGTTTATTTGAACAAATTATAGCTGGGAACTTTCTTAATCTGGGGAAGGAAAGAGGCATCAAAATCCAAGAAGAACAGAGAACTCCCATTAAATTCAACAAAAGCTGGTCATCACCATGGCATATCATAGTCAAATTCACAAAATACACAGACAAGGAAAGAATCCTGAAAGCAATAAGGGAAAAAAGTCCTTAACTTACAAGGAAAGATAGATCAGTTCACAGCAGATTTTTCCATAGAAACTTGGCAGGCCAGAAAGGAGTGGCAGGAAATATTCAGTGTGCTTGAATGGGAAAAATATTCAGCCAATAATTCTTTACCTAGCAAGGCTATCATTTAGAATAGGAGAGATAAAGAGTTTCCCAGACAAACAGAAATTAAAGGAGTTCATGACCACTAAACCAACCCTGCAAGAAATTTTAAGGGGGAGTCTTTGAGTGGAGAAAAAAAATAGTAAAAGACCAAAGCAACAAAGACTATAAAGGACCAGAAAACATCACCAGGAACACCAGCTGTATACATGACACGATGGCACCAAATACATATCTTTCAATACTCACTCTTTAAATGATTAAAAGCTCCAATCAAAAGACATAAGGTATCAGAATGGATTAAAAAAAAAAAAAAAAAAACAAGATCCATCTACATGCTGCTTACAAAAGACTTACTTTAGACCTAAAAACATCTGCAGATTGAAAGTGATGGGATGGAGAGCCATCTATCATGTTAATGTAGGCTAAAAAAAGCCAGAGTAGCCATGCTTATATCAGACAAGCTATATTTTAAAAAAGAGACTGTAACAAAAGATGAAGAAGGCATTATATCATAATTAAGGGGTCTATCCACCAAGGAGATCTAACAATGGTAAACATTTACGCCCCCAACTTGGAGAACCCAAATATATAAATCAGTTAATAACAAACATAAAGAAACTCACTGATAAAAGATTTCAATAATACTAAGGGACTTTAATATCCCACTGACAACAATGAATTGATCATCTAAGCAGAAAATCAACAGGAAAACAATAGCTTTGAATGACACACTGGACTGGATGGACTTAACAGATATATTCAGAATAGTACCCCCTAAAACAGCACAATACACATTCTTCTCAAGTGCACATGAAACATTCTACAGAACAGTTCATATACTTGGTCACAAATCAGAATATTAAAGAACATACTACTAAAGAATGAATGGGTTAACCAGAGAATTAAAGAAGAAATTTAAAAATACATGGAAGTCAATGAAAATGAAAACATGACAGTCCAAACCCTGTGGGATGCAGCAAAGGCAGTTCTAAGAGGAAAGTATATTGCAATTCAGGCCCACCTCAAGAAGCAAGAAAGGTCCCAAATACACAACTAACCTTAGGTGTAACTAACCTTATACCTAAAGGAGCTAGCAAAGGAACAAGAAATAAAGCCTAAATCCAAACAAGAATGGAAATATAAATATTAGAGAAGAAATAAACAATATAGAAACAAAAAGAAAAACCAGTAAAACAGATCAATGAAACTAAGACCTGGTTCTTTGAAGAATTAAAAAATTGATAAACCTCTAGCCAAACATATCAACAACAAAAAAGAGGGAAAGGATCCAAATAGATAAAATCATGAATGAAAAAGGAGACATCACAACCAACACCACAGAAATACAAACAATTATGAAAATACTATGAAAAATTACAAGCCAACAAATTGGGCAATCTAGAAGAAATGGAAAAATTCCTAGAAACCCATGAGCTACTAAAACTGAAACAGAAAGAAATAGAAAATTTGAGCAGTCCCATAACCAGCAAAGAAATTGGATGAGTAATCAAAAATCCTCCAACAAACAAGAGTCCTGGGCCAGATAGTTTCTCAAGGGAATTCTACCAGATATTTAAAGAACACTTAATACCTATTCTTCTCACACTGTTCCAAAAAATAAAATGGAAAGAAAGCTTCCAAACTTATTCTATGAAGCCAGCATTACCTTAATTCCAAAAACCAGACAAAGACCCCACTAAAAAGGAGAATTACAGGACAATCCCTGATGAACCTGGATGGAAAGATTCTCAACAAGATACTAGCAAATCGAATTCAAGAGTATATTCAAAGAATTATTCACCATGATCAAGTGGGATTTATTCCTGGCCTGCAAGGGTGGTTCAATACCTGCAAATCAATGAACATGATACACTGCATAAATAAAAGAAAGGATAAGAAGCATATGATCATTTCAATAGATGCAGAAAAAGCTTTTAACAAAATACAACATCCTTTCTTGATAAAAGTCCTCAAGAAAATAGAGATAGAAGAAACATATCTCAATATCATAAATGCCATATACAAAAGACCCACAGCTAATATTACCCTCAGTGAGGAAAAACTGAGAGTTTTCCCCCTGAGATCAGGAACACGACAGGGATGTCCACTCTCACCACTGCTGCACTGTTGGTGGGAATGCAAACTGGTGCAGCCACTCTGGAAAACAGTATGGAGTTCCTCAAAAAATTAAAAATAGAACTATCCTTCAACCCAGCAGCTGCACTACTAGGTATTTATAAAGGATACAAAAATGCTGATTCGAAGGGGCACATGCACCCCAATTTTTATAATAGTGCTGTCAACAATAGCCAGAGTATGGAAAGACCCCAAATATCCATTGACTGATGAACGATAAATAAGATGTGGTATATATACATAGAATGAAATTTTACTTGGTGATCAAAAAGAATGAAATTTTTCCATTTGCAACAATGTGGATAGCTCTAGAGTGTATAAGGCTAAGTGAAATAAGTCAGAAAAAGACAAATATCGTACGATTTCACTCACAGGAAACTTAAGAAACAAAACAGATGAACATAGTGGAAGGGAAGGAAAAATAAGATAAAAACAGAGGGAGGTAAACCATAAAAGACTCTTAATAGAGAAGAAAAACAGGGTTACTGGAGGGGAGGTGGGTGGGGAGATGGACTAGATGGACAAGCATTAAGGAGGGCACTTGTTGGGTAAACAATAATAAGGATTAGATAATACTTTAATGATGTTGGGATATTGGCTAGCAATTTTGTTTAATGATGGATGTATTCCTTGTACATTTATTGAAATACACTATATATGGATCAAAAAAATCCATATATGCACATGCACACACACACACACACATGCACACACACACAGCCTTTCTTTGGTCCTGTTACCCTTTCTAGCCACTGCCTAATTTTTTTTTATTTTGTTCCCAAACTTTCCACTCACTCTGTTTTCTTTCATTGCCAAATAGATTCATGACTGAAATTTTTTCATCCATTTTCCCCTTTTTACCACTTTGCCACTTTTCTTTTTTTTTTAAGTTTTTAATGTTTATTTATTATTGAAAGAAAGAGAGCATGAGCGTGGGAGGGGCAGAGAGGGGGGAGACAGAATCTGAAGCAGGCTCCAGGCTCTGAGCTATCAGCACAGAGCCTGATGCAGGGCTCAAACTCACAACCGAGAGATCATGACCTGAGCTAGAGTTGAATGCTTAACTGACTGAGCCACCCAGGCACCCCCGACTGTATCCTCATTGGTTGGTTAGTTGGTTAGTTAGTTCGTTCATTAGTTAGAGTTTTTGGCAATTTGACACTCCTCTTTATCACAACTCTTCTCCATTCGATTCTTTTAAGTCTAATTTCTTGAACCTAAAGTCAGTTAATATTTGATTTTTGTCTCACTTATATGCCAGTCACTAGGTTAAACTACAGAATAATCACAACAAATGCAAAAGTTTCTTATTACAGCCAGTGTTTCCACAAACCTTGCACCCTTCTTTACTATTTCCTTGTGTCTTTCCAATACCCCTTCCATAGCTGGGGGAACAGAATTCTTTCCTAGTCCCCACCCTAACCCAACCCGGTTCCATCTCATCACTCCCAGGATTCTGTCTTTCCGACCATACCACAGAGAAATTAAAAGCCTCAACATAAATAAATTAAACCACTCACCTCTCTGACCACACATGCCTACAAACCTGTTAGCAATCCATCCTTTCCTCACAGGGAAGAGTTGTCTTTAAAAAAAAATTGCCTTAGCTACAATAAGGGTATTCCCTGTGCTCAAAACTTCACATACTTCTTCTTTGGCTATTTCTCTAACAATTACAACCTCTTTTCTCCCTTTATCTTCCTTATCTCCTATGCTATTGGTTTTCCTTCTAATAAAAGAATAAATATATTTATCATCTTACCCTTCACTCTAAGCTTTCCCATGTAGTGTGCTTTTCATCTCTTTGATGAATCTGTTCTGCACAATTCAAAGACACCTTTCAATGGCCAAACATACTGATTTTGCTTTTGGTTATCTTGCTTGATCTCTCAGTCATAATTAAAACTATGGATACTCTTGAAGATGTATTTTCCCTTGCTTTCTCTTATTCCTTTTTTCTCTAATGACATCCTTTCCTTTATCATCTTTTTCCTTCTGCTTATCTTTTAATATTGACATTTCCCTCATTTCTTCACTTTCTGAGTCTACACTCTCTGAATGACCTCATTTCTTCTGACTTTGGCTATCATTTAATTGTTGATGACTTCTATATCTCCATAAGCAACTGAGGCTTTTTTTTCAGAGTTCTGATTTACACAACAAACATCTTACAGGACCTCACTGACAATTTCCTTACATATATAATAGAAATAATGATGATGATGGTAGTATAAGTTTTCAGAACAACTTGGTTTGAATCTGAGTTCTATGAATTAATATATAGATCTTCTTGAGTAAGTAATTTCAGTTACACAAACCTCAGTTTCCACATCTATAAAATGAGGATATTAGTATCTAATTTCTCCATTTGCTGTAAAAATTAAATGTAATAACTTATATAAACACAGTTATTATTTGGTATATGACAAGTATTAATTATCTGTAATAATAACAAATAAATATTACTTAATGCACAAATATGAACCAGTCACTCTACACACATTTTCTCATTTAACTTTCAATTTAGGACAACAAAAATTGAAACTATTATACTCCTCTGTTTTTTCCATAATTTATTTTCTACATAAATACTCCCTTTCTTTCTTATATTGACACAGATACTAAGACAGTCTCTCAGGCTGAAAGGGGGAGACATTTTTCTCCCTTCCTTTCTTTCTACCTACTAGACAGGTGAAATAGTCACTAGATTGTATCTCAGATCTCAAATTTCTCTCCTCCTCTCTATTCCCAGTTATCATCAACCTATTTTCTGACCCTATACTTTCTATTTGTTATACTTCTATGATCTCTCTGCCTCCTGTATTGCTCTTTCAAAAAATAGAATAGAAGTGGGGCGCCTGGGTGGCTCCGTTGGTTAAGTGCCCAACTCTTGATTTTGGCCCAGGTCATGATCTCACAGTTCATTAGTTTGGGTTCTGTGCTGGCAGTGCAGGGGCTGTTTGGGATTCTCTCTCTCTCCCTCCCTCCCTCTCTCTCTCTTTCTCTCTCTCAAGATAAATTTTTAAAAAGAGAATAGAATAATCTTTAGAAAGTGACAATCATATAATTTTCAATTCTCCCATTAAATCAATTCAGTGATTCTCCGTTGCTTATAGACTGAAATCCAAATGCCTGATCAAATCCTACAGCATCTCTACCTGACTGCGGCTGTCTGAAAGGCCATCCTTCCCCACTTCCTAACTCCTAATTCATGTCCCTGCTATACCCAAAGGTACAGGAATCTGTGTCTTTGCCTGTGCCATTTCCTCTATCGAAGTTCACTTCTGCCTTATCAACTAGATAAACTCCTAGTCATCCTTCAGTATTCTCCTCTGACACTTCTTCACCCAATCTTTCTAGAAGTCTACTAAGCTGAGCTGTTATTTTCCATCTCTCTCGGTTTCTCTAGGTTTTATACCTACCACTATTCATACATATTTTCTGTCATACAATATATATTTACTTTCAAGTCGCTGTTTTTTTCTAGTTTATGAATTCTTAAGACAAAGATTCTCAGTGACTTTATCCCCATCTCTTGACACAGATAACTTTTTCAAAAAAAAATCTATTTAACAAATCAATATGTGTATATCCCATGCACATATTACCACACATTTTATACATATTTTTACTTATATTCCCAAACACAAACACTTATACAACCAGGAACCATAAAGCATGAAAGTAGGAAAAATAAGGCATGTTCACCTAGGCTTGGAGTAGGTAAAGTTGCACAAATAATGTTTTTTTTTTTCTTCCTACCTTGAACTCAAGAAGAAAATTACCAATTGGCCACTTTACCTTCTGCATGAGATCAGGGTAAAGTATGTACACTGTGACAGAGATGATAGAGCAAACTATTGGGTCTTTCGGTAACAAAAGTCCTCAAAAGCTGTCATATTCATCTCAGTTTCTAGATCCAGAGATTTTCAAAATCAAAATACCAGGTTTCCATGTAGGCTTCTGCCTGTAGCAATGGGAAAAGTACAAGGGGATGGAAGCAGAGTCAGCAAAGGGCAGAGAAGTATCGGCCAGGGTCCAGTTGTTACAAAATGAGGTCAATGTGGAAAGTTATTACCATAGAGATTTTAGTGTAAAAGTCCTAATTTTTTTCTACTGTACAGAATCTGATCCCTGCAGGTACCTTGGAACAGAATCTCTGTACCAAGTTCTTGCAAAGAGAGTTAAAGATAAGTGCCCCACACATCAAAAAAGGAAAGTTCGTGTTGAAGAGGAAAGGCCAATTCTTCACAAATCTTGCAGAAGCTCCTAAAGAGATGTAGTCCCCTGGACAATTCCCTACTCTTACCTGCTGGGCTGGGCTAAGCACAGAGCAGTGGAGTCGCTGGTGAGGGGTCAAGGGCTGAGTATAGGATGGTGAAATCTGCAGTCTGAAGATCCAAATCCCACTTGGCACTTCTTCCAGGATTTTTATTCCCTGACACTCAGAACATTTCTCTATCCTAAACTGTTGCCAACCACTTGTCAAAGACAAAAACCTAAATTCTCTAAGGGCCTGAACAGTGGTTTTTCCTAAGAGGAAGTTATTAAAAATGAAGTCCTGAGAGCTGAGATAAACAGTACATTCCCATGAGTCTGGCTTCATAAAATTCTCTGAAGCTCTTTGTATTATGCTTGTAGACACAGATTACAATCTCTGGGTCTCCCTTGATTTTAAACTCTACTAAAAAGAGACAAAATTTAAATAGTGATATGGAATCCAATGTATATTTGTTATTCAACAGAGCAATTCTATTTCTAGGCTCCTACGAGAAATTAAATATTTTGTTCACAGAAAATTACAATTGTTCTTATCAGCTTTATTCAAACTATCCAAAAAACTCGAAAAAAACCCCAAATGTGTGTCAATAGATGAATACACAAATAAACTAGTGTATCCTTATAGTGCACTCATTTAACAGAATACTACTCAGGTTTTTAAACATATTTATTAATTTTTGGGATAGCACCAGTAGGGGAGCGACAGAGAGAGGGGGACAGAAGATCCAACGCAGGTTCTGCACAGAGAGGCTGACAGAAAAAAGCCCGATGTGGGGCTTGAACTCACAAATGACAAGATCATGACCTGAGCCAAAGTCAGACACTCAACCGACTGAGCCACCCAGGTGACCCAACTCAGTATTTTTTTTAATGAACTGCTGAAAAATGTAACATCATAATTGAATCCAAAAAACACTGTGCTGAACAAAAGAACTAATCACAAAAAAGTTCATACTGTATGATTCCATTTTTATGAAATTCGAGAGTCAGTAGCTACTTGGGGACCAGTGTATAAGAAATGACAGCAACCCAGCGTGCCCCTTCCTCACTGCCCTCCAAATCCTGCTGCAGCCATTGCTGCAACCACGATGCCGAAATAAAAGAAGCAGAATCAGTAGCAGCTGCCACCACCACAGCAGCCCCCGCTGCCAGAGCAGGAAGAGAGTAGAGTCGAGGAGGGTGGGAGTCCCATAGGACCACCCAGGATTCTGGGTGCCCCCCATGGCCAAATGGAAAGCCGGGTGACCCCAAGTCAGTCCCAAGCTGGAATCCTCCCACATGTCCACCATCAGTAGAATAGATAAATAAGTTGTTGTGTGTGCATGCAATGGGAGACTACACTGCAAGAAAATGAATGGACTCCTGCTATAGGCAACCTGGATTAATTCTCACAAACACGATGTTGAGTGAAAGGAGCCAGATAGGAAAGAATGCAGATTCTCTTCACAGAAGTCCTCCAGGATCAAGGGGACCAATGATTTCACCACTACTGAGTCTCAAACCTCTTCCCTGGGGCAGAGGCCCAATTCGGGGGGCCTAGGCCCCAGATGTGGCCCATATGGTCGTGGTTGGTGGGGGTCCAGTACTGAACCTCCTTTTCCTGGACCACGCCGTGGGGGTCCTTCCAGGGGAGGCTTTCACAAAGAGCAGAGAAAAATCCTCAAAAGCTCATAAGTTGGTCTCTATCTGCCCACCCAAGGATGGCCCCAAAGTTATGGAAGACAAATCCAACCACCCTGTCTGCTGACACTTTGCCAAAAAAGGGCCACTGTCGATATGAGGACCTCTGTGCCTTCTACCATGCAGGCATCAATGGACCTCCTCTGTGAGACTGTGCCTTCCCATCCAGGCTGGAAGGAGCCATTTGGACCTAGCAGTCATATATTTCCCTGTGGCCCTGTGATGGCTACTGTGAGGCTGTTCCCCCCACCACCCTCAATCAGTGACACCCACCTCCATCCATCCCCTCCCCATTTGGGGTCCAGAGTTGTGTTTCATCACTGGTGCCAGTGTGTGGTCTTTCTTCTGATCCAGCCTCTAGAGACTCGCCTTCAAGACCCCATCTTTGCTCCCTTCAACTGCCTTCTGGATCCTCTTCCCCCTCACCAACTGACTGAACAGGAAACCTCTTTGGTGCTGTTTCTTATGCATCCGTTCACCCAGTCCCCAGTACTGCCCTTGATTCCTGAGAGCCCTGGAGCAGTTTCCTAGCACTCCCTTCTAGCTGCTTAAGTCCTTTTTAAAATGAAACAACCCTTACCTCCAAAGTTGCCAGTTGTCCTGTGAAACTCACCAGGTTGACCTGGGGTCAAGTATGGATGACTGGTTCAGAGTTACTCCCTGAAAGGACGCTCTCCCTGCTTTTGGATTTTGTAATTTCTGCATCAGTAGCATGATCTCCACCACTCTGGTCTGCGATCACTGTGCTTTGTGAAACTGCCCATCCCCTTGTATGCAGCCTCTCTCAGTGTCCGTGGCCTCTTTGTGACTTCCCAACACTAGAGTAAGTTTTTCTGCCAAAACAAATGAGACTTGGTGCCCATACCTCCCAACATGGGAGAATTGTGAACCTTTCTGCAAGACTGCCTCCCTGGTCTCCCCATCCTGGCGTTGGTTTTTCTGGGTTTGACACAAGTCCATGAGATGTCCTCTAAAGCTTCTGACGAGTAACCCTATCTCCTCTCCAGCCCACTTTAGTTACACTATGTCATTGTGAGGCCACCAGCCCTTTCATCTGAATTCTGTGAATCTCCACCCGGCCTACCTTTGGGTGGAACCTGGGCAGTAGGGTTGCCTTCATCTAAGCTTCTTCCCTGCATCCCTGGCACTGGTTGCTTTCTATAAAAATAGCAGTGAACAGGCTCAGTTTTGAGCTGGCCCTGAGGAAATGGGTCAGGAGTTGTGTGGGCAAGAGGGAAGGATGAGAGCCGTTGGAGAACTGAGAATTAATTTTTTTCTTTTAAACATTTTTTATATTAGTAATAAATGCAGTGGAAACAATAACAAAAAAAGAACTGACAGCAAAAGGCCATAAGGAAATTTTCTGATGAAAAATTTAAATAGATGTATTATATATCTACTATATTATATTATAGATGTCTTATATTATATTGAAGTTATAAATCCATTCACTGTAAACTTGTACAGACACTGTGGAAAACAGCATAAAGTTTCCCCCCAAAATTACAAATAGAAATACCTTATGATCCAATAATTCCAGTACTGGGTATTGACCCAAAGAAAATAAAAACACTAATTTGAAAAGATATATGCTCCCTTATGCTTATTTCAGAATTATTTATAATAATCAAGATAAGGAAGCAACCTAAGTGTCTATTTTTTTTTTCATGAAATTTATTGTCAAATTGGTTTCCATACAACACCCAGTGCTCATCCCAAAAGGTGCCCTCCTCAATACCCATCACCCACCCTCCCCTCCCTCCCACCCCCCCATCAACCCTCAGTTTGTTCTCAGTTTTTAACAGTCTCTTATGCTTTGGCTCTCTCCCAATCTAACCTCTATTTTTTTTTTTTCCTTCCCCTCCCCCATGGGTTTCTGTTACGTTTCTCAGGATCCACATAAGAGTGAAACCATATGGTATCTGTCTTTCTCTGTATGGCTTATTTCACTTAGCATCACACTCTCCAGTTCCACCCACGTTGCTACAAAGGGCCATATTTCATTTTTTCTCATTGCCACGTAGTATTCCATTGTGTATATAAACCACAATTTCTTTATCCATTCATCAGTTGATGGACATTTAGCCTCTTTCCATAATTTGGCTATTGTTGAGAGTGCTGCTATAAACATTGGGGTACAAGTGCCCCTATGCATCAGTACTCCTGTATCCCTTGGATAAATTCCTAGCAGTGCTATTGCTGGGTCATAGGGTAGGTCTATTTTTAATTTTCTGAGGAACCTCCACACTGCTTTCCAGAGCAGCTGCACCAATTTGCATTCCCACCAACAGTGCAAGAGGGTTCCCGTTTCTCCACATCCTCTCCAGCATCTATAGTCTCCTGATTTGTTCATTTTGGCCACTCTGACTGGCGTGAGGTGATATCTGAGTGTGGTTTTGATTTGTATTTCCCTGAGAAGGAGCGACATTGAACATCTTTTCATGTGCCTGTTGGCCATCCGGATGTCTTCTTTAGAGAAGTGTCTATTCATGTTTTCTGCCCATTTCTTCACTGGGTTATTTGTTTTTCGGGTGTGGAGTTTGGTGAGCTCTTTATAGATTTTGGATACTAGCCCTTTGTCCGATATGTCATTTGCAAATATCTTTTCCCATTCCGTTGGTTGCCTTTTAGTTTTGTTGGTTGTTTCCTTTGCTGTGCAGAAGCTTTTTATCTTCATAAGGTCCCAGTAATTCACTTTTGCTTCTAATTCCCTTGCCTTTGGGGATGTGTCGAGTAAGAGATTACTACGGCTGAGGTCAGAGAGGTCTTTTCCTGCTTTCTCCTCTAAGGTTTTGATGGTTTCCTGTCTCACATTCAGGTCCTTTATCCATTTTGAGTTTATTTTTGTGAATGGTGTGAGAAAGTGGTCTAGTTTCAACCTTCTGCATGTTGCTGTCCAGTTCTCCCAGCACCATTTGTGAAAGAGACTGTCTTTTTTCCATTGGATGTTCTTTCCTGCTTTGTCAAAGATGAGTTGGCCATACGTTTGTGGGTCTATTTCTGGGGTTTCTATTCTATTCCATTGGTCTATGTGTCTGTTTTTGTGCCACCTAAGTGTCTATTAATAGACAAGTGGATAATGAAGATGTGGTATATATATACAATGGAATATTACTCAGCCTTTAAAAAGGATGAGATCATGCCATTTGTGACAACATGTATGGACCTAGAGACTATTATGCTAAGTGAAATAAGCCAGTCAAAGAAAGGAAAATACCAAATCATGTCACTCATATGTGGAATCTTCCAAAAACCAAAAAAATAAAACCCACAAAAAAACAAAGGATTATTCAAACAGAAAGCAAAATCAGACCTATAAATACAAACAGCAAACTTATGGTTGCAAAGGGGAGGGGATGGGAGGATGGGCAAAATGGGTGAAAGGGAATGGAAGATACAGGCTTCCAGTTATAGAATAAATAAGTCATAGGAATAAAAGGCATAGCATAGGGAATATATAGTCACTGATATTGTAATAGTGCTGTATGGTGACCAATGGCAACTACACTTGTGGGGAGCATAGCATAGCATATAGAAAAGTTGAATCACTATGTTGTACACCTGAAACTAATGTAACATTGCGTGTCAACTGTACTCATTTAAACAAAAAATTTAAGTTGTACATCTTTAAAACTTATTTTTATAAAATCTCATCTGCATGCCAATTTAAAAATAGGGAGATTTCAGGAATAAGTTATGGGAATAGCAACTCATATGAAATCCATTCAGTGAATCATTCATAACAAAGTTATTGAAGCAAACGTGTTGAAGCCAGAGGATACAGATTTCCACGGTATGTCATAAATGTGAACAGTTTTAGAAATGGAAGCCATTAGCGTACTGTAGAACCTTTACAAGTATTTAGAATGTAATGGTAAGCAACCTTAAAAATACTTGCACAACATAAAAAGTAATTGGTAACTTAGTTACAAAGTATGAAAAACAAAAATCCAAATTTTATGACTTTTGCTTGGTTGATAAGTGGATACCACTAAAACGGCATAAGAGATATTTACACAAAATAAATAGTTGTGATATCTCCCCTCAAGGAAAAGATGATATTGGTTTTTGCCATTTTCCTTCTTACACGGAAACATTCTATACCCTTCTATGCTCTGATAGTCTAAGAGGTGATCACTAAAGAATATATAACTGGGTTCTTTTGCTGGCTAGCTTCTGGTTGGACATAGACAGGGAGAAAGAAGTGCCAGCAGGGAACAAGAGAGCAGGAGTAAAACAGAGGTAGAGTATTTCTTCCCTGCTTACTCTCTGTTATGGGCCCTGTTTTCTGATAGTATTGATGTCCCAACCCTTGCAGGAGGATCCTCCACCACGCTGCTTCTCTCCCTAGAATACAGTAGTACATTATTTCCTCCATTCCCCCTTCAAGCTTAGGGTAGTAATGGTATCTTTGTGGTATCTTTGGATATCTCAATATCCCTTGGTAGTTTCTTTAATTCTGTCCTGACCTCTATATTAATCATTTCATTAACACTTCTGGAAACATCTAAGTTTCCTGCCAGGTTGAAAATGTTACAAGAACATTTTAATACTAAGAAAAAATGAAAGTAATCATCTAACTAAAGTCACAGTAAAAAAATCATTTTTGAAACTGGATGCTTAAAAATGCTTCTGTTTGTGTGATCTTGTGGCTAAAAATCACACGAAGTATGATCTTTAATCAAAATGGAGGGGCGCCTGGGTGGCGCAGTCGGTTAAGCGTCCGACTTCAGCCAGGTCACGATCTCGCGGTCCGTGAGTTCGAGCCCCGCGTCAGGCTCTGGGCTGATGGCTCGGAGCCTGGAGCCTGTTTCCGATTCTGTGTCTCCCTCTCTCTCTGCCCCTCCCCCGTTCATGCTCTGTCTCTCTCTGTCCCAAAAATAAAATAAAAAAAAACGTTGAAAAAAAAAAAATTAAAAAAAAAAAAAAATGGAATTAAACTAGATATCCATATCAGAGAGATATCTGAAAAAAACTCAAATATTTGAAAAGTAAACAACATAATTCTAAATGACCCACATTTCCACAGGGAAATACAAGGTATTGAAGTGAAACAAAAATAAAAACACAATATACAAAATTTTGTGGGATGCTATTTACGTATTTACTGTGGGCAGTATTTACATATAAATTTATAGCACCAAATGCCTATACCAGAAAAGAGGTAAAATCTCCAATCAGTAATCTCAGCTCCCAACTTAAAACAAAAACAGAAAAAGAACAAATTAAACCCAAATAAGAGTAAGAAAAGAAATAATGAAGATCAATTATAAACATCTGTCCAGATCAAAGAAAATAAAGAAAGAAAGAACGCTTATGGAAAACATGCTAGTAAGTTCAACAACTAAGATGATATGAGCAAATTCATTAAAAGACCCAAACTACCACAACTTTGTAAAGAAGAAATGGGATACACTGCTGCTTTTGAAGATGGAAGGAAGGACTAAGAGCCAAAGAATGTAGCTGACCTCTGGAAGCTGGAAAAGGCAAGGAAACGTATTGTCCCCTGGAGTCTCCAGAAGGAACCAATCCTACTAACACATTCATTTTAGGTCAGCAAAACTGATTTTGGACTTACGGCCTGCAGAACTGTAACAGAATAAATTTGTGTTGTTTTAAACCATCAAGTTTGTAGTAATTTGTTACGACAGCCATAGGAAACTAAAAGATGTGGACATTCTAACATTCATTATAACTACGGTACTATTTTATTTGCTCCATTATCCTTAGTACACATAAGTGTTTGGCATGTGGAGGAATTTCAGTAATAATTTATTGAATGAGTGGATAAATAAATGAATTTGATTAATAACTGTTAAAATGATGGAGATATAGCAATGAAGAAACAGACCTGAGGGACTGGATTCTAATAAGTTTGGTCAGCCTGAACTCATCAGGAAATAAGCAACATGAGGCAGAGAGGACATCTCTGGACAGGCTTAGAGACTGGGTAGGATTCATGGCTCAGCCACTAACACATTGTGTGAAACAGGCTGATCACAGCCTACCTCCGAGTCCTAGGCTTAGAAAATGGAGGGGTGGGCTAGAAAATCCCTAAAGTAATTTCCCATGAAAGTGAGAATTTTCTAAATATTGTGTAAAAACTCATCTGCCTACTAACTAACTGGAGCATGGGCACATTTTTGGCCTTCACTGTCACTGGAACTGGGCAAAACTGGCTACCATTCCCATTATGCTCCACTATGTCTTCTACTTGTATCTTTATCCTCAAACACATATGCAAATCAGGTCTGTGCCCATGTCCTCCACTACACACTTGAGGATTGGGATTTTGTCTTCTTAGTCTTTGAATAACAACATACAGTGCCTGGCATACACCAGATGCTTTAAAATAGCTTTTGACACACATTGAATGAATGAACTGAATGAGTGAATCAACGAGTGGATGACAATACTTTCTGTTTCCTCTGGGCTCCTATGCCACGCTATAAAATAATTTCATTGAAGCTTAATCACATTTTTCCATGGTTGTGTCTGCCATTTTTCATAAATCTCTTAAGGGAATTTTCTTTTATTCATCATAATCTGCCACAACACCATAAGATACGTTCAATAAATGCTTATTTAAAAAATAAAAGTGAATATACCTCCTTGGCAGAGCCCACCCAGGCTTCCTTGGTGCCTCGGAAGCTAGGATGGTGGTAGGACACATGGGAGTCAGAGAAGAATCTGTCACCAGTATGAAAGCACTGTATTTCAATATTTAATACCGATAAGGACATCCCACAGCTTAATAGCTGCATATCATCTCCATATTAATAGGGCACTCGGACCACTAATCCTCTCTTAACATATTTTCCCTGAGTTACTGCATTTTTTTAATGGTTTTGACTGTGATCTATATGCTGATGATTCCTTAATCTAAATCTTCAACTCCAGACAGGTTTCTGGAACTCAGGACTGTGTAACCAGCTTAGTAGATACTTCCACCAGGATGTTAATGTGGTAGTTAATGTGGTAGTGGTTGGTTTTAGAACCAGGCTGTCATAGAACCTTGAACAAGTCACATCTCTGATTCATGTGTAAAAGATGGTACTTATCTTACCTCTTAGTGTTGTTATAAGTATTAAATTAAAAAATACATGTAAAGTACTTAGAAGAGTGTCTGGAAAATACAAAGCACCATACAATGGTGTTAACCATTATATTAATCTCAAACTCAGTGTATCAAAACTGAATCAGTCATCTTCCTCTACCCTCAGAGCTGCCCTGTACCTTGTAGCCTCCCATCTCACTAAATTACCCATTTAGGTACACACCTACGAATCACCTTCAAGACCCATACTTCCATTTCCACACACAATTAAAAAAGAAAAAAAAAAGCCTTGCAATTTTAAACCCTTAAATTGATTTTATTCTATATCTTTTTCTTCCTGATAGAGTTCTACCCCTAACCCTCATCATGTTCTACTTATATCAAAACATTTTTCTCCTCTCTCCTCTTTCTTCCTCTTTCTTCCTCTCTGTTTCTCTCCTCCCCAATTTCCCTCAATCTGTTTGTGTATCCCTCCCTTCCTCTACCTCTGTCTCACAATCTTTTTTAATCTCTGTAGTAGGCTAAATAATGACTCTCCCCCAAATATATCCATCACCAAATGCCTGGAATCTACAAACTTTACCTAATATTGCAAAAGGGACTTTATAGATGTGATTAAGTAGAGGATCTTGGGGTGGAAAGATGATCCTGAATTATCCAAGAAGGCCCTAAATGTAATCACAGAATAGGGAAGCGGATGGAAGTTTTACTACAAAGGAGGAGAGAGTAATGTGACTACAGAAATAAGTACTGGAATGATGAAGCCACAAGCCAAGGAATGCAACAGAAGCTAGAAGAGTAAGGAATGGATTAGCCCTGGAGCTGGTTCAACCCTGCTAGCACCATGATTTTGGCTACATAAAACTAAGTTTAAACTTCTGACTTCCAGAACTGTAAGGTAATATGTTTCTGCTCCTTTAAACTACTAAGTTTATGCAAATTTTTCATAGCAGCAATGGGAAACCAATACAATCACCATCAAAACTTTCTCTCTCCTCATAAAATACCTTGGAATTACCAATATCTAAAACAAATGCATAAACAAAACTTTATTATGTGTACCATTCTTGTGATAGTCCCTTTCCTCTGCTTATATTAAGAGCAAGAAATATTGATCTTTAACTAACTCCACCTCCTCATCTCAAATCTTATTTCTACTCAGTTTTACTTGGCTTTCCCCCCACCCATGGAAATGGCTTTTATCAAGTTCATCTATGACTTTCACCTTAGAATACATAATGATCAACTCTCTACCCTTACCCTCTTGACCTCTCAGAAGCATTTAATATGGTTGAACACACTTTTGCCATACTTCCTTCTCCAGGTTTTAAGGATCCCAAATGTGTCTCAGTCCCTACCTCCTCCTCTCTGGATGCCTCTTCTTAGTGTCCTTTACCTCTCTTGTAAATGTTAGAATGTTGCCCACCACCAGCATCCTTCTTTCTCCTCTATCTACACTTTCTTTCTAGCCAAGCTTACCACTACCATTCCTTGGTATGGATGGCATCCCTTAAAAGGCATGGCCTACTTTAGTCTGCTTTCCATCTCCACTTACCTGCCTAATTGGTATCACAAATTAAATATGACTCCCAATCTGCTCATGGGGGTCATAAACTTTGACCATATCAGAGAATGACACCATCATCAACCTATTTGCTCAGGTCAAAATTCTAGAAATCATCTGTATTAATTTTCAATCTCTGCATAACAAATTACCAAAAACTGTAACAACTTAAATAGTTGTAAGACTGTGGATGTAAGACTGAAGTCCCCAATTTCTTGCTGACTATCAGTCCAGAATCACTCTCAGCTCCCAGGCACATGGCCCACACAGGCAGTTCACCACATGCTCTCTTCAGATCATCAGGAGCACACTTGTTGCTGTTTCTTGTGTCTTTTAAAACCTGGCCTGATTAAGTCAAGCCCATGCAGTATAACCATCCTTTTGCCATATAAAGTAACATAATCACAAAGTGATAGCCCATCACACCCATAGGTACTGCCCACAGTCTCTTAACTGTTACAACTGCCTTCTTCCTTGTAACCCCCCTATTCTGTATATTCAACCAGGAGACAATGTAATCTTCCTAAAGCTCAACCAGATAATGTCATTCCCATGCTTAAAATGTTAAAATGATCCAAACGCTTTCCATGACATGGAAGAAAAGCCAAAATTCTTATCATGACCTAAAAGGCAGAATATGAATCAAACTTTCAGACTTTTATCTTCTTCCCTCGCCTGTTTTTCAATTTTGCTCCAGTCACAGTGGGCTTTTCCTGTCCCCTATAACACCAAACTAGCTTCTGTTTGAGTCCTTTGAATTTGCTCTTCCTCATTCTTGGAAGGTTCTTCTCCAAGTTCTACACATATTAGCTTTCTTATCTTCCTTCAGGTTTAAACTGAATTATTACATCTCCAGAGTATTCTTTCCCAAAAGTCCCTATCTTCCAACCCCAGTAATATTTTACATTACCTTATTCCATCATCTTCACAGCAAAAATAATCATACTAATATTTTTATTGTTTGTCTCTTGTTTTTCTCACACACTCCAACAACTACCCTGCCCTGATATGAAAGTTCTCTGTGGAAAGGAATCTCTGTCTCTTGTCCAGGATTGAATAACCAGCAATGGATCATTGCTCGGTGCATGATGAGCGCTAATAAATTAGTCAATGTGTTTTTTGGCACTAAAAATAAAAAAGTGATAAGTGAATTTTAGATGAGATTTTTCAGAAATGTTGGAAAAAATAAGCAAAAGTTAAAGTTCTTTTGACAATGATTACGTTTAAAAAAGTATTCTGATATGTACTGAGATGTACACAATGATGAATAATATATTATCTGTTGATAATATTGTTAAGATTGTAGATTTGGAATTGCAAAGACTTGTGCTTGAATTCTTACACTCACAGACTAAATTACCTTGGAAATCTTACTCTCACTCTTGATTTTCTTACCTATGATATGAACATAATACCTATTTCTTTGTTTAAAATAAATGAGATAAATTGTGCAAAGTACCTGCCACAGTACCCAGGATGCAAATGATGCCCAATACATATCAGTTGTACATTTAAGTAAGAGTTTTTTTCAATCTAACAGAGGTAAATGGTTGAAGTAAGCAGATAACTATAATAACAAGACCAAATAGAAGTATCATAAGAATTGTGAGAGTAAAAATAGATAGCACAACATCTTTGGAGAAAAATCAAAACAGATGGGAAAATGACATTTTATAGTGACTTCAAGAATAGGCAGGGTTTTGATGAAGAGAGACAAGACAGATTACAGAAAAAAGTATTTTGGTGACAAAATAGATTTTAGTGATAATGGCATTAGCCTCAAATACTTGCTTGGAATAGGATTTTATCAGGCAAAGAGTAAGTGGGTAGCCATTCTAAATAGAACAGAAAAGCCAAGGCAAAAATGTGTGAAAGCAGGTTATGTTTGGGAAACAGAAAGTAATCTCGCATATATGGGCAGCAGAAAATGCAAGAGTGAGGAAACAGAAGCTAATGTGTTTCTGCCATCTTGTGGTCATGATCAGCCTTGAATTCCCTCAAACCTCCCACACTAGGGTATATGTGTTTAATTCAAGGGCTGCTTGAAAGGAAAAAATAAATATTACTGACAACAAATTATAAGATTTCCTATCACTTAAGTAATTAAAGAAAGGTATGGAAACACAGAGGACAGAAGGCTTAGCTTAGTCTACATTGGTAGAACCATCACGTAATGCTTGTAAGTTAAGGAAGATGAAGCCTGAGCCAAATTTAGAAGAATAAAAACTGTCAAGCAAAGGGAAAAAACTCAGGCAGGGGGAAGAGCTTAGATACTGAAGAAGTAAAGTTCACTATATGGTTAGAGCACAAGTTGTATGTGGGGAATGACAGGAAATTTAAGTTAGATAGAAAGCCAGGTCCATGTTACATAGGTCTTGTTGACCTTCATAAGAATATTTGTCTATCCTGGGTGGGACTTTTTAAAAGACACGTAGCTGTGCTGAACAATTTCCCTTTATCTCTTCAGGATCCTTGTCACCTCTCTACACTTTGCAGTGTATACCATGAAGCTAATTTCAGTGCTTTGAATCAACCAGGCTTCCTCGCCTTCTGACAACAGTTTGAGTTTGGCCAATGAGAGGCTCCTGCAGGTGACTGAGAAGTAGAGGGGGTTGGAGCAGATCTGAGTTTTTGTCCTTATGGTTCTCACTTTGGCAGACTCAGGTTGGCAGTGGCCTTTTCCTACAAAGATACATATTTTAGAATTTCTTTTCCTGCTGTTGCTAGCCCCTGGTATTTCACTATCTCTTCAACCCCTTTATAAGTAAACCCTTCATTAAATTTTTTTAATTACCTCCTTTGAATGTGCCATACTTTTGCAACTAGCTCAAATACATTTCATTTCCCAACTGTAAACTATTTTTTTGAAGTTAAGCCACTCTGTGTGAAGCACTATTGGCAACTCTTCTGAACACTTTTTGAAATGGATTTTGCACATGGGAGATCAAGTTGCTATATCCCTTGCATTAGATGCTGGTTGAATAGAATGCATATTTGTTCTTACTCATAACCTTAAGTTAGCTGAAGATTTTACACAAGTACGGATAGAAGAGAAATTCTGTATCTATTAATTTGGTTAAAGACGGGGGTACATAACATGTACTCTGAAAAAAGAATAGTTAATGGAATAATCCTAAGCCTAAAACTATGATAATACTAAAGTTTTTCCTAATTCTATTAATTTCTGCAATTAATGATTTGTGATATAAAAGGCATTCCAGAGATTGGTGGTAAAATGGAGGAGTAGGGTGACCCTAAGCTTGCTTCTTCCCTCCAACACCGCTAAATAAATATCAAATCATTCTGAACACCCATGAAATCCATCAGAAGCCTTAGAGAACAGGTTGCACATCTGCAAACAAGAAAAAGGACCGGTGGAAGGTGGTAACTTTATAGAATGAGTGGGAGAAAAGAGCCTTGGGCAGTACCCAGGGGAGGGAGCATTGAATGTGGTGGTAGTAGTGAGAAAAGAGAGAAAAGGCACGGGATGAAAAACAAAAAACAAAAACAGAGTGAAAATATGCACAGAGGACTACGCAAGAAAATTATTCCCCAAAACCTTTTGTGGGGTTACAAAGAGAGGGTTATAATACTGCCAGTTTTCTAGAAATAGTGGAGCAGATTCTGAAGTTTCAGAGGTCTGCAACATTGCCAGGTTCATGCTTAGGAAGGTGAGCGGTGTTCCTCTGGGACAGCAGAGCTGAGTCCCAGTAGCAGGCAGCCTGAGGATCCCCAGGGTCACAAGGAGAGAAGTGGTTCCCCTGCTTGGAGTGGATTGGTAGAGGTAATAAGACCTCTCCAAGGGCAAAGGACCCTGGGAGAGCCATCAAACTCTCCCACTCACCAAGACAGGAACAAAGATACTGGTGGAGGTCTGCAAACCCTGATGCAGACTGTGTTACAGTGATTTACCATACACTCTGATCCGCTGGCTGGCACCGGCCACAGTGCAGGGAGACCCTCCCCCAGAAGATCAATGCAAGTAAGGCCAGGGGTGGGATGGTCTCTGAAGTGTGGAGTTTTGAAACACAGAGGCACCTGACTTAAAACACGAGTGCTGTGCTATTTGGCAGGTGGACAGCTTGGACACAGACAGGGTAAAGGCAGGGCTCAAAAGGAAATCAGGGACACAGGCAAGGTCACTCTTTGCAGGTCTGTGAGGGCCTGCAGCTGTGGGCTGAGAGAACACTGTGAAGCCATTGTCTTCCCACACCCACCAGCCTGATCCAACTCAGTTAACTAACAGTGCCACCAAGTTGAAAATGGATCTGCTACATCAAGCCCCACCCCCCTGCACCCTGCAGGCACATCTTCACTAGGGAAATTGCACCTGAGAGTCACAGCAGCAGGCCCCTTTCCCAGAAGAATAGCACAAACCCCTAGCATACACCAAGTCTGTTGATCATAGAATGCTCTCACCTTCAGCTCTAGGGGGAAAGGGATGTGGTGTACTTTTGCTTTTGTTTGTTTTGTTTGTTTGATAAAGACCAATTTTTTATTTTTATTTTATTTTTTAAATTTATTTTAGTTTATGTATATTTTTTAATTTTCCAATTTTTCTTTCTTCTTTTTTCTCTCTTTCTACCTTTTTTCTATCAAGCTTCTAGTAACAAGCAGACCAAATCACACCCATGATCTAGCTTCCTTTATTTTATTTTACTTAAAGAAGTTTTTCTTTGATTTTTAAAAATCTTTATTTTGTTTTATTTTGCTTTTTTTCCTTCTCTCCAAAGCACAAGACAGAGGAATTCACCCCAAAAGAAAGAACAGGAATAAATGATGGCCAGAGATTTAATCAATGCAAATATAAGTAAGACGTCTGAACTGGAATTTAAAACAACAGTTATAAGGATATTATCTGGGCTTGAAAAAAGTACTGAAGACATGAGAGAATGCCTTACTACAGAGATAAAAGAACTAGAATCTAGTCAGGCCGAAATCAAAAATGCTATAACTGAGATGCAATCGCAAACGGAGGCCATAAAAATGAGGAAGGACAAAGTACAGGAGGGAATCAGTGACAAAGAAGACAAAATTACGGAAAATAATGAAACCAAAAAGAAGCGAGAAAAAAGGTCATGGACCATGAAGGCAGATTTAGAGAACTCAGCAACTTATTAAAACAGAATAACATTTGTATCATAGGAGTCCCAGAGGGGAAGAGAGAGTGAAAAGGGCAGAGGATTTATTCAAACAAATTATAGCTGAAAATTTCCCTAATCTGAGGAAGAACACAGATATCAAAAGCCAAAAAGCACAGAGAACTCCCATTAAATTCAATAAAAGCTGATCATCATGGTATATCATAGTCAAATTCACAAAATACACAGACAAGGAAAGAATCTTGAAAGCAGCTAGTGAAAAAAAATGTCCTTAACCTACAAGGGAAGACAAATCAGTGTGCAGGAGATTTTTCCACAGAAACCTGGCAGGCCAGAAAGGAAGAAATATTCAGTGTGCTGAATGGCAAAAATGCAGCTAAGAATTATTTATCCAGCAAGGCTATCATTCAGAATAGGAGAGATAAAGTGTTTCCCAAACAAAAACTAAAGGAGTTCATGACCACTAAACCAACCTTGCAAGAAATTTTAAGGGAGACTCTTTGAGTGGAGAAAAAAATAAATAAAAGACCAAAGCAACAAAGACTACAAAGGGCCAGAAAACATCACCAGAAACACCTATACATGTGTCTCTATATGTGACACAATGGCACTAAATACCTATCTTTCAATAATTACTCTGAAAGTAAACGGATTAAAAGTTCCAATCAAAAGACCTAACGTGTTAGGATGGATTAAAAAAAAAAAAAAAAAAGAAAAAGATCCATCTACATGCTGCCTACAAGAGATTCATTTTAGACCTAAAGACCCCTGCAGATTGAAAGTAATGAAGAACCATCTATCATGCTAATGGACATGAAAAGAAAGCCAGAGTTCCCATACGTATAACAGACAAATTAGATTTTAAAACAAAAACTGTAACAAAAGATGAAGAAGGGCATTATACCATAATTAAGGGACCTATCCACCAAGGAGACCTAACATTTGTAAACATCTATGCTCCCAACTTGGAAGAACCCATATAAATCAATTATTAACAAACAAAGAAACACATTGATAAAAGAATATACTAATACTACGGAACTTTAACACCCCGTTATAGTAATGAACGGATCGTCTAAGCAGAAAAAACAAGGAAACAATCGCTTTGAATGACACACTGGACTGGATGGACTTAACAGATATGGTCAGAATATTACCCCTAAAACAGCAGAATACACATTCTTTTCGATTACACATGGAACATTCTCCAGAACAGATCACATACTGGGTCACAAGTCAGCCCTCAACAAGTACAAAAAAATCAAGATCATACCAGGTATATTTACAGATTACAACCCTATGAAACTTGAAGTCAACCACAAGAAAAAATTTGAAAAGCACTCAAATACATGGTTAAATACATCCTACTAAAGAATGAATGAGTTAACCAGAAAACTGAAGAAGAAATTTAAAAATACATGGAAGTCAACGAAAATGAAAACATGAGAGTCCAAACCCTTTGGGATGCAGCAAAAGGCAGTCCTAAGAGGAAAGTTCATTGCAACTCAGGCCCTTCTCAAGAAGCAAGGGTCCCAAGTACACAACCTACATTTACACCTACACACAATTCCTTTACATCTAAAGGAGCTAGAAAAGGAACAACAAATAAAGCCTAAAGCCAGCAGAAAAAGGGAAATAATAAACTTTGAGCAGAAATAAATTATATAGAAACAACAACAACAACAGTCCAGTAGAACACATCAATGAAACTAAGAGCTGCTTCTTTGAAAGAATTAACAAAATTGATAAACCCCTAGCCGGATATATCAAAAAGAAAAGAGAAAGGACCCAAATAGATAAAATCACGAGTGAAATGAGAGAGATCACAATGAACAACACAGAAATACAAGCAATTATGAGAATACAATGAAAAATCATACACCAACAAATTGGGCAATTTGTAAGAAATGGGCAAATTCTGAGAAACTCATGAACTACCAAAACTGAAACAGAAAGAAACAGAAAACAGAAAACAGGAAGAACAGTCCCAGCAAAGAAACCAGCAAAGAAACTGAATGAGTAATCAAAAATACCACAACAGATAAGAATCCTAGGCCTTCCCAGGGGAATTCTACCACACATTCTTCTCAAACTGTTCTAAATAATAGAACTGGAAAGAAAGCTTCCAAACTCATTCTATGAAGCCAGGATTACTTTGATTCCACAAACAGATAAAGACCCCACTAACAGATAAAGGAGAACTACAGGCCAATATCCTTTATGAAACTAGATGCAAAAATTCTCAACAAGATACTAGCAAATAGAATTCAAGAGTACATTAAAAGAATTATTCACCATGATCAAGTGGGATTTAATCCTGACCTGCAAGTTTGGTTCAATATCTGCAAATCAATCAACATGATACACCACATTAATAAAATAAAGGATAAGAACCATATGACCCTTCAATAGATGCAGAAAAAGCATTTGACAAAATACAGCATCCTTTCTTGATAAAAACCCTTAAGAAAGTAGAGATAGAAGGAACATATCTCAACATCATAAAGGACGTATAGAGAAGACCCACAGCTAATATCATCCTCAATGGGGAAAAACTGAGAGCTTTCCCTCTAAGGTCAGGAATATGACAGGGACGCCCACTCTCACCACTGTTGTTCAACATATTACTGGAAGTCCGGCCTTAGCAATGAGACAACAAAAAGAAATAAAAGGCATCCAAATCAGCAAGGAAGAAGTCAAACTTTCCCTCTTTGCAGATGACATGATACTCTATGTAGAAAAACCAAAAGACTCCACCAAAAAATTCCTGAAGTAATACATGAATTCAACAAAGTCACAGGATATAAAATCAATGTACAGAAATTGGCCTTTCTATACACCAATAATGAAGCAGCAGAAAAAGAAATCATGTAATTGATCCCATTTGCAATTGCACCAAAAGCAATAAGATACCTAAGAATAAAGCTAACCAAAGAGGTAAAAGATCTGTACTCTGAAAACTATAAAACACTTATGAAAGAAATTAAAGAGGATACAAAGAAATGAAAAAGCATTCCATGCTCATGGATTGGAAGAACAAACATTATTAAAATATCTACACTACTCAAAGCAATCTACACATTTAATGCAATCTCTATCAAAATACCATTGGCATTTTTCACAGAGCTAGAACAATCCTAAAATTTGTATGGAACCACAAAAGACCCTGAATAGCCAAAGCAATCCTGAAAAAGAAAAACAAAACTAGAGGCATCACGATTTCAGATGTCAAGCTATATTACAAAGCTGTAGTCATCAAGACAGTATGGTACTAGCAGAAAAAACAGACACATAGGTCAATGAGCAGATTAGAAACCTCAGAAATGGATCCACTACTATTTAGTCAACTAATCTTCCACAAAGCAGGAAAGTATATCCAATGGAAAAAACTCTTCAACAAATGATGTTGAGAAAACTGCACAGTAACATGCAGAAGAATGAAACTGGACACCATACACAAATATTAATTCAACATGGATAAAGACCTAAACAGGATGCAGGAAACCATCAAAATCCTAGAGAAGAACACAGGCAGCAACCTCTTTGACCTCAGCCATAACAACTTCTTACTACATGTTGCCAAGGCAAGGGAAACAAAAGCAAACATGAAGGATTGGGACATCAAGATAAACAGCTCCTTGTTTCAAAGGGACACATGCACCCCAATGTTTATAGAAGCACGACCACAACAGCCAAAGTACGGAAAGAGCCCAAATGTCCATCAATGGATGAATGGATAAAGAAGATGCAGTATATATATACAATGGAGTATTACTCGGCAATCAAAAAGAATGAAATCTTGCCATTTGCAGCTACGTGGATAGAACTAGAGGGTATTATGCTAAGCAAAATTAGTCAGGGAAAGACATATATCATATGACTTCACTCATATGAGGACTTTAAGACAGAACAGATGAACACAAGAGAAGGGAAGCAAAAATAATATAAAAACAGGGAGGGGGACAAAACATAAGAGACTCTTAAAAATGGAGACCAAACAGAGGGTTACTGGAGGGTTTGTGGGAGGGGGGATGGGCTAAATGGGTAAGGGGCATTAAGGAATCTACTCCTGAAATCATTGTTGCACTATATGCTAACTAATTTGGATGTAAATAAAATTAAAAAAAATATATGAACAGCTTCTACAGAGTGAAGCAAACAATAAACAAAACTAAAAGGCAGCCTGCAAGTGGGAGATGTTTGCAAATGACATATCTGATAACGGGCTAGTATCCAAAATCGATAAAGAACTTACAAAGTTAACACCCAAAAAGTAAATAACCCAGTTAAGAAATGGGCAGAAGACATGAATAGACATTTTTCCAAAGAAGACATCCAGATGGCTAACAGACTCATGAAAAGATGCTCAACATCCCTCATCATCAGGGAAATATAAATCAAAACTACAATGAGATACCACCTCACACCTATCAGAATGGCTAAAATGAGCAACACAAGAAACAAAGGTGTTGGCAAGGATACAGAGAAAGAGGAGCCCTCACCATCCTGGTGAGGATGAAGAATGGTGCAGACACTGGGAAACGGTATCGAGGTTCATCAAAAAACTGAAAATAGAACTATCCTGTAATTCAGTGATTACACTATTAGGTATTTACCCAAGGAATATAAAAATACAGATTCAAAGGGGTATGCCCCCAGTGTTTACAGCAGCATTGTCAACAATAGCCAAACTATGGAAAGAGCCCAAATGTCCATCAACTGATGAATGGATAAAGAAGAAATGGCATATTTATACCACAGAATGTTCCTCACAGAAAGAAAGAAATCTTGTCATTTAAAACAACGTAAATGGAGCTAGAATGTATTATGCGAAGTCAACTAAGTCAATCAAAGACAAACACTACATGATTTCACTAATATGTGGAATTTAAGAAACAAAACAGATGAACATATGGAAAGGGGAAGGGAGAGGAGAGAACAGAACATACCACAAGAGACTCTTAATGATAAAGAACAAACAGTGTTGATGGACAGACGTGGGTGGGAGATGGGCTAGATACGTGATGGATATTAAGGAGGGCACTTCTTGCGATGGGTCCCGGCTGTTATATGTAAGTGATGAACCTCTGAATTCTACTCCTGAAACCAATATTGCACTGTATGTTGACTAAATAAAATTTAAATAAAATTAAAAAAAATTTTAAAGTCACTCTAACTGCTTATGCTCTTTTAAGTAACTTTATTGTTGGATGACGAGATGACCTGAAGGAAATTATTGTGGATCTCCTTTCTCAGATTCCCAAATGGGGCTGAATGATGGTGAAAGTGGAAGTGTTGACCAGGTGCCAACAAGATAAATGGTGCCTTTGGCAAAGGGCTATGACTTCCATCCGGTAGCAACCACTGGAATTCTGGACTAGAAAACTACCCATGTGTTTAAGGTATTTCCCCACTTGAAAGGCCTGTTGGCCTATTATTAGGTTTTAAAAGAAACCTCTTAAATTATGAAAGAACATAAAATATTTTGAGATCTGAAATACCCATTTTGTCCTAGGTTATAACATATCATCATTCTAAGAGGGAAGGAAATGCATGAAGGAGTTCTGTCATTAAACGGTAATACTACATTCAAGAACATATAACAGTGGGGACCACTGGGAATACCAATTGCACACATAAAGAGGTGGCTTTCATGACGTTGGTCCCTGCATTATATCCCCTGAGGACTTCCTAACCCCCCCAAAATAGGCCACAGTCGATAATGTTTTCAGACAACGTCAACAAGAAGTATAGTTTACGTACGGCAACTCAATGTTGGAGGGCCAAACGTTCAACTTCTAAAGTAGATGCACTTAAATTTGTTGATGATTGTATTATAACTTAGGATGAAAGAGGAAAATACACTCAATGGGCAGAATTAATAATAATTTCCCCATGGCATCAGAGGAACTAATAATAATGATGGGGTATGGATTTTTATCAATGCTTGGGCTTAGCCAAGAACTGGCAGTGTAGTCCAGAAAATGGGCTTCAAGTGACTGAAGGATAAAAGCAGCACTATGTTATAGAAAATTGTATGCATTTTGAGGGCAAAATCAAAGTTGGGTATCTCAATGTTCACTAAAAACTCTCTCTTCCCTGATATTATGTACCCTCTGATATTATATTTATGAGAAGGGCACATTGTCTCTGTGGTATTTTTACCAACAACACATAACCACAATATAAACATGAAAGGAATCCAAATTGAGGGAAATTATATAAAATACTTGGCCATTATTCTTTGAAACTGTTAATTAAGGCCATGATAAATAAAGGCCAGACTGAGAAACTATCACAGACCCAAAGAAAATAGGATGTGACAACTAGATGCAGTGTTATCCTGGAACAGAAAAAGATAATAGTGGAAAAACTGGTGAAATTCAAATCAACTCTGGAGTTCAATTAATAGTAATGTACTAATGTCAATTTCTTAGTTTGATAAATGTTTCATAGTTATGGAAGATGTTAACATTAGGGAAAAGTGGCTAGAAGGTAGGCAGAAACTAAACACACACACACACACACACACACACACACATATATGTGTGTGTGTGTGTGTATGTATATATATATATATATATATATATATATATATATATATATATATGTAAAACTCACTCTACTATCTTCACAAATTTCCTTTAAAACTAAAATGATATGGGGCGCCTGGGTGGCTCAGTCGGTTAAGCGTCCGACTTCAGCCCGGGTCACGATCTCGCGGTCCGTGGGTTCGAGCCCCGCGTCGGGCTCTGGGCTGATGGCTCAGAGCCTGGAGCCTGCTTCCGATTCTGTGTCTCCCTCTCTCTCTGCCCCTCCCCTGTTCATGCTCTGTCTCTCTCTGTCTCAAAAATAAATAAACGTTAAAAAAAATTAAAAAAAAATAAACAACTAAAATGATATTCTGGAGGTTGGCTGGGAAGATGGTGAAGTACGAGGACCTCAGCTCACTTCATCCATGGATACAACTAGAGACCACTCACGTCCACATACATAACCCAGAAAATGATCTGAACACTACAGGAAATAACTGCACATCTAAAGGTAGAGAAGCCACATCAAAGAAGGTAGTAAGGGCAAAGATGTGGCCTGGGAGCAAATGGATCATGGTCATCCACAGTGGAGAGGGAACTGGTGGCACAGAGAAGGGCAGGAAACAGACTTTTACACCAAGGAACCCATAAAAAATCCCCATAATATTTGCCTTTGAAAGCAAATTTCATGAGTTCTTAAAACCAGTGGGACTTAAAACTTGGAGTTTTTATCAATTGGTGGGCTTGGCTCTAGGAGAGCCAGGAGGGTATTAGCAGAGTCCCTCCCCTTAAAGGGACAGAATGGCAAACAGACTGTGCAGATACAGCATAAAACCAACAGTTTGGTTTGTTTGCTTTTTTAAATATAATTTATTGTCAGATTGGCTAATATACAGTGTGTACAGTGTGCTCTTGGGCTTGGGGGTAGAAGAACCAGCAGTTTGAAAACACCAGGGGCAGATGGGAAGAAGAGTAATTTGCTCATTTCAGAGTATGGCCCAGAGACACAAGGATCACAGGGAGACCCTTCCAGGAACAAAGGACTGGCAGGCACCATTTCCCTCCCAACCCCCAGCATAAACAACAGCCACAGCGGACACTCATCGCCTAACTTGCTTACACCAACGCACCCTCCCCACCCCGGAACGCCGCTGTGCTTTGGGTGGTTCTGCCTTTCTTACACATACTCACCTTAATCCCAGCACTGTGGGCCCTGTCCCCACAAGAAGATTGGCACAAACCCTACCAACACCACATCACCCGACCCAAATGTTGGGTGGGCAGTTCCAGTGGTGGCAGGGAAGGTCTCATTTCCCAAGCAGACCACCACACACCTTGTTAAAACATGCCCCACCCCTCCCTGGTGGGGACCAAACACTACCCAAAAGAGGCAAACAGAGCCTCTGCAGACAATCAGAGTAAAGGAAAAAGAGGCCAAGACTAAACAGTAGTACTCTTCCTAGAGTGCCAGCCTTCCTAGAGTGCCAGGGGAACAAGAGACCCTGCAGTTCAGGGCACTACAAGACCTCTTCTTCATAAGGCTACTATCATTAAGAACAAGAGAAGTAGGGGTGCCTGGGTGGCTCAGTCAGCTAAGCGTCCGCCTTCAGCTCAGGACATGATCTCACAGTCCATGGGTTCAAGCCCCACTTCAGGCTCTGTGCTGACAGCCCCTCCCCTGTTCATGCTCTCTCTCTGTCTCAAAAATAATTAAAAACGTTAAAAACAATAATAACAAGAGAAGTAACTGACTTTCCTAACACACAGAAACAGACACAGAGTGTTACAAAAATAAGGAGACACAAAATATGTCGTAAATGAAACAACACAACCACACCAAAACAAGACACCTAAGTGAAATGGATATACGTTAATATGTCTGAGAGAGAATTAAAAGTAATGATCATTAAAGATACTCATTGGACTTGAGAAATGGGTGGAGGACATCAGTGAGACCCTTAACACAGAGATAAAAAAAAGAACGAATCAGAGATTATGAACACAATAAATGAAATTAAAAATACCTTTGATGCAATAAATAGCAGAAAATATTAAGAAAGGGAATGAATTAATGACTTGGAAGACAGAGTAATGGAAAGTAACCAGGCTGAACAAAGGAGATGAAAGAAAAGTAAGCAAATTCAGAATGGTCTTAAGGAACTCAGTGACTCCATCAAGTATAATAACATTCGGATTATAGGGATATCAGAAGAGGGAGAAAAGGGGGCCGAAAAGTTGTTTGAGGAAATAATAGCTGAAAACTTCCTGAATCTGTGGAAGGAAACAAATATTCAGATGTAGGAGGTAGAGATCCCCCTCCCAAATTCAACCCAAGGAGGTCCACACCAAGACACAGAGTAATTAAAATGGCAGAAAGTAGTGGTAAAAAATTTTTAAAGCAGCAAGAGAAAAGAAAGGAAACCCCGTAAGACTATCAGTGGATTTTTCAGCACAAACTTGATGACCAGAAGGGAGTGGCATGTTATTTTCAAAGTGCTGAATGGAAAAAATCTGCAGTCAAGAATATTTTATCCAACAAGGCTATCATACAAAATAGAAAGACAGATAAAGATTTTCTCAGACAAACAAAATCTAAAAGAGTTCTTGACCACAAAACCAAAAAATGATAAGTGAAATAGGGCAGTCAGAGAAAGACAAATACCATATGATCTCACTCATATGTAGAATTTAAGCAACAAAACAAAGAAAGACAGAGAGAGAGAGAAATCAAGAAACAGACCTTAACTGTAAGGAAAAAACTGATGGTTACCAGAGGAAGGGTAATTGGAAGATGGCTGAAATAAGTTATAAAGATTAAAGAGTACACTTATCATGATAAAAATAAATAAAATAAACACTAAAATTATATTCTTCATTATTGTAGTTTTACAGTGAGTCTTGAATTCAAATAATTGAATTTCTCTAATTTTATTTTCCTTTTTCAAATCATTTTGCCTATTCTAAGTCCTTTGCATTTCCATACAAATTTTAAAATCTGCTTGTCAATTTCTTAAAAAAAAAAAAAAACTTTTAGGATTTCTCCCATTATCGAAAAGTACACTTGACGGGAAGACAGTGGAGTAGGAGGATCCTAAACTCATTTCCTCCCACAGATAAAACTAGATAACACCCACATCAGTGTGAATGAGCCAGAACACAATCCAAACACTGGTAGGCCAGACTTGCCACATTTAAATGTACAGAATAATCCACATTGAAGAGGGTAGGAAGGGCAAAGACACAGTACAGAGCTAAATCAGACTGTCCACAAGATGGAGGGACACCACAGCCACGGAGAAAGGAAAAAAACCAAACCCTCACTCCAAGCACTCGGGCACAGGCAAACTGGATGAGGAGGATGAACCCACATAACATCTAGCTTTGAAAACCAGAGAGGCATAATTTTATAAATTCCTACAATGAGTTGGACTTAACACCTGAAACTCATTTCTCTCTCTCTCTTTTTTCCCCAAATTTTTATTTAAATTCCACCTAGTTAACAAACAGTGCAATATTAGTTTCAAGTGTAAAAATTAGTGATTCATCACTTACATACAACACCCAGTGCTTTTCCAAAGTGCACTTAATACTCATAACTGGTTTAACCCATCCTCCCACCCAACTCCCCTCCAGTAACCATCTGTTTGTTCTCTATAGTTAAGACTCTGTTTCCTGGTTTGCTTCCCTTTTTTTCCACGTTCATCTCTTTTGTTTCTTAAAGACAACATATCATTGAAATCACAGGGTTTTTGTCTTTCTCTGACTGACCTAGTTTCCTTAGCATAATACTCTCTAGCTCCATCCACATTGTTTCAAATGGCAAGATTTCACTCTTTTTCATGGCTGAGTAATGTTCCATGATATATATTCAATTTTGGATGTTGAGTTTATATATATACACACACTCCATCTTCGTTATCCACTCATTAGTCAATGGACATTTGGGCTCTTTCCATATTTGGCTATTGTTGATAATGTAGCTATAAACATCGGGTTGTGTGTATCCCTTTGAATCAGTATTTTTTTTATCCTTTGGGTAAATACCTAGTAGTGCAATTGCTAGGATGTAGGGTAATTCTATTTTTAATATTTTGAGGAACCTCAATACTGTTCTCCAGAGTAGCTGCACCAGTTTGCCTTCCCACCAACATTACAAAAAAGTTCCCCTTTCACCACATCCTCGCCAACACCTGTTGTTTCTTGTGTTGTTGATTTTAGCCACTGTGACAGACATGAGGTGATATTGTAATCTGGATTTGTAATTCCCTGATGATGAGTGATGTTGAGCACCTTTCCATGTGTCTGTTGGTCATCTGTGTGCCTTCTTTGGAAAAATGTCAATTCATGTCTTCTGCCCATTTTTTAATTGGATTATTCAATATTGGGTGTGAATTTGATAAACTCTATAGATTTTGGATATTAATCCTTTATCAGATATGTCATTTGTAAATATCTTCTCCCATTCTGTAGGTTGAGTGTTTTCTTCACTGTGCAGAAGAGGCTTTTTACTTTATGTAGTCCCAACAGTTTATTTGATATTTTGTTCCCTTTGTCTCAGGAGAAACATCTAGAAAGAACTTGCTACTGATGATGTCAAAAAGATTACTGTCTATGTTCTCTTCTAGAACTTTTATTGTTTCAGGTCTCACATTTAGGTCTTCAATCAATTTGAAATTGATTTTTGCGTATGGTGTAAGAAAGCGGTCTAGTTCTTTCTTTTGCATGTTGCTGTCCAGTTTTCCCAATACCATTTGTTGAAGAGACTATCCTTTTCCCATTGCATATTCTTTCCTGCTTAATCAAAGATTACTTGACCATATAGTTGTGGGTTCATTTCTGGGGTTTCTATTCCGTTCTGTTGATTTATGTGTCTATTTTGTGCCAGTACCACACTATTTTGATTACTACAGATTTGTAATATAACTTAAAGTCTATAATTGTGATGCTCCCAGTTTTGCTTTTATTTTTCAAGGTTTCTTTGGCTATTTTCAGTACCATAACAATTTTAGGATTGTTTGTTCTACCTCTGTGAAAAATGCTGGTGGTATTTTGATAAGGATTGCATTAAATGTGTAGATTGCTTTGGGTAGTATAGACATTTTAACAACATTTCTTCTTTCAGTACATGAGCATAAAATATCTTTCCATTTCTTTGTGTCCACTTAAATTTCTTTCATCAGTATTTTATAGTTTTCAGAGTACAGGCCTTTCACCTCTTTGGTTAGGTTTATTCCTAACTACCTTATGGATTTTAGTGCCACTGTAAAATGGGATTGATTCCTTGATTTCTCTTTCTGCTTCATCATTATTGGTGTATAGAAATGCAACAGATTTATGTACACTGACTTTGTATCCTGTGACTTTACTAAATTCGTGTATCAGTTCTAGCAATTTTTTGGTGGAGTCTCTGGGGTTTTCTACATAGAGTGTCATGTCATCGCAAATAGTGAAAGTTTGACTTCTACCTTGCTTGTTTGGATGTCTTTCACTTCTTTATGTTTCCTTATTGCTGTGATTAGAATGTCTAGTACTATGTTGAATAAAAGTGGTAAGAGTGGACACCCTTGTCTTGTTCCCGATGGCAGAGGAAAATTCTCAGTTTTTGTCAATTAAGGATGATATTCACTGTGGGTTTTTCTCATATGGCCTTTATTATGTTGAGGTATGCTCCCCCTAAACCTACTTTATTGAGGGTTTTTATCATGAATGGATGTTCCACTTTGTCAAATGCTTTTTTAGCATCTACTGAAATTACATGGTTCTTATCCTTTCTCTTATTAATTCTTTTATTGATTGATTTGAGAATATTAAACCACCCTGACAACCCAGGAATAAATCCCAGTTGATCATGGTGAATGGTTTTTTTAAACATATTTTTGGATTTGGTTTGCTAGTATTTTATTGAGAATGCATCTGTGTTCATCAGGAGTATTAACCTGTAGTTCTCTCTTTTAGTGAGGTCTTTATCTGGTTTTGGTATCAGGGTAATGCTGGCCTCATAGAATGAATCTGGAAATTTTCCCTCATTTTCTATTTTTTGGAATAGTTTCAGAAGAATAGGTATTACCTCTTTCTTAAGCGTTTGGTAGAATTCCCCTGTAAAGCCATCTGTTTCTGGAGTCTTGTTTGTTGAGAGATATTTGGTTTGGTTACTGTTTCAGTTTCTTTCCTATTATCAGTCTGCTCAAGTCTTCTTCTTCCTGTTTCAGTTTTGGTAGTTTATCTGTTCTTAGGAATTTATCCATGTCTTCTAGTTTTTCATAATATGCTCTTATAATTATTTGTTATTTCTGTGGTGTTGATTGTTATTTCTCCTCTCTCATTTGTGATTTGTTTATTTGAGTCCTTTGTCTTTTCTTTTTGATAAGACTGGCTAGACATTTGTCAATTTTATTAATTTTTTTAAATTTTCTCAAAGAACCATCTCCTGGTTTCATTAATTTGTTCTATTGTTTGTTTAGTTTCTATATCATTTATTTCTCTCTAATCTTTATTATTTCTTTCCTTCTGCTGGAAAGAATTCCTTCCTTTCTTTTTCTAGCTCCATTAAGTGTAAGGTTATGCTGTTTATTTGGGATTTTACTTGCATCTTGAGATAGGACTGTATTGTTATGTACTTCCTTCTCAGACCGCTTTTGCTGCTTCCCAAAAGTTTTGGCCTGTTGTGTTTTCATTTTCATTTCTTTCCATGTAATTTTTCATATCTTATTCAATTTCGTGGTTGACCCATTCATTGTTTAGTAGCATGTTGTTTCACCCCCATGTATGTGTGATCTTTCCAGATTTTTTCTTATAGCTGACTTCTAGCTTCATAGTGCTGTAGTAAGAAAACATGCATGGTATGACTTTAAAATTTTGTATTTGTTGAGGCCTGTTTTATGACCCAATATGTGATATATTCTGGAGAATGTCCTATACTCACTTGAAAAAATTGTGTATTCTGCTGTTTTGGGATGGGATGTTCTGAATATACCTGTTAAGTCCATCTGGTCCAGTGTGGCATTCAAAGCCATTATTTCCTTATTGATTTTTTGTTTAGATGATATGTCCAATGATATAAGTGAGATGTTAAAGTCCCTTACCATTATGGCATTATTATGGATTAGTTCCTTTATGTTTATTATTATTTTATATATTTGGGTGCTTCCATGTTGGAGGCATAAATACAATTGTTTAATATAATTAATATAATATAATATAATATAATATAATATAATATAATATAATACAATTATTATATCTTCTTGTTGGATTGTCCCCTTAATTATAATATAGTGTCTTTCTCTGTCTCTTATAATGGGTTTTGTTTTAAAGTTTAGTTTGTCCAGTATAAGTATTGCTGCTCCAGCTTTCTTTCGACATCCATTTGCAAGTTAAATGTTTCTGCATCCCCCTCACCTTCAGTCTGCAGGTGACTTTAGGTATAAATGGGTTTTTTCTAGACAGCATATAAATGGTTCTTGCTTTTTTTTATCCATTGTGACACTCTATGTCTTTTTATCAGAGCATTTAGTCCAATTACATTCAGAGTAATTACTGATATAGATATATATATATATAGATATATATAGATATATATATAGATATATATATATATATATACACACATATATATATATTTCCATTTTATTACCTTCTTTGGTGGTGGTGTCTGGAGATTTTCTCTGAACCTTACAGTCTTTCATGTTTTGCTGAGTTTCTTTAGTGATATATTTGGATTTCTTTCTCTATTCCTTGTAAGTATATTATTGTTTTTTGACACATAGTTACCATTAGATCTATATAAAATCTCCTCTGCAAATTAACAGTCTATATTAAGTTGATGGTCATTGAAGTTTGAGTCCATTCTTTTCTCCTCTCCCTCTCCATGGCCCTACGTTTTAGGTACACATTATAGGTACACGTTTTAGGTACACATATTATATTTAGGTACCCCTTTTTGTGTGTGAGTTCCTCGACTCATTTTTACAGAAAGATTCATTTTTACTGCTTTTGTGTTTCCTGCCTTTCCATTGTCCCTTTTGGTCTCTCTTTTCGACTCAAAGAGTCTCCTCTAATATTTCTTACAGAGCTGATTTGTGGTCACAACTCCTTTAGTTTTTGTTTCATTCTGAATGATAGTGTTCCTGGATGCGATATTCTGGCTGCAGAATTTTCTGATTCAGCACTTTGAATATATCATACCACTGCCTTCTGGCTTGCCACATTTCTGTTGAGAAATCTCCAGCTAGCTTTATTGGCCTTCCCTTCTAAGTCAATGACTTCTTTTGTGTTGCTGCCTTTAAGATACATTTTTGTACTCTTTTTTGAAAACTTAATTATAATATGTCTTGGTGTTGCTCTGCGTTTGTTGATTTTGATGGGAGTCTCTGTGCCTCCTGAATCTGGATGTCTGTTTCCTTCCCCAGATTAGGGAAGTTTTCAGATATTATTTTTTCAAATAAATTTTCTGCCCTTTTTCCTCTCTCTTCTTCTGCTGGGATTCCTATAACACTAATGTTATTACATTTCATGCAGTCACTGAGTTCCGTAGGTCTATTCTCACTTTGCATAATTCTTCTTTCTCTCTTTTTTTCACCTCCCTTGCTTTCTATTGCTTTGTGTTCTAGGTCATTAATTCATTTCTCTGTTTCTTCCAGCCTGCTGTTGATTGCATCAAACATGCTTCCAATCTTGTTTATTGCACTCTTCATCTCCGATTATTTCTTTTTCAATTCTTTATCTCTGTGGTAAGGGCCTCACTGATGTCTTCCATTCTTTTTTCAGGTCCAGTGAGTATCCTTATGATCACTGCTTTAAATTCTCCATCAGGTACGTTACTTATATCCGTTTAGCTTAGATCTCTGGCCATGGCCTTATCTTTTTCTTTCATTTGGAATAGATTCCTGTGTCTTCTCATATGCCTAAGTATCTGGCTGCTTCTGTTATTAGAAAAGCCAGTTGTGTCTTTTGCTCCTGAAAGTAATGGCCTTATGAAGAAGAGATCATGGAATGCCTAGGGCCTGGCAGTTCAGGGACTGTCTTCAGTATGTGCTCCATGCACTGTGCTTTTTTCTGGCTGCTCTATCCTTCAGGCCAGTCCTCTGCAGAGGTTCTCCTATCCTGCTGTTGGCAGTGTTTTGTCCCTAGTCTGAAAGTGGTGAATTTTAACTAGGTGTGCTGCTTATAAAATGAGACCTGTCACCACCTCTTCTAGAACTGGGGCCTTGCAGAACTCTCTGGTCAGGAAATGGACTGTGGGCAGGGGCCTGTGCTGGTCTTCTGGGGAGGCACCCACACACACACACTGGGACTGAGGCAAGCATGACTAGGTAGTGGGGTTCTACCAGAGCACGTGCGGGTGGGACTTGGTATATGCAAGTTAGGCAGCCATTGTCCTCCTACTGTGTGCTCCTTCCTGCAGGTGGCTCTGTGTTTATGCTGAGGGGAAGGAGAGGAGAATGGTGCAGGCCAGCTCCTTTTTTCTCAGAGAAGTGTCTCCATAAACACTGCCTCTCAGGGACAAACTCCAAGAAGAGCAAATATTCTCCTCACTGTGTGTCCAGGTGCTATTCATGACACTGTTTCCATGCTATCCACTGATGGGTTGTTTGCCTGCCTTCTCTCCAGAAGCAGGGCAGTGACCTCCAGGCTCTATCCCAGCCAAACCCTCTGACCCTTAAAACTCCAGGCTTTAAGTCTTGCTGGTTGCAAGAACTCAGGAAATTTGGCATCTTCTGCTTTCCAAGTCAATGGCTATGGGGAAATGTTCCTCTTGTGCCTTCCACTCCACCCCGCCACCCCCAACACACACCATGTTCTCCTCTCTCTCACCCTCAGCTGTACCTAAGGCTCCCTCACCTCCAAGCTGCCATAATTTATTTCTGCCCTAAACCTCATCTCCACACTTCTTACCTTCTTTGATGGGGTCTCTTCTCTCCCTTCAGTTATGGAGTTTGTTCCATCAGTCTTCATACTATTTCTGGGGTATTTAGGATGCTTTGACAGTCATCTAGTTATATTCATGGGACAAGGTGAACCTAGGGTCCTCCTACTCCTCCCCCATCTTCCCATCAATGAACATTTTATATGTCTTCATTTATTCTTCAATTTCTTTGGAATTTTTTTTATAATAGAAGAGAGAGTTCATAAATAGACTAACACTTACATAGTTTTTTTTATAATTACTCACTGAACTAATATGGAAAAGATGTCTTCGAGAAATCGTGCCAGAACAACTAGATATTTGTACAGTGGGGGAAATGAACCTTCATCCTTGTTTCCCACCATTAACAAATGTTAACAGAAAATGGGTCACAGAAGTCAATATAAGAGCTAAAACAATTAATTTTGGGGAAGGAAACAAGAAAGAAAATCTTCATAACATTGGGTTAGGCTAGGCAAGACTTCCTTAAATAGGATACACAAAACACAGTACAAGAAAAATTGATAAAACGGCATTCATAGAGGTTAAAATAGTTTTACCCTCTGAATGACATAGTTAACAAAAGAAAATATCAGAGGCACATGGGTAGCTCAGTCAGTTAGTATCCAACTCTTGATATCAGTTCAGGTCGTGATCTCACAGTGGTGAAATCAAGCCCCACATCAGGTTTTGTGCTGAGCGTACAGTCAAATTAGGATTCTCTCTCTCCCTCTCCCTGCCCTCCCCCACTCTTGCTTTCTCTCTCTCTCTCTCAAAATAAATATATAAACATTTAAAAAAATATCAAGCCACAGAATGGGAGAAAACTTTGCAAGACATATTGGACAAAAGACTTGTATCCAGAATATATAAAGAACATTTAAGAGTCAAAAAGAAAAAAAAAGACAAAACTGGGAGAATATTTGAACAGACATTTCACAAAAGAAGATATACAAATGATCAGTAAGTACATAAAAATGTTCACAATAATTCATTACTAGTGAAATGCAAATTAAAACCATAATGAGATAGCACTGCACACCCACTCAAATGACTAACAATACTAGTGTAGACAAAAATATGGCCAACTGGAATTCACAAACACTGCCGGTAAGAATGCAAATGTAAAATGATACAGTCACCTTAGAAAATGTAGTTAACCAGGGGCACCTGGGTGGCTCACTCATTAAGGGTCTGACTTTAGCTGGGGTCTTGATCTCACAGTTTGTGAGTTCGAGCCCCGCTTCGGGCTCTATGATGACAGCTAGGAGCCTGGAGCCTGCTTCAGATTCTGTGTCTCCTTCTATCTCTGTCCCTCCACTATTTTTGCTCTGTCTCTCTCTCTCTCTCTCTCAAATATAAATAAACATTAAAAAATTGTTTTAAAAAAAAAGAAAATGTAGCTAACTGAAACCAAATTTGTTTTCCAATTCTCCATCCCTGAAAGACTCCAGACTCATTTTTGCAGCATAACTATATACTCAAAAACAAATGCCTATCTCATAAAATAGTTTGGAGAAGGGGGAAAAGAGAGAGCAATCGATTTCCTTTATAAGGGTATTTCATCGAGCCACCAAATTGGACAAGGACCCTGCAAGGAAAGAAAAGTATAACCCAAACTTATTCATGAAGATGCAAAAATTCTTTATGATAATGTTTGCAAATCACATCCAACTATGCCTAAAATGGAATAGACACAGCTCTTGTTCACAAGCAGCTCACAATCCAGGAGGGAGCAAAAATACAATGAGTTAAGTGACACTGAAGATATGAAATGTGACAGTTGGTCAACTGGTCAAATAGAGAACGCAACTGGTTGTTCATCCAAGAACTCTTTACAGGGAGGTAGCCTTTCAACTAGCTTTGGAAGAACAAGTTAGGCAAAGTTAGAAGCTCTTTTCTCAGTGTAAGACTTGGGGTGACATTCCTCATCTCTTGTGATTAGCATCTTTTAACTTCATTATTTACTTGCATATCTGTTTCCTACCCCTGCCCCATAAAACACAGTTTGTACGGGCAATGGTCAATTTATTCACATATTTCTGTAATATTAGCATAAGGCCTCACACTTAGTAGATGTTCAGTAAAGATTTACTGAAGTCTTAGGAAAAAGAATTATTAATCTTCTTATTCCCTATCTGCGTATGGAAGAGTCTTTTGAAGAGAAAGTAAGAAGGAAGAAGCCAGAAGACCTTGGAGCAAGGAAGATTAGAATACATCAGTTATCTCCCCATTGTAGGCCTGAAAATCCAGAGACAAACAAGATGCTGAGATGGAATGAATGTCCAGACAGTGGTAAGAAAAAAATACAGAGGGAATTACTTTAAGGGAAGCGAAAGTTTGTTTCCACAAGCCTGACCTCCATTCATGCCTCTAAAGAGAGCATGGCTAAAGTATTCCTTTGTCCTTTCTCTTTCTTCTAGATGACTAGATTGAGAGGCTGGAGGAAAGACATAGTGGGGGGATGTAGAAGAAATGTCCTGAGGAAAGACAATCTTGTCACTGAACTCTAAGACTTAAGTGACTCCCATTTCTTAACTCCACCCCAAACTCATCATCATCCAATCTCCTAGTAAGTTTCACAGAAAAAAATCCAAAGGTAGTTATTTCAGGCAGAGGTTAACCATGCCCCATCTTGCCCATGGGACTATACATAAACCAAACATATAAAACAAACATAAAAGGAAAATCCTAGGACCTGTAACGCAAATGCAAGTGAGGTGATGTTGATTTATTTATGGTACAAATGTCAGGAAAATATCATAGATTATAGTGTAGCAAATTGTTCAGATATCTGAACCTAGATTGTGTGGTTTGCTGAGCAGCAGAATTACTGTTTTTCCTCTATCAGGAAGTTGTTTCAGGGAGTTGATGGGTCAAAGGTTGCTGAGTGCCATAGATAAACTTTACACTGTTTCTTGGGTACAATTTATACCTGGTGAATTCCTCACCTGACCACCAGTCATCCTTACCACATTGAACACATTTCCTATAAGAAACCTAAGGGGAATGTCAAGCAGCCTAATAAACTCAAATATATCTCTTATCTCTGCAATTCTCTTAGTCATCCTTTGAATGATTTATAAATCCTATGAGTAACCTGTTGGGATGAGCACTGGGTGTTGTATGGAAACCAATTTGACAATAAATTATATTTCATATAAAAATAAATAAATGAATAAATAAATAAATAAATAAACAATAAATCCTGTGAGTAGAGCTGACTGTGAGCTTCATTTTTGCCAGTTCTCATAGATGTACTCCTTAAGACATGATTTCTAAAGTTTCAGATATGAAAGCCTGTGCTCTTTCTACTATGCTGCACTAACTCTAGGCTGGAAAGGAAAAAGGACATTGGAATAAAGCACTATAATGAGGAGTACAACTCCTTTTTTGGGTGGTTGATATTTGACTGCTAACAACTTTTTAAACTCCTCTTTCATTCTTCCCCTTGTATCCACATCTGGGTTAACTAATGAGAAAGCCCGGATGTTCCCATATTTAGCATCAGCACAAATGCAAACCACACACACCCTTCCCAAAGTACATGAAGTTTTACCCAGCCCCACCCCTCACCACAATAAAAACCCAGTCCACTTCCTTTCCTTGCTCTTCAGACATTTCAGACGTCCTCGAAAGTTCTTCCCTATTCTCCACAGAGACCTCAATTATGTAAGTAATGAACGTTTTCATTCAATGTGTGTGTGTGTGTGTGTGTGTGTGTGTGTGTGAGAGAGAGAGAGAGAGAGACAGAGACAGAGAGAGAGAGAGAGGGAGGGAGGGAGGGAGGGAGGGAGGGAGAAGGAGAGGGAGGGAGGAAAGGAGAGAGGGAGAAACATGTTATCAGTCATAACATCCAAACCAGATTTTGGAGGGGAAGTCCATCTGTGTGTGCTGATAGCCATACCAAGCATCCTAGGAAAATCTATTTATTCTAGCCTCTAGGACTCATAGAAGCATCCTTACCTCTTTCCAAACTTCCTTCTTTGTCATTTGGGGGGAAAAGATCACAGAATCTTAATTGTGCCGATTTATTCCACAAACATTCACAGACTTCACATTACAGGAGAGTAGTTAACAGCACAGGTGGGGGTCTAGGATTTCCTAAGCTGAATCCTGGCTATGTGGTCCGGACAAGTCATTTAACTTCTCTGTGTCTGATCTTTTCTTCCATTTCCAAAATAACACTATCTAGGAGTGGTGTTCAAAATGGTAAATGGAAAGGCAGAAGCACTGAACATTCTGGGTGGAGTCTGGCTCTCTATAGCACCCAGAATTAGCCTTTTAGGTGCTGTTGGATTGTGGGGAAGGGTATGCAGTCTGGATGACCAGGACAGCAAAGACACCCTTGAAGCAGCAGCTGTTTACCACTCAGTATGAAAGTATTTCAACATTTTCATAACCAGCGAGCTGAATGTGCACCAGTTTAGTTGATGATAATAACAACAATAACAGCAGCAGCAGCACTTACTTCAAAGGATTGTTGTAGAAATTACAATTAAGAACATTAATCCCAATGCTTAGTATCCCACAGTTAGCAAGGAATTAAAAATATATGAACTATTATTACTATATTACTGGGCTCTCCTCTAGGTATAACACAGCACACACAGACAGAAATAAACCTCTGTAAGGGAGAATATGATTTAAAAAAATATGATTTAGCTAGTTTTGTCAATGATTGACAACAAAGTCATATTTCTCATAATCAAGTAAGGTCTGCCATAACCAGCTATTCTTATTTAATAACAGATCAAATATCCATGAAAGTTTTCATAGATATCCAAATTCTTTGACATTCTTCACATCAAGAAGTAGGGTCTCTGTCTTCTCCTCCTGAAACTGAGCAGGCTTTGTGATTACCTCAACCACAGAGCACTGCAGAAGTGACACTATACAGTCCATTGCTAGGTCATAAAAATGCCATGTATTTTCCACCTTGTTTGCTAGGAACACTATCTTATGGGGTCTTTAGCCACCATAAAAGAAGCCCAACTACAATAAAGTTACCATCTAGGAGACAACATGAAGAGATCACACAGAGAAAGGGGGCAAAAAGAAATAGGACAAAGTCTATATTACACAACTATTTATATAAATTAATAATATATACTCATGTAAAAAAAGGACTATACATTTTACCAGTATACTTACATGGCCACACATATTACCATACATATCAAACCCATTAAAGTGGGTGTCTATGAAGGAAATGAGAATAAAAGTGGAGATGGAAATAAAAGGGAATAAACAAATAAGAGGATGTGGTAAAACTGAAATCTCCATTACATGGCTGGTAAAAATGTAAAACAGTGCAATGGCTGTGAAAAACAGGAAGCTCTTCAAAAAGTTAAACACAGAATTGCCATATGACCCAGCCTTTCCACTTCTAGATTTCAATTCCAAGAGACGTTCACACAAAAACTTGTAAACAAATTGATCATGGCAGCATTATTCACAATAGCCAAAAAGCAAAAATAACCCAAATGTCCATCAACTGATGAATGGATAAACAAATGTGGTAGACCCGTACAATAGAATGTCATTCAGCCATAAAACAGAATGAAGTACTGATGCATGCTACAACATGGATGAACCCTGGAAAAAACATGCTAAATGAAAGAAGGTAAACACAAAAGGCCACATATTGTATGATTCTACTTATATGAAATGTTCAGAATGGGCAAATTCATGGAGATAGAAAGTACATTAGTGATCTCTACTTTAGTGAGGAGGGGAAATGAGGAGGTACTGTTGAATGGAGATGAAGTTTCTTTGGGGTGATAAAAATGTTCTGGATTTAGATAGATGATTGACAGATAGAGATGAAAGAAAGAAAGAAAGAAAGAAAGAAAGAAAGAAAGAAAGAAAGAAAGAAAGAAAAGCAAGAAAGGAAGGAAGAAAGAAAAAATTGTCTCCTATTCATTGGATTGTCTCTTCACTCTTCTGGTAGTGTCCTTTGATGTACAACATTGTGAACATAGTAAAAACTTTTGAATTATACACTTTAAAATGGATAAAAAATGGTGAATGTTATGTTATGTGAATTTATCTCAATACATTTATTAGGATTTATCAGTACATATACTAAAATTGTAATAATACAGAGATTAGCGTGGCCTGTGGGCAAATTCATGAAGTGTCTTACATTTTTCTGTTTCTGGTCAAGAGCCATATTCACTAGTTGGCCCAATATTGTAAAATCATATGAGTCCTCCTCTCCAACTAGAAATATGAGTCATCCACAGCTTCTGCCCTGGTTGCATACATTTGTCTAATCTCAAGCAACAAAATCATTGTTTAACTAAAAAAAAAATTCAACACAGATTCATAATAAAGTTAGCACACTGACAATACAATGAAAGTTGTTTAATCGGGAACATCTCCCACAAATATATAGGAAATATCATATTTAATGGTGAAATGTTAAAAATATTCTCTTTAAAGTCAAGAACATTAAAATATACCCTGTATCCAAGTTCTTGTTCCACATTTAATTACAGCTCCAGTGATCACAGTAAGATAACAATTACAACATGAAGGATTAAAAGATAAGAAATAAAATGTCTAGGGGCACCTGGGTGGCTCAGTCAGTTAAGCGTCTGACTCTGGCTCAGGTCATGATCTCACAGTTCGTGGGTTCGAGCCCCATGTCAGGCTCTGTGCTGATAGCTCAGAGCCTAGAACCTGCTTCAGATTCTGTGTTTCCCTTTCTCTCTGCCCCTCCCCCACTCATTCATTTTCTCTCTCTCTCTCTCAAAAATAAATAAACATTAAAAAAATAAAGTTTTTAAAAGAAATAAAATGTCTATTATCAGCGGACAGTATGACTACCTGCCTAAAGAATTCCATAACATCTATAACCACATTGTTATGATTAACAGAAGGGTCAACAAGTTTGTTAGGAGAAAATCCTGATGAAAAAGTATAAACCTAGCCTAAGAAATTGGTGTTAACAGAATGACATGGAAGACACTTGTCACAAATACTCCATAATTAAATTCACAGGGTTTTCAGAGAATCCATAAATCATTTTGAAGATTCCAGCCAGTCTGCTCAAGGTCAGGCTGTCTAGATTTACCTCTTTGCTCGCTAAAAGTTAATTTGCTTATCAATGAAAAAAAGAGCAAGACTTAAGTGATCCCAGACTTTTACAAATCTGTTTTTGCAGTTTGTTCACTGACAACAGTCTACTCGTTGTATCTATCACATATGAGTACATTAGCATGTGAATATATAACTAAATATCACCTATATTATTCTTTCATGTCTGTATAGAAGCTAAATTTACAAAATTGTATGCCTGCAAGAAACCATACAGAATGTAGTTTTTATTTTTATTTATTTTTATATGAAATTTATTGTCAAACTGTTTTCCATACAACACCCAGGGCTCATCCCAACAGGTGCCCTCCTCAATGCTCATCACCCACTTTCCCCTCCCCCCTAACCCCCATCAACCTTCAGTTTGTTCTCAGTATTTAAGGATTTCTTATGGTTTGCCTCCTTCCCTCTCTATAACTTTTTTTTCCCTCTTCCCCTCCCCCCCGGTCTTCTGTTGAGTTTCTCTGGATCCACATATGAGTGAAAACATATGGTATCTGTCTTTCTCTGTGTGACTTAGCTTACTTAGCATAACACTCTCCAGTTCCATCCACGTTGCTACAAATGGCCAGATTTCAAGAACGTAGTTTTTTAAAAAAGAGAAGCAAACCAAGAAACAGACTCTTAACTATAGAGAACAAACTGATATACTGGAGGGGAGGTGGGTGGGGGGATGAGTTAAATAGGGGATGGGGATTAAGGAGGGCACTTGTGGTGGTGGGCACTGGGTGTTGTATGTAAATAATGAATCACTAAATTCTACACCTGAAACTAATATTACACTATATGTTAACTAATTGGAATTTACATAAAAATTTGCAGAAAAAAATAAATATATATGTAGAAGCATTAAAAAAGGAATGTAATTTTAAAACCATGTCATTAACACTAATAATAGAATAATAAAGAATCTAAGAGTAAATCTACTGCAAGTGTATAAGAACTTCACCAAAGAAAGTTATGGAACTTTATTGAAGCACATAAAGAAACACCTAAATAATAGAGAAACAAACCATATTTGTAAAGACAAGTCTCAATAATGATGGCATTTGCCCCCCCCAAAAAATTCTCAAACTCAATGTAATTATAGACAAAAGCTTAACAAGGTTAAAAGTTTACCTTAAAATAATATGAAAATCTATCTAAAAAGTCAAAAGTAACCAACACTACTAGAAGAAAAAAAAATAAAGGGGAGGTACTTGCACTCTTCATATCTGATTGATTCTTTTTTAACTCTTTTATCTCTGTGGTAAGGTTTCACTGATGTCTTCCATTCTTTTCTCAAGTCCAGTGAGATTACTGCTTCAAATTCTCCATCAGATATGTTACTTATATTTGTTTCACTTAGATCTCTGGCTGTGACCTTATCTTGTTCTTTCATTTGTGATAAAACCCTTTGTTGTTTTTGTGTTTTATCTAAGCTAGTTATTTCTCCTGCTCCTGAAAGTAATGGCTTTATGAAGAAGAGGTCATGCAGTGCCCAGGACCCAGTGCTTTAGGGAGTGTCTCCGGTGTGTGCTGCATGCTCTGTGCTGTTGTGTTTCTCTGCTCTATCCTTCAGGCCAGTCCTCTGCAGAGGCTCTCCTTGTCTGCTGTGGGCAATGTTTCACCTCTGGTCTGAACGTGGTGAGTTTTAACTAGGTGTCTGGTCTGCTTATGAAATGAGACCTGTCACCACCTCTTCTGGAACTGAAGCCCTGCAAAACTCTGAGAGATGTAGTGTGCACAGGGGTTTGTGCTGCTCTTCTAGTGGAAGGGCTCATCATGCTGCCATTGAGGCAAGCATGAATGAGAAGGGCAGTTCTACTGGAGCACAGAGGATGGGGCTTGGTGGATAGAGTTAGGCAGCCAGTGTCCATGCTCTGTGTACTGCTTCCTGTAGGTGGCTCTGTATTTATGCTGATGGACAGGGGAGGGAAATGATGCCAGGCAGCTCCTTTTTTCTTAGAGAAATGTCTCCATGAAAGCTGTCTTTCAGGAAAATACTTCAAGTAGAGTAAATAATCTCCCCACTGTGTGCTCCAGGTGCTGTTCACCTCGCTCCTTCCACTCTATCTGTCCCTGGGTTGTTTGCCTGCCTTCTGTCCAGGAGCAGCACAGTGCCCTTCACACTCTACCCCAGCCAAGCCCCCTGACTTTTAAAACTCCAGGCTTTAAGCCTTACTTGTTGCAAGAACTCACAAAATCCAGCCCCTCTCACTTTCCAAGCCAATGGCCATGGGGAAATATTCTCCTTGTGCATTCCCCACTGTGTGCTCCTCTCTCTCTCTCCCCCCACCCCCCCGGCCTTCTCTGTAACCATGTCTCCCTCCACTCTGCAACAGCCAGGGCCCATTTCTCCCCTAAACCACATCTCCATACTTCCTACTTTCTTCAGTGTGGTCTTTTCTCTTCCTTTCATTGAGGAGTTTATTCTGTCAGTCTTCGTGTCAATTTCTGGGGTATTTAGGATAACTTGATAGTCATCTAGTTGTGTTCATGGGCAAGGCAAGCCTAGAGTCCTTCTATTCTGCCATCTTGTTTCCCCTATCTGGTACTTTCTTATACTTTTTATCTCCTTGTTGAAGTTCTCACTGTGTTCATCCATTTTTCTCCTCAGTCTGATGAGCATATGTATGACCATTACTTTTAACTTTTTACCAGGTAAATTATGTATCTGTCTCATTAAAGTTTTTTCCGGAGGTTTTACCTTATTCCTTCATTTGGAACTTATTCATTTATTTCTTCATTTTTCTTGATTCTCTATGTTGGTTTCTATATAGTAGATGAATCAACTATCTCTCCCAGTTTTGAAGGAATGGCCTCAGGTTAGAGGTGAGCCTTGTTGTTCAACCCTTCCTCAGGCCTTTGTTGTCTCTCAAACCTTTGTGCTTGTCCAAGTAATCTATTATATTTTTAATAGTTTCCAGTAGTTGAAGACGTGCCAAGACCTGTCACTGTTCCTAAAGGGATGATCTAAACACCTAAATTCAGGATTTTTAGAAGCCAAACTTTCATACAGCAGATTTTAAAAGAATGCAAATATATACAGTTCTGTAGAATCACAAATATAGGCCCCACTTGCCAGATAATCTAGTGGTGTCCCCAGGGTGCCAGTCTGAACAATTGGGGCTCCAGATGAGTATGTAACATTTTTTCTTGGAAATACCAGCAAGCTGGAGCAAGGCAGAGGGAAAGCCCCAATATGGCATCCACAACCTATATTCCTTGAGAGAAGCTCCACAGTTCACTAAATGTGTGCCAAACCTGAAGCCTGCCCCTCAGGCCAAACTTAAGGACAAGTAAGAAGCCTCCTTCACAGAAATACTGGGGAGTGGGTGGAGTACACCTCAGGCTGCTATCTGAATACAGTCCCGGGGTGGTAGCCTATCAAGAATCACCTTTCTGATTGCCACAGTCCCATGGAACTCCTGGCCACCAGAGCAAGGTAATCAAGGGACCCTGTGGAGCATGGCAGGAGAGCACAACAATAGCTCCTGACCTCCATGTTTTTTGGAAAGGATTACAGCCAGCTCTTAGGTGCATGTTTCATTAGAAGTCTGATCCTCAGGCTACAGCCATGATGATTAGCTAACAGGCCTCCTTCACAGAAAGACTGAGCTCCTAGGTCTGTGGCCTCTTGCTGTGCCCTAGGGGTAACAGGGGTTTAAAAACCCTTTCTCCTTTGATTATAGTCCTTTGGGACCAACAAGCATAAGCTCCACTGGCTTCCAGAGCCAGGTGATGTAAAGCTGTCCTCTGGCAACAGCCACAAAAATCAGGGTGCTGGCTAGGGGTATGAGCTCCCTTCTGGGTGACATTGACTACCACAATCCCATGAGACCAGGGCCTGAAGCTCCCCTTGACTCCAGACACAGGTAGTCAAGAGGCATCCCCTGAGAAAAACTGCCACAAAGATTGGGGGACCAGAAATATATAAAATCCCCCTTCCAGGAGATACTGGTGCTCTGGAACACAGTAAAGAGAGAGTGCAAAGATGGTGCCCACCAGTCTCCATCCCCTGAATGTGTTCCAGCAGGTTCCCAAGTATGTGAGTTAAATTAGATGCCCACCCCTTAAGCCAATGCTTTAATATGAGCAGGTGAGTCTCCTTCACTTTAAGCCTGGACATGGTCAGCTATTTCTGAGCAGGACCCTAGGGCAGGTAACTCTGAGTGTGTGGGCCTTTTATTAGTTGTGCCCCAGAGCACTACAACTTTGTGGGTCTCAGCTCACAAGTCTAATTGGTTTTCAAAGTTAGATGTATTTGGGGGTTCATTTCTCAAGGGCAGGTCTAAAAGTTGAGGTGCCTGTGATGGGTTCAACCACTTCACTCTTCAAGGGAAGCTCTGGTTTTGAGGTTTTTCTTTTCCCATTTCTGGTTTGTCACAACAGGGGTAGAGATTATGGCAAAACTGTGTCCCAGCCTTTCCTCCCCACTTCAGTGTGGTTTTCTTCTTTTTGCCCATTGTGTAGTCATCACTCAGCCAACCTCGGTTTTTTTAAGAGGAAATTATTCCATATGTAGCTATAAAATTCAGTGTGTCCATGGAAGGAGGTAAGTTCAGGCTCTTCCTATGCTGTCATCTTGAACTGGAGATGAGTGTATAAGCTCTTTTCTGGGAGATACCAGTGAATTGGAACAAGGCAGAGGGAGAGTGCCAAGATGGTGTCCACAGCCTACATTCCACAAAAGCAGCTCCACAGTCCACTAGATATATGACAAACCTAAAGGGTGACCCTCAGCCTTGCTCAAGACAAACAGACTGGTATCCTTCACAGAAAGAATGAGAGTTGACATGAGGTTGAGAAATGAAACCCAGTCCTTTCTCAGTATTGGGGGTTGACCTACGTAACAGGAGCCAGCTGTATGGTGGAATGAATTTGCTTGTAAATCTGATTTTGAGGTCATGGGATTTCTTCACCCTCTTCACTAGTTTATACAACATTTACTGAGATCTTACCATATACAGAAAATGTGCTCATACCATGAAAGAATCTGAAGTGGATCAAACACACTCTGTCATCCATCTATATACTCATAGCATAGCAATAGAGAAGACATAAGCACTGAAACAAGACTCAGCAGAAGAGTGCAAAAAAAAATCCGCTAAGAACTGTAACATGGTAGCACTCATATAGAAATTCTCACAGATTCAAATTAAACACAAGGGAACACCGCACCTAGAGACATTTCCCTTGATGCCCCTTGTTCTCATAGAGTTGATCTTAAAACCAATTATGTGCTGGGGAGAAAATAACTCCTATTTGAATGTTTCTTCAGGCCAAGAAACTTATAATATAACCTATATCAATCTATTGTCATTAATGTAATGTGAGGTAGTACTACCAGAACAACTTCTTTCCATTACTCAGCTCCTTCTCACTGCTTAGGTCACCCTCCTCTCACCCAAGATTTTAGTAAATGTAGCTAGTTACTGTTGGTTCTTGGACCCAAATTTGTCTGTAACTGATATCAAAACTCTTGCTTATTAGAAAACAAAACACTTTCCATGGGATTTACATTTGAGGGAAAACTGTCAGCAATAACGTTACTAAAAAGTTCTAATATAAAAGATAGAGAACAGTGAAATTCTCTCCTTCTCACCATAAACACACAATATGTGTTTAACAGTTTAAGCTCGCTTTAGTGTTGAATCATCCAAATGAGCCAACACAATGTTAGGAATGTTGTTAATTTTCAACTCAACAACTGTAGAAAAACAACTTTAGCAAAAAAAAAAAGTCTTTTACAGGAAATAAAAACTAAATCTAACATAAAGGTCTTTCACAGAAAATAAAAGTAACAAGTTTTATTACAACTGCTTCTCTCTCTGTCCTTGAGTGACTTGTGAACTGGAACAGTAAAGCAGTTAAAGCACTTTTCCTGAGGAAGAAACTCTAAAGTGCCCATATCTTTTCTCCCTAATTCTTTACCTATCCTGTTTCTGCTATGTTTATTATCATGCGTTTACCGCCCCCCACCATTGGTACACACACACATACACATCAACTTTAGTCTTCTATTTACAGTAATTTTAAATTCTTTTAATGTTTATTTATTTTTGAGAGAGACAGAGTCTGAATGGGAGAGGGGCAAAGAGAAAGGGAGACAAAAATCTGAAGCAGGCTCCAGGTTCCCAGCTGTCATCAAAGATCCTGACACAGGGCTCAAACTCACAAACCGCAAGATCATGACCCTAGCCAAAGTCAGATACTTAACCAACTGAGCCACCCAGGTGCCCGTATTTGCAGTAATTTTTAAACCCAGGATCTCTCTCTCTCTCTCTCTCTCTCTCTTTCTCTCTCTCTCTCTCTCTCTCTCTCTCTCTCTCTCTCTCTCTCTCTCACACACACACACACACACACACACACAGACACCAGGCATCACAATATAAACAAAAAAATAAACAGGATTCCTTTTAATCAGCTGGATTTTTTATTTTACAAACTTGATATGTTACATTTTGTAAATTTAAGGTGTACAGTGTATTACCTGATTCATTTATATATTGTAATATGATTGCCATTCAATATTATGTATAAATACATTTATACATCATTGTATCACAATATTATTATCTATATTCATTATACTATGCATTAGATCTCTATGGCTTATTTATCAGTCATTACAAGTTTGTATTCTTAAATAGCATCAGTTTTATTCCCCCATGCCAGCTATCACCAGATAACCATTTTACTCTGTTTTTTTGGTAGGTTTGACTTTTTTTGATTCAACATATAAGCGATATCATAAATACTAGTCTTTCTCTGACTTATCTCACTTAGCATAATGTGCTCAAGGTCCATTCATGTTGTTGCAAATGGCAGGATAACCTCCTTTCTTGTGACTTAATAATATTCCATTACAAATATACACCACAGCTTTTGTATCCATCATTCATTGATGGATATTTGGGTTGTTTGCATATCTTGACCAGTGGGAATAATGTTGCGATAAACACGAGTGTGCCTATATCTCATCAAGATCTTGTTTTCATTTCCTTTGGGTACATACCCAAAAGTGGAATTGCTGGATCGTATAGGTCTATTTTCAATTTTTTGAAAAACCTCCATATTATTTTCCACAATAGTAAGACTAATTCCCAGCAGTAGTGTATAGGGATTCCCTTTTAACCCTATCCCTGCTAGCAATTGTCATGCCTTCTTGAAGATAGCCATTCCAATAAATGTGAAGTGATATTTCACTATGGCTTTTATTTGCATCTCACTCATGATCAGTGATGCTGAACATCTTTTTATGTGTCCATTTGCCATTTTGATGTTCTCTTTGAAAAAATATCTATTTAGTTCTTCTGCCCATTTTTTATCTGGATTGTTTGTTCTTTTGTTGTGTTAGTTCTTTACACATTTTGGATATTAACCCCTTATCCAACATATGGTTTGCAAAATTTCTCTCATTCTGCATGCTGCGATTTCATTTTGTTAATTGTTTCTTTCATTGCGTAGAATTTTTGCTATTGTTGGTGCTTTGGCCTCATTCCCACAAAAACCATTCCCAAGACCAATTTCAATGAGTTTCTTCTCTATACTTTCTTCTAGGGTTTTAAGGTATCAGAGCTTATGTTTAAGTAATCCATCTCAAGTTAATTTTTGTCAGTGGTGTGAGATAGGAGACCAATTCCATCATTCTACATGCGTTTCTCCAGTTTTCTCAGGAGCATTTGTTGAAGAAACTATCCTTCCCACCATTGAATGTTCTTGGCTCCATTGCCAAATATTATTTGAGTATATATGCCATGATATAATTCTAGGATCTCTATTCTGTTCCTTTGGTCTATTTATTTTTACACTAGAGCTACATTGTTTTTTATTGCTATGACTTTGTAGTATAGTTAAAATCACGAAGTGTGATACCTCCAGATTTGTTCTTTTTTTCTTCAGGATTTCTTGAGCTATTCAGGGTCTTTTGTGGTTCCACCACAAATTTTAGGATTATTTCCTCTTATTCTGTAAAGAATACCTTTGGCATTTTGATAAGGATTACATTAAATCTGTAGATAGCTTTGAATAGATTGGCCATTTTAACCATATTTATTCTTAGGATTCATGAGCATGAGATGTCTTTCCATTTGTTTTATGTCTCTTTCAATTTCTTTCAGCCAAGCCTTCTAGTTTCCATTATACAGATCTTTCACATCCTTAGTTTAATTTATGCCTAAGTATTGTATTGTTTTTGAAGTTATTGTGATTGGGATAATTTTCTTTATTTTTTTTTTGAAGTTTTTATTTAAACTCCAGTTAGTTAACATACAAGTGTAGAATTTAGTGATTCATCACTTACATACAACACCCAGTGTTCATTACAACTGCCCTCAAAACCTATCCCCCACCTACCTCCCTACAGTAACCCTCAGTTTGTTCCCTACAAATAGTTAAGAATCAGTTTCCTGGTTTGCCTCGTTTTCCCCTATGTTCACTTTTTATGTTCCTTAAATTCCACATATGAGTAAAATCATATGGTATTAGCTTTAATTGACTTACTTATTTTGCTTAGCATAATATTCCCCAGCTCTACTCATGTCGTTGCAAATGGCAAGATCTCATTCTTTTTTATGGCTAATTGGCTAATATTCTGTGTGTGTGTGTGTGTGTGTGTGTGTGTGTGTGTGTGTGTGTGGTGTGTACTCACCACATCTTCCTTATTCATCCATCAGTCAATGGACATTTGAACTGTTTCCATAATTTGGCTAGTGTTGACAATGCTGCTATAAACATCGAGGTGCATGTATCTGTTCAAATCAGTATTTTTGTATCCTGTGGGTAAATATCTAGTAGTGCGATCTAGCAGTAGTGTGGGTAAATATCTAGTAGCTAGATCATAGGGTAGTTCTATTTTTAACTTTTTGAGGGATTCTCCATGCTGTTTTCCAGAGTGGCTGCACCAGTTTGCGTTCCCACCAACAGTGTAAGAGGGTTCCCTTTTCTCCCCATCTTCACCAACACCTGTTGTATCCCATGCTGTTAATTTTACCCATTGTGACAGGTGTGAGGTGATATCTCACTGTAGTTTTGATCTGCATTTCCCTGATAATGAATGATGTTGGGCATCTTCTCACGTGTCTGTTGGCCATCTGTTTGTCTTCTTTGGAAAAATGTCTATTCGTGTCTTCTGCCCATTTTTTAAACTGGATTATTTGGTTTATGGGTGTTGAGTTTTATAACTTCTTTATATACTTTGGATACCAACCCTTTATCAGATATGTCATTTGCAAATATCTTACCCCAGTCCATAGGTTGCCTTTTAGTGTTGTTGCTTGTTTCCTTCATTGTGAAGAAGCTCTTTATCTAGATGAAGTTCCAATAGTTCATTTTTGATTTTCTTTCCTTGGCCTCAGGAGACATATCCAGAAAGAAGTTGCTATGGCCGATGTCAAAGAGATTGCTGCCTGTGTTCTCCTCTAGGAATTTGATGGCTTTCTGTCTCACATTTAGGTATTTAATCCATTTTGAATTTATTTTTATGTATTGTGTAACAAGTGGTCCAGTTTCATTCTTTTGCATGTTGTTTTCTAGTTTTCCCAACACCATTTGTTGAAGATTTTCCCCTTGTATATTTATTCCTCCTTTGTTAAAGATAATTTTCGGTTTATATCTGGGTTTACTATTCTCTTGCATTGATGTATGTGTCTTTTTTGTGCCAGCACCATACTGTCTTGATCACTATAGCTTTGTAATATAAATTGAAGTCCAGAATTGTGATGCTACCAGCTTTGCTTTTCTCTTTCAAGACTGCTTTGACTGTTTGGGGTTTTTTGTTGCTTCATACAAATTTTAGGATAGTTTGCTCTACCTCTGTGAAAAATGCTTATGGTATATTGATAGGGATTGCATTAAATGTGTAGATTGTTTTGGGTAGTACAGACAATTTACCAGTATTTGTTCTTCCAATCCATGAGCTTGGAATGTTTTTCCATTTCTTTCTGTCTTCTTCAATTTCTTTTTTGTTTGTTTGATGTTTGCTGTTGTTTTTTGTTTTTTAAGTAGGCTCCATGCTCAGCATGGAGTCCAAAGTGAGGCTTGAGCTCATGACCCTGAGATCAAGACCTGAGCTAAGATCAAGAGCCAGACACTTAACTAACTGAGCCACCCAGGAGGCCCCTCTTCAATTTCTTTCATTAGTGTTTTATAATTTTCAGAGTATAGATCTTTTACCACTTTGGTTAGGTTTATTTGTAGGTATCTTACAGGTTTTGGTGCAATTGTAAGTGGAAATGATTCCTTGATTCCTCTTCCTGCTGTTTCATTATTGGTGTATAGAAATGCAACCGATTTCTGTACGTTGATTTTGTACCCTGAAACTTTAGTGAATTTGTGTGGGTATTTTTTGGTGGAGTCTTAAGGGTTTTCTATATCATATCATCTATAAATATCATATCATCTATAAATACTGAAAGTTTTACTTTTTCCTTGTCAATTTAGATACAATATTATTACTTCTTGTTGTCTAATTACTGAGGCTAGGACCTCTAGTACTGTGTTTAACAACAGTGGTGAGAGTGGACAACCCTGTCTTATTCATAACCATAAGGAAAAGCTCCACTTTTTCCTCACTGAGGATAATAATAGCTGTGGTTTTTTCACAAGGCCTTTATTATGTTGAGGTATTTTCCTCCACCACTACTTTGTTGAAGGTTTTTATCATGAATGGATGTTGTACTTTGTGAAATGCTTTTTCTGCATCTACTGAGAGGATCATATGGTTCTTATTAATGTACTGTATCATGTTAATTGATTTGTAAATATTAAACAACCTTGGAGCCCAGGAATAAATCCCACTTGATCGTGGTGAATGATTCTTTTAATATACTATTGAATTTGATTTGCTAGTACTTGTTGACAATTTTTGCATCCATGTTCATCAGGGATATTGGCCTGTAATTCGCTTTTATACTGGAGTCCTTGTCAAGATAATGCTGGCTTCCTAGAATGAGTTTGATAGTTTTCCTCCCATTCTCTTTTTTCGAACAGCTTAAGAAGAATAGATATTAACTCTTCTTTAAATGTTTGGGACAATTTCCCTGTGAAGCCATCTGGTCCTGGAATTCTGTTCCTTGGGAGATTTTTAATTACTGATTTAATTTCTTTGGTGGTTATCAGTCTGTTCAAGTCTTCTATATCTTCCTGTTTCAGTTTTGGTAGTTTATATGTGTCTGGAAATTAATCCATTCCTTTCAGATTGTCCAATATGAGGGCATACGATTTTTAATACATTCTCTTATAATTGTTTATATTTCTGTGGTATTGTTTGTTATTTCTCCTCTCTCATTTGTGCTTTTATTTGTTTGGTTCCTTTCTCTTTTCTTTTGGGATAAGTCTGATAGAGGTTCATCAATTTTATTATTTCTTTTTTTCTTGTATTTATTTTTGAGAGAGAGAGAGTGCGAGTGAGCGCAAGCGGGGAAGAGGCAGAGAGAGGAAGACACAATCTGAAGCAGGCTCCAGGCTCTGAGCTGTCAGCACAGAGCCTGATGCAGGGCTCGAACTCACAAACCACGAGATCATGACCTGAGCTGAAGTCGAATGCTTAACTGACTGAGCCACGCAGGCACCCCCAACTGCATCCTCATTAGTTGGTTAGTTAGTTCGTTCATTAGTTAGAGTTTTTGGCAAGTTGACACTCCTCTTTATCACAATTCTTCTCCATTTGATTTTTTTAAGTCTAATTTCCTGAACCTAAAGTCAGTTAATATTTGATTTTGTCTCACTTATATACCAGTCACTAGGTTAAACTACAGAATAATCACAACAAATGCAAAAGTTTCTTATTACAGCCAGTGTTTCCACAAACCTTGGCACCCTTCTTTACTATTTCCTTGTGTCTTTCCAATACCCCTTCCATAGCTGGGGGAACAGAATTCTTTCCCAGTCCCCACACTAACCCAACCCGGTTCCATCTCATCACTCTCAGGATTCTGTCTTTCCGACCATACCACAGAGAAATTAAAAGCCTCAACATAAATAAATTAAACCACTCACCTCTCTGACCACACATACCTACAAACCTGTAGCAATCTATCCTTTCCTCACAGGGAAGAGTTGTCTTTAAAAAAAAATTGGGGCGCCTGGGTGGCTCAGTCGGTTAAGCATCCGACTTCCGCTCAGGTTATGATCTCGCGGTCCGTGAGTTCGAGCCCCGCGTCGGGCTCTGTGCTGACCGCTCAGAGCCTGGAGCCTGTTTCAGATTCTGTGTGTGTGTGTCTCTCTCTCTGACCCTCCCACGTTCATGCTCTGTCTCTGTCTCAAAAATAAATAAACATTAAAAAAAATTTTTTTAAATAAAAAAAATTGTCTTAGCTATAATAAGGGTATTCCCTGTGCTCAAAACTTCACATACTTCTTCTTTGGCTATTTCTCTAACAATTATAACTTCTTTTCTCCCTTTATCTTCCCTATCTCCTATACTATTGGTTTTCTTTCTAATAAAAGAATAAATATATTTATCATCTTACCCTTCACTCTAAGCTTCTCCATGTAGTGTGCTTTTCATCTCTTCGATGAATCTGTTCTGCACAATTCAAAACCACCTTTCAATGGCCAAACTTACTGATTTTGCTTTTGGTTATCTTGCTTGATCTCTCAGTCACAATTAAAACTATGGATACTCTTGAAGATGTATTCTCCCTTGCTTTCTCTTATTCCTTTTTTTTCTCTAATGACATCCTTTCCTTTATCATCTTTTTCCTTCTGCTCATCATTTAATATTGACATTTCCCTCACTTCTTCACTTTCTGAGTCTACACTCTCTGCATGACCTCATTTCTTCTGACTTTGGCTATCATTTAACTGTTGATGACTTCTAAATCTCCATAAGCAACTGAGGTTTTTTTTTTTTCAGAGTTCTGATTTACACATCAAACATCTTACAGGACCTCACTGACAATTTCCTTACATATATAATAGAAATAATGATGATGATGGTAGTATAAGTTTTCAGAACAACTTGGTTTGAATCTGAGTTCTATGAATTAATATATAGATCTTCTTGAGTAAGTAATTTCAGTTACACAAACCTCAGTTTCCACATCTATAAAATGAGGATATTAGTATCTAATTTCTCCATTTGCTGTAAGAATTAAATGTAATAACTTATATAAACAGTTATTATTTGGTATATGACAAGTATTAATTATCTGTAATAATAACAAATAAATATTACTTAACGCACAAATATGAACCAGTCACTCTACACACATTTTCTCATTTAACTTTCAATTTAGGACAACAAAAATTGAAACTATTATACTCCTCTGTTTTTTCCGTAATTTATTTTCTACATAAATACTCCCTTTCTTTCTTATATTGACACAAATACTAAGACAGTCTCTCAGGCTGAAAAGGGGAGACATTTCTCTCCCTTCCTTTCCTTTCTACCTACTAGACAGGTGAAATAGTCACTAGATTGTATCTCAGATCTCAAATTTCTCTCCTCCTCTCTATTCCCAGTTATCATCAACCTATTTTCTGACCCTATACTTTCTATTTGTTATACTTCTATGATCTCTCTGCCTCCTGTATTGCTCTTTCAAAAAACAGAATAGAAGAGGGGCACCTGGGTGGCTCCATTGGTTAAGTGCCCAACTCTTGATTTTGGCCCAGGTCATGATCTCACAGTTCATTAGTTTGGGTTCTGTGCTGGCAGTGCAGAGGCTGTTTGGGATTCTCTCTCTCTTCCTCTTTCTCTGCCCCTCCCCTGCTCATGCTCTCTCTCTCATTCTCTCTCATTCTCTCTCTCTCTCTCTCTCTCTCTCTCTCAAGATAAATTTTTAAAAATAGAATAGAATAATCTATAGAAAGTGACAATCGTATCATTTTCAATTCCCCCATTAAATCAATTCAGTGATTCTCCGTTGCTTATAGACTGAAGTCCAAATGCCTGATCAAATCCTACAGCATCTCTACCTGACCGCGACTGTCTGAAAGGCCATCCTTCCATCCTTCCCCATCCATCTTTCCCCTTCCATCCTAACTGCTAATTCATATCTCTGCTATACCCAAAGGTACAGGAATCTGTGTCTTTGCCTGTGCCATTTCCTCTATCGAAGTTCATTTCTGCCTTATCAACTAGATAAACTCCTAGTCATCCTTCAGTATTCTCCTCTGACACTTCTTCACCCAATCTTTCTAGAAGTCTACTAAGCTGAGCTGTTATTTTCCATCTCTCTGTTTCTCTAGGTTTTATACCTACCACTATTAACACATATTTTCTGTCATACAATATATCTTTACTTTCAAGTCGCTGTTTTTTTCTAGTTTATGAATTCTTAAGACAAAGATTATCAGTGACTTTATCCTCATCTCTTGACACAGATAACATTTTCAATAAATATCTATTTAAGAAATCAATAAGCGTATATCCCATGCACATATTACCACACATTTTATACATATTTTTACTTATATTCCCAAACATAAACACTTATACAACCAGGAACCATACAGCATGAAAGTAGGAAAAATAAGGCATGTTCACCTAGGCTTGGAGTAGGTAAAGTTGCACAAATAATGTTTTTTTTTTCTTCCTACCTTGAACTCAAGAAGAAAATTACCAGTTGGCCACTTTACCTTCTGCATGAGATCAGGGTAAAGTATGTACACTGTGACAGAGATGATAGAGCAAAGTATTGGGTCTTTTGGTAACAAAAGTCCTCAAAAGCTGTCATATTCATCTCAGTTTCTAGATCCAGAGATTTTCAAAATCAAAATACCAGGTTTCCATGTAGGCTTCTGCCTGTGGCAATGGGAAAAGTACAAGGGGATGGAAGCAGAGTCAGCAAAAGGCAGAGAAGTATCGGCCAGGGTCCATTGTTACAAAATGAGGTCAATGTAGAAGGTTATTACCCTAGAGATTTTAGTGTAAAAGCCCTATTTTTTTCTACTGTACACAATCTGATCCCTGCACGTACATGCTTTATACCTCAAATCAGTCATTTCTAAGAGGCTTACCTTGCTTGCAATGGGCAGTGTTTGGACCTTAGCCAGAGTGTGGTGAGTTTTAACTAAGCATGCTCTGGTTAGCTTATTAAATGACATCTGATGCCACTTCCACTATAACTGAAGCCTTGCAGAACGGGGTGCAGGCGGGGGTTTCTGCTGACTCTGCAGAAGGGGCCCATTGCACCGGTGTTAGGCACACTTGCCCAAGAAAGGCAGAGCCAGCAGGGTGCAGGGTGAAGGGACATGTTGTAAGCAAGTTAGGCAGTCAGTGGTGGCTGTGCTGTTATTGAAGTTTATTTATGCTGGGGGGGGGGGAGGGACATGGTGCCAGTCAGCTCCTTTGTCCCCAAAGAGGGGTCTCTGTGCTATCTTCTCTCAAAGAACTTCCAGAAGAGTGAATAATTTCCCCTCATGTGTCCCCTAATGTTCCTCAAATCATGTTTCATGCTGTCTGTCTCCAGGTTTCTTGACTGCCTGGACCAGCACAGTGTACTTTGGGCTCTATCCTAAGCCAAGCCTTCTGACTTTTAAAACTCTAAACTTTAGGAATGTGCTGTGGTGGGGGCCTGCCTTGGTCTTCTGGGGGAGTGTCTCTCTGGGCTGGGACATAGGCAGTTTTGACCAAGAACAACAGCTGCACCTGAGCGCAAAGGTGTAGGATTTGGAGCAAAACCATCTAAGGAGCCAGTGTCTGGGTTAACCACCCTCAGCAGGCATCTCTGCTCCTATGCTGAAGGTAGGGAAGGGAAATGGTGCTCACTGGCTCTGTTTTCCTTAAAGTGGCATCTCTGCAAATGCCACCTCTCACAGATGTGCTCCAAGAAGATCCAACAGTCTCTCCTGGTGTGCCTTAGGTGATCCTCAGATTGCATCATCTACCCCCGAGGTTGCTTGCCTGCCTTCTCTCCAGGAGTAGGGCAATGCCCTCAGGTCTCTCTTCCAGTCACGCATGCCAACCTCTAAAGCTCCAGTCTTTGAGCCCCACTGGTTGCAAAAGTACAAAAATCAGCTCCTCTCGTTTTTCCAGCCAATGGCTTTGGGGAAGTTTTCTTGGGCATATCTCTGTGCACCCCACTCTCTCTGGTCTCTCTGCAATCAGGGCTCGTTCCCCTCTGCAGTACCCACAATCCATGTCTCCCCCAAGTCATATCTCTGCACTTCCTACCTTCCTCAGTGTTGCCTCTTCTCTCCCTCTAGTTATGGAGTTTGTTCTGTCAATCCTCAGGTTGATTTCTTGGATATTCAGAATGATTTGATAATTATCTAGCTGTGTTCAAGGGACAAGACAAGCCAAGGATCCTCCTACTACACTGCCTTCTTAACTCCCCTGAAACTATTTCTTTTCCTAATGCTTAATCATTAGTGCAAAGGAATACCACTGATTTCTGTAAACTGATTTTGTAACCTGCCACTTAACTAAAATCAATCATTAGTTCCAATACCTTTTCAATTGACTCACTGGGATTTCTACATACAAGATCATATTATCACCAAACAGCAACTATGTCACTTCCTCCTTCTTGATTTGGATGCCTTTTATTCCTTGTTTTGCCCAACTGCTGTAGCTAGGAATTCTAGTACTATATTGAATAGGAGTACTGAGAGTAGGCAATCTTGTCTCTAGAGCTGAAAAAAACATTGCAATTCTTTTCCATTGATTATGTTAGCAGTGGATTTATTGCATATGGCTTTTATTATGTTGAGGTATGTTACTTTGATACCCAATCTGTTAAGGATTTTTACTATGAAAAGATATTGTATTTTATCAAATGCTTTTCTGCATCTATTGAGATAAATGTGAGTCACATAAATGTGAGATTTTTGCTTCTCATTTTATTGATGTGAAAATGTGATTAGTTATTGATGTGATTAATGATTTACATATGTTGGACCATCCTCACATCCCAGGGATAAGTCCCACTTGTTCATGGTGTATAATCCTTTTAATGTGTTAAGTTTGGTTCCCTAATATTTTATTGAGAATTTTTTCATCTATATCAGAAATACTGGTCTATAGTTTCCTTGTGATATGCTCATCTGGTTTTGGTATCAAGGTAATGTTGGTTTTGTAGAATAAGTTCAGAAGTGTTCCCTCTTCCTCAATATTTTGAAAGAGTTTGAGAAGTGGTGTCAATTCTAGAAATGTTCAGAATGCTCTAGGGAAACTGGTCCAGGAGTTTTAGTGTGGGGAGGGTTTTTTTTGATTACTATCTCAATCTCTTGACTGGTATGGATGGGTCTTTTCAAATTTTCCATTTCTGGGGTGCCTGGGTGGTTCAGTCGGTTAGGTGTCTGACTTTGGCTCAGGTCAGGATCTCAGGGTTCATGGGTTCGAACCCCACATCAGGCTCTGTGCTGACAGCTCAGAGCCTGGAGATTGCTTCAGATTCTGTGTCTCCCTCTCTCTCTGCCCCTCCCCAACTCGTGTTCTGTTTCTCTTTTTCAGAGATGAATAAACATTAAATTTTTTTTAATTTTCTATTTCTTCCTGATTCAGTCTTGGTAGGTTGTGTGTTTCTAGAAATGTATTCATTTCTTCTAGGTTATGTAATTTGTTGGTATGTAATTTTCACAGGAGTCTAATTATTCTCTATATTTCTATAGTATCAATTGTAATGTCTCCTCTTTCATTTCTAACTTTATTTATTTGGGTCTTCTTTTGTTCTTAGTCTAGTTGAAGGTTTGCCAATTTTATCTTTTTGAAGAAGCAGTTTTTAGTTTCATTCATCTTTTCTATTATTTTCTGGTATCTATTTCATTTACTTCCACTGATTTTTATTATTTCCTTCCTTCTGCTAAATTTGGGCTTAATTTGCTTCTCTTTTTCTAGTTCCTTGAGGTGTAATGTTAGGTGTTTATTTGAGATATTTATAATAATGTCTTAATATATTCATTTATTACTGTAAACTTGCCTTTCAGAACTACTTTTGTTGCATTCCACTGATTTTTTTTAAGCAAAACAACCAACAAAAAGAAAAGTGAAACAGTTTTTCATAAATTCAGGCCCCCTGACACAGAGGGAGACAGAGTCTGGGCTGGAGGTTAATCACCATCCTACCAGACTCAAGGAAGGAACCTACTAAGAACATACTAACACATACTAAGTACACAAATATGAATCTGGCGTTGTCACTGTTCTGATAAGCAGCTACAGAGGCAGAATATTATCTACACAAAAAAGGAACTTAGGTTAAAAAAATACTGTTTGAAAGTATTATTGCAATAAGGAGAAGGAAACTTGCAATAAGGAAAACAATCTAACCACAGAGGTGCAAGAATCTCAAAGGTCAGGCAGAAAGGAATTTTCTTCTATGGGGAAATGTCAACAAGGCTAGAAAGAACAGGCTATAGAGGGAGTGGAATAATCCAGTAATGTTTTTTCCTGATTAAGTAGTTGTGTGCTGAGTCAAGATAAGAGTTGATCAAAGTTCAGAGCCCTGGAGAAAGGAGAGAAGCTTAACTAATGTTTAGTTAAATTACAAACAATTTACTTAGATTGATCAGTGTGGACAAACATCTCAGCTAACCTTTTATGAGACAAAAATGGGAATTTAAAGGGTCCATGTCTGTCCTCATTATTAGTAAGTTAAAAAGGGAGACCTCCATCCATGAGTCTTAACTAAGTCATACAGAGAAGAGTGGTTCTTTGCAGTAAGCCTTTACCAGAACACATTTCCAGAAGGACTCAGAAAAAATTTAATATTGTTATTATGATTCATGTAAGCATCAGATGCTATTGTAAACTCAGCCTAGGTATTAACTCAACCTAGAAGTATAACGGAAGTCTTCACAAATAAGGAGAACCTTGAACTGGGTCAGGAGCATAGAGTCCTGGGCAGAGAAGATGGGGAAGGGTTCATGTAAATAACGATGTAGGGGAGGGAAAATTTTCTCTTCTTTCCTTCCAGTTTTAGATTTGTTGGCTGGTCTAATAATTAAATTGACACAAGACAGATTAACAGAGGAAAACCAAATTTAATTATGTATATACAGGAGTTCCACAAAGACATGAAGACTCAAAGCAATCAGGAAATTAAAGCTATTGAGCTAATGAGAAGGAATTAGGGGCCTAGGGTTTCAAAGGGAAGGAAGACAACTCACAGGAATATGACAACAAATGTTTGGTAAACAATGCTTGCCATGCAATGCAGATAAGTCTTTCTGATATAAAAAGTTATTTCTGATAATAGCTCTCTTTCTGGGACAAATCCCCTATTTAAATTCTCTAAGCAATTAAGAAACAGGTAAAAAGCTTTTTTCTGGAATCTACTCGTTCTTAATTGCCTTCAGCTCAAAACAATCCACATGCCAAAGTGGCACATTTTGGGGTGGCATATTCTACTCCCCTTCAGTCGTGCCTTTGAAACTTCCCCAAGAAGTCTCACAGTCCAGAAATTGAGTTGGTAGATTGCTCCATTTCCCTGAACCAGTCTCTTAGTTCTGACAATGGATCACTTTCATTAAACCCATTTCAGGAGACAGTAGGCTCCCAAAATTAGGCTTATATTGTATAAGCAATCCAATATTTAATGAGGCATTTCTGTGGAAACAAAACGGAAACAATGGTTGATTGGAATCGACTATAATTCCAGTTTCTGAGGTGTGAAGGCAGCCAGTGAAGAACATTTCTAGATGTCAGGCTCAAAACATCTTCAAATGGAGTGAGGGCAGGCTGTGGCAGTCTGCCAGGTTTTCCTGGTTTATAATTTGAAGGTCTCTGATGGTCTTTCTGAATGGCCCACACAGCAACCAGAATGGAATTACCTATACATGAGTGGTTGGGGTGATTTCTTAGAAGTTTATATCAAGTTGTCCAACTTAACCTTGCAGAGCCTCTAGAAAAGGGTAGTTTCTCAATGATTCCAAGGCAGGAATGTGAGAGAAAATTGGAAATGTTAGTTTAGAGAGCTGTAGCCAAATATTGAAGGAAACTAGAAGAATTCAGAGTCCAGTCCAGTTTACAGGTAGAAAACAGAACCTCAAAGACAACTAACAGAACTAGAATCTGATACCCACCAGGGTGCACTATGGTTTTTGCTAAAACGTAATTTCTCTCTCTCCAGGCACCCCTGTTTCTATCAGAAATAACCAAAGTAAAACTAATTTGTTTGCACAATAAGTCTAGTCTCATTAAGTTAACCTGATTACTTACGTAAATGCAGCAAGAATAGTAATTAACCATATAGGATCTTCTAGGTCTGCTTTGCTAGAACTTTTCATAAAGAATCTCAGACTAGACTTTTAAAAGCCTCTCAAGGCTAGGAAGCCAAGCCAAGTGCTAGCCATTAGACTTTACCTGTAATACCTATAGATCTGGGTGAATTCCTCTCTTGTCAAACTATCTTAAATAACCTGAGGTTCCTGGGACTGCCAGGAAGCGAATTTCCTTACTTACCTGCTAAAGCTTCTGGGAACCATGTAAGCAGGTACTAGGCCAATGTTTACTGGTTCCATAAAGTCAACCTTAGTTCCTTAAAGCTGTGTGGTCATATCTGGGTCTATTACATATCTGAGTATTACATCTCTCCCAAAGATGACATTCCAATCAAAGCCTTGGTAATATAACTAATGTTTCCAATTGTGTCCTGTTATAAGAAGAACAGATTCTTTTTTTTTTAAAGTTTTAGATTTTAATTCCAGTGTAGTTTACACACAGTGTTATATTAGCTTCAAGTGTATGATATAGTTATTCAACAATTCTATATATTACTCAGTGCTCATCATGTTAAGTGTATTCTTTAATCCCCATCACCTCTTTTACTCATCCTCCTACCCACTTCCCCTCTGATAAACATCAGTTTGAAGGACAATAGATTCTTATTAAACTTAAGCATAACTATATTGCCATGAAATAAGAATACTTAAGAGTATACTTAACACCATATTGAAAGCTTCTAAATTCTGAAGGTATCAGAAAGAGAGAAAAAGATAAATGTTTCACCTTTGTTCACAAAGGTATATTTTACCAAACTGCTGGTAGCTTGGGAGAAAAGAGAAAAGGGTTTCCTTAAATCTGGGAAAACAAAACACAAAGAACCAATGTTTCCAACCAAAAAAAAAAAAAAATCATATAAAGTTATAACTATCCTCATCAGTTCTTCAGTTCCATGTAATTAATTCTTATTGATCTTGATCTTTTGTTAGCAGTTTCATAAGTCATTAGTTTCTGCATTAGAGCTCTACAAATTCACACCCAATTTACTGGTATGATTTGAAAGGTTTCAGAGACCTGTACTTGTTAGAGTCGTTTCCATTAGTCTCCTTGAAGATGAACCGCTTTTACAGGAACATGTTGCAAAGCATTAGAATAAAACAGTAAGTGTCTGTAAATGACAAAAGACTAAGAATGGCTATGGTTAGGGATGCCTGGGTGGCTCAGTCAGATGAGTGTCCAACAGTTCATGGGTTCAAGCCCTGCGGTGCAGAGCCTGCTTGGGATTCTCTCTCTCTCCCTCTCTCTCCACCCCTCCTGTGCTCTCTCTCTCTCTCTCTCTCAAAATAAATAAATAAACTTAAAAAGAAAAATAAATGGCTATGGTTAAAGATCTGATGAGAGTTCATTATAATGCAATTGAAAAGGAAACCTGGTTATTTCTGTGGCATACACCTTAAGATGATAACTGGGAAAGGAAGACAGAAAAGATAGCCAACTAGGAGAATCCTGGGTTCATCTCCTCCTAAAGACACAACAGGCAACAACTATTGTATTGCAACTCACTCTGAAAATGATCTGAAGACTGGCGAACAGATCTTCCATAGCTAGGCATAGAGAGAAGGCCACTTTGGCCTTCTTTGGGATAGAGATGCAATCAGGAACCAAACTCTGAGTGGGACTACCCGCAAACAGGAGCAATATCATAAGCATGGAGGAGCAAGGTGAGAAAATCCCATACCGGCACCCCAGCCCTGGAGACCCCCACTTGGAAGGTGTGTCCCCATAACAACTGACTTTGAAAAATAGTGGGGACCAACTCCAGGAGGGCCAGGGGGTGAAAGAAAATTGAAGAGGAGGCTCCTGGGTCGCCCAGTCGAACATCTGACCCTTGATTTCAGCTCAGGTTTTTTGTTTTTTTTTTTAGTGTTTATTTATTTTTGAAGAAAAGAGAGACAGAGCATGAGTGGGGGAGGGGTAGAGAGAGAGGGAGATACAGAATCTAAAATGGGCTCCAGGGTCAGAGCGGTCAGCGCAGAGCCCGATGTGGGGCTTGAACTCACAAGCTGCAAGATCATGACTTGAGCTGAAGTTGGTCACTCAACCAACTGAGCTACCCAGGCACCCCAATCTCAGCTCAGGTCTTGATCTCAGGGTCATGAGTTCAAGTCCTGTATTGGGCTCCATGCTGGATGTGAAGCCTACTTTTAAAAAAATTACTTTAAATATAAATGGACTAAATGCTCCCATTAAAATATATAGGGTAGCAAATGGATAAAAAATAAGATGTATCTAATGTTGCTTAAAGACTCATTTCAGACCTAAAGATACATACAGGGATGGAAAAAGGCATTCCATGCAAATGGAAATGAAAAAGGTGGGGTGGCAATAGTCAGATTACATACACATTAAAACAAAGACCATAACAAGAGACAAAAAAAGGTAACTACATATGATAAAGGGATCAATCCAACAAAGGGATACAACAATTATAAATATCTATATACCCAACATAGGAGTACCTAAATATATAAAGCAAATGTTAACAATCATAAAGAGAGAAATCTACAATAACACAGTAATAGTAGGGGCATTTAACAACCACTTACATAACAGGGGATAGATCATCCAGATATAAAATCAGTAAAAAAAAAAAAATATATATAGTGGCCTTGAACAACACCTTATACCAGATGGACTTAACAGATACATAGAGAACATTCCACCCAAAAACAGCAGAATGCACATTCTTTTCAAGTGCACATGGAATGTTTTCCAAAATAGATCACATAATATGTCACAAGTCTCAATAAATTTAAAATTAAAATCATATCAAACATCTGTTCTAAACACAGTGGTTTGAAACTAAAAATCAATTACAACGAAAAAACCTAGAAGAAACATAAAGTGGAGGCTAAATAACCTGTTACTACACAATCAATGGATTAATGTAGAAATCAAAGAGAAAATTTATAAAATTGTTGGAGACAAATGAAAATGAAAACACTATCATTCAAAATCTTTGGGATACAGCAAAAGCAGTTGTAAGAGGAAAGTTTATAGCAATAAAGGCCCACTTCAAGAAATGAAGAAAAACTCAATCTATCCATTCACATAGAGGAACTAAAAAAGAATGACAAACAAAGCCTAAATTTAGTAGAAGGAAGGAAATAACAAAGGTTAGAGAGGAAATAAATGAGAAATTTTTTAAAAAATTAGAAAAGATCAAAAGCTGATTTTTCAAAAGAGTTAATTCTTTGAAAAGATAAACCAAGAACTGATTCTTTGAAAGATAAACAAAATGTATAAACCTTTAGCCAGACTAATCAAGAAATAAAGAGAACTCAAATAAACAGTATCAGAAATAAAAAAGGAGACGTTACAACGAACACCATATAAATACAAAAAATTGTAAGAGATTACTATGAAAAAGTATATAACAACAAATTGGATAATCTAGAAAAAATAAATTCAGGGAAACATACATCTTCCAAGACTGAACCAGGAAGAAACAGAAAATATGAACAGACCCATTACTAGTAGCAAATCTGAACTGATAATAAACAAATAAAACAAACAAACAAACAAATGTCAGCACAAACTAAAGTCAGGATCAGATGGTTTCACAGGTGAACTCTACCAAACATGTAAAGAAGAGTTAATACAAAAAAAAAAAAAGAAGAGTTAATACATAACCTTTCTCAAAACTATTCTAAAATAGAAGAGAAAGGAATGCTACAAAATTTATTCTATGAGGCCACCATGACCTTGATACCAAGAAAAACAAAAGCATTATGGAAGGAAGGAAGGAAGGAAGGAAGGAAGGAAGGAAGGAAGGAAAAATGAAAAAGAAAGAAAGAAAGAAAGAAAGAAAGAAAGAAAGAAAGAAAGAGAGAGAGAAAGAAAGAAAAAGAAAGAAAGAAAGAAAGAAAGAAAGAAAGAAAGAAAGAAAGAAAGAAAGAAAGAAAATTACAGACCATTATCCCTGATGAACATGGATGCAAAAATCCTCAACAAAATATTAGCAAACCGGGGTGCCTGGGTGGCTCAGTCAGTTAAGTGTCTGACTTCAGCTTAGGTCACAATCTCATAGCTCGTGGGTTCAAGCCCCACGTTGGGCTCTGTGCTGACAGCTTAGAGCCTGGAGCCTGCTTTGGATTCTGTGTCTCCCTCTCTCTCTACTCCTTCCCCATTCACGTTTTGTCTGTCTGTCTGTCTCTCTCTCAAAAACAAATAAACATTAAAAAAAATTTTTTTAAACATTAGCAAACCAAATTCAACAATACATTAAAGAAATAGTTCACCACAATCAAGTGGGATTTATTCCAGAAATGCAAGCATGGCTCAATATACACAAATCAATCAGTGTGATACTCCACATTAACAAAATGAAGAATAAAAATCATATGATCCTCTCAATAGATGCAGAAAAAGCACTTGATAAAATTCAGCATCTATTCATGAGAAAAATTCTGAACAAAGTGGGTATAGAGAGAACATATCTCAAAAACACAATAAAGGCCATATATAAGAAAACACAGCTTAACATCATACTCAATGATGAAAAGCTGGAAGTTCTTTCTCCTTAGATCAGGAACAAGACAAGGATGTCCACTCACCACATTTATTCATTATAGTACTGGAAGTCCTAGCCATAGCAATCAGAAGAAAAAAATGAAAGGCATCCAAAATAGTAAGGAAAAAGTAATACTGTCACTATTTGCAGATGACATGATACTATATGTAGAAAATCCTAAAGGCTCCGCCAAAAAACTATTAGAACCAATAAATGAATTCAATGAAGTTGTAGAAAACAAAATCAACATAGAGAAATCTGCTGTAATACAACTACCGAAAGAGCAGAGAGGGAAATTAAGAAAACAGTCCCATTTACAATTGTATCAAAAAGAATAAAATACAGTACTTAGAAATAAATTATCCAAAGAGGTAAAATATCTACTCTGAAAAATACCTAAGACATTGATTAAAGAAATCGAAGACAACACAAATGGAAATACATACCATGCTCACAGATTGAAAGAATTAATGTTGTTAAAATGTTCATACCACCCAAAGCAACCTACAGATTCAATGACATCTCTTTCAAAATACCACAAGTATTTGTCACAGAACTAGAACCAAAAAAAATCCTAAAATTTGTATGGAACCACAAACAGACGCCAAGTAATCAAAGCAATATTAAGGAAAAAAAAAGCTAAAAGTATCACACTCCCAGATTTAAAAAATTGAGATATAATTGACATATAACATTATATTAGTATCAGTTGCATATGATTCAATATATGTATGTATTAAAACATGATCACAACCATAAGTCTACTTAACATTGCATCACCATATATAGTTATAATTTTTTTCTTGCAATGAAAACTTTTAAGGTATACTCTCTTAACAACTTTCAAATATATAATACAGCATTATCAACTATATATCTATATAGTTGATATATATATCAACTATATATATATATATATATATATATATATATATATATATATATATATCACCATATTATACATACTTTGCATACCCAGGACTCATTCATTTTATAACTGGAAGATTGTATCTCTTGGCCCCCTTCACCCTTTTGTCCATCCCCCACCCCACCCCCACCTTTGGCAACCACCAATCTGTTCTTTGTATCTATGAGTTCAGTTCTTTGTTTTTTAATTTCCACATATAAGTGAGATCATAAATACCTGTCTTTCTCTATCTTAATTCATTTAACCTAATGCCCTCAGGGTCCATCCATGTTGCTGCATACGGCAGGATTTCCTTCTTTTTTATAGCTGAATAATATTCTATTATGTATATACCAGACATTCTTTATCCATCCATCCATCACTGGAGACTTGGTCGTTTCCATATTTTGCTGCAATGAACATAATGGCATAGATCTTTTGGAGTTAGTATTTTCCCTTGGATAAACACACAGAAGTGGGATTGCTGGATCATTAAATTTTATAGAACCTGGAATAGGATGGACACTGCAAAAAGAGCCTAAAGCAACTCATAATGAGCAGTAGGGACACAATTCCTGAAATACATATTCTCTAACCACATGATTGAATGTAACCTCAAGTTACTTTCCCTCCTATTACCTGCTTATTTCTTTCTTAGCACTTAAAAAAATCTGAAGTTATTTTGCCTATTCAAGCATTTACAAATTTGTGGTCTGCTTCCTTCACCTAGAATGTAAACTCCACAAAGGAGTCTTATTCATCAATCAACCCACAGCACCAGAACATTTCCAGGCATACTGAAAAACCTCAATAAATATTTGTGGAATAGATGCTGGGATTTTAAACATATCTTTGCTAAGCCTCTGATCCATGGTACTTATATGATCTAGTTCACTTAAAGGCACATTATCATGATGGGTAGGAGAGGAGAGATAGTCAACAAAGAGAAGGTCCCTAGACAGGACTGAGCAGGATGAATACACTGGAGATACACCCTAGACTGGGTAATTGGAATGTATCAATACGGCTTAAGAAGAATTTTTCCAAAAAATTGTGAGGGCAGAAGTGAGACTAAATAATAAGTGCATGGGATGCACTCATCAGTTTATGTCATCAACAAATATTTATTGAGCCAGAAGTGCTAAATTTCAAGTTTCCTTCCTATTTTTCTTTAAGAAATCTATCATTAAAAAGAAAATGAGGAAGCTAAAAGCTTGTGGAAGAGGCAGGATCCAATTTTCATTTAAATGGAATGGGAAGAATGGTTTTCTTGTCCAAAGCAAAGCAACCATGAATGTAAGATACTCAAGATATTGTACACTCCAGATATAAAAATCAAGACTGAAACAGAGATAAGTATGAGCAGGATTTAGAGGACAGAAATTTTTTATGTCAACTTTATTGAGAAATAATTTGTGCACAATAAAATGCATCCTTCCATATTTTGATGAATTTTACCAACTTGAAACCACTGAAACCTTGAAACCATTCCTACAATCAATGCACAAAAAACATTTTCATCCTCCTAAAAGATTCTCAGTGCTCCTTTGCAGTCCATCCTTCCCTCTGTCCCACCCCTAGGAAACCACTGATTTTAGTTACTATAAATTATTTCGATATACATATATATTTTATATATTTTTATATTTATATTTATGTGTAATACATTATGTATTATATATGTGGAATAATACATTATGTATTATTTTGTTGATGGCTTCTTTTGCCCAGCCTAATTTTTTTTTTTTACTTTTTCAAGTTTATTTATTTATGTTTAAGGTTGTTGTTTTTTTTTTCTGAGAGAGAGAGAGAATGAAAGACAGAGCACACAAGCAGGGCAGGGACAGAGAGACAGAGAGAGAGAGAGAGAGAGAGAGAGAGAGAGAGAGAGAATCCCAAGCAGGCTCCATAATACCAGTATAGAGCCCGATGTGGGGCTTGAACCTACCAACCATAAGATCATGACCTGAGCCAAAGTCAAGAGCTGGATACTTAATCAACTGAGCCACTCTGGCAACCCTATTTATTTATCTTGAGAGAGAGAGAGAAAACAAACGAGTGGGGGAGGGGCAGAAAAAGACAGAGAGAGAAATTTAAGTAGGCTCTGCACTGACTGAATGGAGCACAACACAGGGCTTGATCTCATGAACTATGAGATCATGACCTGAGCCAGAATCAAGAGTCAGATATGTAACAGACTGAGCAACCCAGGCACCCCCCCCACCAGCATAATTTTTAAATTCAATCATGTTGTTGCAAGTATAAGTAATTATCCAATTGTATTGTTGAGTAGCATTTCATTGCATATCATATTGTGTTTCTCTATTTACCTACTGACTGACATTTTAGGGTATTTCCAGTTTGGGGCTATTATGAAAAAAGCTGCTATGAAGTCTATACAAAAATCTTTGTATGAACATAGATTTTTACTTCTCTTAAATGCATACCTATGAAATTTCATTGTTGTGTGGCAGGTGCATATGTAACCTCTTATGAAATTTCCAAACAATTTTCTAAAATAGTTACCACCAACAGTAATGAGAATTCTAGTTGCTCTATATTCTCCTTGACACTGGATATTGTCAGTCTTTTTAATTTTAACCATTCTAATGAGGAGTACTACCTTATTGCAGTTTTAGTTTGCCTTTCCTTGATGACTGATGTTGACCAATTTTTCATTTACTTATTGAACATTGAATGTATTATTTTGTTAACTGTTCAAGCTTTTGGCCCATCTTAATTACATTCTCTTACATACTGTTGAGCTGAAAGAGTCTTTATATAATCTGGATACCAGTCCTTTGTCATACATATACATTGCAAACATTTTCTTCCATTCTTTGGTTTGCCTTTTTTCCATTTTTAAATTGAGGTATAATTGACATGACATTATAGCCTTTTAATTTTCTTTTAATCTTTAATTTTTCTTGATCCTTTTAATGTGTTCTGAAATTCAGTTTGCTAATATCTTGTTGAGAATTTTTGCATCTATATTCATCAAAGATATTGGTCTATAGTATTCTTGTAGTGCCTTTATCTGGCTTTGGCATCAGAATAATGCTGACCTCATAAAATCAGTTTGACAGTATTCCTTCCTTTTCATTTTTTTTGGAAGAGTCTGAAAAGGTGTTAATTCTTCTTTAAATGTATGGTAGAATTTACCAGTCAAGACATTTGGTCCTGGGGTGTACTGTGTCTAGAGAGTTTGGTTATCAATACAATCTCCGTACTCATTGTTTGTGTGTTCAGAATTTTCTATTTCTCATTTATTTAGTCTTGGTAGTTGGTTTGTTTTTAAGAATATATTCATTTCTTCTCAGGTATCCAATTCATTGGCATATAAGTGTTCATCATAATCTCTTATGGTTCTTTGCATTACTGTGGTGTTAGGTTTAATGACTCCTTTTTTATTTCTGATTTTATTTACTTGAGTCTTTTTTTTCTTAGTTTAACTAAAGGCTTGTCGATTTTGTCTTTTTCATAAAACCAGCTGTTCATTTGATTGATTCTTCTACTATTTTTCTGCTAATTCATTTATTTCCACTCTGATCTTGTTATTTCCCTGCTTCTACTAATTTTGGGCTTTGTTTATTCTTTTTACAGTCCTTGAGGGGTAAAGGCAGGGTTTTTATTTGAGATTTTTATATTTCCTTAATATACCTATTTATAGCTATAAACCTCCCTCTCATAACTACTTTTGAAGTATTCCATAGGTTATGGTATGTTGTGTTCCTCTTCGATTCGTTTTGAGATATTTCTCTATTTCCCTTTCAATTTTTCTTTTGACTCATCAGATGTTCAGGAATGGGTTGGTTGATTTCCATATATGGAAATTTCCAACTCTCCTCTTATTGATTTCTAGTACCATACCATTGTGGTCAGAAAAGATACTGGATATAATTTTAATCTTAAATTTCCCAAGACTTGTTTTGTGTCCTATCATATGATGTATCCTGTTCCATGTACTCTTGAAAGGAATATGTTCTGCTGCTGTTGCATAGAATGTTCTATAAACGTTTGTTTGGTCCACTTGGTCTAATGTGTATTTCAAACCCACTGTTTCCTGGTGGATTTTCTGTCTGGATAATCTACCCATTGCTGAAAGCAGGGTACTGATGTCCCATTATTATTGCATTATTGTCTATTTCTGCCTTCAGATATGTTAGTATTGGCTTAATATATTTAGGTGCTCTGAGGTTGGGTGCTTATCTTTTTATGACGGTTATATATTCTTGATGAACAGACACTTTTATCATATATTATATATTTACCTTCTTTGTCTCTTGTTACCATTTTTTGTTTAAAGTCTATTTTGTCTGATATTAGTAAAGCTACCCCCACGTTCTTTTGGTTTCCACTTGCATGGAGTATCTTTTTCCATCTCTTCACTTTGAACCTATGTGTCTCCTTAAAGCTGAAGTGAATCTCTTGTAGGCATCATATAGTTGGGTCTTATTTTTTAATCCATCTAGCCATTCTGTGCCTTTTGATTGGTGAGTTCAATGCATTTACATTAGGAATGTTACTGATATGTAAGGATCTACTAATGCCATCTTATTAATTGCTTTCTGTTTGCCTTATATTTCTATTGTTTCTTTTTCCTTCTGTTTCCGAGTACTTTGTAAATTTGTTGTTTTCTGTGGTGATATACTCTGTTTCCCCTTTAATCTTTTGCGAATCTACCCTATGTTTCTGATTTGTGGTTATGATGAGGCTTATACATCTCATAAATAAAAGTCTTTTATGTTGGTTGCAATTTAGTTTTCATTGCCTACAAAGGGTCCCCCCTTTTTCTTCCTTCTTTTACATTTTTAATACCATAATTTACCTCTATTTATAGTATATATTATTATAATAGCTATAGTTATTTTTAATATTCTTTTAACTCTTATAGCATTCAGTGGTAAACACATTATGTTAGAGAATTAGAGTTTTCTAAATATTTATCTTTACCAGTATGTTATATTTTTTATAAGTTTTCATGCCACTAATTAGAATTTTGTTTCAGCTTGAGGAACTCCTTTCAGTATTTCTTGCAAGGCAGGGCTAGTGGTGATGAAATCCCTCATTGCTGTTTGTCTGGGAAAGCCTTTATTTCTCCTTCATATAGAAAGGTTAACTGCCAGATAGAGTATTCTGTTTTATTTTTTTAATATTTTTAATATTTATTTATATTTCGGAAGACCACAAGTGGGGGAGAGACAGAAAGAGGGAGACAGAAGATCTGAAGCAGGCTCTGTGCTGACAGGCTGACAGCAGTGAGCCTGATATGGGGATCGATCTCATGAACCATGAGATCATGACCTGAGCCAAAGTTGGACACTCAACTTTGAGCCACTAGGTGCCCCAAGCATTCTTTTTTTTTAATTTATTTATTTAAATTAAAGTTAGTTAACATACAGTGTAGTATTGGTTTCAGAAGTAGAACCCAGTGATTCCTCTCTTACATAGAACACCTAGAGCACATCCCAACTAGCGCCCTGCTTAATGCCCATCACCCATTTAGCCCATTCCCCCCACCCATCTCCCTTCCAGCAACCCTCAGTTTGTTCTCTGCATTTAAGACTCTCTTATGGTTTGCCTCCCTCTCTGTTTTTATCTTATATTTCCTTCCCTTCCCCTACGTTCATCTGTTTTGTTTCTTAAATTCCACATATGAGGGAAATCATACAATATTTGTCTTTCTCTGACTTATTTTGATCAACATAATACACTCTAATTCCATGCATGATGTCGCAGATGACAAGATTTCATTCTTTTTGATCGTCAAGGAAAATTCCATTGTGTGTGTGTGTGTGTATGTATATATATGTACACACACACACACACACACACACACATATATATACATATATATATCACACATCTTCTTTACCCATTCATCAGTTGATGGACATCTGGACTCTTTCCATAATTTGCTATAATTGATAGCACTGCTATAAACATTGGGGTGCATGTGTCCCTTCAAATCAGCACGTTTGTATCCTTTTGATAAATACCTAGCAGTGCAATCACTTGGTTGTAAGGTAGTTCCACTTTTAATTTTTTGAGGAAGCTCCATAATGTTTTCCAGAGTGGCTGCACCAGTTTGCATTCCCACCAATAGTGCAAAAGTGTTCCTTTTCTCCACATCCTCGCCAACATCTATTGTTTCCTGAGTTGTTAATCTAGCCATTCTGGCAGGTGTGAGGTGGTATCTCATTGTAGTCTTAATTTGTATTTCCCTGATGATGAGTGATGTTGAGCATCTTTTCATGCGTCTGTAAGCCATTTGGATGTCTTCTTTGGAAAAGTGTCTATTCATTTCTTCTGCCCATTTCTCCACTAGATCATTTGTTTTTTGGGTGTTCAGTTTGACAAGTTCTTTATAGATTTTGAATACTAACCCTTTATCTGATATGTCATTTGCAAGTATTTTCTCCCATTCCATTGGTTGCCTTTTAGTTTTGTTGATTGTTTCCTTCGTTATACAGAAGTCTGTGTCTTGATGAGGTTCCAATAGTTCATTTTTTCTTTTCTTTCTCTTGCCTCCAGAGACATGTCTAGTAAGAAGTTGCTGCAGCTGAGGTCAAAGAGGTTGCTGCCTGTTTTCTCCTCTAAGATTTTGGTGGCTTCCTATCTCATATTTAGGTCTTTCATCCATTTTGAGTTTATTTTTGTGCATGGTATAAGAAAGTGATCCTGTTTCACTCTTCTGCATGGTGCTGTCCAGTTTTCCCAGCACCATTTGCTGAAGAGACTTTTCCATTGGATATTCTTTCCCGCTCTGTTGAAGATTAGTTGGCCATACATTTGTGGGTCCATTTCTGGGTTCTCTATTTGGCTCCACTGCTCTATGTGTCTATTTTTGTGCCAATATCATACTGCCACTCTTGATGATTACAGCTTGAAGTCTGGAACTGTAATGCCTCCAGCTTTGGTTTTCTTTTTTGACATTACTTTGGCTAATGAGGGTCTTTTCTGGTTCCATACAAAGTTCAGAATTGTTTGTTCTAGTCCTGTGAAGAATACTGGTGTTGTTCTGATAGGGATTGCATTGAATGTGTACATTGCTTTGGGTAATATATACATTTTAACAATATTTGTTCTTCTACTACTGCATGAGCATGGAATGTTTTTCCACTTCTTTGTGTCTTCTTTAAGTTCTTTCATATGCTTTCTATAGTTTTCAGTGTACAGATCTCTTACCTCTCTGATTACGTTTATTCCTAGGTATTTAATGGGTTTTGGTGCAACTGTAAGTGGGATTGAATCCTTAATTTCTCTTTCTGCTGCTTCATTATTGGCATATAGAAATGTAACCAATTTCTGTATTTTGATTTTATGTTCTGCCACTAGCTGAATTCATGTATCAGCTCCAGCAGTTTTTTGATGGAGTCTTTTGGGTTTTCCACACAGAGTATGTCATTTGAGAAGAGTGAAAGTTTGACTTCTTCCTTGCCAATTCGGATGCCTTTTATTTCTTTTTGTTGTCTCATTGCTGAGGCTAGGACTTCTAGTACTATGTTAAACAACAGTGGTGAGAGTGGACATTCCTGACCTTAGGAGGAAAGCTCAGTTTTTCCCCATTGAAGATGATATTAGCTGTGGGTCTTTTGTATATGGCCTTTATGATCTAGAGGTATGATCCTTCTATCCCGAATTTCTTGAGGGTTTTTACCAAGAAAGGATGCTGTATTTTTGTCAAATGCTTTTTCTACATCTATTGAAAGGATCATATGGTTCTTATCCTTTCTTTTATTTATGTGTATCATATTGATTAATTTGCAAATATTGAACCAGTCCTGCATCCCAGAGTAAATCCCACTTAATCATGGTGAAGAACTCTTTTAATGCACTGTTGAATTCAATTTGCTAGTATCTTGATGAGGATTTTTGCATCCAGGTTCATCAGGTATTTGGCCTGTAATTCTCTTTTTTAGTGAGGTCTTTGTTTGGTTTTGGAATCAAGGTAAGGCTGGCTTCACAGAATGAGTTTGGAAGCTTTCCTTCCATTTCTTTTTTTTTGGAACACTTTGAGAAGAATAGGTATTAAACTGTTCTTTAAATGTCTGGTAGGATTTCCCTGGGAAGCCATCTGGTCCATAACTCTTATTTTGGGGGCCACTTAGAGTATTCTTGATTAACAATTTTTTTCTTCCAACACTTCACATAGGTCATTCCAGTCTCTCCTGGCCGGTAGGGTTTCTTCTGAGAAATGCACTAATAGCCTAATGGGGGTTCCTTTGTAGACTACCATCATTTTTTCACTGGATTTTAGGAGTTGCTCTTTATCTTTGATTTTTGACAGTTTCGTTATAATGTGTCTTGGAGGTCTTTTTGCACTGAGATAATAGAGTAATCTCTTGGCTTCATAAACTTGGATGTCCAATTCTCTCCTCAGGTGTGGGAAGTTCTTGGCTATTATTCATTTAAATAAACTTTCTGCAACTTTCCCTCTTCTCCTTCTGGAATCCTTATTATTCTGATTTTTTTTTCTTTTTATAAAATCCTATGCATCATGCAGATTTCACTCTTTTCTCAATCTTTTTTCTTTAATCTCTACTCATTGGGTTATTTAATTTTCTTGTCCTCTAACTCACTTATTCTGTCTTTCACTTGTTCTACTATTGTGTACATGCTCTCTATTGCATTTTCCATTTCATTCATTAAGTTCCTCAGCTCTACTCTCTAGTCTGTTGAGGGTGTATCACCAGACAATCTCATCCACCAGGGAAGTAAAGCACAAGCACACGTACTAGGACTGAAAGATGGTGAACTATGTCTTTGAAGGGTGAAGCCAAAGGAAACTTGGTGGAGGTCTGTAATGTCTGTAATGGTCTGTAATGGTCCTGATGTGCAAATTGGTTATCTGACCTGTGTATAGGGGCAAAAGACTAATCGAACCATTTAGTAACTGGTTCCCTCCAAAGTTTCCCTCAGGATAGCTGGCATGCTCACACACAAACCTACAAGTTTTATCTAGTAAAGTGAATGACTAGGGTCTTCAACCACAACTATTTCAACCTATTCTCAAACTTCAAATGGCTAAGAAGCCTGCCTTGCTAGCATGGAGCCGGGAGAGGAATGTAAGTGCCTAGTGGGCTACTTTTGGTAAGCAGAAGTAGTGCTACAAGATGAATCAAATGCTTGGTTAAGGTACCCAATGCCAAAACTGATTAAACCCCAGAAAAGATATTGGTTGATATAAACAGGATAATGTCAATGGAAGTTGGAACCCACTAAGAAGTATGTAAACACCCACTTGCTGAATGACCTAGCCCTGAAAATGTTGGGAGTGATAGGCCCATACACAGCCATGGCTGGCATTTGGTGATGCATGCAAGAAGGATGGAAGCAAGTGGGGGCAGGGAACATGGGTTCCCCCCAGGGCCACCACAGCCACTATGCCACAATGAGTAGGAAGGCCACTGTGGTGAGACTTGAAGCTTTGGGCATGGGCCCAGGTGGAGCTCCCACTGGTGCAGATCTTGGTGATAGTAGCAAATATTCAAATGAGAACTTTGAGGGCTGGGGGCACCTGCATGACTCATTGGTTGAGCTCCTAGCTCTTGATCTCAGCTCAGGTCATGATTTCATGGTTCGTGGGATCAAGCCCCATGTTGGGCTCTGAGCTGACAGTATGGAGCCTGCTTGTAATTTTCTCTCTCTGCCCCTCCCCTGCTCTCATGTATGCACATGTAAGCATGCTCTCTCCCTCTCTTTCAAAATAAATAAATTTTTTAAAAACTTAAAAAAAAAAGACTTTGAAGGCTGAAGTGGAGAAAGGTTCCATGTGAACAGCAATTGAACATGGGTCAGTTGGTCCTGAGAGATGGGCAAGCGCCATTGTGAAAGGACAGGCAATTGCCTCCATTGTCTTCGGCCAATCAAAAGGGAGTCCATTCATATTTTTAAAAAATTCACCTAGAGGAGGATGGGGGCACAGTAGGAGGACCTCAGGCTTGTCTCATCCCAGGAATACAACTAGGTAACTATCAAATTATTCTAAATTCCCAAGAAACCAATCTGAAGATTGACAGAACAAACTCCATACCTAAAGGGGAAGAAGAAGCCACATCAAAGAAGGTAGGGAGTGTGGAGACATGGTTCAGGGGAGAAAAGTATCACAGGTGCTGTGGAGAGTAGGGAGCCATGGTTGTGGAGAAGGGTGAGAGAGGTCAGAACACACAAGGGAACACAAAAAGACAAGATTTCCACAAAGCCATAGGGTGAGAAAATGACAGGGCTGCTTTCTATACGTTCTTGCAACCAGTGAGTCTTAAAGCCCAAAGTTTTAAAGGTCAGCAGGCTGGACTGGGATAGAACCCTGAGGGCACTGCCCTGCTCCTGAAGAAAGGTCAGGCAAACAACCTAGGGGAAATGGCCTGGAAACAGTGACCTGAAGAATACCTGGGGCACACAAGGAGGGAGATTATTTTCTCTCCTTGGGGCACATCCCTAAAGGCAACATTCATGAAGAAGCCTCTACAGGGACAAAGGAGCTGGCTGGCACCATTTCCCTCCTCCACCCCTCAGCATAAGCACAGAGCCACCTGCTGGCAGCACGGCACAGACACTGGGGCCTAACTTTCTTACACCAAGCCCCAAACACCTGTGCTCTGACATGACTGACCTTCTTGGTCAAGCTTGCCTCAGTCCCAGTGCAGCAGGCCCCTCCCCAAGAAGACTAGTACAAACCCCTGTCCATGCCACTCCCTAAAGCCTGAAATTTTAAAAGTTATCAGGCTGGGCTAGAGCTCAGAGGGCACTGTCCTGCTCCTGGAGAGAAGGCAGGTAAACAACATAGGGGCACACAGTGTGGAAACAGTGATTGGAAAAATGTACACGGGGGAATTATTCCTTCTTCTCAGAGTGCTTCCCTAAGAGGCAGCATTCATGGAGAAGCTTCTAAGGGGACAAAGAAACTGGCTGGAACCATTTCCCTTCCCCATCCGACAGCATAAACAAAAAGCTACCCTGGGTAGCAGTCCAGCACTGACACTAGCTGCCTAACTTGCTTACATCTAGTCCCACACAGCTGTGGTCTGGCGGGACTGCCCTTCTCAATCAAGCTTGACTCAGTCCCAGCACAGTGGGTGCCTACCCCAGAAGACCAGCAGAAACCCCTACCAACACATCTCCTAACCACAGAATTCTGCAGGGTCTCAGTTCTAGTGGAAGTATTATCAGGTCTCATTTAACAAGCAGACCAGACCCCACCTAGTTAAAACTTGCCACATTCTGACCAAGGAGCAAACATTTTCCTAATCGGGGTAAGGAAACAGACATCCACATCCAGGAGACACAGGGAACTCCTTAAAATCAACAAAACTGGCCAACATCAAGACATATTGTAATTAAATTTGAAAAATAGAGTGATAAAGAAAAAATCCTAAACGCAGCAAGACAAAAGAAGTCCTTAATTTACAAGGGGAAATCCATAAGGCTAGCTGCAGATTTCTCAACAGAAACTTAACAAGCCAAAAGGTAGTGGTATGATATATTCAAAGTGCTGAATGGTAAAAATCTTCAGCCAAGAATACACTATCCAGCAAGGCTATCATCAAAACAGAAGAAGAGATAAAGAGTTTCCCAGACCAACAAACACTAAAGGAGTTCATGACCACTAAACCAGCCCTACAAGAAATATTAAAAAGGACTCTTTAGTGCAAAGGAGAGACCAAAACTGACAAAGACAAGAAAGGAACAGAGAAAATACCCAGAAACAATTACAAAGCAAGTAATAAAACTGCACTAAATGCATATCTATCAATAATTACTCTAAATGAAAATGGACTAAACTCTCTAATCAAAAGATATAGGATGTCAAAATGGAAATAAACAAACCAACAAACAAACAAATAAATAAATAAATAAATAAATAAATAATAAATAAAGAAGACTCATCTATACGCTGCCTACAAGAGACTCATTTTAGACCTAAAGACACCTGCAGCTTGTAAGTAAAGGGATGAAGAAACATTCATAACGCAAATGGATGTCAAAAAAAAAAAAAAGCCAGAGTAGCAATACTTACTTATATAAGGAAAACTAGTTTTAAAACAAAGACTATAACAAGAGATAAAGAAAGGCACTTTATTATGACTAAGAAAACAATTCAACAAGAAGGTATAACAATTGTATGTTTATGCCCCCAACATGAAGCACACAAATACATCAAAAAATTAATAATACACATAAAGAAACTCATTGACAATAATACAACAGTAGGGGACTTTAACACCCCACTTACATCAATGGATATATCATCTAAGTAGAAAAACACTAAGGAAACAATGGCTTTGAATGACACACTGGACCAGAAGGACTTAACAGATATATTCAGAACATTATCTTCAAACAGCAGAATACACATTCTTTTCAAGTGCACACAAGACATTCTCCAGAATACATTACATACTAGGTCACAAATCAGGCCTCAACACATACAAAAAGACTGAAATCATACCATACCGAAACCAGATAAAGACTCCACTAAGAAAGACACCAGGCCAATATCCTTGATGAACATGGATGCGAGCACTGTCAACAAAACACTAGCAAAACAAATCCAACAGTACATTAAACGAATCATTCACCATGTTCAACTAGGACTTATTCCTGGGTTGCAAGAGTAGTTCAACATTCACAAATCAATCAATGTGATACACCATGTTAATTCAAGGAATGACAAGAACCATATGGTCCTTCCAATAGATGCAGAAAAAGCATTTGACAAAATACAACATCCATTCATGATAAAAACTGTCAACAAAGTAGGGTTACAAGAAGCATACCTCAACATAGTAAAGTCTATACATGAAAAACCCACAGCTAATATCATCCTTCATTGGGAAAAACTGAGAGCTTTTTCCTACCATCAAGAACAAGACAGGGATATCAACTGTCACCACTTTCATTCAACATAGTACTAGAAGTCCCAGCCTCAGCAATCAGAAAAAAAAAAAAAATCAAAAACATCAAAACTGGCAAAGAAGAAGTAAAACTTTCACTGTTTGCAGATGGCATGATACTCTATACAGAAAACCTGAAAGACCCCACCAAAAAGTTACTAGAATTGATACATGAATTCAATAAACTTGCAGACTACAAAATCAGTGTAAAGAAATCTGTTGCATTTCTATACACCAATAATGAGGCAGCAGAAAGAGAAATTAAGGAATCAACCCTATTTACAACTGGACCATAAACCATAAGATACCTACGAATAAGCCTAACTAAAGAGGTAGAAGATCTGTACTTTGAAAACTGTAACACACACTGATGAAAGAAACTGAAGAGGTCACAAAGATATGGAAAACCGTTCCATGTTCATATGGATTGAAAGAACAAATACTGTTAAAATGTCTGTGTTACCCAAAGCAATGTACACATTTAATGCAACCCCTATCAAAATACTACTAGCATTTTTCAAAGAGCTAGAACAAACAATCCTACAATTTGTATGGAACCATGAAAGACTCTGAATGGCCAAAGCAACCTTGAAAAAGAAAAGCAAGGCTGGAGGCATCACAATTCCAGACTTCAAGTCATATTACAAAATGCAGTTTTCAAGACTGGTACCAAAATAGACACATAGACCAACAGAACAGAATAGAACACTCAGAAATGAACCCACACTCTATAGTCAATTAATCTTTGACAAAGCAGGAAAGAATATCCAATGGGAAAAGGACAGTCTCTTCAACAAGTGGTGTTGGGAAAACTGGACAGCAACTTGCAAAAGAATGAAATTGGACCACTTTCTTACACCATACACAAAAATAAATTCAAATGGATGAAACACCCTGATGTGACACATGAAACCATTCAAATCCTAAAGGAGAACACAGGCAGTAATCTCTTTGACATTGGCCATAGCAACTTCTTACTAGATATGTCTCCTTAGGCAAGGGAAACAAAAGCAAAAATAAACTATTGAGACTTCACTAAGATAAAAAGCTTCTGCATAGCAAAGGAAATAAATCTAAAAGACAACCTACGGAATGGGGGAAGATATATTTGCAAATGATATATCTGATAAAGGGTTAGTATCCAAAATATATGAAGAACCTATAAAACTCAACACTCAACAAATGAATAATCAAATTTAGGGTCACATGGCTGTATCAGTCGGTAGAGCCTGTGATGCTTGATCTCGGGGTTGTGAGCTTGAGCCCCATGTTGGGTGCAGATTACTTTAAAAAATAAAACAATATTTTAAAAATGAATAATCAATTTTAAAAATGGGCAGAAGACATGAAGACATTTTTCCAAAGAAGACACACAGACAGCCAACATGAAAAGATGCTCAACATAACTCATCATCAGGGAAATACAAATCAAAACCACAATGAGATACCAACTCATACCTGTCAGAATGGCTAAAATCAAAAACACAAGAAATAACAAGTATTGACGAGGATGTGGAGAAAGGGGAACCCTCTTGTACTATCCGTAGAAATGCGAATGGTACAGCCACTCTGGAGAACAGTACGGAGTTTCCTCAAAAAGGTAAAAATAGAACTATCCTATGATCTAGCAATTGCACTAGCTATTTACACAAAAGATACAAAAACGCTAATTCAAAGGGATAAAAGCACCCCTATGTGTATCGCAGCATTATCTACAACAGCCAAATTATGGAAGGAGCTCAAATGTCCATTGACTGACAAATGGATAAAGAAAATGTGGTATATATATACAACGGAATATTACTCAACCATAAAAACGAATGAAATCTTGCCAATTGCAAGGATGGTGATGTAACTAGAGAGTATAATGCTAAGTAAAATAAGTCAGAGAAAGACAAATACCATATGATTTCATTCATATGTGGAACTTAAGAAACAAAACAAAGGAGCATAGAGCAAAAAGGAGAGAGAGGCAAACAAAGAAACAGATTCTTAATTATAGAGAACAAACTGATGGCCATCAGAGGAGATGGGTGTGGGGATGGGTTAAATAGTTGATGGGGATTAAGTAGTTCACTTGTTGGGACGAGCACCAGGTGATGTATGTAAGTGTTGAATCACTAAATTGTACATCTGAAACTAATATTACACTGTATATTAACTGAAATTTAAATAAAAATTTAAAAAATAAAAATTTTTTAAATTAAATAAATAATTTATTAAATTTATTTATTTAAATAAATATATATTAAATTATAATAATTATATATAAATATATATTAATTATATAAATTAAATATATTAATAAATAATTTATTAAATTTAATAAAATAAGTAAAAATAATATTGAATGTTTATTACTCATCTGTTTCTTAATCTTATAAATTACAGCTTATAACTTTATTAATTTCAGTAATTTGTAGATTCTTTTGGCTTTTCTATATAAACAATTATTTTCAAATAAACACAATATTTTATTTAAAAAATTATAATAAAATAAGATAAAAATTGTTCAGCTCCAGAATTTCTGCTTGTTTCTTTTTTATGATCTAGTATCTTTGGTAAGTGTCATTTTATTTACGTATCTCCCCCTGATTTCCTTAAATAGTCTTTCTGAGTTTTTGTTGCTCACTGATTTTCTTCAAAACAGGTATTTCAAATTCTTTATCAGGAAGGTCACAAAATTCCATGCCTCTGAACTAGATAATTGAGAATTATTATCTTTTGTTAATGACATGTTAATGACATTTTTCATGTCCTTGTAGTTTTGCTGCTTTGCATCCGAAGTTGGAAGACACTTCCTTAAATCTTTACTAGTTCCCTTCAGTCAGAGTATTCTGTGTATTGGTACTATTATATCTGGGGTTTTCTCTACCTTTGTATGGATACAACTGCTCCATTGTCTTGCTCTCTCTTGTGGCAGAATTATTAATCTTTTAGGTCTTGTCTGGTTGTTACAATTCAGCAGATTGGCTACTGGAAACTTCTCTTTTGTTTTCCAGAAGGTGGTGCTATGGCTCAACTGTATGGTTTCTCTCTTCCTCACAAATCCTGATCTGTTTTGCTCACAGCACTCTAAAAGACTAGCTCTCACCACTGAACTCAGGAGCATGCACAGGAAGTCAGCCACAATGGGAGGTGGGGTGTATGTGTCAGCTTAGCACTTGGTCATTGAGGGTGCCCTTGGACCTGCTGGGGAGTTCCTTGGGTGAGGTTCTCCCAAGAGGCTCATGGTGGGGGGGGGGGGGGGGGGGGGGGGACTTCCTGCTGAATTCTTGAGTGTAATCAACAGGGACCATGTCCCTTTAAAGTCCTTTGATATTCTTCTTTCCCAATCTCTTCTCCCTTCTCCCAGTCCTGGCTTGATACTCTGGGATGAATACCCAGAAATGGATTTCTCTAGCCATGTCCCACACAATTGGGAGTAGATGGGCTATCTACTATCCTTTAGCCCCACTGGAGAGGTCACTGCCAATGGACAGTTCCAGTCCACCAATGTCAGCAAATTTGTGCAGGAATCTCCCATCAAGAGGGCTGGATTTCTGCAAATTCTTTCATCTGTGAGTATAGGACAGCACACTCCAGGTTTTTTTCGGAATGTGGCCAGGGGGCTGGGGCAGACTTGCTGGTTTTGCTGGTTCCATGGCCCATACTGAGGTCTTCTGCCTATTACCAGATTCACAGGAGGATGAGACTACTCCCATGTCCCTTGGCCTATGGTGCTGTATTTCACAACTCCCACTGAGGCACTTTTGTTCACAGATGGATGTCTAATAAGTTGTTTTAAAAGGGAGCCAAAAAAGAGGAACATCTTATACCACCATGATGCTGATATCTGCAAGTAAGTTAAAGGACAGGACAGTAAATAAATATCATAAAATGGCCTAAGAAGAAGTGACAGAAAGACAGGAAAGAAACCACTCAACACAGGTTTCACAGAAACTTGAGAGGAAATATAATTGGTGGTGCCACTCTTGTTTTTTGTTTGCTATTGAATAATTTTTTTTTAATTTTTTTCTTTTTGTTTTCAAGTTTTTATTTAAGTTCAAGTTAGTTAAGATACAGTATAATATTAGTTTCAGGTATAGAATTTAGTGATTCATCACTTACATACAACACCCAGTGCTCATCACAGCAAGTGGTCTCCTTACTCTCCATCACCCATTTAACCCTTCCCTCTACCCACCTCCCCTCCAGTAATTCTGTTTGTTCTCTGTAGTTAAGAGTATGTTTCGTGGTTTGCCTGTCTTTTTTTCCCCTATGTCCATCTGTTTTGTTTCTTAAATTCCCATATGAATGAAATCATATGGTATTTGTCCTCTAACTTATTTCGCTTAGCATAATACTCTAACTCCAACCACATCATTGCAAATGGCAAGATTCCATATTTTTTTCTTTTTGTTTTCTTTTTTCCTTTTTTTTTTTTTTTTTTTTTTTTTTTTGGCCACTCTTGGTTTTAAAACAAACATCAGGCTATCAAACTCATGCATATTTCCAAACTCCAACCCTCAGCTCAATGCTTTCCATGCAATCAATTCTGTGTAATAGGAAATGCCAAAAGCCAGGCTTCAAGGTGCAACTCACCCTGGTAACTAAAAGGCAATCCATGTTGAGAACACCCACAAGGATGTCTTGCCAGAAGAAGAAGAAGAAGAAGAAGAAGAAGAAGAAGAAGAAGTAGTAGTAGTAGTTTTAACAAAATATATTCATTGGAACAATGAAAGGAGGAAATGAGAAAGCCTTGGAGACTTGGATCTTTAGTACATTCACCCTTTGGCTATGTGACTTCTAAGGTCATAACACAGGCTAATAGTGTCTTTTCTTCCCACAGCTATGGCCACAGCGAAGTCCACCCCTGATGAGCCCCTGCTCAGAGGCAAAAGAACACATGATCTCCAGGAGATGTTGACAGAAGTAGGACTGGCACTCGAGTACTGGTTGCCCAAGTTGCAGGAACACCTAGGTGTGACTTGTGCCCAGGCCTTACAACACCTGGAAGAAAAAGACCTCCAGAAGCTGAAATCTCAAGCACGACATTCCTGGGAGAAAAAAGCCCTGGAGATGCTTCTTAACATGTCACACTCAAATAGTCTTTCAGAGTTACAGGAGTCTCGGCTGGAGATGATGAAGAAAATGCAGAAGCATGCAGAGCAGACACTGCAAGAGCTAAGAGACTTGCTGTCAGAAGGGAGGCAGCAAGAGGAAGAAGCAGTGAGGAAAAAACAGGCAGAGCTGAGGCAGGCAATGGGGATCCCTGACGAATACTGGCCACCTCCCCAAAAGTCCCTACAAGAAGTCATGGAAAACATTCAGAAACAACTCAACCTCATGGAGGGGACATTGTCTCACAGGCAGAACCTCCCAGATGGAGATCTGGTGAGATGGGCATCTGGAGGGTTGGCTCTGCAGGGAATTTACAAAACTAGCGATGAAAGGGGTTTGATAGAGAAGAGAGAGGAGCTACTCAGTGTCCCAAAGAACTTCTCACTCTTTGGCCCTGAGCAGGGCACACGGATGGAAACAAGAGAATTTACATCTTCTCAAGCAGAATCCACATTCACCCAGACTATAGAGAAGCTGGGCTTCAGTGCAACTGCCTCAGCCAAAGGTAAAGGTTGGGGATTTAGCCTGAAAGCGAGTGTACATCACAGCATACATTCAGAATCTAAGAAAACCCAACAATCACATTCTGAGCACTCTTATTTTTGCTCAACCAAGTTCAGCTACATCCCGCTGGCTTCCTGCCACTTTCCCACTGATCAGCTCCAGTTATCCAAGGCTGCTCTCCAGGAACTAAAATGCATTGAAGACCTTCTGGGTCAGTCTGCAGGCTCAGACAGACTCCCTTTGCTAAAGTCCAGGAGTGAAGCCTTCTTCCACAGGTTTGGCTCTCATGCTAACCAGGGCCCTCTGCACTTGGGAGGAATCTACTGGTGGAAAGCCATTTCAGAGGGTTTCCAAAGTGAACAGCTGGCAGAAGTGAAACAGCAGTCAGCCAAGGCCCTGGATATTTACATAAGGGGCAGCTACAGTGGCTTTGGAATTCAAGTTGCTACAGACGTGGCTGTGACAGACTCTCATTCAAAAGACGACTCTCAGAGCACAAGCTCCCAAAATCTCCAAACCAAAATCCAATTATCTGTGGCCCAGACAGGTGGCCCACCAGAAGCAAATGACCTTTTCCAGTGGAAAGCTGGCCTAGTTGCCAGTAATCGAACCTGGTGTGTCATTGACCGGGGAATTCAACTGGTGCCCGTCTGGGACATCATCCTCTCCAGCCACAGAAGTGATTTTAAAGATCCTCTTCAGGTAGCTATGTGCCTGAAAGACAGCTACACTGCTCTGACTGGCCTCACTACCCAGATCCAGAGTGGAGAAGAATTACTCAGTGTTGTGAAGAAGGCCAGGGTTTTCCTAGAGGATGTGAAATCCTGGGAGGTATCTGACCCTGAAGAGCAGCTTAAAAAACTGATAAATTTCATGCAAATGTTGAGTCAAAAACTAAAAAGTTATGACACTTGGATTAACATATGCCTGACAGATAGGGATCTGCAGAATTTTCTGGTAAACACTGTCAACTTTTGCAAAAGGTATTCCATTTATGAAACAAAATTTATTAAATCTCAGTTGCGCAGCCTTTTGGATCCTCACATCTATAGCGTGACAAACTTTCCTCAGGCTCATTCCATCATGCAGTGGATCTTCAGGTCAGAGTCAGAGCAGGAGTATATCAAAATCTCCCAATTTTCTGAATTAATTAAAATCTTTCAAAAAACCAAAAATGACTTCATGGAAGTGAAGATTAAGTCCGAGTCCCCGGAAATAGTGGAGGAAGCACAAAGAAAGGCCACCTATGAGGTCAGCCTGTCTCTTCGCTGCTTCTTGAATTACCTCCAAGAAACAGAGCAGCCAGACATACAGCTCTTGCTACTTTCCATTGCAACTGGCGCAGGTTACCACATGGTAAATAAGACTTTTCAGTATCTCCTGGGGTGTGATGAGTTAGACTTTCTAGTGCATGAAATGCAAACTGCCCAAGATAAATACCAGGAGCTCAAAAATATTTGCAGCCACAGGGCTCAGGCATTCCTGGTGCTCACAGGTCTGACAGCCACTGTTGGAGTTACAGCTGTTTCTCCAAAGGAGAAAACACAACGTTTGACATTTATAAGACAGTACATGGGACAATCATTGACTAAAGAAGTTGTAGATGTCCTCACCAAACCTGGAGCAGATCATGACTGGGTAAACCTAGAGAAAGACTTGAGTCTGCTCATTGATGGGAATTATGAAGCCACCACCCCTTCATTGAAAATGGATGAAGTGAGAAAACATTTGCAAAGTATCTTCCATGAAAAGGAACTGCCTCACGAACCACATGATAATGAAAACAACAAATGGGAGGCCACAGAAAATGGAGCTTTCTTAGAATTGCTCCAGCGTCTAGGCCTAGAACACTACTACCCAAAGAGGATGAGCAGAGCTAATTTCCATCTGATCTACAAGACTTCTGTGTACAACACCCAGCCCAGCTCTGAACGGGAGCTTCCCTTCTACTTCCTACAGAAGCTACTGATGTTGGATTATGGGCTGAGATATCTGGTCTTCAAAGATGATGGAAACACAGAGAATCAAGTCTATCTAAGTGCCTCAAAACAGAAAAATGAGGTTTTTGATCCATATGATGATTTTTTTGAAGACAATGATAGTCCCACTAATCCTTCAGATACTAATTCCAGACCCCATATTCACCCTATGGATATTCAGATGGCAATTCTTCACTGTGCTGATGATTTTGCTAGACAATATATTCTGGCCAAACTTTCCATTTGCCAGTTTGCCCTCCCTCTTCTTATACCTAATCCTTGCAATTCTCAAATTGAATTCTCTCTTTGGTCTCTCAGTCAAATTAGGAGAAGCTGGCAGCAAGCAAGGAAATCAACAAAAGAGGCAAAGAACAATTACAAGAATCAGCAAATGTGTCGTGTCTCTACCCCCATTGTGTCCTTTGTTAGGGTTGGAAATGGCTTCTCCGCTTCCAAATCTCAGATTATGAACTGTATTCTCAGTAAACGTAAACATGATATCTTTTTTCATCGCCATTGCAGAGGGAGTAGCAAAGACTGTCTCTTGATGGGGGGTGTAGTGGAAATCTGCTGGTTCTGTCCTGGGGGTGAAGATGAGGACAGATTTGACAACTGTCTGACCTTCACCAATCTTCATGGAGATGCCAAGGAACATGAGAAGCAACTCACCTTCCTGCAGGAGATCTCTTCTCTCATTGTAGTCCTCATGGCAACTTCTGATGGCAATCAAGAAAACCGAAAAATTATCCGTGGCCTGTGTGAGCTATCCAAACCTTTGATCTGTCTGCTTGATGACAAAGAAAAAACCACAGCCAGTAATTCTGGCCAAAAAGTGAGAATTGGGATCAGGAACAGAAATGAGGCAGAATTAACAGAGGAGCTCAAAACTACAATCAGACATTTGCTAGAGCTCTCTGACACTACTTTTAGCTTAGAGGACTGTGCCCAGATTGCTCGTAAGCAAGGATTCCTTATTGATGAAGACCAGAGAGACTGCAAGGAAGCCAAAGAAAAGGCAGAGGTTCTCATGGCCCTATTAGGAGAAATGCAGATATCTCAGATGAAGGAAAACTTACTACCCCTTCAGGGACACCTGTGGCATCTTTGGTGTAAAAAGGACAAAGAACTCTATCATCTGAGAGAAAAGGGAAATCGGAGCATTGAACAACACAAGAGTGAGATTGAGGCAGAAAAACAAATAATACGGCAGCAACAGTTGACCAGAGCCTTTCCTCTCAATGAGTTAATGCAATCTGTCCTTGAAATTATCCAAAACCATTCAGAAACTCATACCAAACTCTACTTCTTACAATGGCTGAGTGTGTCTTTGGACAACCTGACTGCAGGACACTTGGAAAAACTGAATGAAAAGAAAAAGGCTTTGTGGTCACTGGTACAAACAGAAAAGAAAAAAGCACCAAAGAACACCTCCCTGAAACACTGGCAAAATGAGATAGAAGCTATTTCTACAGAGATTACTGACTGCACCTTGGGAATTGAACAACTTCTCAGAGAAATAGGCCAGATCTATGAAGTTCTGGAAGAAACTTTCTCCACAAAAGATAACCTTTTTCTCTCCCTTCCCCAGATTGCTGCAGATCTAATGATATCTGGTCTTCCCATTGAGCTGATGGATGGGGATGCTTCATATGTGCCTCTAAAGTGGGTAGCAGCTATTTTTGACAAGGTCTCTGAGAAACTTGGAGACAAACGACTGTTTGTTCTCTCTATCCTTGGCCTGCAGAGCTCAGGGAAGTCCACCCTGCTGAATGCCCTTTTTGGGCTGCAGTTCACTGTCAGTGCTGGGAGGTGTACCCGGGGTGCCTACATGCAGCTCCTGAAGGTGGAGGAGACATTCACAGAGGAACTGGGCTTTGACTTTGTGCTTGTTGTGGACACAGAAGGACTTCGGGCCCCAGAACTCAGCAGCAAATCCCAGAATCGTGACAATGAGCTGGCAACCTTTGTTATTGGACTTGGAAACTTGACTCTGATTAACATTTTTGGGGAAAATCCATCAGAAATGCAAGATATTCTACAAATAGTTGTCCAAGCCTTTCTGAGGATGAAACAAGTAAAAATCTCTCCTAGCTGCCTTTTTGTCCATCAGAATGTGGGGGAAGTTACAGCTAAAGACCAAACTATGGAAGGACGAAGGCGGCTAGAGCAGAGATTAGATGAAATGGCAGCAAAAGCAGCTGAACAAGAACAGTATTCAGATGTAACCCGATTTAGTGATGTCATTAAGTTTGATGTCAATACTCATGTCTACTACTTTGCTCACCTCTGGGATGGCAATCCTCCAATGGCCCCTCCCAATCCTCGCTACAGCCACAATGTCCAGGAACTGAAGAGTAGAATTCTTCTGACAGCCAAACAGGAATCTAGGGGAGGCATCATGAAGATATCAGATGTAAAATTCCGAGTCCAAGATTTGTGGAGAGCCCTGGTCAATGAGAACTTTATTTTCAGTTTCAGGAACACACGAGAAGTCATGGCCATGAGCAAATTGGAAACAATGTATAACTACTGGACCTGGGAGCTGAGGAGTCATGTGCTGGGCTTGCAGAACCAGCTAATCAACCAGATTCAGAATGGGAAAATCGAAACATTCAGAAAAAGCACATTTAAGGCACCAGTCACAGAAAAATATGAAGCCATCAAGCAAGAACTTGAAAAATATTTTAATGAAGATCCAGATAGTGAAATACTGGTTCAGTGGAAAGCAAATTTTGAAAATAAGCTAATGATCCTTACAGAGGCACTTATTTTAGAAAGCCAAAAAAAAGCTGATGAACTTATTAGTTTTAAGAAAAGTCAAGAAAAACTGGACAGCAAAAAGTCAGGTTATGAAAAGGAATTATTAGAAAAAAGCCGAAGGTTGGCTTTAACTGTCAAAGGCACAGAATTGAGTGAGGAAGAGCTACATGAGAAGTTCAATCAACTTTGGCAAAAATGGGTCTATGCTGTGTCCTCAACTCTCCCTCCAGTCACAGAGCCTAACATTGATGTGGATTCTGAAAACATCCTTTTGGAGTATTTCAAAAAGGAGAGAAATATTGTAGACACACTGAAGGAAAATCCTGGAGAAAAGTTTCAAATCAAATATGACAAACATGTCAAAATGAACATGAAATATTACATAATTACAAGGACATTAGAGGGCTATGATAAAATGTCCATAGATAAGACTACTGACCACATTATTTCAAGATATACTGAAACTATTAAGAATATTTGGACACAACAGCGTGATTACAATCCAAATTATTTCCATGAAATCCTGAGAATAATAGATGAGGAAGTGAAATCTGCAAACACTGATGGAAGATACACATTTACAAGTAAATATGAAATTGATTTATCTTTGTGTTTATTCCAAAAAGCATCAGAGACTTTTAAGAAGATGCACAGGGCATTCAAGAGAGCAAATGATCCTGTAAACTATCTGGAAAGTAAGAAAGAGGATTTCTTCATGAGTTTTAAGATATCTTGTCAAGGAGCAACTTCAGTCAAAACATTTGTTGATTTTCTGTGGCACAAACTCACTCCTGCTGTCTCTACCACCATATGGGAACAAATGGTCCTCAAAATTGCTGGGGACATGCGAGCTAACTGCCCAGCATTCAACGGAAACAAGTCTAACCTGGAGAAACATATTCTCATCTCTCTGGCAGAAGAAGAAAATTTTGATAATTACTGGGATTACCTTCATAATTCAGAATCATTTTTTAGGAATTACATTCAAAACCATATTAAAACATATTGTTCAGACAAAGGAAGTGAAAAAATAAAGACTTTTTTAAAAACAACTTTAGGTGATATCAAGACTGCCATCCTCTCAGCTATTCATAAATCCACAGTAATAGCCAAAGATAAAAGCAGCACTGTGTCTGGGTGGTTGGATTTGTTCTGTGATCACCTGGGGAGTAATGTGATCTTTCCAAGAAAAGACTTGATAAGCATTGAACACCAAGAGATAAAAGATATTGAGTTTCTCAAAGAAGCTATGAGTGAAGCTTTGGATCCCACAATGAAGAGAGTAGAAGAGAACTATTTGAATATGTCTGAACAAGAAATGGTTCTGGCAGTTCAGAAAATGCTCTCTGAACATCTCTCTGGCTGCTGGAAACAGTGTCCCTGCTGTGGAGCAATTTGTACAAACACAATCCCTAAACATGAAGGAGACCACAGTGTTCCCTTCCACCGTCCTCACGCTGTTAGTGGAGGGTATTTTTACAAAACAGACAATTTTGTCATTGATTGCTGTACTAATTTGGTAGCAAGCGATCTTCTATTGGTTTTGAGAGATGACTGGAAAGTCCCATATAAGAACTATCGACAGGCAGGAGGGGAGTATGCCATGTGGAGCATCACCCCAGACTCATCTACCCAGCCATACTGGAAATGGTTTGTCTCTCACTTCAGATTAAAGCTAGAAGAAAAATATCAGAAAAAATTTATAAATAAAGGTAAAATCCCTGATGCATGGGACAATATAAAAAAGCAGGATGTGCTCGATGACTTGAAAAAACAGTAAAACTCAATGAACCCCAATACTCAGACAATCCTAAAATACCTCCTCCTCACAGTAAGAATCCTCATTATTACATTTTTTCAAATGAAAAATCTAAAAATCAATCAATTAACTTTAAGTCTTGTGAAAAGACTTCATTTTTCATTGCCTCAATTCCTTCTGGCTCAAAAACATATTTCTAAAATATATGAACATATGATAAAATCAAATAAAACCCATTTAAAATATCTACTGTACATTTTAAACTATTATTCAGAATGTTTTTATTTTGAAATATATAATGTTATATAAAGTCTCAGAGAAAGTCATTTTCATAGGAGGAAAACAAAATCATTGCAGACTACTACAAATTTACAAATTTCTATAGAATAAATATATGGATATTTCATACAATATTGACTGGAAGCTACCAAAAGCCTTTTTTTCTTTAATCCTCTGAAACTGTGAGAAGAAGTTACTAATCCTCAAATGGAAAAACATTCATGGAAAATTCATGATCCCCAAGCATAGCAATATTTAGGCAGAACAGAATACTGTTCTGGAGAGGAATAAAACAGAGACTTTACCAGAACAAAGTCTGCATCAATTCAAGAAATGTTATCAAGCAAATATAGAAAACAGAAATCAAATAACTGTTCTTCTCATTTAATCCTCACCCTCTTCTTCCCTGGCATCTTGCCTATATATGTTAAAAAGGGGGGGGGGGGGTCACAAGAGCTTAGGTATTCAAAGCTTGGTGCTATATACAAGTCTAAGATAAACTGGCTTTTGGAACATAATTTATGACCAGGTAACATAATTTATGACCAGCTAAAAAGGGCCATTTTAATTGAAGCTGTGGATAGGGTCAAATCTGATTAAGCCATTGATGATTTTTTTTAAAAAAACTATTTCTTTAAGAATAAAATATCAACTATTCCTTTAAGAATAAAATACCAAAAACTATACAGTTTTTTGGTTCTAATATTTTAATAAGTAATTCTTTTTATACATTCAAGTATAAGGAAATACTCATCTCCACATTAGGTGATAAGTAACTTTTCATACTGTTTAAGTCATAGGGTCATGATCAGAATAAAAATGACAATCACTCTGAAGCTAATCAAGGACGTGAGAGGGGAAAGAAATAGCCATTCTACAAACCTACACCTTCTAAAACAATGACTTACACTAGGTTCTCAAAGCTGATGATCTAAAGGAATCCTGATACAAAGAAGAAAATTTATGTCGGACATAAGGGCATCCATTGGCTTCTATTTAAGACACACTATCAACCCCTCCATAGCCAGTGAAAACAAACAGCACAGGGAACCATAGTCAAAGGACTGGAATCTTTAAAGTTAGAAGATAGGAGTAATGACTCTGCTGTTTTATTACTCAAAAATTTTTCCAGAATACTATCAGTTTCAGGTAAAATGACCCATGTCTCCAAAAGAAATCCTGGAACAGAAAAATTATAAAGGATAAAGGAAACAGGTATTCTTGAACAGCACAATTTTCCTTTTGTTCTCTGGAAAATAATCGCTTTAAGAGTTGGAAGGACCTACCAATATGATTAAGTTGAAATGGTGATGGAAACAGAATCCCTGCATGGTTCCTGTCTCGCAAATCACTGCATCCTCAAAAACTGCAATGTTCAGTTAACATTTGCTGAATGTTTTTTGTATTTGTTTAATGAATCCAAAATCACCTTTAAGAAGTATTACATGTCATGTATTAACTTTGATTTTCAAGCCAAAATTGTGTGTAAATAAAAAAGATCTTTGACAAATTCCTCAGGCATTTAAGCAGTATGATTATTCAATGAGATTCAGACACTATGCTCAAGAAATCCCAGATAAACTGGCAAGAAGTAAATTGGGATAGAGAAAAGATGACTGTATAGGAATGGAGTTTTCTATGATAGTAATGGAGAGTGTAAAGCTGCCATAAAGGTGTAGTCAGGATTAAAGAGATTATAGTGAGAGATTCTTCCTTGGGAGATTACTAGAGTAAAATAATTTATTGAGAGCAAGGCCCTCATGATGGGATTAGTGCCCTTAGAAGAAGAGACACCAGAGAGACCTCTCTCTCCCCGTGCCATGAACCAAGGAAAGGCTATGTAAGCCCACAGTGAGAAGGCAGCCACCTGCAAGCCAGGAATATTGCTTACCACAAATCTAACCAGGTAGCACGCTGATCTTAGATGCTCCAGAACTGAGAAATAAATTTCTGTTTTCTAAGATACACAGTCTATGATTATTTTGTTTCAGCAGCCCAAACCAAGACAGTGTGTGCCTAAAAATTCACCCCCTAAAGTTCTGGCAGACTCCTCCCTTGGACTATAAGAAAAGACACATGAATCATACAATTTTTATTTTTTTTCCCCTTGCCTCAAAATTGTAATTCCCTTGAATCATTCTAACCCTTTAGTAAGGTCTGGGAGTGTTGTGGTACATGAGTGAACAAGGAAGGGAAGGAAAGTGTGTGTATCACCATTGATATTATCATGATAATTACTAATACTGCTATCTTTGTAGCAGTGGTACCTGTGAGGCCTTGGGCATGTAATTTAACTTCTCTGTGCTCAAGTGCCCTATCTGTAAAATAGTACATTTCTCATGCAGTTGTTGAGAGAAATAAATGAATTGCTGTATATAAAGCATTTAGGACAATGGCATATACATAGTAAGTACCCTATAAGTAATTATTATGTTATACTCCCTCTCTCAGGTTCCTTCTTCCTTTGCTTTTGCGTAACATTTTATTAGAATCACATTGATAGGTTAAGATAGCCTCATGTGACTAAGGTTCATTGGCAGGAATATTTAACAAGGACTCCTTGGGAAATCATAATTAGGACATAGTAAGTTCTCAATAAATGTGATTATCACTTATAGCTCAAAATGCATCTCAAGATATCAATGTCCTTTGATACTTTATGAGTAGTTACAATGATTTCAAATACTAATCAACCAATCAAAAACTTAGAGGAGTCACTGCCAAAATTGTTTAGCAATGTGAAAACAATATGTCTTAAATTCCTCAGAAGCAGGCCTAAGGCATAGACTGACATAAAAGTGACTAATTACAAAACTTATCCCAGTAAAAATGAATAAGGGGAAGCAATGAGGGAAAGGTAATTTAAGGTGAGGGAATAAATAAATAAGTAGGTTTAAGTCAAGTTTTAAGAGTTAGGGAGTGTAGCTTGCAGTTGTAGTTAAGAACACAAAATCAGAAGTTAGATTGCTTTTACATAGGGCCTCCACAATTTCCTGGCTGTGTGATCTTGAATGAGTTCCTCAACCTGTCTCTGCTTTATTTTCTTCACCTATAAAAGGGTGCCAGCTCACAGAGGTGCGAGGATGACTTGGGACAACGTACATGACTGGCACACAGTACACGTTCTAATGACATTCGGTGGCAGTAGTAGTAGCATTAGCAGCAGCAGCAGCAGCAACAGCAGCAGCATAAGTCACATTAATAGAATTACAGTAATTATTAACATTATTGTTATCATTGCTATTCCACTAAAATGTAGTTATGCCTGTAACTTGTTCTGAACTCTAAGTTCTGAAAAAAGAGGATCCATGTCTTGCTCATTTCCATATGCTCAGTATCTTGAATGGTACTTACCACAAGTGTCGGTGATAAATAATGACTCTTAAATATAATGGACAAGGTTTCTACATATTGGAGGTGAAGGTGATGACAGGTGGAAGGAAAAGAAAGAAACTGAAGATGGTTCTAATATTTCACACAGTGATAATGCAGCTAAATTAACTAAATAAAGGTCACCAATGGCCTCTGCTTTGTTAAATCCACTTTTTTTTTTTACTTTCAATAATCTTATTTGATCTACCAACATCCTTTTATCACTCTCACCTCCCTGAAACACTTTCTCCACTAGGATTTGAGAATACTGCACCCTTGTTTTCCTCCTCCAGTCACTCTGCTTTACTGGTTCTTCCTCTACTATTAGAACTCTCAATGCTAGCATACTCTGAGGACTCAATCTTTGGTCTTCCTTCTATATCTAGACTCTCTCTCCCTCTTAATGTGTCACCTGTCCCCAAGGCATTAAAGAGCACCCATACATTGACGACTCCTAATATATATGTCTCACCAATACTTCTTTCCAAATGTCAAACACTTGCCTATTCAACACCTGCACTTGGAAGTCTTAAAGACATCTCAAGTATAACACGCCCAAAACTGGATTTTAAATCTCCTCTCACCTGAAACCTGCTCTACCCACAGCCTTCCTCATCTCATTTAAAGGGAAATTCATTGTGTCAATCCCCCAGGCCAAAAAATACTCTGATTCATCCATAATTCATCTCACCCCTCTCATTCATTGGTAAATCCTGTGGGATCTACTTTCAAAATATATCAAGATCTAACCATTTATCACCACTCCACTGCAAGCACTGAGGCTCAACAGCCTGCTAACAGATTGCCATATCTATAGCCTATTCTCCAGAAGGCAGTCAGAAAGCTTTCTTAAGAATTTATGCTAGATCATTTCAATCTTTTGCTCAAAACCCTGAAATAGCTCCATTTCTTATTCAGTGTGAAAGCCAAAGTCACAAGAGTCATCAAGGCTCCTGGTTACTGTTCTGATCTACTCTCCTACTCCTATCCTCTTTGGTCACTCACTCCAACCATACTACTTGCTATTCCTCAAACATTCATTGTTCGGACCTTAGCTGTAGGTCTTACCTCTACCTGAAGGAATATTCTTCCCCCAGATATCCAATGTGAAAACTCCCTTATGCTCCCAAATACTTCTAAGTCTTTGCTCGTACTTCATCTTATGAATGAGACCTTTCCTAGAACCCCCTAATTAATAAAACAGTCTGCACCCCTACCTTACCTCTGGCATCCAGGTCCTTATGTATGACTTTTTTGTTTTTAAACTTACCATCTTCTGGACTCTATCATATACTCATTTGTTATTTCATTTTATTGTCTAGAATACAAGGTCCATAAGAGCAAGAGATCTCTTTTGTTAACTGTGACACCCTTGGCACCTACCACAATGTATACTTAGTTCAATAAAGGTACACAATAAATATTGCTGAATGGATAAATAAATGAATCAATCTGTTTTAAAATGAACAGAGTTGGGGTGCCTGGGTGGCTCAATCAGTTAAGCGTCTGACTCTTGATTTCGGTTCAGGTCACGATTTTATGGTTTGTGAGTTTGAGCCCCACGTCGGCCTCTGCACTGACAGTGTGGAGCCTGTTTGGGATTCTTGCTCTCCTTCTCTCAGTGCCTCTCTCTCTCTCTCTCTCTCTCTCTCGCAAAATTATAAATAAAACAAAAAAAAACTGAACAGATTTGTTTTTTCATGTGATTTCAAATTACTCTCTCAGGCTCTTTGCTTTCAACCTAAAGAACTTCCTTTAGTATTTCTTTAAGATGTGTCTTCTAGCAACAGATTCTCTCACGTTTGTTTACCTGGAAATGTAGTTTGCCTTCATTTATTTAAAGGCAGTTTTTCTGGAATAAGATTCTTGATAAATACCTTTTTTTTTTTCTTCTAGCACTTTGAACATACCATCCCACTGCCTCCTGGCCTCCACTGGTTCTGGTGAGAAGTTGACTATTAATCTTATCAGGGTTCCCTTATACAAGATAAATCCATTTCCTCTTGCTGCCTTCAAAATTTTCTCCTCCTTTTTAGTTTTCAGCATTTGGACATGTAAATTAATATTTATAAATAAATTTGAAAAGTTTTTAGCCATACTTCTTCAAATACTTTTTTGCACATTATGTATGTGTTGGCATGCTTAATGTGTCCCACATTTTCCTGAGTTTCAGTTCACATTTCTTCATTCTTTTATTCTCTGTTCTCAGATTATACATACTTGCATAATCTCTATCAGTCTACCTTTAAGTTTGCTAGTTCTTTCTTCTGCTGGTTCATATCTACTGTTGAGCTCCTCTAGTGAATTTTTCATTTCAGCTATATTTGTCCCCCACCTTATCCACAGGGGATACATTCCAAGCCCTCCAGTGGATGCCTGACACCACAAATAGTCCAAATTCTATATATACTATGTTTTCTCAGATACATACACACCCATGATAGTTTAATTTATAAATTAGGCACAGTAAGAAATTACCAATAATAACTAATAATAAAATAGAAAAATTATAATATGTTGTAGTAAAAGCTATGTGAATGTGGTCTCTCTCTCAATATCTTATTATACTGCACTTACCTCCTTCTTCTTGTGATAACGTGAGATGATAAAATGCCAATGTGATGAGATGTAGTAAGGTGAATGACATAGACATTGCAATGTAGCACTAGGCTACTACTGACCTTCTTTTGATGTATCAGAAAGAGGATCATCTGCTGCCAGACACAGTTGACCATGGGTAACTGAAACCACAGAAAGCAAAAGCATGGATAGAGGGAAGGGGGTGGATTGTTCTATTGTACTTTTTAAACTCTAGAATTTCAATGGGTTTTTATAATTTGTTTTTATTGATATTCTTTATTTGATGTGACATTGTCATCATACTTTACTTCTCTAATCCTGCTTTTATTTAGTTCTTTGAACATTTTATAATGGCTACTTTGAAGTCTTCTACTCTAATTCTAATATCTGATTGCTCTCATAGGCAGTTTCTGTTGTCTGCTTTTTTTTTCTGTTGTATGAGTCATACTTTCCTCTTTCTTTTAACATCTTGTAATTTTTTGTTGCCAAGTAGACATTTTAGGCAATATATTATAGCAAGGTGGATATTGGTCCCCTTTATGGGTCTTGTTATTATTTGTGTGCTTAGTGACTGGCTGGACTGTTTTAATGAAGTGGATTCTCTATTCTCTTCCCCCCATTCTGCCTCTTTTGCAGTCTTATGCCTCTGATGCTCTTCCTCAGAGAATGCAGCCAGTGATAAACACAATCACCCTGGGGTGACTGGTTTTAGCAGGATTCTATTTGTCTCTTTCTCTGATCTGTTCAGTTTACCACCACCTTCAATATGACACCCAGCTGGACTCCACTAATTCCTCTCCGAAGGTTCCATTCTTTTCAACAGTGCCCTGGGGCATAAGAGGTTTCACAGTCTGCTCCAATAAACTGTGAGCAGGGTTAGTTTTTAAGACCAATCTTTGAGGGTTTTCTCCTGACCCCAGGGTGAGTCTTCCTGTCTCTTTCCCTAATTCTCTTTGTCAAACTTCCTGACCTATAGTTTAGCATGTTACTGTCATAGAGTTATTAGCCTCCCCTTAACTCTTACCACAAAAATCTCCATTGTTTTCAGAAGCACCCTTAGGTTTTAACTTCCCCTCACACTCTTTTAAATAAAGTCAATTCTTTAGGGGAGAGCTTCAGGGCTCTCTGTTCTTATGAACTGCCTATTCACCTAAAAATCTCTGAGCTCCTCCATAGGCACTGAGTAAGGGCAGCAGTCTTCAGTCTTCTTGGCTTGCCCTTCCCAGCACAGAACACATTCCCTACAAGTGAGCTGAGGTCCCAATATATTCAGCCTGCCATCCCTGTGGTAGAACCTCCACACCTATGGGTGGGGCTAGGTGGAAGAAGGGAGCCCTAATTTCTCAGCAGCAGTCTCTTACAAATTAGCCTCTACAACTCGAAATTGGAGGGGATGAAAAATGCTGGCCACCTGCCCCTCCCAGTAAAATACCCTACACCTCTTCACTGGGAGCTGAGGGAAGAGGGAACCCCATCTTCTCATCCACATCTGCTTACAGTGGAAGGAAGGAGTGGGTCATGGATCATGCCACAGACTCTTGCTGTTCTTACCAACTTTTCAAAGAGTTTCCTGAATAAAATGTCCTTCATTTGCTGTATGGCCTTAAGATAATTCCCAGAAACTTATCATTGGTTGATTTTTTAAATAAATTTCACCAGCTATACTATTTCACTGAGAAATGGTTCCATGAAGTTCCTCACACTGCCATTTTAGAAGCAGACCTCTTCGAACACAGGCAGCAACCTCTTTCACCTCACACACAGCAACTTCTTACTAGACACATTGCCAGAGGCAAGGGAAACAAAGCAAACATGAACTATTGGGACTTCATCAAGATAAAGTTTCAGCACAGTGAAGGAAACAATCTACAAAATTTAAAAAGCAACCTACAGAATGGGAGAAGATATTTGCAATGACATATCTGATAAAGGGTTAGTATCCAAAATCTATAAAGAACTTATCAAACTCAACACTCAAAAAAACACAAAATATCCAGTTAAGAAATGGGCAGAAGACATCAATAGACATTTTTCAAAAAAAAAAAAAAATCATACAGGTGGCCAGCAGGCACATGAAAACATGCCCAACATCACTCATCATCAGGGAAATACAAATGAAGATCATGATGAGACACCACCTCACACCTGTCAGAATGGCTAAAATTAACAACACAGAAAACAACAGGTGTTGGTTAGGATGTGGAGAAGTGGGAACCCTCTTAACACTGTTGGTGGGAATGCAAACTGGTGCAGCCTCTCTGGAAAACAGTATGGAGGTCCCTCAATAAGTTAAAAATAGAACTACCCTACAATCCAGCAGTTGCACTACTACGTATGCAAAAGGACAGGATACAAAACTACAGATTCGAAGGGGTACATGCACCCTAATGTTTACAGCAGCATTATCAACAATAGCCAAACTATGGAAAGAGCCCAAATATCCATTGACTGATGAATGGATAAAGAAGATATGGTATATTGGGACATCTGGGTGGCTCAGTCGGTTAAGCATCAGACTTTTGATTTCAGTTTAGGTCATGATCCCACTGTCATGAGATCAAGCCCTGTGTTGGGCCTCTGCACTGAACATGGAGCCTGCTTGATATTCTTTCTCTCCCTGTTTCTCTCTCTCTCTCTCTGCCCCTCCCCACACTTGCAAATTCTTTCTCAAAAAAAAAAAAAAAAAGGTTAAAAAATGTGGAATATATATACAGTGAAATACTATTCAGTCATCAAAAACCATGAAATCTTGCCATTTGCAATGATGTGGTTGGAGCTAGAATATATTATGCTAAGCGAAATATGTCAATCAGAGAAAGACAAATACCTTATGATTTCACTCATATGTGGAATTTAAGAAACAAAACAGATGAACATATGGGAAGTGGGGGGAAAGGAGAGAAGGAAACAAACCATAAGAGACTCTTAACAATAGAGAACAAACTGAGGGTTGATGGAGGGAGGTAAGTGGGGATGGGCTAAATGGGTGATGGGTACTATGGAGAGCACCCGTTATGATGAGCACTGGGTATTATACATAATATTGAATCACTAAACTCTACTCCTGAAGGACAGGGCTCCTGGGTGACTCAGTCAGTTAAGCGACCGACTCTTGATTTCAGCTCAGGTTATGATCTCACAGTCTGTGAGTTGGAGCTCCATATCAGGCTCCATGCTGGCAGTGGGGAGCCTGCTTGGGATTCTCTCCTTCTCTCTCTCTCTTTCTCTGCCTCTTCCCCACTCATGCACTCTCTCTCTCTCTTTCAAAATAAATAAATAAACTGTAAAAAAAAAAAAAATCTATTCCTGAAACCAATATTACACTATATGTTAACTAACTAGAAATTAAATAAAAATTTGAAAAAGAAAAAAACGTAGAACTCATCTAAAATGGTACAGATTTGGGGCACCTGGGTGGCTCAGTCGGTTAAGCGTCCGACTTCAGCTCAGGTCACGATCTCGCGGTCCGTGGGTTCGAGCCCCGCGTCAGGCTCTGGGCTGATGGCTCAGAGCCTGGAGCCTGCTTCCGATTCTGTGTCTCCCTCTCTCTCTGCCCCTCCCCCGTTCATGCTCTGTCTCTCTCTGTCTCAAAAATAAATAAACGTTAAAAAAAAAAAATTTTTTTTAAAAAAATAAAAAAAAAAATAAAATGGTACAGATTTGTGGAATCGTTAAGGAACAGATTTAAGAATGCCATTTAGGAGTACCTGAGTAGCTCAGTCAGTTAAGCATCCAACTTTGGCTCAGGTCATGGGCTTGTGAGTTCGAACCCCCCTTCACCCAGGTCAGGTTCTGTGCTGACAGCTGAGAGCCTGAATCCTGCTTCGGATTCTGTGTCTTCCTCTCTTTCTGCTTGTATCCTCTCTCTCTCTTTCTCTCTCTCTTTCTCTCTCAAAAATAAATAAATGTTAAAAAAAAAAAGAATCCCATTTTTTAAAATATTTATTTTTGAGAGAGAGAGAGAACACATGTCCACGCAAGTGGGGGAGGGGCAGAGAAAGAGGGAGAGAGAAACTCCTAAGCAGGCTCCTCACCCAGCACAGAGCCCATGCCGGGTTCCATCTCACCACTTCAAAATCATGACCACGAGATCACAATCTGAGCTAATATCAAGAGTTGGACACTTAACTCACTGAGCCACCTAGGCACCCCTAAAGAATGCCATTTAGAATATGCTGAGTTTGATCCCAACCTGTTAAAGAATTTATGAGTTTTCTATTGATTAACCTGCCTGGTCACCTCCCTGAGCTTCCTTCTTTATTCTCATAAGCTCTCTAGTAATTAATTTTGCTTTCATTTCTGCTCCCATTATCTTCCATTTGTATTTCCTCTCACCCAATGCCTGACTGCAAAAACAGAAACAAAACAAAACACATATATACCTGCTTCATATCCAATGTTGCATCCTACTGCTGCCATAGAGGTGCACCACTTAGTTCTCCTTCAAAAGAACCTGCTAAAGGACAGCTTCAAGGTGCTACCCTTTTGGATCCACTATGGTGTTCATACCAAAGTCACAAATGGTGTTCAGATGTGGGCTACCCCCAGCCAATGACTGAGCATGATGGGATTATTAGAGCTGCACTGTTCCCACCCACTGCAAGCTCCTCCAGCAAGCGATCTTTGCTCAGGACCTGAGAGTTTGCCAGAAGTGTGCTGTAATCTGAAACTTTTCCTACCTTATCCTTCTTCCCCCTCTCCTTTACTGATGTTAGACTAGCATTATGATCTCAAGGTGCTCACTGATAGACTACTTGCTCCCACCACTTTATCCTTCATATGCATGTCTCTCATTAAATCTCTTATATGTCTAATCTTATTTTAGTGTATGTTTCTTGAATAGCTCAAAGTTACAGAGATGGTACAGAAATGGTCCCAGAAATGGGAAATAAAATAGAGTTTAGAAATTGGCTCACTCACCACCCAGCTGACAAGAAGGACCCAACTTGAGTAGAATGTAAAGCACAGTCCCTCACATAAGATGACAACCAAATTGCTAAATAATTTACCAGTGGCAATTTCATAACATTGTTATCAGTGTCATGATTCAGATATTTGAAAAATATGGAGAGAACACTCCCTATAGGAAAGTGAGGTTGACTGGTTATTAGAAAGTTGTACTGCCACCCTGCAGAGAAATAATGAGAAATTAGGGGTAGTTAACAAATAATTAAAGGCTGTGTATAAGAGTCTAAGGGACTCTTATGCAGCTTACAAAGAAGCCATTGTCCCCTGCAGTGGAAGAATGAGCACATTTAAGACACAGACTCAGGACTTAACAGTTAGAGTCACAGATATCCAGAGATGTTCAGCCAGGGCAAGTCTGTTTTGCTAAGGTCAGGGCCCTGACTGGGAAAGTCTAGAACCTGGAACCTGGAACCTGGAACATGGGATGGATCTCAGTGGACACCTGCAAGGATTACTGAGATTACATCCCAAGAGAGCTACAAGAATTAGTTAGTATGTATTAGCACCATATGATCCTCTCAATAGATGCAGAGAAAGCCTTTGACAAAATACAGCATCCTTTCCTGATAAAAACCCTCAAGAAAGTAGGGATAGAAGGACCGTACCTCGAGATCATATAAGCCATATATGTTAAGACCCAACCCTAATATCATCCTCAATGGGGAAAAACAGAGAACTTTCCCCCTAAGGTCAGGAACAAGACAGGGAGGTCCACTCTTGCCACTGTTATTCAACATAGTATTGGAAGTCTTAACCTCAGCAATCAGACATGCAAAGAAATAAAAGGCATCCAGATCAGCCAGGAGGAAGTCAAACTTTCATTCTTCTCAGATGACATGATACTCTATATGGAAAACCCAAAAGATTCCACCAGAAAACTGCTAGAACTGATTCATGAATTCAGGACAGTTGCAGGATATAAAATCAATGCACAGAAATCGGTTGCATTCCCACACACCAACAATGAAGCAACAGAAAGAGAAATCAAGGAATCAGTCCCATTTACAATTGCACCAAAAACCATTAAATACCTAGGAATAAATCTAACCAAAGAGGTGAAAAATCTAGACACTGAAAACTATATAGAAAGCTTATGAAAGAAATTGAAGAAGACACAAAAACATGGAAAAATATTCCATGCTCCTGGATTGGAAGAACAAATACTGCCCAAAGCAATCAATACTACCCAAAGCAATCTACATATTCAATGCAATACCTATCAAAATAACACCAGTATTCTTCACGGAGCTAGAACAAACAATCCTAAAATTTGTATGGAACCAGAAAAGACCCCAAAAAGCCAAAGCAATCTTGAAAAAGAAAACCAAAGCAGGAGGCATCATAATCCCAGACTTCAAGCTGCACTACAAAGCTGTAATTATCAAGACAGTATGGTATTGGCACAAAAACATTCACATAGACCAATGGAATAGAATAGAAACCCCAGAACTAGACCCACAAACGTATGGCCAACTCATCTTTGACAAAGCAGGAAAGAACATCCAATGGAAAAAAGACAGTCTCTTTCACAAATGGTGCTGGGAGAACTGGACAGCAACATGCAGAAGGTTGAAACTAGACCACTTTCTCACACCATTCACAAAAATAAACTCAAAATGGATAAAGGACCTGAATGTGAGACAGGAAACCATCAAAACCTTAGAGGAGAAAGCAGGAAAAGACCTCTCTGACCTCAGCCATAAATCTCTTACTTGACACATCCCCAAAGGCAAGGGAATTAAAAGCAAAAATGAACTACTGGGACCTTATGAAGATAAAAATCTTCTGCACAGCAAAGGAAACAACCAACAAAACTAAAAGGCAACCAACGGAAGGGGAAAAGATATTCGCAAATGACATATCGGACAAAGGGCTAGTATCCAAAATCTATAAAGAGCTCACCAAACTCCACACCCAAAAAACAAATAATCCAGTGAAGAAGTGGGCAGAAAACATGAATAGACACTTCTCTAAAGAAGACGTCCGGATGGCCAACAGGCACATGAAAAGATACTCAACGTCGCTCCTCATCAGGGAAATACAAATCAAAACCACACTCAGATATCACCTCACACAGGTCAGAGTGACCAAAATGAACAAATCAGGAGACTATAGATGCTGGAGAGGATGTGGAGAAACGGGAACCCTCTTGAACTGTTGGTAGGAATGCAAACTGGTGCAGCCACTCTGGAAAGCAGTGTGGAGGTTCCTCAAAAAAATAAAAATAACCTACCCTATGACCCAGCAGTAGCACTGCTAGGAATTTACCCAAGGGATACAGAAGTACTGACGCAGAGGGGCACTTGTACCCCAATGTTTATAGCAGCACTCTCAACAATAGCCAAATTATGGAAAGAGCCTAAATGCCCATCAACAGATGAATGGATAAAGAAATTGTGGTTTATAAAAACAATGGAGTACTATGTGGCAATGAGAAAGAATGAAATATGGCCCTTTGTAGCAACATGGATGGAACTGGAGAGTGTTATGCTAAGTGAAATAAGCCATACAGATAAAGACAGATACCATACGGTTTCATTCTTATGTGGATCCTGAGAAACTTAACAGAAACCCATGGGGGAGGGGAAGGGAAAAAAAAAAAAAGACGTTAGAGTGGGAGACAGCCAAAGCATAAGAGACTCTTAAAAACTGAGAACAAACTGAGGGTTGATGGGGGGTGGGAGGGAGGGGAGGGTGGGTGATGGGTATTGAGGAGGGCACCTTTTGGGATGAGCACTGGGTGTTGTATGGAAACCAATTTGACAATAAACTTCAGATATTGAAAAAAAAAAAAAGAAATTGTGGTTTATATACACAATGGAGTACTACGTGGCAATGAGAAAGAATGAAATATGGCCCTTTGTAGCAACATGGGTGGAACAGGAAAGTGTTATGCTAAGTGAAATAAGCCATACAGAGAAAGACAGATACCATATGTTTTCACTCTTATGTGGATCCTGAGAAACTTAACAGAAGACCATGGGGGTGAGGAAGGGAAAAAAAAAAAAAGAGGTTAGAGTGGGAGAGATCCAAAGCATAAGAGACTCTTAAAAACAGAACAAACCGAGGGTTGATGGGGGGTGGGAGGGAGGGGAGGGTGGGTGATGGGCATTGAGGAGGGCACCTGTTGGGATGAGCACTGGGTGTTGTATGGAAACCAATTTGACAATAAATTTCATATTTTGAAAAAAAATAAAATAAAATGTGAAAAAAAAGAATTTACTGATTATAAGAATATAAAAAAAAAGTATGGTACTGGCACAAAAACAGACACTCAGATCAATGGAACAGAATACAGAACCCAGAAATAGACCCACAAACGTATGGCCAACTAATCTTTGGCAAAGCAGGAAAGAATATCCATTGGAATAAAGACAGTCTCTTCATCAAGTGGTGCCGGGAAAACTGGACAGTGACATGCAGAAAAATGAACCTGGACCACTTTCTTACACCATACACAAAAATAAACTCAAAATGGATGAAAGACCTAAATGTAAGACAGGATGCTATCAAAATCCTCAAGGAGAAAGCAGGCAAAAACCTCTTTGATCTTGGCCGCAGCAACTTCTTACTCAATACGTCTCTGGAGGCAAGGGAAACAAAAGCAAAAATGAACTATTGGGACCTCATTAAAATAAAAAGTTTCTGCATAGTGAAGGAAACAATCAGCAAAACTAAAAGGCAACCAATGGAATGGGAAAAGATATTTGCAAACGACATATCAGATAAAGGGTTAGTATCCAAATCTGTAAAGAACTTATCAAACTCAACACCCAAAAAACAAATAATTCAGGGAAGAAATGGGCAAAAGACAGAAACAGACACTTCTCCAAAGAAGACATCCAAATGGCCAACTGACACATGAAAAAATCCTCAACATCACACATCATCAGGGAAATACAAATCAAAACCACATGAGATACCACCTCACACCTGTCACAATGGTTAACATTAACAACTCAGGCAACAACCGATGTTGGCAAGGATGCAGAGAAAGAGGATCTCTTTTGCACTGCTGGTGGGAATGCAAACTGGTGCAGCCACTCTGGAAAACAGTATGGAGGTTCCTCAAAAAATTAAAAATAGAACCACCCTACAACCGAGCAATTGCACTACTAGGTATTTTACCAAGAGATACAGGTATGCTGTTTTGAAGGGGAACATGCACCCCAATGTTTATAGCATCACTATCAATAATATCCAAAGTATGGAAAGAGCCCAAATATCCATTGATAGTTTAATGGATAAAGAAGATGTGATATATATATATATATATATACACACACACACACAATGGAGTATTACTCGGCAATCAAAAAGAATGAAATCTTGCCATTTGCAACTACGTGGATGGAACTAGAGGGTATTATGCTCAGCGAAATTAGTCAGTCCGAGAAAGACAAATATCATAGGACTTCACTCATATGAGGACTTTAAGATACAAAACAGATGAACCTATGGGAAGGGAAGAAAAAATAATATGAGGGGGACAAAACATAAGAGACTCTTAAATATGGAGAACAAACAGAGGGTTACTTGAGGGGTTGTGGGGGGAGTATGGGCTAAATGGGTAAAGTGCATTAAGGATCTACTCCTGAAATCATTGATGCACTATACGCTAAGAAACTCGGATGTAAATTAAAAAAAAAACAAAAAACATTACAATCAACACAGGGGATGGCAAAGATTAACACCCTCATCAAAGACCTAAAGAGGTGGTGGTCCCTATCATATCTCCATTTAATTTGCCAGTTGGCCCCTCTAGTAACAGATGGATCCTGAAAAATTATTGTAAACTCCTCCAAGATCAGGTGGTAGCCCTATTGCAGGTTTTGTCCTAGACATGGTAACATTGCTAGGGCAGATTAATAAGGCTTCAGTTGCATAGTATGTATCATTGATTTGGCAGATGAACTCATTTCTATTTCAGTAATAAAAGACTTCCAGAAATCGTTCACATTCACATGGAATGGACAAAAATATTCTTTAAAGTTTTGCCCCAGCACTATTAATTTTCCCACTTTTTGTCACAACAAAATCCAGAAAGACAGGGGAGCATCCCATTGAACATCAATTGATCCATTCTATGGATGACATCGTATTAATCAAGCAGGAAAAGCAAGAGGTAACTAATGAATTGGTGGCCTTAAGACATATGCCCCAGAGGGTAGGAGATAAACCCTACAAAGAATCAGGGAACTGCCTCACAACAAAAGAATGTAGGGGTCCAATGGTCAAATTATCCCCTCCAAAATAAAAGACAAATAACTGCATCTTGCATCCCCTAACCTAAAGAACAAAGCACAGAACCCGATAGGCCTCTGATATATTCCATACATAGGAATACTTCTCTGGCCCATATACTAGGCAACAAAGAATGCTGCCAACTCTGAATGGAGTCAAGAAGTGGCAAGGACTCTGCAGTAGGTTCAGGCTGTGGTACAAGTTGACCAACTGCTGTGCTATATGATCCAGCAGACCACACAGTATTCGAGGTGTCAATGTTGGTAAAAGAATCACTGTGGAGTTTGTGGCAGGGCTCAGCAAACAATGGCCCATGGGCTAAACTGGTATGCCACCTTTTTTGGTACAAAATGTTTTATATTAATACAATCATGTAAATTCATTTGCATATTATCTATAAATGCTTTCATACTACAACGCAGAGTTAAGTAGATGAAGGAAGGAACATATGGCCACTAAAGCCTAAAATATTTACTATCTGGGCCATTACAGAAAAAGGTTGCTTATGCTTGGTTTATGGTAAACCCCAGTGAGAGAATCATAATATAGGGGTTCTGGAGTAAAGCCATGCCATCAGCAGCAAAGAATTATATGCCTTTTGAGAAGCAGCTCCTAGTCTGCTACTGATCTCTGGTAGTTATGGGATGTTTGATCTTGAGGCACAAAGAGATGATGCAACTGGAATTGCCCATTATAAGTTGGGTTATTTTGGACCCACCAAAGCATAGAGTCAGAAATGCCCAGCAGCAATCCATTATAATATAGAAATAGTATATCCAAGCAAGTTTGAGTAGAACAGAGGCCATGAGTAAGTACAACCAGGTAGCCCAGAATGCCAAGTCACCCACTCTGGTTGAACCAGGACCCCACCCTCAGTTCACATCTATGGCTTTATGAGGATCACAAACAAACAGCTAAAGGAAATGAGAAAAGCTCAAAAGTCCCTAAGAGACAGCCGCATCTGGGAGTCAGAATGCTCATGGGTAGAAATTAACTCAAGAGCTACAGAAAAGCTGCATCAGTCCCAGGGATAAGAGCTGTGATATTTGATTCTAGGATAAAGCTACAAGAAAAATTTATTTCATTGGGGAGAGAGAGACAGAGTTATATGAAAAACTCCAGAGGCAGCATCAAGGACAGAAACAGAAACAGATTAATGGTTTCAATGTCCAGCCTTCACAATGGTCATTGAGTTCACACAGAGAGAATCTAAGCACCTGGCTAGGCAGTAGAGCAGCCACCTGAGTATACTTGCCTTCTCATAATTAGCCTATGTGTTTGCTATCAGAAGAATCATAATTTTCATATTCTGTGGGGAAATTCATTCCATTTACCAATACAGGTCAGTCCAACTAAAAAAATCACAAAAACAATGGGAAAAAAAAAAAACAGAGAGAAACTAAGCTGGACACAGAACTATCCCCAAGAAAACAGTTAATGCTGGAACAGAAAAAAAAATTTTTTTAACAAGCAAAATTAATGTACTATTCCCAGACAAATTTGAGAGACATCCAAAAACAAGATGCTTCCATAAAGAGTCATCTTTGACAGCCTCCTCTCATTATTCATATCTAATCTATAACCGTGATCTGTCAACTTTACCTCACAAATATCTTTCAAATCTACTCACACCTGTCTACCACCAACATTCTGATACAAACTGCCACCATCTCTCTTAGTCCCCTACCAGTTGGTCTTTCCTCATTCGTTGTTGCCCATCCAATCCAGTTTCCAAATTTTAGTCAAACAGTGGTTTTCAAAATTTAAATACGATCATATATTACCACCCTCCCTTGAAATCTTTGTTATGATTTCCCAAGCCTCTATGAAGAAAGGCCAAAATTGTTAATGACGTAGACAAACCCCTCCCCAGAGTGGATCCTGTTTATCTTTCCAGCCTCATCTTCCACCACTCTCCCACTTAAACATTATTATGGAGCCCCAATGGCCTTTTTAAAAATTTATTTACTTGAGTGCCCCATGTTTCCTCACTTACCACGGGGACTTTGTGTACATTTCTTTGGTCTATAATGTTTTTCTCCACACTTCTTCCTTTTCTAGTTTTTTGACAGTTCAGCTGGAGTCACTTTTCCAAGGAAGGCTGCTCTGACCTCCCAGCATTAAGTCAGCATCCTCACCCATTCGGATACTCTACTAACCCTCTGTAGCTTTCTCACATGTTCTCTAACTACCATGGAATTGAATTAGAAGTCAGTAACAGAAAGAAATTTAGGGGGTGGGGGGGGAGCCTGAATGACATAAGAAAACCAGGAAAAGATGATGGAGAATGGTGGTGATGATGATATGAGGCTTGTGTCTTGTAAGCCAAAATGAAGAGACTGTTTCAAGTAGTAGTGGCTTGTCAACCCTGTCAAATCCTACTGAGAGGTCAAATGAGGCAACACTGAACATTTTCCATGGACTTGGCAAAATAGAAGATTTTACTGACCTTGGTAATTGTTGTCTCATCAGAGCTGTGGGAGAGTAGGTCAGATTAAATCGGGCAGAGAAGTGAGTGAAAGGTAAGTAAATTCTCTACGTTTGCTGTGACAGCAAAAGTAGACAATTCTTCCGATAAATTTGTTGTGAAGGGAAAGAAACAGAGTAGAGTACAGGGGTATATGGGATATAACAGATTAATTGTATGATTTTAAATTTCCCTTATCTTTACTTATTTTTGCCTGTTGGATCTGTTTCTGTAAGATATGTTTAACTGCCATTATGAATGTTCGTTATTTTTCCCTCCCTGTACATTTAAAATAACTTTTTCACTGTATTACTATTAGTTCTTCTTGCTGGATTTTATCTTTTATTAATTTAATTTGCCCCTGATAGTCTATGGCTTTTATCAGTTGCCTTTATTGTCAGCACTGATAAGCTTGGCCTTATTTTGACAATCTTATTTTATGGTTTATTTTTTTGTGTATTATTTCTGATTGTTTCTTTTTCCTTTTCTGGCCTACTGGATCAGTCAAATTTTATCTTTTTTTCCTTATGATATGCATTTTCCACCTTTATTCTACCATATGAATTTTTTTAAGTATAACAAATATACCTGGTTTATTGAATGAGTTGGAATCAGTAGGTACAAGCAAAAAGCAATTTTATTTTTCTCATGACTGCCTCATTTAGTCTGTGCAGTGGACTCAGTTCTCATCAACCATGGAGGAAATATCAAGTGAATCACCTAGTTTTCTCAGTGAATCTTAGTCTTTAAAAAGTTTAATATAGTCTACTACAATCTTATTCAATTGAAAACTTCTCTCTTTCACCAACTCCAGACCTGCCTCATGGCAACAGGAAAATAAACTGAGGTTACCTTCTTAACTATTTTCCCGACTTGTTCCTTTAATCTTCCTTCATTTCTGTGCTCTCACTACTCTACAGTTGAAAATGGGAAGATATATAAATGACTAATAAGCATACAAAAAGATGCTCAACATCATTAGTCATCTGAGAAATGCAAATCAAAAGCACAGTGAGATACTGCCTCACACCCACTAGGACAGCTATAATCGAAAAGACAAAAAAAAAAAAAAAAGAGAGAGACAATGACAAGTGTTGGTGAGGTTGTGGAGAAATTGGAACCCCTATGGGAATGTGAAAAGTTAACAGCTACTTTGGAAAAGTTTGTCCGTTTCTTAAACTGTTAAATAAAGAGCTATAATATTACCCAGGAATTTCACTCCTACACATACACCCAAGAGAAAGGAAACATACGCCCACAAAAAAAATTATGCACAGCAGCTTCTTCATAACAGCCAAAAAGCAGAAACAACTCAAATGTTCATCAACTGATGAATGGTAAACAAAATATGGTAGATTCATACAATGGAATATTACTCAGCAACAAAAAGGAATGAAGTTCTGATACATACTATAACATAGATGAACCTCCAAAACATTATACTAACTGAAAGAAGCCAGACATAAAGACCAAATACTGCATGAAACTATTTATGTGAAATATTCAGAATAGGTAAATCTATAGAGACAGGAAGTATATATACTGGTGGTTGCCTAAGGCTGAGAAGTAGAGGTAGGGGGAGGGGAGGAATGAATACTAATGAGTTCAAGGTTTGTTTTGGAAGTGATGAAAACAATCTAAAAATAGATTATGGTGATAGTTACACAACTCCATAAATAAAATAAAAACTACTCAATTGTGCATTATAAATAAGTAAAGCTTATAGTATGTTATATCTCAATAAGGCTATTTACAGAAAAAGTAATTAACAACAGGCCATCAAAATGTCAGTATGCCCCCAAATATAGAAACTACAGAGGTTACATTATCTAAAATTAAGAACAAATACCCCCAAACCATTAACAACTTGGAAATTTTTAACTATCTCTCTATATAAAGTAGAAATCAAAGCCAAAATCACAGACTATTTATAAATGATTGAAAACTATAATGTTGTACAGTGTATTACAAATATATGGGAAAAGGAAAGCTCTGAGGAAATTTTGGCCCTGTAGATACCTAAAATACTTAAAGTAATAATAAAAGTTAATAAAATTTTCAAGTAAACAATGATTATAATATATTTATTATTAAAAAAACATTAAGTAGAATTAAAGGTGGATCACTGAAATGAACTAAACACAGAAAAAATCTTTTGAAAAGTCTGAACAAGACAAAAGGGAAATATATATAAATATCAGAAATAAAAAACAGAATAGAACACTACTATATTAGTATATTATATATAGAATATACTATAATACTACGTTTCTTTCTGAAATATGTATTTCAAGAAAATATAAATGATGAAATATGGCTTTAAAATTGGTTTGGGGGGCGCCTGGGTGGCTCAGTCGGTTAAGTGTCCGACTTCGGCTCAGGTCCTGATCTCACAGTTTGTGGGTTCGAGCCCCGCAATGGGCTCTGTGCTGAACACTTGCTCAGAGCCTGGAGCCTGCTTCAGATTCTGCGTCTCCTTCTCTCTCTGCCCCTCCTCTCTTTCTGCTCTGTCTCACTCTGTCTCTCAAAAATAAATAAGTGTTTAAAAAATATATATATTTTTTTAAATTGGTTTAGGGATGGGGAGCCTGAGTGACTCAGTTGGTTAAGCGTCTGACTCTTGATTGCGGCTCAGGCCATGATCTCACAGTTTGTGAGATATTTTTTAAAAAATGAAAAGTAAAGAGGGATGGTGAGGGGAGGTATGGCAATGTATGGAATTCTCCCTTTTTTGGTAACTGTGCCTGGTTGTAAGTAGCCCATTTGTCAGGGATATTTTGAGGTGATTAGCCTGATGGCCTTGTCTGTATTCAGCCAGCTGTCATTGTGGGCCGTTTCCACATTCCATTGTTCAACCCTGTTTTCCTAAAAGCCACCTCTACACAGATGAAGAAAGAAAAGTAAAAAGAGGGACAAGAGGGAGGTAATGACAACACAGATGAATACCCTCTGGAAATAGAAGGGGGCATTTGAGGTGCCTTACAGGCTGCTCCCAGAAGTTTCCAATTATTTCTGATTATTAACTAGTGAGATATTGTGACATAATCATAAATATGTATTCAGTGTTTGTCCAGGTTCCTGGCACAGTGCTCCTAAAAGTCTTGTAATTTCACAAGTGATGGGGTAAGAGCAGTATCCTTTGTTATTCTTAATAAGTCCTTTTCAAACACATCTGAGTTTATGCTAATGAGGTAACTCTGGATGGGCCTCTAGATAGCTTTAGAATAGGGGCTGGTTGCTAGAGAAACTAATCATGTAATTAAAGGACTGAAACTTTCAGCCCACTGGCCCCTCTCCACCTCCAGGCAGAGAATGACTGGAGACAGAGTTAATCACCAATGGCCAATGATTTAATCAATTGTGCCTATGTCATGGACCCTCCATAAAAAAAAACACTTAAATGAAGACATTCAAAGACCTTCTGGCATGGTAAACATATCCACAGGCTAGGAAGGGGATGTACCCCAAACTCCACAAAGATAGAAGCTTCTGTATTTGGGACTCTAACAAACCTTACCCTATATGCCTCTTCACTGGTTGCTCATTTGTATCCTTTCTAATATCCTTTATAAATTAGCTGGTAAGTGAAACCCCTGAGTTCTGTGAGCCATTATAATAGCAAATTATCAAACCTGAAGATGGGGTTACCCAATTTGAAGCCAAGTTGGAGAAGTGTGGGTAACCAGGGACCTACGACTGGTGATTGGCAACTGAAATGGGAGGCAGTCTGATGGGACTGAGTCCTTCAACACTGGGGTCTGCACGAACTCAAGTACTTACCGTCAGAATAAAATTAAATTACAGGACATCTAGTTGGTATCCACAAAAACTAGAGAATATCTTGGTATGGAAAAATCCACACATTTGGGGTCAGAGTGTTTTGTGGGTAGAAGTAGATCTTAATAATAATAATGATCATTAGTAGTCCTTCTAATCAAAATAAAATTATGAGTAAGTGTCCTCATGATGTATGATATAGGTAATGTGAATTAAAAGTGATTTCAGAGGTGCCTAGGTGGGTCAGTCAGTTAAGTATCCAACTCTGTTTCAGTTCAGGTCATGATTTCATGGTTGGAGAGTTCAAGACTTGCATTGGGCTCTATGCTGACAGCAAAGGGCCTGCTTGGGATTCTCTCTTTCCCAGTCTCTCTGCCCCTCCTCCATTCATTCTCTCTTGTCTCTCTCTCTCAAAATAAATAAACTGTTTTTAAAAAGTGATTTCAAGAGAATGAAATAAAAGTAAAACGCCTATTCCAGCACCTGGCATTTATTCAGTCAACATTAATTAAGAAAAAGCAGCAGCATGGTAGTGGTTAAAAGCAGAGAATCTGGTATCAGGTTATCTGGGATTGAATTCTGGCTCCTCCACTTACCAGTCTTGTGATACGAACAAGTTGTATCTCTGACTCTATATTTCCTCAACTATAAAATGGGGATTGTAATAGTAAGTTGTTAGGAAAACTTGTCAGTGTTGTGACTGAAGAATGTGAAATGGTTTCCAGACTAACAGAGGCAGTTAGGGAGGGTCATAAAGCAGCCAGATAGTTACAGGTCAGGAATGACAAAGAATTCAGTGTCACAAGAACAGCAACGGTGAGGAGCAGCAGGAAGAAAAAGATAAGGCTGCAGAGACAGGCAAGAGATCCCTAAGAGAAAAGGTTGAGATGCCAAGATTTGGGCCTCTGTGCAGGAGCTCATCCAGGGGCCTGAAGCTTATACAATTTAGAAGGCTCCCTTCAAGAAAAAGAAAACATGATCATAAATCCAAAGGTAGGTACAAAAAGAATTTTTAAAAAATGAATACTTATAGAAGAAAAGGAATGTAACAAATGACAAATGTTAAAAAGTGACAACTATAGGGACGCCTGGGTGGCTCAATCTGTTAAGCATCTGACTTCAGCTCAGGTCATGATCTTGCATTTCGTGAATGAGTTTGAGCCCCACAAAGGGCTGCCTGCTGTCAGTGTAGAGTCTGCTTTAGATCCTCTGTCCCCCTCTCTCTGCCCCTCCCCCACTTGTGCACACACTCTCTCTCAAAAATAATAACTACACATTTTTTTAAGTTGACAACTATAAACCACAAAATCCAAAACCAACATATTTGTATTAATTAACTGATTGATATACCTCTAAAACTTTTTCCTTCATTTTTGGCAGTGTACTTTTCATATGTTGACAACTTGGTATTGTTTTCCGTAGTAAGGATAGAAAACTAGTTCAGTCTTTCTTCTAACATGTTACCTAAATTTGTTATTATGACAGTTGGAATGTGTAAAAGCATACAGCTTCACACAGTTGTACAATTTGTAGTGTTTACATATGTGTGCCCTACGAACACAGAAATTCTAAAGAATTCTCTTTCACATGATTCCCACCAAAAAAGGAGGGGGGAGTTTAATGCATTTTAAATGGTAATGCTACTTAAATAAATCAAGTGTATTTAGGAATACAGAACTTGCATTTTGACTAAGTATCAATGAAAACCAAATCCTTGCTTACAAATCTTCAACACTGGAAGAATTCTCCAGAGATCAGCTTCTGGCTCCATATATTTCAATTCTTGTTTTTCTTTCTTTTTTTTTAAGTTTTATTAATCAACTTACTTATTTTGAGAGAGAAAGAGAGAGAGTTAGTTTGCACACAAGGTGGGTAGGAGCAGAAAGAGAGAAAGAGAATCCTAAGCAGGCTCCACACACAGCGCACAGCCCGATGCAGGGCTCAATCTCACAACACTGAAATCATGACCTGAGCTAAAATCAAGAGTTGGACACTTAACCAGCTGAGCCACCCAGGCACCCCTCTCTTTCACTAATACATTGTTCTAGTGCTAGCACCATAACACAGATTCACAATGCATAGTACCTGGACTGTGGTCTTGTAATATGAACTTCCACTAAAACATACGAGGGCTTTTTCAAGAAATATCTGATTCCAAGTCTGGAGCATAAAATGTACAGAAGGGTCTAGAAATTATTTGCATACCAGATAGAAAAGAAGCTATCAAAAACAACTAAGGTCATGACAAAAGGACTCAGGAGCCAACTTGAAAGGCCTCTCACTAATTAAAGATTAGACAATCTGAGCTTCAAAAGAATAAAAATTATAATTTATTGAAATCTATCAAATATGTTTCACATTGATTGCTTTCAGAAAATATCAAGGAATCAATAATTCATTGTTTTTGAAAACATCACAATAAACTAATAATTAAATTACTAATTAATAAGTTAAAGAAAAAGAATCAACCATATATCCTTCCTTTCCCATTTGATCTCTACCCCTGGGCTACAAAGTAGTAGAGAAGGGGAAGTATTTCTCTATGAAAGGATTCTCACCTATAAATCAATGAAAATTAGAATTTTACCATTTTGCATCCTCCACTGAATTACTGCCTCCAAGCTTTGAGCACCAACAGCCACTACCACAAAAAGAGTGACAGACTATGTGCCTCCTAACTGAAAGAACATAAAACACCAAAAGGAGCAAACATAAGTCTAATCCAGTCTCTGGATCAAGCTGCCAATTTACACAAAATAGAGAAGACTGAAGCAAATTGAACTGCACCAACAGTATGCAGCCAGAAAAATGCACGGTGGAGGACTAGGTCGAGTATCATGCATTCGTAAGGAAACCTGTGAAGAAAAGAAAGGAAAAGAGGGGAAATCTTGTAGAATAATAGAAAATAGAAGAGATATCACATTGTTTTTTAATAGGTAGGATTAAACCATAGTGACTAGGGATAAACCCTTGGGAGATAAAACTATAAATAAAAGCAAGTAAGCAATTAATATAAAATTAAATCAATTAATATAAAAGTCAGAAGAGTAATTACTACTGAGGGAAGGAAGATTAAGGATTAAAATTGAAAAGGGGCACTTAAGAGAAGCACAGAGAGAGGTAGTGAGTTCTACATTTTGACCTAGCAGTGGTTACAAATGTGTTTGCCTTATTGTCTCCTGTATTTGTATTTTATTTTCTCTAAATAAGATTTTTAAAAACACAGTAGAATTAAAGATATAAACCTCAAAAAGGGGATGAGTTTGGGAGGTGGGGAGGTCAAAGTGGCTAGGCAAGGACAGAATTAGAGCACTGCAGGTTCCTTGGCAATAGCTCCCTAATAGGGCCCAATGCCATTGTTATTGCTAATGCAATCTACGGGATTTGCATTTATTCAAAGTTGGAAAAGTTGTGAACCAGGGCACATTCTCTGGGAACAACCTGCCTAGTAGTTTAATTATCTTTAACGCCTTTCCTTTGAACCAGGAGAACAATACTATTCATCTTGTAATTTACATTGTGATTCCCACCAATTCTGCTGTGGTAAACACAGTAATGTGCCACCCAGATCTTCCTTCAAGGAAACACTTGCTGCCCACCTGAGGGGAATAGAACAGAGTAAGCAGCTATTCTTCAGCCGTCAGATCCTTCAAATCTGCCTCAACCAGAGAGCCCCTTCACCTGAAGTCATAATCTTCTTGGGGCAGCCTACATGCAGTGACTAAGCGAGACAGAATATAAAAAAACATCTGACCAGTGTCGCCTGACAGAGGATGCTATGATGGGCTACATTAGTTCCAGAGCTCCCCACCTGGCTGGTGATGGTTTGTGGGATTTTCCTCACAGTTTAACTTCTTCTGCCCCCTTTCTAGGTGTTCGTCCCTTAAACACGCTGCTTCAGCATTTGCTTCTGGAGAAACCAATCTGTAACATCCTTTAAGGCCTGGTGAGAAGACTGCTACATCTAAGTGGATTTGAACAACGAGGTTGTGGAAAATAAAGCGACCGTGCAGAAAAGAAATACGGGCTGCATAATATTCCTACAGAATGCCGCTGTCAGAAGAGAGCGGCATACTTTAAAGGGTGAGAGAATGCAGGCCTTCCAGCAGTGAAGAGCAGGCAGGGAAGGAAACTGTGGCCCACAGCTCTGTTGAGAGCAGTGGAGAGGAGCATGAGATGTAGCTGCCAGGTGGGCAACTCATCAGTAAATGATAATTAGAAAACAAAAAACTGGAGGGTAAAAAAAGAGAGAGAGAGAGAGAAAGGTAAAATTGATGAGCAGAGCAAGAATAGGTATTTTTTCTAAATGGTCTTGGAGGTGCAAGTGAAAAAGGCAGGATCAAATAAAGAAGCCTAGGCCTTGAAAATGGATTCTTGAGGAGGAAAGAGGTAGGGATAATAGTTAAATTGAGCCAAAACAAGGAGTCCTACCCTGGTTTCATGTGCTCTGGGCTACAATTATTCCTGAAGAACAGACTCAGCATCCTGTGTACTGGGGAGGCACCTATATGTCCAATTGCAGATCCCCACCATCACCCCAGCTCCCTTCTACCTGCCAAGTTAAAAAAATCTGTAAAGATTACCCAATGCCTTTCTTGCTTCAGCACCTAGTTATTCAGGGTCTCTGGAGTCACAATGAAACTGGGAATCTTAATGTGGGGTTCATAAATAAACAATACCCACCTCATAAGAAACTACTGGTCTTAATAAAAACATCACAGACACTCTAAACCATGAATATTTCTTGCTTTTCTCTTGCCTCCCATTCTAACTATAACTATCCTTATAGCCTCCCCATCTTATTTCTGAAGCCCTAGTTCATCCATTTGAATTTCTGCTGAAGCTACATAGAAGTTGTAGACCCGCCACTTACCACAAGATGGTGGTAAAGAGCCTCATCAGGATAATTCTGATCTTTTTCTCAACTTCTGCACTGTTGACATTGGGGCCACCTAATTCTTTGTTGGAGGGGGCTGTTCTATGTATTGTAGAATGTTTAGTAGCATCCCTGGCCTTTACCCATTAGATGCTAGTAGCACTCCCTGCAGTCATGACAACCAAATATTTGTGCAGACATTGCCAAATGTCCCTGGAATATTTGGATTCTTTCGTTGAGAACCACTATGCAATAGGACCTTGAAGGGTTCTGAATAGAAGAGAGAAAGAGAATCAGATTTTGATGAAATTTTTTAAAAGCTTTGTTGGTTTTTTTAAAAATAACATTTATTCATTGAAAAAAATTACAAGAATGTGGAAAAACATTTAAAAAGGAATTTTAGGGGCACCTGGGTGACTCAGTCAGTTGGGTGTCTGACTTTGGGTCAGGTCATGATCTTGCAGTTCATGAGTTCAAGCCCTACATCAGGCTCGCTGCTTTAGGGCAGAGCACACTTCATATCCTCTGTCCCCCTCTCTCTGCCCCTCCCCTGCTTGCACTCTCTCAAAAATAAATAAAACACTTAAAAAATAAAAAATACAGGCACCTGGGTGGCTCAGTCAGTTAAGCGTCCAACTCTTGACTTTGGCTCAGGTCATGATCCCATGGTACATGGGTTTGAGCCCCATATCGGGTTCTGCGCTGACAGCACAGAGCCTGGAGCCTGCTTTGGATTCCATGTCTCCCTCCCTCTCTGCTCCTCCCCCACTCATGCTCTCTCTATCTCTCTCTTTCAAAAATAAACATGAAAAAAAATTTTTAGTTAAATAAAAAATAAAAAGGGAAGTCTAAAACACACAAAATCCAGCCACTCAGATTAACTTCTGTGAACATTTAAATGACCATCCTTCAAGCATATGGACACATGTGAAATAAGTACAATTTGTCATGCATGGTAATATATAGTACACATACTCTCCTATAATCTTCTTTTCCATTCAAAATCTACTATAAACACCTTTCAAGATCAACAATATGGCCTATTTTAATGCCTGCATAATATCCTTTTGCATGTAATCAACCAAGTTTCTACTGGTAGGCAGAAATTCCTAAATTTTCACTATTATAAATACCATTGCAATTTAATATCCTGGAACATGTGCATCTTTGCACAGCCTGAGATTGACAGTTTATACTCAATGTTTCTATTTATCTAGAATTTTGCCAGGGTACAGAGCTTTACAAAGTGAATTACACATGGATCTTTTTTTCTCTTAATGTTCATTTATTTTGAGAGAGAGAGAGAAAGTGTGCCTGCACATGGGTGCAAGCAGGAGGAGGGGCAGAGAAAGAGGAAAGAGAGGGAGAATCCCATGCAGGCTCTGCGTTGTCAGCATGGAGCGCGACATGGAGATCGATCTCACAAACTGTGAGATCATGACCTGAGCTGAAATCAAGAATTGGATGCTTAACCTACTGAGCCACCCAAGCATCCCTACACATAGATCTTATTCCAAAGGTGTACACAGACTGGTAGTGAAAAATGAACACAGGACAAAATAAAATGTGATAAATGGCATGGCGGAAATGTTGGCAGAAATGAAGAGAATATAACTAATTATGCACCTGGGATACTTTCACAGACATGGGCCTAGAAAGTCGGTATAAAAGTTAGTATCAGCTTCTCAATGCTATGTTGAAATAGAAAACCCTAAAAGACTCAACCAAAAAACTGTTAGAACTGGTAAGTGAACTCAGTAAAGTTGCAGGATACAAAATCAATGTGGTAGAAATCTGTTGCATTCCTACACACTAATAATGAAAAAACAATAAGTGAAATTAGAAAACAATCCCACTTAATTGAACCAAAAATAACAAATTATCTAGAAATAAACTTAACCAAAGAGGTAAAGGACCTGTACTCTGAAAACTGTAAAGCACTGATGAAAGAAATTCAAGATGACACAAAGAAATGGAAAGATGGAACACATGGGTGGCTCAGCTGGTTAAGCATCCAACTCTTGATTTGGTTCAGGTCATGATCTCCCAGGTTCATGAGCTGGAGAACTGCATTGGGCCCCGTGCTGAGGGCATAGAGTCAGCTTAGAATTCTCTCTCTCCACTCTCATCTGCCCCTCTCCTGCACATGTGTGCTCTCTCTCTCTCAAAATAAATAACTTTAAAAAAAAAAGAAATAGAAAGACATTCCATGCTCATAGGTTGGAGAAACAATTAATGTTAGAAAGTGTATACTACCCAAAACAACCTACACATTTAATGCAATCCCTATCAAAATACCAACAGCACTCTTCACAGAACTAGAACAAACAATCCTGAAATTTGTATGCAACCACAAAAGACCCTGAATAGGGGCACCTGGGTGGCGCAGTCGGTTAAGCGTCCGACTTTGGCCAGGTCACGGTCTCGCGGTCCGTGGGTTCGAGCCCCGCGTCAGCCTCTGGGCTGATGGCTCGGAGCCTGGAGCCTGTTTCTGATTCTGTGTCTCCCTCTCTCTCTGCCCCTCCCCCGTTCATGCTCTGTCTCTCTCTGTCCCAAAAATAAATAAAAAACGTTGAAAAGACCCTGAATAGACAAAACAACCTTGAAAAAAACAAAAACAAAAAAAAAGCAAAGCTGGAGGCATCACAATTCTAAACTCCAAGTTACATTACAAAGTTGTAGTGATCATGACAGTATGGTACTGGCACAAAAACGGACACATAGATCACTGGAACAGAACAGAAAACCCAGAAATAAACCCACAATTATATGGTCAATTAATCTTCAACAAAGGAGGGATAAATATTAATGGAAAAATCTTCAACAAATGGTGTTGGGAAAACTGGACAGCAACGTGCAAAAGAATGAGACTGGACCACTTTCCTACACCATACACAAAAATAAACTACATCAAAATAAAAAGCTTCTGCAGAGCAAAGGAAACAATGAACAAAACTAAAAGACAACCTACCTACTGAATAGGAGAAGATAGTTGCAAATGATATATCTGATAAAGAGTTAGTATCTAAAATATATAAAAAACTTATCAAACTCAACAATAAAACAAATAATCCAATTAAAAATTGGCAGAAGACATGAACAGACATTCCTCCAAAGAAAACATCCAGATGGTGAACAGACACATGAAAAGATACTCAACATCACTCATAATCAGTGATAGGCAAATCAAAACTACAATGAGATATCACCTCACACTTGTCAAAATGGCTAAAATCAACAACACAAGAAACAAGTGTTGGTGAGGATGTGCAGAAAAAGGAACATTCAGGCACTGCTGGTGGGAATGCAAACTGTTGCAGCCACTGTGGAAACAGCATGGAGTTTCCTCAAAAAGTTAAAAATAAAACTACCCTACTGATTCAGTAATCACACTACCGACCATTTACCCAAAAAATACAAAAACACTAATTCAAAGGAACACATGCATCCTGATGTTTATAGCAGCATTATTTACAATAACCAAAATATGGAAGCAGCCCAAGTATCCACTAACAGACGAATGGATAAAGGAGATATGGCATATATAGAATGGCATAATATTCAGCCATAAAAAAAAGAATGAAATCTCGCCTTTTGCAACAACATGGATGGAGCTAGAAAGTATAATATTAAGTGAAATAAGTCAGAAATACAAATACCATATGATTTCACTCATGCGGAATTTAAGAAACAAAACAAATGAGCAAAGGGGAAAAATAGAGAGAGAGAGAAACCAAGAAATAGACTCTTAACGATAGAGAACTGATGGTTATCAAAGGGGAGGTGGGTGGGTTAAAGAGTGATGGGAATTAAAGAGTAAACTAACAGTGATGAGCACTGAGTAATATATAGAATTGCTGAATCACTGAACTGTACATGGGAAACTAATATAACATTGTATGTTACCTATACTGGAATTAAAATTGTAAACTTAATTTTAAAAAGTCAGTCTCAGCTTGTTTTTCTTTAAGGGCTTGTTTGTAACAATCATTTGTTTAAATGTCTATTTCCTTGTTTCCCCTGCTCCCCGTGTGCAGGTGAAAAGTCAACTGTTTCTTCCACATATACACTGTATTTATCACAGAGCCTCATACTTACTGAATCTTCAGGAAACGTTTGTTGAATGCGGGGTATATTTTGAAAACTTGCCTGCCTAGAGAGCATTCTTCTAAATAGAGGAAAGGAAGAATCACATAGGAGCAAGTGGACTATGGATATAAATTTAAATTCCCTCCAAACTTCCCAAACTCAAAGACACACCAGAAAAGAGGGATGGGAAAGAGAAGGGAAAAGAAGACAGAAAGATAAGTTGATGTGTACTTCTATGGTGTTCTCTTTCCTCTTCTGAAAAGCTTATCCAAGGGGCGCCTGGGTGGCTCAGTTGGTTAAGCATCCAACTCCTGATTTCAGCTTGGGACATGATCTCACGGTTTGTGAGTTCACGTCCACATCAGCATCTGTGCTGACAGTGCAGATCCTGCTTGGGATTGTCTCTCGCGTGTGCTCTGTCTTTCTCTCTCTCTCTCTCTCTCTCTCTCTCTCTCTCTCTCTCTGCCCCTCCCCCAATTGGGCTGTCTCTCTCTCAAATAAACTTAAAAAAAAAAAAAAGCTTATCCAAGACGAAAGCTGAATGGCCTTTGCAGAAGGGCAATGTGGGATGCATCCTAAGTCTTACACTGCAACTCAGATGATACAGAAAAATACTTTACTTTCCTTATTTTAGTCTTATAATCTATACTCTTAGGAAGTATTTGGTCTCTATTGGATAAAAAAATGCTTGATCACTAAGACAGCCTCTCCTTCCCCTGCTTCTGTCCCCAAAAATATGGTGGTGAGAATGTATGCTCCTACAATCTTCTGGCATTGAGAAGAGACTCTAGCCTCATGCTGGTTTTCCTTGTTGTGGTGGCTGCCACGTGCTGGTCTCTGGAGCACTGTCCTTTGTGCACCCAATTGCTGAACATTCTGCAGCATACTGCTACTGAAATGACTAGTTAATATGGAGTCTAGACTTTTGGCAGGGACAATGTTCCTGAGCTATTGATGATGTACCAAGAATTCTTCTGGCTGCAGAACACTGAGCTTACTATCACATCTTCCACCTCAAAAGTTGGCCCAGCAGTCCAGTTCAGAGTTGAGTCAACTCACTCTGCTATTGTAGGCATATGGCAGCCCCCTGGGCTTCAACTAAGCATCCACAGCAAATAAAAACTCAGAGCATCTTTGTAAAGGTAAACCCCTGAGTCTCCCTCTACCTCACCATGTGACTGCATACTACATTTCTGTGAATGAGTCCTAAAGGTAATATGTGGCAAAACCCATTTTGGACATCAAAAACTAATTATTACGTCAGTCTTACTTCTTTCCACATTTCGTTGTAAAAAAAAATCCTCATCTCCCTCCTGACAAATGAGTGCCTCCGATTGACTAAAGAAAAGCCCTAATCACGCCACCTTCATCCACATCCTTATCCCCAATTTTGTTGTGTCTGATGACTACAAAGCCTGTGCTCTTTTCACTTCATCTCTAGACCTTTAGCCTGGAAAGGTTAAGGAGGTTTGAAAATCAGAAGGAGACGGACTGGAAGAAAACTGCCTGGTCACATCACATCATACTGGTCTTGGATTCTCACAGAAGCATCCTTAGTTATTGTTAAAATCCGTTACTGTAATTAAAAATCTGACATTTTGGAACCTTGACCACTCATTCAATACACACTCACAGAGCACCTATTATGTGCAACATACTCTGACAACGTAACCCACTGTAACTTTCCTATCGCTGCTGTGACAAATTACCACAAACTTGGTGGCTTAAAACAAGAGATTAATTCTCTTGTTTAATGAAACCTCTCTTGGGGGTTTCATGTTCAAAACTGAGTCTTATGGGGCTCATTTACTGGGGATGAGTTAGTGGCAGGGCCACATTCTGTTTGAAGGCTCTAAGGGAAAGTCACTTTCTTGCATTTTCCAGATTCCAGAGGCTGTCCACATTCCTAGGCTTTTTACCCACGTCCATCATCAAAGCTAGCAACAGCCAGCCAAGACTTTCTCATGCTACATCACTCTATCTTTGACCCTCTCACCTACCTCTGATAAGGACTTTGTGATTACATTGGGCCCACCTGGAAAATCCAGGCTAATCTCCCCACCTCAAAATTTTTAATCATATCTCCAAAGTTCTTTCTGTCATATAAGGCAATATGTTTGCAGGTTCTGAGGATTAAGGCATGGACATGTTTGGGGTGGGGGGGCTTTATTCATCAATACCACACCTATCAGAGAGAAATAACCCTTAGTGAGTCAGAGGGTTATAAAAGAATACAGCTTTTCTGCCTTTTTCTTTTTCTTTCCTGCTTTCTTTCTTTCTTTTTTACTTTTTATAACTAAAATATAACAGTTATACTAAAAAAATACACAGGTTGTATGTGTACAGTTCAATGAATTATCACAAAATAAACACACTCAGATAACTACCATCCTGGTCAAGTTATGGAACACTACCAATATCCCAGAATCCATCCCCTCCCACCCAATCATGCCCAATCATGCCCTCTTCTAATCACTATACCCTCTCTACTCCAGAGGCTCAACCATAGATTAGTCCTGTTTTGAATAGGAAATTGGAATGACACAATGTATATGTTTTGTGTCTGACTTCCTTCACTCAACATGCTGAGATTTATCTACGTTGCTAAATGGAGCTGTAGTTAGTTCATTTTCATCATTGCATAATATCCCACTTGTGACAATATTGTAACGTATTTATCCATTATACTACTGATGGACATTTGGGTTGTTTCCAGCTTGAGCGTATTTTTAATAGTAATGCTATAAGCATTCTTGCATATGTCTTTTGTTGTATCTCTATACACATTTACATTAGGTATATACTAGGAGAATTGCTAGGTCATAGTAGAAATCTACCTATCTATATATCTATACATAGCTTCAACTTCAGTAGAGAATACCAACCAATTTTTTGAATGGCTGTGCCAATTTATATCCCTACTAGCAATGTTTGAGAGAGCCCCAGTTGCTTTTCATATTCACCAACACTTAGTATCATCAGTCTTTTAATTTTAGACATTCTGGATATGCAATAGTATCTCATTCTAATTTTCATACGCATTTCATGGATTACTATGAGGTTGCTCATAGTAATGAGTTTATCATGCTTTATTGACTATTTGCATATTCACTTTTATAAAGTTCCTGCTCAAGTCTTTTTACTGTCTTTATTTTGTAAGAATTTTATAGGATGTTTGCTTTTGTTTTTGTTTTGTTTTGTTTTTTACATATTTTGCATGCAAGTCCTTTGTCAGTTATATGTGTTGTATACATGGCTTCTGTAGGGTCAAGGGCAAGCTGCTCCAATATGGGCCACTTAGGCATATTGATCACTTTAAACAAAAGTTACTTCAGAGCCTGTGCAAGAGAAACACTCAGACTCTTCTCTGTCCCACTGAAAGCAGGAAATAAATCTCCCATGTGAAGGGTGCCCTCCCTGTACCAGGAGGTAGAGACATCCTTATGACTAGAGATGGGAAATTTGGAGCTGAGAAGATTGTATAACCCACCCCCCTCCCACTTTGTTACTCTTTACTAGTTTACTACCTTAGCCCAAATTCTGTTTAGAATTCCTTTAACTGGGTGGTGCCTGGGTGCCTTAGTCTGTTAAGTTTCTGACTCTTGATTTCAGCTCAGGTCATGATCTCGAGGTGGGTGAGATCAAGCCCCATGTATGGCTCTGTGCTGAGCATAAAGCCTGCTTGGGATTCTCTCTCTCTCTCTCTCTCTCTCTCTCTCTCTCTCTCTCCCTTCCCCACTTACAATCTCTCTCCCTCTCTCTCTTAAAATAAACATTAAAAAAATATTCCTTTAATTGAAGCTCCTGAAGTTTTCTTTGTCCTGTCAATATCTCACAGATTTATTGTCTCTTTGTCTTAAAAATTATACAGACTGCCTGCCTTGGTCATTTCTTTAGATTTCAATTGCATTATTGGGCCTTCATGCACATGTAATTAAACTTTGGATTTTTGTCCTGTTGATCTGTCACATGTAAATTTAATTCTTAGTCCATCTGGAAGACTTTGAAAGGATAGAGAAAAATTTGTCCTTCCCTTCACTTCTCTGCCACAAATATATGAAATTTAAATGTTAATTGATTTCTTATGGATTCAGTTATCATTCTCATTTGTGTTAGTATACAACAAAACAAAATATAAAAATCTGTGTTAAATAAGTCTTACACAAAAAGAGTAAATTGTTATTGAAAATACATCACCTAAATAAATGGATGGGCAGGTTTTTTAATTAGTTCATGTATCCTTAGATGGATAATACCCACTGCTAAAGTGAGACTGGGTTCAGTGGAGATTAATAGCAAAAAAAGAGGGGGGGGTGGGGAAGACAAAGAAGATATTGGACCACTTGGAAGTGCAAGGTTTAAAAAGGCACATTAGTTATTGTTGTTTAAGGCATTATTTACAGTAGAACTAACAACACACTCAAATAAATCTAAGTCTCTTAAATACAAGTATATAGTAGGAATGAATAAATGACCAGAGAATTAGTTGAAAAATAACAGCAATTGAAAGATGTTAGCCAGGTGGTGCCTGGGTGGCTCAGTCAGTTGAGCATCAGACTCTTGATTTCAGCTCAGGTCATGAATCCATGGTTGTGGGATTGAGTTCCACGTTGGGCTCCATGCTGAACATGGAGCCCGGTCGAGATTTCCCTCTCTCTCTCTCTCTCTCTGCCTGCCCCTCTCCCTCACTCAAGCATGTGCACTTCCTCTCTCTCTCTCTCTTTCTCAAAAAAAAAAAAAAAAAAAGATATTAGCCAGAATAAAAATGATATGCATTCACAGTACCCAAACTTTAGTCAAAAGCTAATGAAAGAACTTTTAATGGTATGTACATTTTACCTCAATAAAGCTATTTTTTTAAAAAGCCAAGTAAAACATTTCTTCCACCAGCCTGAATAAATGTCCATGACTAACTTACCTTCAGTACATACTGCTTTTCCTTTTGGATGCAACATTAAACTGTCAGAAATAAACAATTTTCATCTCCTAATTCCTGAAATCATATGAAATATGCAACCATCTGGGAGCAAGAATTCCTGTTCCGCAAAGGTTCTTCTAGCTGGACTAAGAATCAAATAACATGAAACAGATTAACAGAAGAAAATCAAATTTAATAGCGTACATATAGGGAATCCACACAGACACGGAAATTCCAAAGACAGTCACATAAAATGAGGTGTGTGTGTGTGTGTATTTCATATACACCTCATGCATACATACTTCACATATATTTCATATATGTATTTCATATATACACATATATATATCATTCTGAACTAAAGAGAAGGGGTGTAGGGATCTGGAATTTCAGAGGAAAGGAATGCACTTCACAGGGTGATAAGAGCAGATGGGTAGCTGGGAAGATGGCGGCAGAGTAGGAGGACCCTAGACTCTAATAAGTCATCCTAAATACCCTCAAAATTGACCTGAAGATTGGCAGAACAAACTCAACAACTAAAGGTGGAGAAGAGGCTACACTGAAGAAGGTAGGAAGTGCAAAGATATGTTTTGGGAGAGAAATGGACAGTGGCTGCTGCCATGGGGAGAGAGCCTCAGTCTCAGAGAAGGATAAGAGACTAACAAATCGGGGAACACGTGGGGAAAATGAATCCCCATAGCAATCAGCTTGGAAAGTGATGGGCTGAATGTTATGACTTCTGGCAACCAGTGAGTTTAAAGCTTGGAATTGTAAAGGTTAGCAGGTTTGGCTTGGGGAGAGCCTGGAGGCATTTGCTTTTAGAAAGAAGGCAGGCCAAATAGCCCACAGACATACATCATGCAAACAGCAGAAACAACAATCTAAAGAACGCCTAGGGCACACAGAGGGGAGATTATTTGCTCTTCTACAAGTGTGTCCCAGAGAAGCAGTGTTTATTGAGAGACCCCCTCTGGAAACAAAGGAACTGGCAGGTGCCATTTCTCTCCCACCCCCTCAGCATAGGCACAGGGCCACTAACGGGAAGCAGCGCCTTACGTGCTTACACCAAGCCCCAACCCCTGGCACTCCAGAGGAACCACCCCTCCCAGTCATGTTTGCCTCAGTACTAGGGGAGGTTGGCGGGGGGGGGGGGGGGGGGCTCCCCCGAAGACTGGCTCAACCCCTGCCAATACTTCATCTCCCAACCCTGGAGTTTTGGTGAAGCCTTGGTTCTGGTGGCAGCAGCAGACCTGTCACAGGTTTTATTTCACAAGCAGACCAGAGCACACCTAATTAAAACTCACCGCGTTCAGGCCAGGGACCAAACACTGCCCCCAGCAGGCAAGGAGAGCTTCTGCAGATGACTGGCCTGAAGGACAGAACATACAGAACAGGGTACGTGCAGCACACATTGAAGACACTCCTGGAAGCATCAGGCCCTGGGGAACAGGGGACACTACACTGCAGGGCACTACAACACTTCATCTTCATAAAGCCATTACCATCAAGAACAGGAGATGTAGCTGACTTTCCTAATACACAGAAACAGGCACAGAGACTTAGAGATAAAATGAGAGGACAGAGGAACTTGTCCCAAATGAAAGAACAGGATAAGGCCATAGCCAGAGGTCTAGGTGAAACAGATGTAATTAACATGCCTGATGGAGAATTTAAAGCAATGGTCATAAGGATACTCACTGGATTTGACAAAAGAGTGGAAGACATCAGTGAGACCATTAACACAGAGATACTGAATAACATAGCAGGGATAAAGGCTCAATAAAGGAAATGAGAAACACACTTGATGGAATGAATAGCAGGATGGAAGAAGCAGAGGAACGAATTAATGACCCAGAAGACAAAAGTAATGGACAGTAATCAAGCTGAACAAGAGAGAGAAAAACAAATTATGCAAAATGAGAATAGACTTAGAGATCTCAGTGATTCCATCAAATGTAATAACATTCCTATTATAGGAGTCCCAGGAGAAGAAGAGAGAGAAAAGGGGGCAGAAAATTTATTTGAAAGATAATAGCTGAAAAATTCCCTAATCTGGGGAAGGAAACAGATATCCAGATCCAAGAGGCACAGAGAACCCCCAACAAAATCAACAAAAGTAGATCCACACCCAGAAATATCATAATCAAAATGGCAAAATGTAATGATACAGAAAAAATTTTAAAAGCAGCCAAACAAAAGTCAGTTACATACAAGGGAAACCCCATAAGGCTATCAGCTGATTTTTCAGCAGATGGAATTACTGAATCACTATATTGTACACCTGAAACTAATATAACACTGTATGTTAGCTATACTGGAATGAAAACAAAACAAAACAAAATAAAATAAATAAAATAAAATAAAATAAGCAGATGTTTGGTAATGAGATGTTTGCCCTACCCTACAGATGGGTCACTCAGATAAAATTTATCTTTGTTAATAATTCTTACTCGGGGAAAGACCCCCAATTTAGATTCTTCTGCATGGTTAAGGGAGGAACAAATCTTTCTCTTGAGCCCACAGGATCTCCAGTGCTTTCAGCTGAAAATAATCCACATACCAAAGTGGCACATGGTGGGGCATGGGGGGTTGCAGAACAGGACGTTGTCCTGAACACCTTCACAACTAAGATATAAGTGAATGAAGATATTCATTCAGCTTTTTCTCATTACTGAAATTAAGGAAAACACATAATACATTTTGTAGAAGGTTATTTCCCAGCATGATTTTTATAAATCTTGAATATTCTAAGATAGATTAGATAGACATATTTTTTTACTTGGGGAACAGTGTACCATAATAAGATTCAAGATGGGCAAAAGGAATGACTTTATCTCTAGAAAATGAGGGAAGAGTCAATGTGAAAAGTGAGGTGCGAAAAAAGAACCAAAATGCTATTTCTACTACAGACACATTCCTAGGCAGATCAATTTTAGAAGAGACATGTAGAGGTTGAGGACTTGGTAGAAATTGCCTTAAAATTGTCAATACATGTGTATCTCCTGCAAAGTCATTGTGTACCCCCAGGGGTGTATATATTCCTTTCAAAGATAGCTTTCCTAGAATATAAATGCTATGAATGCAGGAACTTGGTATAATTGTTTTTTCACTGCTTGTGTTGGATATTTTGTTTGCCTCCCTAGATGCACTTTCCATCCTTCTCTGTCCCAGGGTGTACCCTGACACTGGGCTTCTTGCTTGAAATAATCTACTTTTCAAACTTTCTTGTCTCATTTTCCTTCTGTCTGTAAAAAACCTTCCATTTTATACAACTCCTCAGGGCTCCTTTCTACTTGCTAGATGGGATCCTGCCAAATTCATGAATTCTTGAATAAAGCCAATTACATCTTCAAATTGACTCAACTGAAATGTGTTTTTTAACACAAGCAATGTACCTAGCCACAGAGTAAATCCTCTATAAATATCTATTAAATGAAAGACAGGGGGAGGGCATAAATAATTGTTCTAAATAAAGGTGGAATCAAGGGACACAAAGTTCTCTTTTTTTTTTTTTTTACAAACATATCAAAAAGACTTAAAAAAGAAAAAAAAAAAAAAAAAAGCACAGAACTAGGTTGGAGGTAGAGAAGCAGGAGTAGGAGAGGAGATGCCTGAGTCAGAGTCCTTCCTTGACCTAGAAGGACCTTCTAATCCCAGCAGCAGGCAGTTTATTTCACTAATAATACAAGGAAATGAAGCAGGGAGGGGAATGAACACCACATGAAAGAGTAAGCCAAGCTGGAAACAGCTAGTCATCATTTCCAAAGGGAAACACACCATAGACAGTTATGCTGATTTCTGTCCGAACTCCATGTCCCTCTATAGCCCTGGACCACCTCAACATTAGATGCATATATATCAGTAACTTATTTTTCTAATTTCAACTGCTTACAAAGTTTCTTGTTTCCTTTTGGGATGTGTTTGATTTACAGTTATTCTCAATATCCCAATGACTCTAATTGTGGGAAACTCACTTTAACTTATTCTAATATGATCACAATTCTATTTGATACCAGACACTGACCCTGTCTTTACCTAATCCTTCCTGGAACACTGAATCCAGAGAGGTGTTAAGACCCTGACTTGAAAGTAAGACAAATATCAGGAGCCAGGACCTATGATACTTCTAGGATAGAACCACAAGTTGGCTTAGGGTCCAAATGACAATTGCTTCCCACCATCATCACCACATCTCTTGCTGGGCTCCTGTACTGGCTCCCAGGGCATTCTTCATGGAAGCTTCAGCAGAATACAATGCAGTCCTTCAGAGTACAGGAAAAAGCTTGTTTGTCTACTTATAACATCTCTGACACTAAATATGTGGGTTTTCCACATCAAGCAATTCTCTAATTCTCTATGGACACCGACTAGGGGTCCTACAAGTCAATTCTGATACTAACTACCTGGAATTAGCATAGACCTCACAGGTTAAGGGCTCAGTTCCCCACTTCAAATGCCAATTGCAAGTTCCAGGTTGTAACCTATACTTCTAACCAATCAGCTGTAAAATGGGAGTTCCCATGATCCCCTCCTCAAATTTGATAATTTGCTAGAATGGCAGGAAAGCACTTTACTTACAATTACTGGTTTATATAAAGGATACAACTCAGGAAAAGCCAAATGGAAGAGATGCATAGGGCAACGTATGTAGGAAGGGGTGCAGAGCTTCCATCCCCCTCTGGGCATGCTAAACCCCCTAGCACTTCTGTGTGCTCACCAACCTGGAAGCTCCCCAAACCCCATTATTTAGAGGTCTTATGGAGGCGCAACTGACTAAATCACTGGGCATTGGTGATTATGTCAATCTCCAACCTCCCAGGAGGTGGGGAAAACACAACCCTCTAATCACTCTCATCACATAGCTAAGTTCCTCTATTAACCAACTCCCCTTCTCCAAGAGTCACCTCATTAGCACAAACTCAGTATGGTTGAAAGGACATTTATGAATAACAAAAAATACTCTTTCATTCCTAGCCCTCAGAAAATTCCAAGGGTTTTTGCTCTGTGACAAGAAGCTGGACAAAGACCACCCCCCCCCCCACACACACACACACGCATCTCATATCACAATATCACACAGGGGTTCTATGCAGTAATGTGGCAGGTCCAATCCCCTTCTCCCAGAAGAAGCTATGAAATTTCATGTATAACAATTTTCTCTGGACTAGGGTCTTTCTTCTTCAGCTGCCTCCCAGAACACTACTTGAGATCACTTTCTTCACCTCTGCCAGACTAACTACAGTCACTACCAACACCACCTCAGGGGCTCAACTTGGATTCTCAACAGAGCTACTCCAAGTCCTGGCTCACCCAGGAAACTCACATTCATCCGAGCACCTGAGGCTCAGCTGGACACTCAGAGCCATTTGGTATCTAGTGGGGAGTCAGGAGCAATCTGCCTTTCCACAAGCACAAGGAGGTGAACTATCTGTAAAGGATTTTAAAATAGTAATAAAACTAACCAAAAATTAACCTGACACAACAATGCTAAACAATGTTAGTGATAAAATAACACTGGCACAACAATATTTGTTGGTCGAAATTCTAAACAGTTGTTATGGTTACTGTTGAGTTATAATGATATATATATAGGCTTCAAATGATCACTTTTTAAAACCAATTCACTAACAATTTTATTCTACATGAAAATTAATTTGGGGAACTATCAGTTACACAGTCAAATTCAGCCACATATGCTACTTTTCACAGTTAACTCATAAGAATTTATGAACTTCCAAACTCACTTCCGGTGCTTTTTGGACTCCAACCCTTCTAGTAGAACATAGCCCTGCTTTGAAAACAGTAAACTTAAAATAAACAATCTTAGGGGTGCCTGGGCAGCTCAGCCAGTTAAGTGTCTGACTTTTGGTTTCAGCTCAGGTCATGATCTTACAGTTCATGAGATCAGGTTCCCAATCAGGGCTCCTCACTGACAGCACAGAGCCTGATTGGGATTCTCTCTCCCTCTCTCTCTGCCCCTCCCCTGCTCACACAAGCACTCTCTCTCCCTCTCTCTCTCAAAATAAATAACAAACAAAGAACCCTTTAAACAATTTTAGTTGCACAAAATTTTTCTTTTCCAAGTTAATTTTTTAAGGTAACGTTTCAGATGAGGCCAATCAGACACAAAAATATCTGCAAACCACCAGGATAAGTCCTGAACAACATACAGTAAAACACCAAGGTTTAAAATTGTTCCATGAATACCAGCCCACAAAGCTATTAACTATGCAACCACAAAATGTAAGGAAGTTGACATACAAAAAAGAATCAGATTTTTGAGGACTGCCAGAAGAGACAAGAGATGAAGGCTTTCACATCCAAAAATAATAGAGGACAATGTTTGATACTGTATATCTTCACAAGGTGGACAGTCCTTTTAAAGCCATGATCAAATAATGTCAGTTGCAGTTCATGTTCTCTTAACTTTTGCAGAAGAAAATCTTCACGAGATTTTACCAATAGAAACTTACGATGAATTTTCAATCGTGGAAATCCTGAAAGCTGCAAGAATTGATCCCAAAGAAATAAGACACAGGCAGTATTGTAATTCCTGGAACTTATTGTGAAACATGATTTGTATAAATCTATGCCAATGTATCCATGTGTTTAAGACTTTTCCTAAAGGGGCACCCGGGTGGTTCAGTCAGGTAAGTGTTGGACTTCAGCTCAGGTCATGAATTCCTGTCTACTGAGTTCAAGCCCCACCTGGGGCTGCTGACAGCTCAGAGCCTGGAGCCTGCTTCAGATTCTGTGTCTCCCTTTCTTTCTGCCCCTCCCCTGCTCATGCTCTGTCTCTCTCAAGAATACATTTTTTTTTTTAATTTGAAAAATTAAAAAAAAAAAGACTTTTCCTAACTACTTGTGTATCTGTTGCTTCAGACGAAAGAAACTTTTCAAAACTAAAATTAACAAGAAGTGTTCTCTGGTCACTAATGAGCAAAGAGAGAGACAAATCTAAGTGTGCTGTCTACTGAACATGAGTATGTGAAGACCAGTGTGTTGGTCTCCTAGTGCTTCTACAACAAAGTGTCACGAATTGGGCAGCTTAAAACAAATTTATTGGCTCATAATCTTGAAGGCTGGAAGTCCAAAATCAATGTAACAGTTGGGCCATGAATTCTTTTAAGGATCTAGGGAAATTTTTGTTCCATGCCTTTCTTTTAGTTTCAGGTGTTTGTCAGAAATCCTTGGCAATCCTTGGCTTGCAACTGCCCAACTGGGATCGCTGACTTCTTGGTCACGTAGCATTCTCCCTGTGCGTGTCTCTAGTCTGCACAACGTTGTCTTCACTCTGTGCCTGTCTCTCCACTTGTGTTCTATGAAGACGCCAGTCGTTTGGATTAGATGCCCACCCTACTCCAGTATGACCTCATCTTAATTAATTGCAACTGCAATAATCCCCTTTCCAAATAAGGTCATATTCTGAGGGAAATGGGGTGGAGGTTGGGAAGGGTTAGGGTTTAATATATCTTTCTTGGAGGGTGTGGGAACACACAATTCAACCCACAACGAGGAGCAATTTTGACAAAGTGATTGCAAATTTGCAGACATTAAGGCTTAAAAACAGGAAACCAGAACATGACTGCACTTTAACACAAATGCATAGGTATGTTTCTTACCTTTAAAAAAAATACACTGACGCAGGTGAAAAGTATTAACCCATTAGTTTTCCTTAGAGTGCTGTCGTTTTTTAATTGGGATCGTTACTGTGTACTTTAACAAAAGAAAATTTTCACTAGCTTCGCTTCTTTTCTGAGCATCATTGTTTATTCGTTTCATTTCACCATTATAACGAAAAATAATTCTGTGGAAAAAAAAGTCACGCTTAGGGAGTCAGACACGCTGGCTCGCCAACGCTGGGGACTGGCAGGACCGCCGGCTACAGCGGCACGACCCCGGGCGGGGGGCGAGGGGGGGAGGTGGGGGGAGGGGGGGGAGGGGGGGAGGTGGAGGGATGGGGAGGAGGGGGGGAGGTGGGGGGATGGGAGGGCTTCACCTCAGATACTCACTTTCCCAGCAGGCTCCGCGGCGGAGCTTTCCGTCGCCCTAGAGGCCACAAGACGACTGACTTAGCCCAAAAGGAATTGGACGGCACGCATCGTCCCACACTAGGTGGCGCCTGGTTCCCCTGCCCGACGCTGAGAGCTCGGAGCGCCTTGAGGCCCGCCCCCCTCGCCTCCTCTGGAAGGAACTAGCACCTCTTCTCCGCCCTCCCCCAGGTTGCCAGCGAGGCAGGCTGTGATACTCATGCGCAAACACGTCCACCACGCACGTAGGTACAGCGCATGCGTCCTCTCAAACCCGTCTCTCCGCAGCTTCTCCCTTCGAATTTCCAGTTCCGGCCTCACAAGGGCGGAGACAAGCTAGGAATTATGCGGCTATCGGTCGCAGCCGCCATCTCCCATGGCCGCGTATTCCGCCGACTGGGCCTTGGTCCGGAGTCCCGCATCCACCTGTTGCGGAACTTGCTTACGGGACTTGTGCGACACGAACGCATCGAGGCGCCATGGGCGCGCGTGGACGAGATGAGGGGCTACGCCGAGAAGGTGAGGGGCGGGGTCCTCTAGTCCACCGCGCGCGTCTGGCCTGAGATCCGGCTGGACTTGGGAGAGAAGTGGCATAGCCCTGGTATCCCCTGCCCAAAGGCTGGATCCCTTATTACCCTGAGTTGAGTCCACTCCTCCGGCCCCCAAATGGGCTACTGGTGAGAGCTGCGGAGTTAGGGGTGGCCTGAATTAGCGGGATGCCTTGCTAGGGGAATGAATGAGTTGTGACCCGGCACTAAAGGAGTAAGACTTGCGCCTCCTTTCTTGCTCGGGTTGAATCAGTGATGTTATGTCTTCTCAGCTCATCGACTATGGGAAGCTGGGAGATACCAACGAACAAGCCATGCGCATGGCTGACTTCTGGCTCACGGTGAGTGCATCCATCCTGTCTGCCTCCCATATCTTATCCTTTGCTCCCTGTGGGGAAGGGGATTGTTAGAGGAAGGACGACTGGGCAGAATTAAGCTAAGATACTCACTTTTATGGACACATATTGTAAACTAAGTTCGAAACGTGTGCCTTAAGTTAGTTGAATGCTATGTGAATCAACCTGCACAACTGCCTGTAACCTCTCTGTGTTAACTTTGACACTACCACTTTAGGGGGTGGGAGAGTTCAGTGTGTACATGTTTGGACCCTGCTTTGGGGAGTGCTGAAAGTTCAATGTGTCACTGCAGTGGTGCCTGACTGTCCTCTCTCCCGAATAACTCTCCCCCTCTAGGAGAAAGACTTGATCCCCAAGCTGTTTCAAGTACTGGCCCCTCGGTACCAAGGTCAGAATGGGGGCTACACGAGAATGCTGCAGATCCCAAATCGGAGTAAGCAGGATCGGGCCAAGATGGCAGTGATTGAGTATAAAGGGAACTGCCTCCCACCCCTGCCCCTGCCTCGCAGAGACAGCAACCTTACACTTCTAAACCAGCTGCTTCAGGGCTTGCGGCAGGACCAGAAAGCAAGCATCCACAGCTCCCACACAGCTCAAACACCAGGGATTTAACTGGAGCCAAAGGGTGTATAGCACCCTCATCAGTGCCCATGCTCACAGTAATCTCTAAGAAAAACTGGAGCTAGAGTCATTAACAGACAGTCTTAATGGAAAAGTTTCTGGGGAACCAGATAAATCATCTCTTTGCACAGTAGATAAAATTCATTATATGAATGTATGTATGTATATATTTCTTTTTCCTCTCCTTGGGATTTCTGGAGAATGAGAACTATCCAAATGCTCAGTCTCCTTGGGTTAGTGAATTCACTGCTTATGTTTCTGGCTCTTCATTTGGGTTGTTTGGTTAGCACAGTTTTGTTTTTCTTAATGCCAGTTTATATGGGGCACATATCCTATAATTCCAAACTGGCCTCCAAAGGTGATTGAGTTTTGACATCTAGCATAGAGATTGAACCCCTAGTATTTCTTAGAGAAAGATTACTCCCTGACAGGGACCTAGAATTGAACACCTAGAATTGAACCTTCCATAATAATCTGATACTTTGGGAAACTTCAAGAAACACTACAACTATTCCTCTGTTTCTAGGCAGGATCACAAATACCCCCATGTGTTCCCCTCAGCCCTGAATAGACCTTAGAGGACATGACCTGAGAACTCGGATGTACTACCCTCCTGGCCGGCGTCAGTGGAAGCATTCAGTAAAAGATAAGCCCCTTCCTCTTGGAGTTGGGGGTGGGGGAATAAAGGAGATGGTTGAAGTAGGAGAAGGATTAGGAAGTTAAATGTGCTGGGAATTTCCTGGAAGCTTTTATTGTTGTCAAATGTGGGCTTCTCTGGGAATTCAGAAAAGGGAAATCCGGCTTCCGAATGGCCACGGCATAGGACAAGTAGGAAGCTCCTTTATATCCACTAATTATTGTGAACCCAGACTTAGCCCAGCCAGGCTACCCATTCCTCAGGCTCAAAGGTTTGACTAGGGTAGTAGTCATGGGAAGACTTGTAACTATCATTCCTGCCTGAACACTTGACAGCAAGGCCTGACAATTCCTGTATCTCTAGCACAGTGAAAAGAAGAAATTTCATCTTAGGCTGGACCTTCAGAGTGTAATTGGCTTGCTGAACCTAACCATTGTCAGAAAATAAGGTGAGGGTTGAGGGGGTCACTGATCTAGTGACAGAGCTCTATGCTATGTCACTGCAGCCGCTCTAGGCTTAAAATTCATCTGCTCCCAACAGGGTTCTTCCATCTCTTTCCTCTAATTTGTCCTTCACACTATTGCCAGAAAGCTCTTTCTGACATGTTTTTAGTGGCATATCATAGATACACAAAGCATTTTTTCAATAAACCTACAATTCCGAATGCTTCCCCCCAAATTCACCCCCTTCCTATCCTCTTGGCATGAACATTCACCTCACCTAGATATCTTGGAGTAATCCCCAACTCCTAGAGAAAGTACTTTCTTTAGAATTAAAACCGCACCTGTTAAGTATTATCACAGGTGGGTTATGGCTGGACTCTACTAGCTTTTCCTCTCAGTCCCCAGAAACAGACCTCCCCTTGGGGCTTTCAACAATTCCTGAGCATCTAAGCATCTGCTACTATCCAGCATCATTTTAGTCCCTAGGGATACAATCTTGATCAACTGTTTGGTATATGTCAGGCCCTAGGCTAGGTACTAAGGATATAGAGGTGAGAAGAAACAACCTTTGCCGTCAAGGAACTCACAATCTAAAGTGCCACTTCTGCTGCCATGATGGCCTCAGGGACAGTGCATCTTTAATATTTTGGCCCATAAAAGAATACATGAGTCCTAGAACAGCTACTAAAGGCTCAAGGATAACACACGGGAAATAAACAACAACACATCCGTTTTCTAATCTGGCCTGTAAATAACTTTTTTCACCTCGGTGGAATATGCCCTCAAATCCATCTCAGTACCTCTTTAATAAATTCCAAACCCTCAAGAGAGGGGCCCAGATAAACTGGAGTTCCCTCTTTACTTTCACAGGTTCTCTGTCTTGGGCCCCAGTTCTTTATGGCAAGGTTGACAGCTATGCCCACTTCTTTCAAAAAATGACAAGTGTACTCCAGCTTCACCAAACCGGTGACGTAATGTAGTACAGCCCAGTATCCAAAGGAGACACTACAAAAGCCAGGCACTGCTTACTTACACATACTCTATAGTCAAATGAACAAGTCTTGTTGCTTTTATTTCCATAATGTTTCTAAAATCTGCAGTCATCTCTCCCTAGTCTGAAATCTAAGACATCTCTATCTCAGATTACTGCAAAAGCCTCCTTCCTAACTTGCCTCCCTCCACACTGCAGATGAAGTAAGAGAAATGTGATGTTTTAATTCTCTGATGATCTACAGTGCCTCCTCCTTTCCTATGGGGAAAGAATCCAGGTCCATTTCCTTACCATGGTCCCCTTGGTGACCAGGCATCTGTTCACTGCTCCATTTCCCTCCCTTGCCTCCAATTTTATGTTCAGGAAGCATGGAAGTCCTGATTTTGACTTTCCCTGTGCAGAGCTCCCCTTATTACCTTTTGTTCATGCAGTCTCTACCACCCAGAGAACTCTCCCCCTGTTACCTGCCTAACTTGTACATGGACTTTTGGCATTGGGGTGGCTCCTCTGACCATCCCCACACCTAAGTTCCTTGCTTTGTGAACCTAGGTGTTGCTACAATATTTCTGTAATGCCCTGAATTTACCACGTTGCACTCTAGTTCCCTACAGCTACAGCAGTTGGTTCCCAAACATTCATTAGTCAAAGGTAGTCCTAGTATTTCCATTCCCTTGCTGTTAATGGGCTCAGCGATGGACAGGCCTAAACTAATTTGAAGCAGTAAGAATCCGGTCTCTACTGTGCTTGATAAGAATAAGTTGCATGTTATTGTGAGTGCCATAACTGGCTTTAGTCTGAAGATAACACAGAATGGTAGGTCAGAACAACTAAAAGAAACTATATAGTAATAATCTTTAGTGATTCTTCCCACTTGCCCTGGGTTTTCTGTTAATTGCTACCAAAACTAATCTGATATATTGATTTGTACCACTGAGCCTTTAGTGTTTCTCAAAAATGCTTTACTATGACCCACAGATCAAAAAATATTTTACATCAGAGTACTATTCACATACATGTAATTGAAGCAAAAGCATCACAAAATATTATTTACCTTAACAAATATGATGCACACTGATATTGTCAACTCTTTTCTTGTTACTTTTTTAAAATGCTGGTGCCAGTTCGCTAAAATAACTTTTACAACTAACGGTTTATAACCTGTGTTTTGAAAAACACTGATCTGAACCAATATTACAGTGACTCACCATTGCCTTTGCTGGATAAAATCCAGACTTCTCTCGTGACACAAAGGCATTCGATGGCCTGGCCCAGCCGCCTCTCAGCCTCTTCTACCACTATTAATATGCTATCCTTCCTAGGAAATTACTTCTTCTCTGAATATATCATACCTTTGTGCACGAGGCTTCTACTATAGCTTGCCTCCTTTCACGTTACTTCTTACTAATCATGTGATTCTCTCCTCAGAAGTCACTTTTTTGAGGCTACCTCCAAACTTCACACAACCCTCCAAACAGAACTAGGTTCCTCCTTGTGTGCAGTTACAGTCTTCTGGGCATATGCCTATCAAAGTGCCTGTCTGCTTCACTGACTCCACTCAGCGGAGCTCCCAAAGCCGGGAACTAGGACTCAAATCTGCTGGATAACTCTTCCTACCATAGGGCCTGATTCATAATATGCTTATTAAGTGAGGAGGAGTGAGCCATATGTTATCCATGACATTCAGCTCGATAGCTGAGCTTGACAAAACCAATAAACATGGTACTATGCAGGAACAGCGCTAAGCTACACTGCTGGAAATACCAAGACTAAAGAAATGGGGTCCTTCCTCTCCAGGGATTTACATGCTCATAATGACTGTCAAGAGTGTGTGTGTCTTGCACGCGTGCTCACTCTCTTGCTCTCTCGCTCTCTGTCTCTCTCAAAATAAATAAACATTAAAGAAAAAAAAAGAATGTGTGTGTTTAATTCATTTCCCACACATTTCATATTCCAACTTCCTGAAATATTTCTTTTTTTCAACGTTTTTTTATTTATTTTTGGGACAGAGAGAGACAGAGCATGAATGGGGGAGGGGCAGAGAGAGAGGGAGACACAGAATCGGAAACAGGCTCCAGGCTCCGAGCCATCAGCCCAGAGCCTGACGCGGGGCTCGAACTCACGGACCGCGAGATCGTGACCTGGCTGAAGTCGGACGCTTAACCGACTGCGCCACCCAGGCGCCCCAACTTCCTGAAATATTTCTAACCAACCTATAGGCAGAAGACACCTATACTTTTCCCAAGTTTTAACCAGAAGCTGAAATGATGTCTCTTGTGACTTATTCACTGAATTCCCCCAAGCAAAACTAGACATATTCCCGGTATTTCCAGTAGTCCAGTTTCATGTTGCACATCCTTCATTATAGCAATGACACAATTACATTGTTCAGCACCATCACTAGATTGCAAACTCCTTGGGGGTAGAGGGACATATCTAATTTACTATCATGCCACCCAACAGAGAACATGGGACAAAGTGGGCATCTATACACGTCTATTGACCGAATCAGTGCATTGTGCTAAGTTTGTCAGCCTAGGTCTGCATTTTGATTGGGCTCAGTAATTCCTCCCTTCCCTGGTTTCCTCCCATTTCATCTGAAAAAGAACTTCCTGCAAAGCTGATTGCCCATTGTTCACTGCAGGGTAATGTTTGTACCCTTAGGCTTTCCTCTCCCACCCTTAAAAGCATGGGCATATTATAGCTCTCCTCTGACCCTGGGACTTGAATTTGGTAGTTAAATTTCAGATGCCCTAATAATAGAAATGGTCTGTGTGTTATATTTCAAGGGAAAAAGTTTAAACTTTTCTGACATTTTAAATTCTGTTTCATACTACATGTTTAATATAAAAAATGGTTTTCCTCTTACAAATTAAATACTGTAAATTAGACACACAAGTTTCCTGTCAAAATTGATGCTATAGGAAGATGAGCCTGTTTACACTGTGGCTTCACATTTACCCTGACACACTACTGTGTAGCCCAGCACAAGAAGCACAATGTTGGAGTTTTACTGCTATTCACTTTCAAGGAGATGAAAATACAAAAAAAAAAAAAAAAAAAAAAATGTTCCTAGAGAGATCACTGAAAATTTTCTGCCATTGTTCTGACTTAATTTGTAATTGCTTTTCCTTAAAATGATCTCAGAATCTTTCTTACAAGTATTTTTTTTTTTTTTTTTTTTTTTTGTCCCAGAAGGAAAAATGGTTTCATTTTTGTATGTGCTGAGTTTGAGATGCCTGAGAGTCTGGAGCTTAGGAAAGAGTTCTTCACTGGGAGAACATTTTGGGAGTTGTTGGCAATTAAAGCTAAGGAAATGGATGGGGTGACTCAGTGTATATACAGAAGGAAAGGAGGCTGAGATCAGACATTATGGGACAGACAGGATATAGAAGCTATGAAGAAGACTGAGAAATTGCCTTTAAGATAGGCAAGAGAACCTGCAAAATTCACAATTTCTAGTACAATGCACGTAGGCACTCAAAAAAATAATGATCAAATCTATTTAGCAAGCGCATTCCTTCTACATTCAAAGCACTATGGAAATATAGAAAATACAGAGACCCAGCTGGCCATTTTGAGGGAGAAGATCATATAGTAAGACAGATACTATGAAAGTGGTGCACACAGGCATACTGAGTACCAAGAAAGAAGGTGAGCATGGAATTTTTCAGAGGAAACAATACAAGGGCTAAATACTAGAGAATGAATAGGTATTCATTAAGCATGGGGGAAAGAAGTCAGCTTGGAGGACATTACAGGCAGCAAGATCTGCAGGTATAAATGCACTGAATTATGAAACAGCATGGAGTGGTTGAGAAATTCCAAGTAAGTAATTTGGTACAGCTGGGATTTAGTATTTGAGGAAGAAGTGGAGGAAATGAAGCAGGAAAGCCAAGCAAGATCAGGTTACAAAGGGCCCTGTAAGACATGATAAAGTGCTTAGTTTTTATACTGAAGACCAGGGAAAGCCACTGAAGGATTTTTAAATGGGGAGAAAAGGGATCAGATTTACATTTCAGAAAGATTATTCGTGCATGGGTCAGAGGGGCAAGACTAGAAGCAAGGAAACCAAATAGGAGGCTAGTTAATGAATCCAGAGGGAGTTGGTAGAAGACTAGATGAGGCCAGAGGCAGGGGAGATGGAGACAAGCTGACCAGACAGCTACAGAGGAGACAAGAGACTAGACATTGTATGTGGTTACATGAGGTAGAGGAAGAACAGAAGAGTCGAGGATGACACCAGGTTTCTACCTGGGCAGTTGGGTAGAGTAATTACATTCACAGAGAACAAGGATAGCAGAGGAAAAGCAGATTTGAGATCACTGTGCTGAACTTTGTTGTAGGCATATTTGTGTTAAGGAGCTGTCTCGTGAACAGTTATTCTGGAGGTCAGAGGATATGTGTAAGCTAACAATACAGATGTGAGAGTCACACACACAGGGGAGTTGAAGCAATTATACTAGATGAGATTTCCTACTCAAAAAATACACAGTAAGAGAAAAAGAAGGCCTAGGAGATAGCAACATTCAAAGGCCAGACAGAGAGAAAGAAACTCCCTGAGGAGGATGAAAAGAAGGACCACAACTAGAACACTGGTGTGTCAAAATCCAGAGAAAGAGGGTGTCAAAAATATCCATTTGTGTCTATCTCCCTCAATAGATTGAGTTCTTGGGGGCAGACACTAGATAATTTTGTATTCTCAGAACCTAATGTTGGCCAGGCTCCAGAGTAGTGGATTAGTGAGTATCTTTAGCCATTGAACTTGGAAATGAGGATGTTCACTGCTGACCTCTGATAGAGCAGTCTCTTGAGAGAGGCAAAATCAACAATCCTAAAGACAACTTGAGAAGTATGACAATGAACTGGGGGGGGGGGGGGGGCACCTGGATGGCTCAGTCAGTTAAGTGTCAAACTCTTGATTTCAACTCAGGCCATGACCTCATGGTTTATGAGTTTGAGCCCCACATCAGGCTCTGTACTGACAGTGTGGAGGCTGCTTGGAATGCTCTCTCTCACCATCACTCTCTGTCCCTCCCCCACTCATTCTCTCTCTCTCTCTCTGTCTCTCTCTCTCTCTCTCTTTCAAAATAAATAAACTGTAAGGAAAAAAAAAAAAAGAAAAGGGAAAACAGGGTAGAGCTATACCAGCAACTTGAGAGGAAAGCAGATTTTAAAAATAAATTTTGAAGGTTAATGTATTCACTTTTGTTGTGGTCTGAATGTTTGTGTCCTCCCAAAATTCATATGTTGAAATCCTAATGCCTGATATGGCAGTATTAGGGGATGGAGCCTTTGAGATGTGCTTAGGTTATGGTGAAGCCCTCATGAATGAGATTAGTGTTCTTATGAAGAAGACCCACAGAGATTCCTTGCCCCTTCCACCATGTGAGATAACAATGAGAAACCACTGGCTATGAACCAGGAAGAGGGTCCTTCACCAGAACTTGACTGTGCTAGCACCTTGGTCTTGGACTTGCCAGCTTCCAGAACTGTGAAAAATAAATCTCTGTTGTTTATAAACTCTCCAGTCTGTGGTATTTTATTTTTGGAGCCTGTAAAGACTAAGACAATTTTATGATAAGTACCTTTGCCAAGCCTTAGTTATGGTGACACTTAAGGGTATATATAAATTGAGAGAAAAGTAAAAAATCTTGGGTTGAGGGCAAAGGGGGAGGAGGAGAGCTGTCCTATTCCCCATTGTGGCTTTATGGAACCCCATTGGTTCCTCTACCTTTATTGAACTTTCTTTCTCTTTTTGGACTCGAAGCACTGGTTATACCACCTTCTCCTGATGGTCTTCTGATGGTCTTGGCCTAAGCTGCTGAGGCATGCCTAGAGCACCTGCTGACCCAACAACCTACAGGAAGTCAGTTGGCAAAGCTTGCAGTTTGACATGTCTGCCTTTGATGAAAAAACATGTTAGTACAAATGAGGGGCGCCTGGGTGGCTCAGTTGGTTAAGCGTCCTACTTCGGCTCAGGTCATGATCTCCCAGTTCATGGGTTCGAGCCCTATGTCAGGCTCTGTGCTGACAGCTCAGAGACTGGATCTGCTTCGGATTCTGTGTCTCCCTCTCTCTCTGCTCCTCCCCAACTCATGCTCTGTCTCTCCCTCTCAAAAATAAATAAACATTAAAAGTATTTTTTTTTTAATGAATGGTTAAGTTCAGTCAGTCAGAGATCTAACATGATGGGCTACAGCAGACAGAGAATAGAATATCATGAATTCAAAATATGACTCAGAGGTCAACATGGAACTAGCAGAGATAGAAGTAAAACGGAAAGGTCAAAGGCATCTCTGGAGGAGTTTTACAAACACTGAGAATCAGCTCCCCCCTCTACCCTTTTTATAACAGGCTGTGTCATTCATGCTGGGCTGATTGGGGATAAAGATAGGGGAACATAGCTTCTGATCACTCACACATTCAGTAAAGTCTCAGGTCCAGAGTCTTGCTCAGCATCCCAAGACCTACTACCATTCTATCAATGCAGATGCCCCATCCAAGACCCCACAGTTCTTTATTGTTCTTTCCTGAAACGCATTCATCCACCCCAGTCTCTTTAGCAGGACTCTGACCTTTCATGACCAGATCTACTTCACCCCTGATACTTTATCCTCCAGAAGCTCATTCTCTACATCCAGCTTCTTGCCTCTGGTTCTCTCATCCCCTTGCACACATACCAAACTTTCAACTTCTTGTAAATCTAGTTGTTTGAACTCTCTCTCCCTTTGTGTACCAGGCCTTTCTTCCTTTTCAACACAGCCTGGATGTCATGATCCAATACTTCCTCTGTTCTCATGGCAGTTCCTATTCAATCCCATGCCTTTCTCTCCCACCTACCTACTAATCCCAGATTCCTCTTCTCTTGTGCCCTCATCACTGAGAGATCTTAGGAAAAAATATTATACGACCATTGGAACTGGAATCAATAGAGCTGGACCCTGAGCACAACTCAACAAACCTGGATTGCTCAATCCTGTCATTTCTGTGACTTTCCTGCACACTTTCTCTGCTTTTCTTAAACTCTTTGATTCACCTTCATCTCTTACTTAACCTCACCTCATACTTTAAAAAAAAAAAAAATGGAGACTGTAGGCATCATCTTCTCAATTTCCTATTCTCCTGACCCTTATCTGCATCCAGAACTAGGCAATTAGTTGAAAATCTACTACTGAAGACAATTCATCCAATGACCATGCTACTCAAAAGTCACTCAGCAATTTTTTCAAATCTATCAAACTTGCAGTTTGACACCAAAATCCAATTTGATAAAAGTATCAAGTCACCAAAAATGTTTCTGTCAATAACTTACCTAATTTATAGAAATTGTGTTACATGGGAAGGTTTAATAGCTTTGTGTCACAGTTTCAATTCATTTCAGTTTGACTTACTGTACTTTTAGTTTTAGTTTTATCAGTCTTTTCATTAGATCTGTTGTGTACCAGATTTCAGTCAAACTCTGTTGAATGTCACTTTTGTGTGGTGCTCATATCAGACACTTAGAATTCAGATGCCTAAAATAAATAGATAATACTCACTTGATCAAGCTGATAAGTCAATCTATGAATTAAGAACAGCTAAAAACAGCACTTTCTAATTCATTCTGTGAGGCAAGTATTACCCTGTACTAAAACAAGAAAAAGACCTCACAAGAACACACACACACACACACACACACACCAATATCACTTAAGAATTTAGATGCAAAATTCCCCCACAAAATACTAGCAAACTGTATCCAACAACATAGAAACAGAATTATATGCTCTTAACAAGTGGTGTTTATCCCAAGAATATAAGGTTGGTTTACCATTCTAAAAGCAAGTAATGTAATACAACATATCATGTCAATAGAATAAAAAACAAAACCACATGGTTATCTAAGTAGACACACAAAAAGCATTATACAAACTCTGACACATTTTCATTAGGAAACATTCAATAAACTAGGAAAAAAGAGTTTTCTCAACATAAAAAAGGACATGTATGAAAAACGCACAGCTTACATCATACTTAATATTAAAAGACTGGGTATTTTGTCTCTAAAACGAGTAACAGGATAAGAATGTCTATTCCTACTACTTCTATTCAACATTGCATTGGAGGCACCACCAGAGTAACTGGACAAGAAAAAGAAATAAAAGACATATGTATTGGAAAGGAAGAAGTAAAATTATTATTATTTGCAGTAACATGATCTTATATGTAGAAATTACCAAAGAATACACAAAATAATAATAATAATAATAATAATAATAATAATAATAAAACTAATAAATGAGTTCAGCAAGGTTACAAGATACAAGATTGGCATACAAAAATTAATAGTATGCAAAAATCAGTTGTATTTCTACACACCAGCAAAGAACAATCCAAAAAAGGAATTATAAAAACAAAATTCTGTTTGTAATAGCATTGAAAAGAATAAAATGCTTAGGAATAAATTTAACAAAAGAAATATAAGATTTATACACTGAAAACTACAAAACATTATTGAAATAAATCTAAAAATGCCTAAATAAGTGTAAAAATACACATTCATGGATTTGAAGTATTAATATTGGTAAGATGAAAATACTCCTCAAATTGATTTAAGAAACTCAGCATAGCCAAAATAATCCTGAAGAAAAAAAAAAAGAATAAAGCTGGAGGACTTTACTTCTTGATTTAAAAAAATTCTACCATATAACCAAGTCTGTGTGGTACTGGCATAAGAAATAGTTCAATGAATAGAATTAAAAGGCCAGAAATAAACCTAAATTTAGGGTCAACTTATTTTTTGATAAGGATGAAAAAAAATTAAATGAGGAAAGATGTCTCTTCAACAAATGATGCTAGGACTAAATATCTAATAAAAAAAAGTAAAGTTGTATCCCTACCTAATACTATATATGAAAGTTAGCTCACATGGATTGTAGACCTAAAACTATAAAACCATTAGAAGAAAACATAGCAGTAAATTTGTCCTTGGATTAGACAATGGTTTCTTAGTTAGATATGATGCCAAAAGAATATGCAACAAAAGGGAAATTAGACTTTATCAAAATTTAAAATTGTCATAATCCAAAGCACACCATTAAGAAAATGAAAACAATCCACAGAATGGAAGAAAATATTTGCAAATCATATATCTGATAAGGAACTTGTACCAGGAATATATCAAGAATCCTCACCTCTCAAAAATAAAAAAGACAAATAACCCAATTTTAAAAAGGTTTTGAATAGGTATTTCTCCAAATAATGTATATAGCCACTTTCTCATTTGACAAGAATTGGGAGCCCCACCAGGTTCTCACTGTGAAGATCTGGAGAAAATTTCCTCATGCTTCCTGAAGGAGGACAGAATATGAATGATGCACAGAGCGGTCTGTCTGTTCTCTTTAGCAAGTCTTGCCCTCCAGGGAAACTATTTCACTAGAGCCTAAGCAACATGGGTTTACCAGAGTCTAACTGACATGGAGGAAGGAACATATCCAATTTCAGCTACTTCTAGCCTTCCTGTTGTAAGGTACGAAGGCTAAGGTGGGAAGTGGGGGAGAAAAGCTCAGAGACATTTGTGAAAGTCATAGCCCAAGGACACAAGCTCATTAAAAGGACTATAGAATAGTTCTTCTTCCCCCACACCTTATCTTCACATCAATAGGGCTCCTGTATAATAACAGGAATCAGGGCTAAAAGAACCGCAAGCCTCAGACGCTATTTAATAAGGAGTCTCTAGGGAAACCCAGCACAACAGGGAGGACAAAAACAAGGGCACTAGAGGAAAATTTAACCTCCAATACCACAGTTGCAGCACACAGTAAACACTACCTAACTCCCACCCAATAATCATAAAATCTCAAACTAAAGACATCTACCTCAGTTCCTTTTACCTGATAAATCATGTTCAGTTTCAACCAAAAAAATTACAAGGCATGGTAAAAGGCAACAACGTTTGAAAAGACAAAGCAAGCATCAGCACCACACTCAATATGGCACAGATTTTGGAACTATGGGAAATTTTAAATAACTATGGTTATGTGCTAAGGGTGCTAATGGAAAAAGTGAGCAGCATGCAAGAAGAAATGGATGATGTAAGCAGAGAGAAGAAAGCTCTAAGACAGAATTGAAAGGAAATGCTAGAAATGTAAAACATTGTAATGGAAATGAAGAATGCCTTTGATGGACTTATCAGTAGACTGGACACAGCCAAGGGAAGAATCAATAAGCTTGAAGGTACATTTAATACAAACTTCCCAAGCTGAAAAGCAAAGAGAAAAAAGCAGGGGGCGGGGGGCGGGGAAGAATAGAATATTCAAGAACCATGGGACAATAAAAAAAATAACAAAAACTGGAACAATAAGAAAGTATATATAATAGGGGCACCTGGGTGGCTCAGTTGGTTAAGCGTCAGACTTCAGCTCAGGTCATGATCTCATGGTCTGTGAGTTCAAGCCTTGTGATGGGCTCTGTGCTGACAGCTCAGAGCCTGGACTCAACTTTGGATTCTGCATCTCACTCTCTCTCTGCCCCTTTTCCACTCATGCTCTCTCCTTCTCTCCCAAAACTAAATAAACATTTAAAAAAGTATATATAATGGGTATACCAGAGAAAAAGAAAGAGAAAAAAAGAACAGAGGAAATATTTGAAGTAATAATGGCTGAGAACTTTTTGGAATTAATGGCAGACACCAAACCACCAGATCCAGAAAGCTCGGAGAACACCAAGTATGATAAATACTGGGAAAAAAATTTACACCTAAGTGTAGAAAACTACAGAATTTTCAAACTACAGAAAATATTCAAACCACAGAAAATTAAAGACAAGAGGAAATCTTGAAAGAATCCACAGAAGAAGATATACAAATAGCCAATAAGCATATAAAAAGATGCTGAGGGGTGCCCAGGTGGCTCAGTCCCTTAAGCAGCTGACTCTTGATTTTGCCTCAGGTCATGATCTCACAGATCATGAGTTCAAGCCCCACGTGGGGCTCTGTATTGACAGAGCAGAGCCTGCTTAGGATTCTCTGTCTCCCTCTCTCTCTGCCCCTCCCCTACTTGCTCTCTTTCTCTCTCTCTCTCTCTCTCTCTCTCTCTCTCTCTCTCTCACACACACACACACACACACACACACAAATATATAAATAAATATTTTTTTAAAAAGATGTTAAACATTAGTCATTAGAGAAAGGCAAATCAAAACCACAGTGAGATACCACTCCACACCCAATAGGATGATTATAATAAAAAAAGATGAATAATAAGTGTTGGAGAGGATGTAGAGAAATTAGAACCTTCATACACTCCTAGAAGAAATGTAAAACGGTGCAGCTTCTGTAGAAAAGTTTGGCAACATTTTCTCAAATATTTCCTCAAAATGTGAACCACGGTTTACAATATGTGACATACCAGCAGTTCATTCCTAGGTATATACCCGAAGGAACTAAAAAGATATGTACACACTAAAACTTGTATATAAATGTTCATAGTATTATTCCTAATAGCCAAAAAGTGAGAAAAAATCCAAATGTCTATCAACTGATGAATGAATAAACAAAATGTGATCTATCCATCTGGTGGGATATTAGTCAGTCATAAAAGGGAATGAAGTAGTGATACATGCTAAAACATGGATGAACAGGGGCACCTGGGTGGCTCAGTCGGTTAAGTGTCAGACTCTTGATTTTGGCTCCGGTCATGATCTCATGGTTCATGAAATCAAACCCCTCATCAAGCTCTGTGCTAACAGTGTGAAGCCTGCTTATGATTCTCTCCCCCTCTCTCTGCCCCTACCCCTCTCAAAATAAATAAATAAACATTTAAAAAATTGTAAAGTAAAACATGGATGAACCTTGAAAACATGCTAAGTGAAAGAGGCCAAGTCCTTGCCCGGCTAGCTCAGTCGGTAGAGCATAAGACTCTTAAGCGAAAGAAGCCAAACACAAAAGACTACATACTGTATAGTTCCACTTATATGAACTATGCAGAAAAGGCAAACCCACAGATACAGAAAATAAATTATTGGTTGCAAGGGGCTGAGGGGAGGAAAGAATGGGGAGTAATTGCTAGAGGGTATGGGGTTTCGTCTGGTTCAATGAAAATACTCTGGAATATATGGTGATGGATACACAACTCTGAATACACTAAAAACCACTGTGAATTGTACACTTTATAAAGATGAATTTCAGGGTATATAAATTGTATTGCAATAAAACTAAAACATAAAAAACAAAATCAAAGTAAAAACTATTTAGAAGAATAGTTTAGAATATTACTAAACTATTTAGTAATAACTACATACTCAAGGATAAGAATAAGTAAGATCTTTCTAACGTACAGTCTTCCTATTCTGATATGAATGGAACTGGCAGAAATTCTACAAATGCTTCTTAGATGTCACTATGGCACAAGGCTCATTTACCAATCGTCATGATGATATCTTAGAATAATTATCTTGAATTAATGAGTTTATATTAGAATTTATATAGTTAACTTTATCACTTATTATAGTAACTATTAATATCATCTACCAACCAGTAAAAAATAACAGTATGGTCATAATCAGCCCACAACTATACATTTATTAAAATTGCAATGGACAAAAAGAAGTTTTTAAAAAGGCAAATTATTGGAAAAAAATAAAAAGGAAAATTATTGGACTGAAAATCTTTTAGAAAAGGGGCACCTGGGTGGCTCAGTCAGTTAAGTGACTGACCCTTGATTTTGGCTCAGGTCATGATCTCACAGTTCATCAGATCGAGCCCCAAGTTGGGCTCTGCACTGATGTCAAGGAGCCTGCTTGGGACTGACTCTCCCTCTCTCTCTCTGCCCCTCTCCCTCCCTCTTTCTCCCTCAAAATAAATAAAAAACATTTTTTAAAAAAACAGGAAAAGAAAATCTTTTAGAAGATAGAACCCCCCACCATGATTGTTTACAAAAATTTTTTTACATTTGAGTCATCGCATAACACTTGTAGAGCAAACTACACAAGAAGTTCTCATTCCCAAAAGTCATAGATTCGAAGGAAAAACTTAGAATACACTAAACTTTGGCCAGCCATGCCAAAATGACTTCAGTGAAACAGCTGCAAATAAATTAAAACTAAAAGTAAGCTAAGCTAAACTTCAAATGAGTGAACCGATACTTTGTAGAAATCTTCCAAAAGTACTTAAAATCTGCCCAACCATGCAAGTTGTTGTAAACTATACATACAATTAAAAGAAATAAAATTTTGTTAAATTGACAAAATTGGTAATTTCAGCAAATTGATCACTGTGAATTGAAATTGAAAGAACCGGCCTTCGCGGAGCACCTGGGTGGCTCAGTCAGCTGAGCATCCGACTTCAGCTCAGGTCATAATCTCATGGTCCGTCCATGAGTTCGAGCCCCGCGTCGGGCTCTGTGCCGACCGCTCACAGCCCAGAGCCTGCTTCGGATTCTGTGTCTCCCTCTCTCTCTGACCCTTCCCTGTTCATGCTCTGTCTCTCTCGGTCTCAAAAATAAATAAACATTTTAAAAAATTAAATTAAAAAACTCTGGCTTTCTTTACTTCCCATTCCAGAGGATAGGAGTCCTTCCTCCTCTCCATGTTTAATCCCTCCACCTATGTTCTAGATCCTATCCTCTTCTGTTTCCTCTGGCTCTTGCTCTGTGGAGAGAATCAAAGTTTCCTTTTTTCTGTCCTAGAATGTCTATGGGGAACTGAAGTCCTTCAGAGGCTGGAAAATATACTTGGTCTTGGGAGATCCCAATTCAGACCATGCTGGACTCTGGCCATTTCTTAATACTCCTGCTCAGTTTCTCCAGGGCTGGGCTGGACCAAAGAGTTCTGATGATTGCAGCTTCTCATGAGCATTTGAACAGGGGGCTAAGGCGTGGAGCAGTCTGAAACCGAGCTCTGATGCTACCCAGTGCCTCTTCTGGCACTAAGAAGAAACAAATGAATAACAGAGCCAGCGAGAACTGTCAGCCCTTATTCTGTCATTCAGGATCATTGTTCACAAGTCAGGCCTTCTGGGTCATCTTTCCTTTCTCATTTGGTCATCCGCACATTGATCTTGCCCGTAGTTAAGTTTTCCTTCGGCTGCTTCCCTGCTGTTTAATCCTTTCCAGGGTGGACATACCTCCCAAGTTTTTCTGTTCTGAAACCCCCATTTCATGGTGACAACCCCCTAAATTCTCATTCCCTTTTTATATCTCTGAGCCCCCACTTCCTCTGCTAGAGACTGACTTTGCTTAAGCACATCCTTCCACATGGCAGGGGAGAAGAGGGATGGAGTCTCCAGTCTCAGGGCTCCCCAAGGTCCAAATACAGACAACCACTTCACACATGCACCAACCTTTGAGAATCACACCATGTTGTCATACAAGCCTCCACCCTCCTCAGTGCTGTCATGAAATGACCTCCCTTCTTTATCATCAAGGACTTTTGTGTGGCTATGGCTGTGTCCTCTGTCCTCTCACAGCATCCTCAACTGGCCATCAGTCTCCTTACCAGTGTCTCCACTCCTTTAACACTCACCTGAAGTTCCCTAACATATTGCCTCTCTCCCCAACTCCCCTCCAGAGAGAAGGAGATCGATCATTTGATGGCCTCAAATCCCTGCCCTGTCCACCCTCCTCCCCCACTGCCATCATACCCTCACACATGAACTTTCTGCATCCTCCCCAACTTCCCTTCCTATCTCTTCTGCTAAAAAACAATTGTTTCTTGTACTCATGATGACTTCTCCAGTCCCTCTTCTCTCCTCTGGGACCTGCTCCACCAGTCATTGCCTCTCTGTGAGCTCCTGACCTACGGTGTCAAACATGGTCCTGCTGCTTTCTTCCAAGCAGCTGTCCATTAGTCCTTCCCTTCCCCACTCTTCCTCCCAGCCTCCTGCTACCTGCCTCTCTCTCCTCACTGCACTCACTGAGTAGTGGTCCTTGATTCTGCTACCTCGGTAATATCCTTTCTTCAACTGTGGAATAGAAGCCCGCTTCATGTCAGTCATACCCTTAACAAATATTGACTGAACACCACCTATGTGCACGCAAGCAAGTCTGTGCTACAAAGGAGAACACACCAGATAGACTGTTTAGTGGCGTATTTAGGTATTTAATCACGTATTCACACACCAGAAACTTGCAATTGTGATAACTACCACAAAGGAGGAGTACCAGGTGCCATGAGAATCCATCAAATGTACTGATCTAGTTGGAGAAGTCAGGAAGGAGGTCTGTGACTAAGTGATGCTTCAACTGAGGTCTGAAGGTTAAGTGAGAGGTCACTTAGCCAAGGAAAGAACCAAAGCATGCCCTGGCCAAAAGGACAAGTTCATGCCAAAGCATTTTTAACAATCATTCTAAATAGGAGCTGCCATCCTCTTAATTGTTCTTGACTCTGCTCCCAAGATTGATCTAAATGGGCATGTGAGTCAGCCCAGACCATCTGGAGTCTTTCTCCAGGATTTCTGATTTTTTTTTTTTTTTTTGGTGTTTAATAAAACCTACTTACCTATTTTTTAGACTAATCACATATGTAATATTAATTTTAAAATTAGTGTAAAACATCAGGAAGGATAAGAGATGAATCTTCCAAACAGAGTAATTCCAAATAATATACTACATAATATAATGTAGATCATATGTGCCCCCCCTCCAGGAAGTGGAGCTTAATCTCCTCCTCCCTCACTATGGGACTTAGAAACTCACTTTCAAAGAACAGAATATGGAAAGAGAAAAAAAAAAAAGTAGCTTTACAGTACAAAGATCTGGCAGACACAACCTTAATGAAGCGATCAAAGTCAACATCACCAGTGATAATTCATGTTGCTATCATGTACATCCAATATAATGGAATGCGAAGGGCACTGTACCTCCCTGGCACCTCTTTCCAGGTGAATCATAAGAAAAGCATCCGAGAAACCTGAACTGAGGGATGTTTCCCAAAATGACTGGCCAGTACTCTTCAAAATTGACAAAGTCATGAAAAAAACAAAAACAAACACAAAAAACAAAGACAGAGAAACTGTCACAGACCAGAGGAGACTAATCGTGAAGATTAAATGTATTGTGGTATCCTGAATTGAACCCTGGGATTGAAAAAGAACATTAGTGGAAAAAAAAAACTGGTGAAATCAGAATAAAGTCTGGAGTTCAGTGGACAGTGATGTACCAGCGTTAACCTCTTGTTTTTGACAAATGTATCATAATTATTTAGGATGTTATCATTAGAGGAAACCGGGTGAAGCATACGTGGGAACTCTCAATATTATCTTGGCAACTTTGCCATCTAAAATTAACTCCAAAATAAAATAAAAAATTTAAATAAGTAGGAGAAGATGAAGCAAAATAAAATAAAATAAAATGAAAAACAGAAACTAGAGACACAGAGGAAGTCTTGGTGGTATTTGAGTTTTTGTTCCATTTGCCAGTCAACTCCCAGGTTTGGTACCCTGGGCCAATAAATATACCCTTCTTTCCTCAGTGAATTCAATTGGGTTTCTTTCACAGACCATGAAGTGTTCACTCTTACACAGTCACTACCGTTTTACCTCCACTCCCTCCTTCTCCCTCTGTGGTCTGGTTTCTTTCCCATTTTCTCTCTCTCTCTCTCTCTCTTTCTCTTAGCAAATTTTATTTATAAAATACAGTATTATCAACTATAGTCACCATGCTACACATTAGATCCTCAGACCTTATTTGTCTTCTAACTGAAAGTTTGCACCCTTTTACCAATCTCTTCCCGTTTTTCCCATCCCCCACCTATCCCCTGGTAACCATCATCCTATAAGCTTCTGTGAGTTCAGTTTTTTTTTTTTTTTTTAAAGATTCTACATGCAAGTGATACAGTGCAGTATTTGTCTTTCTCTTTCTGGCCTATTTCACTTAGAATTATGGCCTCCAGTTTCAGCTATGTGGTCATGAATAGCAGGATTCCCTTCATTTTTAAAGCTAAATAATGTTTTATTATCTATCTATCTATCCATACCACATTTTATTTATCCATTCATCCATTGACAGACACTTACTTAGGCTGTTTCCAAGTCTTTGCTTCTGTCAATATTGCTATAATGAACATGCGGTGCAGATATCTATTTGAAATGATTTCATTTCCTTCAGATACATACTCAGAAGTAAGACTGCTGGATAATGTGGCAGTTCTATTTTTAATTTTTTGGGAAACCTCCATACGTTTTTCATAGTGGTCATACTAGTTTACATTCCCACCAACATTGTACAGGGGGTTGTTTCTTCACATCCTCACCAGCATTTGTTATCTCTTGATTTTGTTGTTTATTTTGTGCTTTTGGAATAGACATCCTAACAGGTATGAAGTGATATTTCATTGTGATTTTGATTTGCATTTCCCTGGTGACCAGTGACGTTAAACATCTTTTCCTGTGCTTAGTGGTCATTTGGATGTCTTCTTTGGGAAAATATCCATTAAGGCCCTTTGCCCTTTTTTAAATTAGGCTATGGGCTTCTTGCTACTGAGTTGTATGAATTTCTTATATGTTTTGGATATTAACCCCTTACAGGATATGTGGTTTGAAAATATTTTTTCCCATTCCACAGGCTGCCTTTTCATTTTGTTGATGATTTCCTTTGCTGTCTGTGTTTACTTTTGTTGCCTTTGCTTTTGGTGTCAAATCCAGAAGATCATTGCCAAGACCAATGTTAAGGAGCTTACCCTCTATGTTTAAGTGCTTCTAGGAGTTTATAGTTTCAGCTCTTACATTCAAGTCCTTAGTCCATTTTGAGTTGGTTTTTATGTATGGTATAAGATAGTGGTCTAGTTTCATTCTCTTGTATGTGCATAGCCACTTTCCCCAATACCCTTTATTGAATATGGTATCCTTTCCTCTTTGTATATTCTTGGCAGCTTTGTCAAAAATTAATTGACAATACATGCATAGGTTTATTTCTGGGCTCCCTATTCTGTTCCATTGATCTATGTGTCTGTTTTTATGTCAATACCACACTGTTTTGATTACTAAGCTTTGTAGTATAGTTTGAATCCAGGAAGTGTGGTGCCTCTAGATTTGTTCTTCACCTCCTCTCTTTTGATCACGGAGATCATCAGCTCCACCCTAATTCCAAAATCTAATGGAACCTGCCATACCTCATCTTATTGTGGTATTTTTACTCTGTTGACAATTCCCATTTTGTAGCGGTTTCTTTCTTTGTCTTCTGTGAGAACACATTGGGCACTGCTCTCTTGTTCAATTCTTACTTGTTTGTCAGTTGCTTCTTCCCAATCTCATTCATGAATCTTCTTTTGTTATCCACCCCTTAAAAGCTGCCCACAACCTGTTTTCACTACATATTCTCCATAAGTGACCACGTCCATTCTCATGGTTCTACATAACCACCTTTAGTCTGGTGGCTCTCAAATATTTATCCTCTGAAAATACTCAACTGTCTCTTCTGAGTTCCAAATTTTATATTTAACCACCTACTAGACATCTTCATTTGGCTATTTCACATATGCCTTAAACTCATCGTTTCCAAAACCAGATTCATTATCTTATCTCTCTCTTCACAAACCTGCTTTTCCTTTGTTTCCCCAACTTTATGAGCAACATCACTAATATATGACCCAGGAACATGGAAAGCATCTTAGAATCCTCCTGTCACTACTTCTTCTAGTCAGTCTATAATTTCTCTCATAGTCTACTCCTCTTTTCTAATCTTACTATCACTAACTTAGGTTAGACCCTCACTGCAGTATAAGCTGGGCAACTGAAAGTAACTCCTATCTCGTCTCCTGTGATCCTCAATATTGCAGCCATAATGATGTTAATGTCACATAACCTACTCATTTTATTTCCTGTATTAAATAAAACTTTCAATGGCTGCTCAGAGCCTCAACCCTTTGTATGACGTATAATATCCTCCATGATTTGGTCCCATTTACTTTTTCTGGTTTCTCCTTTCATACTAGCCAATATTCCCTACACTCCAGCTAACTCAATCTACTCAGAACCACCACCACTACCACTTATACACCAATCTCCACGGCCAGAAACTATTTTCTTTAATGCTATTGTGCTTTGGAACATGGTGCTGCTGTTTATTCTGCCTGAAAGTTGTTTCTCCAACTTCTTCATTTGCTATGCTTCTACTCATCCTACAAGATCCAGTTCCAATATCCTCTTTGTGACACCATTGGCTGACATCCCAACCCTGAGCTGGATGAGGAATCCCCTCTATGTGCACAATCCCATATTTTCCTCTATCATTATACTCCCCAGTACCAATTTGCAGATATGTCTTCACAGTTTACTCTTTAGTCATATCTTAAATATGTATCTTAAGTATAGAGCTGGCACATAGTGGGCACTTACATGTGTCTTCAGTAAATGAAGGAAGCAAGAAAATACATTTAGGTCCTCCCATTTGAAAAACTCTGGCCTCCTAAAATACCTGTTACCCTGCCCCCCCCCCACCTTGCTATTGATCTCTCTTCTTGCCTGCAGTCAAGCCTCTTTAAGGAGCAAGCAGGCTGTACTCAAATTCTTCAGGCCCTCACCTTTCGCTCACTCATTTACTGAGTGCTGACTAGTTTCCACTGCTACAACTCCACCAACCCCATCGTTCCCAAGGTCACCAGCAGCCTACCTCTGGCTAAATCCAGTGGATACTCTTCAGTCCTTACCTCTGGCCTCTTCTGTGCCATTCAACCTTGATGACCACTCCCTGCTTTTGTGACTTCTTTCTTGGCCTTTCCCTTGGCTTTAGTGGTACCACTCGCTTCCCTTTCTTTTCTCTCCCTCTCTGGCCACTCCTCACTTTTCTTTGAGGGCTGCTCCTCCTCTCTTCAACCTTTAAATATTGGAGCTTCTCAGGATCTGTCCTAAACACCCTTCTCTTCCCAATGTACATGCTGCCCCTGAGCAATCTTAGTCACTCCCTTAACTTCTCTTGCCATTTGTCACATTTACAACACAAGCAACCCAAAGCTAAGGTGATACCTCATTTTCCCAGTGAGAAAATCCAAAAAGCTTTTGACCAACCCAAAAACTTATACCTTTAGGGATGAGTATGAAATAATCAAAAGTCTACTTCTATTAGGTAATTGACTATACATATACTCTACATACTACAATAGTTAATTTACTATACACATATTTAAATTCATATATTGATTTATAAAATAATAAACTATATATATATAAATATATTGGCTTATATATAATGTAATAATATATTGGCTTATAGATTTGCTTTTTTTCCATTCTCATAATTCAGTAAACAATTTTATTCATACTCTTGGCATGCATCTCCAAAGCAGTGTCTTTCTTACTATTAGGGTCACTTTTAGTCATCTTACCCATTTTCCCAGAATGGATGATCTTCTCTCCAGTCTAAGTGAAGAGTTTGGGACAGGACACAGCACAATTTGAATCCACATATGATTCAGTCACTGGAAACTTTATCCCAAGTCACAAGGGCCATTTACATCACACTAGGGCAGTTGGTTTTTGGCCTGTATCCTGCAACAGTATGTTCTTGACCTCTAAAAACCACTTAGTGTATTATTGCCTTTTAAAAATAATTTCAATTGTTAATTTCTCTTACTGAAGTAACATTCATACAGCAAAAGCATAAATCATAAGTGTTCCACTCAATAAATTGTCACAAAGCGAAACACAACATCACTGAAGTCAAGAAATAGAACACTTCCAGCACCCCAGAAGCCCCTCCCAAGTACTACTGTATTATTTTTTAAAGCAATCTTTTAAAAGCATATTGAGAGACGTCCAACACATGCAGTTGTGAGGTCATACCACCAGGAATAGTTACCAAAGCTGTGTTAAATTTCTTTGACAATGGATTCTGTGACAAGTGATCTATACAAGCATCCAAAATAGCATTGTTGAGGACATTTCAGGTTAATGAGTCTTGCCACAAGAGTAAAAAATAGCACTTATTGAGCACTTACTATGTGCCAGGTGCATAGTCCTCTCTGTATATTAAATCATTTAATCCAGGGGTGCCTGGGTGGCTCAGTGGATTAAGTAATCAACTCTTGATTTCAGCTCAGGTCATGATCTGAGGGTCATGAGATGGGGCTCCTGGCTGAGCATGGAGCCCACTCAGGATTTCCTCTCTCCTTCTCTCTCTGGTCTTCCCTGCTCTCACTCTCGCTTTCATATTCATGCTCTCTCTCTCTGTCTCTCTCAAAATAAATAAATAAATAAATAAATAAATAAATAAACAAACAAACTTAAAAAATAATTTAATCCTTAGACCCACTGTATAGATGAGAAAACTGAGGCAAAGGCAAGTTAAGTAACTTTTCAAAAGCCACAAAGCTTGTAAATGGCAGAGTCTGGACCCCAAACCAGGCAGTCTGGCTCCAGAGTCCACAAGCTTAGTCACCATACCATACTGCCCTATCCAGTGGTTTGTTGTTCAAAATAAATGAGAGCAAACCCTGTAATATGAGAGACTTTGTAAGGACTCAAATATAAGGTTACTCCCTCTTTCCTGAGGGAAGATTTTGGAAAAACAAAAAAGGCAAAACCTCACCCTGTATTCAAGCTTATACGGTATTTGCAGATGACTCCCAAATATTTATGCCCATCCAGGCCATTGTTCTAAGCTACAAAACCTACCTACCCAGCAGGCACTTCAAAGTCAGCAGCCCAAATGTAAAGTCATCATCTTTCTATGGCAACCTGCAAGCTACTGCTGCTCCTTTTGTCTCGCACAGTGAATGTCCTTGCCATCCACTCAGCTGCCCAAACCAGAAATCTGGATGTTACCAAGGACTCCAGCCTCTCCTTCACTCCTCTCTTTCCAAATGCACCCCCTTCTGCTTTAACTGAAACTTTGTTTTCTTTTCTCAGAAGTTCCCAATCTCTCTGTACCATTTTTACACCTCTCAAGCACAGAATACTTTTGGACTCAGCCTACTCACAGTCATCAGGAAAGACAGAAGGGGAAGGGTCAAAACTCTCCCAGTTCTTTGATACTCTCCACCTCTGTCTGATTTCACTCCTTCCCATTTTCTCTTCCAAGTTGTCCCTCGAGCCCCTTCCCAACTCCCTGCCCAGTTCCTATCTCATTTTCCTTTTCTGGGGACTATCTCCTGAGTTAAACCATCAGCCGCAAATCTCTTCTTTCCAATACCTTCCAATCTGTAGCCTCAAATTTGGCATGAAAGAAGAGGGGAGTGAAAGAGAGCTGACCCATGAAGAAGGGAAAAGGGATAGTGCATGGGATTAACAGAAGTGACTAGGAGGGAATGGAAAGACGAAGATGGAAGAAGACGATGGGGAAAGAGGAGGATCGAGAAAGGGATGGCAGAAGGGAATGGGGAGACGGTGAGTGGAAGGGGGCAAGAGGAGACAGGGAGAATGGGAAGGCAGAATGGCTTGGTGATAAAGGGGAAGAGAGGAGAAGGACAGCAGGGGATGGGGAGACGGGGAAGGAAGCCGGGTACGAGAGAAGGGTTGAGAAAGGAGATGGGGAGAATTTGATAGACAAGAGGCTAGGGAGAGAGAGGACTGAGCGGAGGGGATGGGAAGGGAAGAAACGGGTGGAGAGAAAAGGCTGAGGGAAGGGGTGAGAAGCAGGGGACGGGGAGAAAGGGAGAGGAGATGGAGAAAAAAGGGTGGGAGGGAGAAGGGCTGGGCGAGAGAGAGCGGGAGACGGGACAGCGAGGGGGAAGAGGGACGTCCGGGCAATAGGGGCTGGGAAAGAAGATGGAAGAAGAGGACGAGGCAGAGGATGTCGAGATCGGGATGGGAGGAGGGGGCCGGGCGCAGTGACCGGGAGCAGGGACAAGAACGGAGACGTGAGGACCGCGCGGCGCTGGGGCTGGATCCGGCGCCGGGGACTGGGCCGGGAAGTCGAGGGGCGGAGGGAGGACGGGCGGGCGGTGGGGGGGCCGCGGCGCGGAGCGCGGGTGGGGGCGGGGGCGGGGGCTCCGCGGGCGGAGGGGCGGGGGCTCGGGTTACCGCGCGGAGGGCGGGGGAGGGGAGGGGAGGGGGCGCGGGGCCGCGGCGGCGAATCTCGCATCCTCCGCGGGGCGGCTGTGGAGGAGGCGGCGCCCCGGCGGCGGCGGCGGCGGCGGCGGCGGCGGCGGCGAAGGGAAGGACGGACCGACGGCCAGGGGCGCACGGACCGACGGCTGGCTGCCCGGAGCTGATCGCGGGCCCGGAGACAGCGGCGGGGGACGATGCGCGGCCCCAGGCCCCGCGCGGGCGGGCGCTGCCCGGGGGGCTGACCGCGGCCGGACGGCGCCCCAGGACCGGGCGAGGGAGCCCGCGCCGCGCGGAGGTCAGTGCCCGCGCCCGCCCGGCCCGTCCGGCCGCGCCCGCCCGGCCCTCCGGCCTCTCCCGGGCGGCGGCGGCGGCGGTGCAGCCGGGGGCTTTGTTCTGAGCCGGAGACAATGGGGGAGGGGGGGCCTGGGCCTGCGGGACGAGGGCGAGCGTGAACGTGAGCGTGGGGGCAGGGCCTGGGGGTCTTTGTGTGTATGACATCGAGTCGGGTGTGCGGCGTGAGAGTGTGAGGGGGGTGTGGGTGCGGGGTGCGAGCAGGGTGTGTGTGTGCTACTCCGAGTGTGAGTGCATCAGCGGAGTGTGAGTCAGTGCGTGTCACTGGGAGGTTGTGTGTCCGTGTGTATCTGTCTGGTTGTGTGTGTATGTGCGTGTCACTCCGAGGGTGTGTGGGTCAGAATGAGTGTGTGTCATGGTGAGCAAGTCCCAGTCAGGGTGTGTGTGTGTATGTGTGTGTGTGTGTGTGTGTGTGTGTGTGTGTGTGTGTGTGTGTGTTGCCTGCCTCTTTGGAAGCCATGTGTCAGAATGTGGAGGATGGGTGTGTGACAGAGACAAACTGAGACAGAGACAAAGAAACTAAGGGGGAGAAGTAAAGAGAAACAGAGGAGAAACAGGCAAAGCCTGGAGTGGAAGTGGGGCATCCAGGCTGGTGCTCTGAGTTTGTGTCCAGGATGCTTAGATGAGAATCTTGTTCAGGAGACAGAGGGAGGTCACCACAGGCCTGGTCCCACGTGGAGGGGGTGGGGAGAGGGAGGTCTAGAAGCACAATGAAGTCAGTGTGGTGTGGGTTGGGCCTGCAGCCATGGGGTCATAGGCCAGAAAAATATTGTTACTTATGTCAACTCCCCAAATACCCACAGGGGACACAGTTATAGCCCTACTCAACCCACAAGGGACACAATCCTAGGCAACACACACCCACCAGAGATACCTTCACAGCCATCACATACCCCCAGGAAGTACTGTCAAAGCCAACACACACGCAGATGATGCTCTCAGGACAACACACACCCACAAGAGAATTGGTGCAGCCAACACATCCCCACAAGATCATGGTCAAGGCCAACACGTACCATGGGAGACACACTATTACTGCCAACATCTCCTTGTAGACACTGTCACAGCCATGCACATCCACTGGAAACAGTCACAGCCAACCCATCATCTAGGTTATACTTCATCAGAGCTGCCTGTACATAGCAGGTGTTCCAGAGTCCTGACACTGACAGGACGCTGTGTTGCAATGGCCCTTACCACACACCCACTGGAACAACCCCTGCTTTTTGGTGACATGAATATACCAGGAGTGAGCTGTCCCAATTGCTAAACAAGCTCCCATTAACTTACGATGCTCTCACTCCTCCTCCATAGACCCCTAGGCTCAACGTCTTGTTCCCTGAAAACTGGGGACCTGGATCAGTCTTCCCTTCATCCTATAGCCTGCCTTGATTTGAAGTGTCCTTCTAATACCCCAGCCTCACAGCTTCTTGAGCTCCTTAGCTCCTGTTATCTCCTTCTTCCCTCCCAGGACCACTTTGTAGAACTGGTCCATCTCTAACATTGTAAACCCCTCCTTTCCACTCTCTGCGCACAGCCTCCTGTGTCCTTCCAGCTCTCAGATGCCCTCACTCCCATTATACTTACTCTTCAACCTCATAATGGCCTCTTGCCCTTGACCTCTTTGCTTTTTCCTCATCTGCCCCTTTCTGGCTTTGTGCTTTCCTTCCAGTATACACACCCGGGACTATTCCTTCAGACACTCCTTGGCCACTCTTTGTCTCATTGTCCTTGAGCCCACCCATCCCACAAAGTCTCAACCCAAATTCTCAACCACACCAAGTAATGCTTCTATAAATTCATGCTTCTATAAATTCCACCCTCAACTGGCCCTCCATAAATAAGTAAAGGAAATTTTTTCTATTTTCTTCATACCCCTTAACCTCACATCCCTCAGCCCATTGTTTTCAGATTAGTCAATCCACTGGTTTATTCATTCAGCAAACCCATATTAAGTACCTGCCCTGTGCCAGGCAGTGTGGTTGGTGTGGCATTACAAGGGTGAATGAAATGGACATGGTCGTTGCCCTCACGGAGCTTACAGGCTATCTGGTGAGTGCTGTGCCACGGTAGCACACAGCAAGGAAAGCTGAGAGAATATAGGGATGTCAGAAGAGGCTTTCTGGAGGAAATGACGTTTAAGCTTAAGCTCAATGGATAAATAGGGAGTCAGCCAAGCAAAGGAGAGGTGGAGATGAGGTAGACTGGGTGGAAAATATTCAAAACCATGGGAGCAAACATGGAAAAGCCCACTTGCAAGAAGTATTTTACGTCCAAGAGGTAAAGCAATCCAGTGAGCCTGGCACTAATAGTATGTTGTGAGGAGAGGTGAGAAAGTCTGGGAGAGGTGGAGAGACAGCTAGTCAGATCATGTGGTTCTTGTAGGTCACAGGAAAAAGATTATCTAACCCCAAAATAATGGAAAGTCTCCTAATGTTTTGAAGCTACAGTGTGATATGATCAGATCTGGTTTAGAACTACCAAGTCTGACAGCGTGGAGACTTAAGGGAGGGATCTGTAAAGGAGGATCGTTGGCTGTTGCAGGAAGCAGCAGAGGATGACACTGGCCTGAACTGGAATGGTAGCAGCAGAGAGGGAGAAAGTAGATGGTTTCAAGAGTTGTGTAGGCAGCAGGTTCAGCAGGGCTCAGCGGTGGGATGGATGTAGAGGTGAAGGGGAGGGAGGCAGTAAGAGTAGACAATCTGGTCTGTTCACTCACTGAGAAAAGTGAGGCCATCCAATTTGAATTTCCTCAGCCTTCTGCCTCCACCCTCAAATTTTATCTGCATTCCCCTCAATCTTTTCTTTTTTTTTTTTTTTTCCTATGAAGAGGTGTCTCTTCTGTTTAAGACTACTTCACCCATCCCCTCCTGCCTCCATGGGGACATCACTCCCCTAATTATCCTGTGTCTTATTCATTCTCCAGTTTCTCCCTTTGTACCCATTCCTCCTGCGAGCATACACAGAGCCTCCAGTCTCCTGTGCCTCCCTTAAGCCTGTAGTCCCCAATGAGCTAAGAGACCCTCTCATGTTGCTTCACTGTGAAAGGGTCTTCTGCATGGAGCTGTTCCCACTTCCTCACTTCCCCTTTACTCTTGCCCCTCCAGGGTCATGGCTCTCCCTAAGAGAAAGTGACCTCTCATCTGCCAAATCTAGAGGTTCTTTTCAAAAGTCCTCAACTGCCTGACCCCTTGGCGTGGTCTGACATTGTTGACCATTCTTTTCTCTTTGAGTCATTCTTGTCTTATGGCTTCTGAGCCACCATTTTATTCTGTCCACATTTAGTGAGGTCTCAAGTGCCAACCACAATGCCAGGTGATGGGAATATTATGAGAGAAGACACTATTCATACACTCAGGAAGTTTAAACCTCAGTGGAAGAGCCAGGCAGATAAACAGATGATTACAATATGATGGGGTCCATGCATCTCTCTCCCCGAGCTCCTCCTTGCTGTTCCTTCTCAGTCTGCTTTGGAGAGCCCCTAAATGTTACTGTTCCTTAGGGTTCTGGTTTGGACCTTCTTATTGTCTCACTGTATACACTCCTCTAGGTGATCCATCTCATTCATTTCCAGGGCTTTAATTATCATCTCTATAGGCTGATGACTCCCAAATATCTACTTTTTCCGGACCTCTCTTCTGACCTCCAGACCTCCATATCTGCTTCCTACCTGGTCTTTGCTATACAGTTCAGAAGCACCTAAATGTCCAAACCTGAACTCATCATTCCTTCCCCCCACCACCACTGTCTGCACTGAGTTATCAAGCTACACATCCAGAAGTCAACTTCAGCCAATGCCTTGCCTTTGCCATCTGTCTTTCTCCAACCCAGAAAGTCACTGGAACCTGCTGGTCCTACCTCCTTTCCAGCGCTCTCTGGCATCCCATCCCCTTTGCTCCATGGCTTCAGCTACTGCCCTCACCTCATTGTCTGTTCACAAAAATTACTACAAGAGCCTCCTAACTTGTCTCCCTAGACTTCTACTCTTCCTCTTCCAGGCCATTCTTTTCAATGCAGCAGGAGGGATCTCTCTAAAGTGCAAATCCTGCCGTGCACTCCCTGCTCAGTATTCTACAATGTTTTTCCATTATCTTGGGTGAATTCTCCACTTTAATGAGGTTCATGAGATCCCTCACGATCTGACTCCCCTCGGCCTTCCCAGTCTCATCATCTGTGTCATTTCCCTACCTTCCTCACATTCCAGGTTCTAGCCATATTGAATTCCTTGTAGTTCCTCAAAGACATGGCATTCTGCCAAGCTTCTGGCCCTTTGCACATACTGTTCTCTGCCCTAAAAGCCCTTTACTCCCCTCTTCTTATGGCTAGCCCCTTCCCATCCTCAGATCTAGTCTCAAACCCCACCTTTCCTGACTTTACTGTGCAGGCTTGGGATCCTCTTGTCTGACTGTTGTCATTGCCTCTTCCCTGTTCTGTCTCTCTGACTGGGCTGGGGCCTCTTGATGGCAGGGTTGCATATTATATATTTTCATCTCCCTGGGACCCTTCACATTCACATTAATGGCAATGAACAAATGCATGAATAAATGAAGCCGCTTACTGCGTATACCTCATCCTCATTCACTCTTTAGAAGATTGACATCTGGTCTCAGCTGCCCACACAATCAAGACATTTCCACACGTACCCACTTGTCCCACTGGAGACATTGCCACTCCTCTCCCCCACAAACTGTCCTTCCTCACCCTATGTTCTCCTCCTCTCTGCCCTTCACATGGGCTTCTCTTTTCCTGGATCTTCTTCCTCTCCCTCTCTGTACTTGATTTCTCTTTCATTCAGTTGGCAAATATTTAAGAAGCACCAGAAATTTGCAGATACAAATATATTGCTCCAGGTGCCTATTGGGGTTCCTGGAAGGAGAGGAAGATGAGGAAGCTGTGACCTGCCATCAGGCCACAAGGCACGATAGTGCCCACCATCTGCTCCACTCCAGCAAGCCCCCTTCCTGGGAGGTGCCATAGGCTGCTCCTCCCTCCACCACCCCTCACACACCCCCACTGTGGGTCCTCCCAAATCCTGGCACCCTTGGCCCTGCCCCTCCCCATATCAGGTGCCCAGACACCTGTGTGTGCCCTCTTCCTATTCCCTATCCTTCCTGTGGTAACAGAAGCAACTGGACTCTCTGATGCCCTGAGACCTGCAAGCAAAAGCCCCTCCCAGGAGTTCATGCTGCTGGATCCTATCTTCTTCCTGGCTTCCCTCTGCCTGCCCCTTACTTCAGCTCTACAGTCCATGTTTCCTCGGTAACCCTCTGACTCCCAGGCATTTTCAACTACTGACACTTGGGAGGGACTACTACTCAGTTCCTATGTCCACTGGTGAGAGGGTACCTCCTCCCACTGGTCTGCTTGGAACCCCCAAGCCTGGGTCAGGATGCCCCTCTGTGTTCACTTGGCACACTAGAATGTCCTTGTTTATGTTTGTCTCTCTAGGCTGCTCATGGAAGGAGCTAGACTGCATCTCCCATTTGGTTGGTGAGGAAGGAGGAGGAGAAGAAGGAAAGGGAGGAAGGAGAGGGTGTGGGTGTGGGTTGGTTCTGACAGTGCTTCCGGGGGGGGATGTGACGGCTGTGAAGTTATTCCTTGTGGATGTGTGTTGCCAAGGACTGTGTCCTTTGTGGGTTGAGTAGAGCTGACCTTCCAGCCCCACCACTTACCACCTTAGCTTCTCTGAGCTCCCCTTTCCTCAGGTGAAAATGGAGGCAACATTCAGAGAGTTGCTTGAGAATTTAGAAAGAAAACAACTGGTAAGTGTTGAACGGTTAACTTAGTTTACTTCCAACATCTCAGTTCTTCTACTGTGTTCCCCTGACCCTCAACCTCTCACTTCCCTAAACTTGTTCTTTCCTCTTGACATCTCTGGGTTGTTTTCACCTTCTTTTCTTGCTCCAGCCTCACTGGCCTCCTCTGCAACCCAGACTATCAGGGTCATCCCTTGCTGCCCATCACCACCAGCCCTTGCCCTCTCACCCTGCCATGCCTGTCCCAGATCATGTCTCCCTACCTGTGGACACCATGAAGGCAGGGACTCTGTCTGTCCAAGTCACTGCTATATCTCTACTGCTTAGGATGATGGTTGGCCCGTTGTAGGTCTTCAATAGATATTTGTTGAATAAATCTATTAATGAATCATTTCACATGCATGCCCTGGGCCAGCTTCTCTCCATTTTTTCTTTGTCTTCTAGAGACCTCCAAGCATCCTCTGGCCCCTTCTCCTGTCTCACCACCTGACTCCATGCCCACCTGACCCTCTACTTGGACTGGCATTTCCTCATCACAGATCTCCTCCTCTAACCCACCTTGTGCACCCTGTAAGAATTATTCTCTTATAGCAGAATTCTGCTTGTTCTCCTTCCCTGTTGTGTTGCCTTGCCCTTCATTAGAGCATTCCAAGCCTTCCAGCAGAGAAGCAATATAAGGTAACGAAACACTAACTTTGGAGTCCATCAGAGCTGTGTTCCACATCTCTCTGCCACCCACTCTGACCCTCAGTTTCCTCATCTGTGAAATAACACTTATCCCAGAGTTGTCGTGTGTGTCTGGCACACAAGAGCAGCTGATATTTATTCAGCCTTCACTGTATGCCAGACGATGTGCTAAGTTTTTGGTTACATTCTTTCATTTAACTCTTGTGTCAACCATATAAAATGGACACTTTAATCCCCTCATTACCAAGGAGGAAACTAAGAAAGGTTGAACAATTCACCCAGGACTACACTGTAAGTGGCAGAGTCAGAATTTGCACTGAAGTCTGTCTCACAGCAGAGCCAATCTTCTTAATTATGCTTGGGCACTTACAAAACACATACTGTGTGCCAGACACTGTTCTAACAGCAAACACAGTGTAGGAAGTGCTATTATTGTCTCTACTTTATAAATGAAGAACTGGAAGCTCAGAGAAATTGAGTGGCTTTCCCAGGGTCACAAAGCTAGTAAGTGTGAAGCTGGGCAAAAAACATTTGGTTTGGCCCCAGAGTCCACGTTTTCACCACTATCCTGTCCTGCCCTACTGTGATATATTGCCTCCCTATCGTAGAAGTGCAGTGTGTATTGATGAATCAATCTATGCTGTGTTGTTGAGTTGTTTAGTTGATTTATTCTTTATCATTTCCCACTGCAGGAGGCTTGCACCCTTCAGACTCTCCTGAAACTATTCTCTCCAGATCTCTAGTGAATTCCTTACTGATAAAATCAATGGCCACTTCTCAGCCCTCGTCTTGCATGAAGTCTCAGCAGCCCTGGACACTATTGATCCCTCCCTTCTTGTTGAAATATTTCCTCCCTTAACTTCTGTGATACTGCCTCCTCTTCTTCTTCTCTGAGAAGAATAAAGGTCTCCTCAGTCTGCCCCTTAAATATGACTACTCCTCAGGGTTCTATGCTAGACCCTCTTCTTCCTCTGCACATCCTAGCTGATGGGTCTCCAAGCCCATGGTTTTCACCTACCCCTGATTTGTCCAAATCCCTGTCTCCAACCCAGACCTCTCTCCTCCAGACCTGCAAATCCAATTGTGTCTGGGACATCACCATGTGGGGATCCCAGTGGGCACCTGAAAAATGGCTTCTCCTCGGTGGTATCCTAATGGCACCACTTTAGTAACCAGGCCAGAACCCTGGGATCAGTCTAGACCCTTCCATTCCCTCACCCTTCCTGACGCATCAGTGGCCAAGTTTTAACCAACTTCACCTCCGTTATCTGTGTCTTCTGCTACTGACCTGGGCTGTCACAGACACCTCATACCTGGTCTCTCTCCTCCCATATGTTCTCTTCTTCAGGCCTCCATTGTCTTGCCAGCACTCCCTCCCTTCAGCTCCCCTGCCATTTCTTCCTTTCTTCATCTTTCCCTTCTCTCTGCATCCTAGGCAGCATGGAGTGCATAGTCTTGGGATCAAATTGGGGCTGTGTTAACTCAGAAAAGTTGTTTCACACTGAGGAAGGCAGGACACCTTCCTCACAGGGTTGTTTTGATTAAATGGGGGTATGTCTGTGAACTACCTGGCATAGAGCCCAGCACACCATTAAAGTTCAGAAAAGGGACTTTTCCTCTGCTTGTGTCTGTCCCCAGCCTCTCTGAAGTGGCTCCCAGGAACCAGTCCTCAGGAGGAACACAACCCTCCCATGAGTTTTCTCAGGGATATCCTGGGAAGCCAGTTTGTCAGCCTTCTCCTTCCTCCCTTCCTCACCCTCCTCTCCTCTCTGCCCTCCAACACAGCTCTGTCTCCCACCTCTGTTTACCTCCCCCACCTCTCCAGGCTAGCTGTGTCCACTCTGACTTAGCTCCCCCCTCTGTAGTAACTGCACTCGCCCTCTCCTTTGCCCTTTGCCACATGTGCTCTCTCCTTTGTCACACTGGCTTACTTTCTCTCAGTCTTGCCCCAGCCATCCCCACCAGCATTCTCACATCCCTTCCTGTCCCCGTTATGCCTAGCCCTCCCTTTGCTCACCAAGGTTACTCTCTTCCTCCATGATTTCTACGCCAATCTGCCTTTCTAGTCCCCCCCTCACTCTGTTGTCTTTCTGGTCCCTGCCCCTCCCTGGCCCTAGGACAGGAAGTTGAGGGAGGAGGCCTGGGCGGTGCCAGCTCCCCCAGCCTGCTTCCCTTCGGTACCTCGGCCACTCCTCTACTTCCTTCTGGAGCACCCCCTTCCTTTATGGTCCCCCTACTCCTCCCCCAACCCACCTCTCTTTCCTCTCCCATGTTCCCCCTGCTCCCAGGTCCTGTAGACACACAGGCTGTGGTGGGGGGGAGGATTGACATCACATCGCAGGCCCCAATGAACAGCCTCGCCCCTCCCCCTCCTAATGAGAACCAGCTGTGGTTCCAGAGGCCCAGATGTGGGGCTAGAGAGGGAGAGCGGGATGGAGCCAGAGGACAGAGCAACAGGACCAAGACACTGAGGGCATGCAGCAAGGCAGAACTTGGTGGGAGAGGACAAGTGACCGATCTGGGGGAAGAAAGAAGACAGGTCTGGGCAGGAGACAGGTGGACTACTGAGGCCAGATCTGGGGGAAGGGACAGGACAGACCTGGAGAAGGAAAGAGACAGGAACAGGGAGGAGGAGCCAGTCCTGGGGAAGAGGCACTGAAAAGCACCGGACAGATGGGGAGATGGTGCTGAGAGGAGAGTTGGAGACAGGATGAGACAGTCTCTGGAGAGAGTCTGGAGTGCGAGTTTGGAACTGGAAGTCCTGGAGCAGGAAGTGATGAGGCACAGTCCAGACAGAGGCCCCAGGGACCTAAAGGTCACAGCTGCAGCCACAGAGCTGACCACGAGTGCCCCGGCAGCATGTGCGAGAGCATGCCTGTGTGTGGGTGGGTCTGCGAGTGTATGCGTGCGTGCCTGCCAGTGTGTCTGCACACATGAAAGTGTGCCTGTCTGTGTACCTGGTTGGGATGTGTATGTGAATGTGTCCGTGTGTATATTGTGGGGGGATATCATGCGAACATGCCTGCCCGTGTGAGGCTGGTAAGAAAGTGTCTTTCTGTGTGTACAAAAGCAGGCCTGTATGTGTCTTTGTATGCCTGCATATGTATGTGGGCGGGGGTAGGTTCCATGGGAATGAATATGCCCATCTGTGTGTGTGAAAACATGCTTCTCTGTGAGGGGGGGTGTATCTGCATATGTGCACTGGCTGTGTATATGTCAACGTAGCCCCTGTCCAAATATGTATGAGTGTGTTGAACGTGCCTATCTGTATGTGAGTCTGTGTAGCTGGCTGTACATGGGTCTGTGACTGTGAGTATGCACCTTTCTGTGCCCATTGTGAGATTATACTGGGCGTGTTTGCAATGGACAGGAACCCAGGTTATACAGGTTAGGATAAGGGGCAAGTGCCTGGGCCTGAATGCCTCCTCTTTCAGGGCTGATGATTCACCTGAGCTTTTATCTCATACCACTCATACATCCTTTCATTCAGAAAACATATTGATCACAAACTATGTACCATGCTCCGTGCTACACACAACGGTGAATAAGATACAATCCTAGCCTCTCACATAGCTGACATCCTGTCTCTGGGTGGGGAGACAGAGAATTATAATACAGTAATAAATACATCGGCCTCACTGTCCATTATCTTCTCTCCCCATCCACCATAACTGCTTTCTCTCCACTGACTGATTAAATAAATACAACCAACTCTTAACCCTTGATCCCTAACCCAGTCTCTAGGCCCAGATCCCTGACCTGGGCCCCTGGGCCAACCCTGTGCACTCACCCTCTCCGCTCTCTGAGTCAGACCTATGTTCACTCATTTCCTTTTTCTGAATTCCTCCGACCTATTATCCAATGTGGCAGTTCCATGAGCTCCTCAGACTTGAGTCCCCAAGGAGAGTGCACACAGAGCAGCCCAGAACTCTGAAGCCAGGATGAAGGGATCCATCAGAGATGGTGTTGAGAGGTGCTGAGAAAGCAGCTTCCAGATGCCCGGCTCTGAGCTCCTTGCTTCCATTGCCTCTAATTCTCACAGAATCATCTGGATTAGGAAAATAACTCAAACTTCAGAATCCCTACTGTTTTTATTGCCTCACACAGGTGGGAGGGATGGGGAATGGAAGTGTAAGTGAGAGGTCAGAAACTCCCTTGGGAGGACAGGAAGTCCTAAAGCAGAGCTAATACATAAAAACCTGAGGACACACTTCTGTAGCCACAGGACTGACCTTGGTGCCTCAGGGGCACAGGCTCACGTGTGTTTGTGTATGTCATCTGAGTTGGCATGTCCATGGACATGCTGTGTCAGCACATGAGTGTGGTGGTGTAGAATTATAAGGCTCTGACCTTGCACTCAGCATTGATTGCCTGCTCAACTATGCTGGACAGAGTCCAACTAAGACCCTGAAGTTGCTGCCCTCAAGGAGCCTGTAATTCAGGGCTGCTATGCAGTTTATTGCCAGTGTGCACCTAGAGCAGTGAGAGCCCAGAGGCTCTGATGGTACGATGGGCTCTGCAGGTAGGGGGAGAGAGACGTCATAGAAGATTCCACAGAAGACAGGACATTGGAATTGGATCTTGAAGACTGAATAGGAGATGGCCACTTGGAGAGGACTTTTAAAGGATATCACAAGACGAGAGAGCTGTGCATACAGGGCGAAGAGTGGGGATGGCTTTAGTGTTGGGATGCAGGGTGTGGTGGAAGAAAGTAAAGGTAGGGCGCACTGGAGAGGTGGCAGGCTCAGATCAGGAAGCTATATATTAAGGACACTGTACTTTATCTTTTAGGCTAGAGGTTGCCTATGAACTCCCCGAAACTGCAGACACAGTTTGCGTGTATGTGTATGTGCATTTTTTTTTCTGGAGAGGAGCAGCAGTTTTTTGCCGTCAGTAATGAGGAACCCATGGAAGCCTCTCTTCAGGAGTGATTTGGTTAAAGCTGCATGGATAGCTCTGGTCAGGTGGAGATGGGTCAAAAGGTCCAAGCCAGGAGGCAGGGGGAGCAGTAAGTAAGGGGCTGCTGTAGGAATCAAAAGGACAGATGACTGTGTTCAGACTAGGTCAGCAGCTGCAAAGCAAGAGGAAAGGGCAGACTTGAGACATATCTTATTGAGATGGTCAGGTGTTGATGCTAACTAGAAATCAGACTGAAAAAAAGCAAAGAAGCAAGAAGAGCTGCTGAGTGGTTGTACTGTTCACAGGAAGGAGAGTGAAGGAAGAAAATCAGCTTGAGGTGAAGGTTAGGGATATGGTGTTCTGCAGCTCTCTCTGTAGGCCTGGAATCCACAGCCACATATTCTGTATGATCCATTCGGCCAAGTCTCACTGGTTCTTCAAAGGCCCCTTCCTCTGGGCTTCCACAGCACCTCATATGCCATCTGACACAGCACTAGTTACTAGTGTGTCTCCCTATCTAGACTGGGACCTGCCTGGGAACAAGACCGTGCTCTTTCTTTCTTCCTTGGGACCAGCACAGTGCCAAGCTTATAGCGGGTTAATTCTTGAATATATCACCTACACACTGATCTAATCCATCCTTCACCCTTAAAGCAAGTTAGCTCCCTAAAAACACAATCTGTAGGAAGGAAGGAGGGAGGGAGGGATGAAGAGGATTTTTAGGGTGGTGAAACTACTCTGCATTGATACTATAATGCATGTTGTTATATATGTCCATTATACACATATACATTATACATTTGTCCAAACCTATACAACGCACAACACACGGCTGAGTGTCCGACTCTTGATTTCAGTTCAGGGCATGATCCCAGGGTCATGGGATTGAGCCCCGCATCAGTCTCCAGCCTGCTTAAGATTCTCTGTGCCTCTCACTCTGTGCCTCTCCCCTGCTTGTGCTCTTTCTCTCTCTAAAATAATCAAGTGATTAAATAAAATAAAATAGGAAAGTCTTCAACATATTTAAATGCTGATAGAAGTCTCCAAAAGGTGATGATTGAAGGTGAGGTTACCAAAAACACATGGTTATTGAGGTATTAGTCCTGAATGAGAAGAAAAATAAGAAAGGATTGGCCATATTTTTAAGTCCAGAGATGAAAGGAAGGGAGTCCAAGGGCATTGAGACCTGGACAATAGGAACAAAACAGTCTGCTGGGGGAGGAGGGTTAGGGTGGGATGGCAAGCTGCCAGGGAAAGACTGGAGCGGGTCCTGAGGAGTTCTGAAACAGGCACTTCTTGGACTCAAGATGGGTGTGCAACAGCACAAATGCCCTACGGCAGGGCTGAGCATGCCTCAGTCTTGCTGTGGCTTAGGTCCCAGTCTCCCTGGACCATTGATTCCGTTCCCCACCTCCCCAATCATGACTTTTTTCCTTCTGCTTTTCTCCCAGGTCAGGGAGCCCGAGCTGGAGCCAGGGCCCAAGCTGGACCTGATCCAAAACCTGAGATCAAGCTGGGCCCAGAGCCTGACCCAGAGCTGGAGCCCAAGTCACAACTGGATCGCCCCTGTCATGCAGAAGGAGCGGGGCATTGCGCCTTCCTGCACTGGCATGCAGAGCTCCAGGCACCTCCCCCTGCTACCACTGCTGCTGCTGCTGCTGCTGGGAGCCAGAGTGTCAGGCGCCTGGGGTCAGGCCGGGAGCTTGGACCTACAGATTGATGAGGAGCAACCGGCAGGCACATTGATTGGGGACATCAGTGCAGGGCTTCCACCAGGCACAGCAGCACCTCCCATGTACTTCATCTCCGCCCAAGAGGGCAGCGGGGTGGGCACAGACCTGGCCATCGATGAACACAGTGGAGTGGTCCGTACAGCCCGTGTCTTGGATCGTGAGCGGCGAGATCGCTACCGATTCACCGCAGTGACTCCTGACGGTGCCACCGTAGAAGTTACTGTGCGAGTGGCTGACATCAATGACCATGCTCCAGCCTTCCCGCAGGCTCGGGCTGCCCTGCAGATACCTGAGCATACAGCTCTTGGCACCCGCTACCCGCTGGAGCCTGCTCGTGATGCAGATGCTGGCCGCCTAGGAACCCAGGGCTATGCACTATCTGGTGATGGGGCTGGAGAGACCTTCCAGCTGGAGACACGTCCTGGTCCAGATGGGGCCCCAGTGCCAGAACTGGTAGTTACTGGGGAGCTGGACCGAGAGAACCGCTCACACTATATGCTGCAACTGGAGGCCTATGACGGCGGTTCACCCCCGAGGAGGGCCCAGGCCCTGCTGGATGTGACACTGCTGGACATCAATGACCATGCCCCAGCTTTCAATCAGAGCCGCTATCACGCTGTGGTGTCTGAGAGCCTAGCCCCTGGCAGTCCTGTCTTGCAGGTGTATGCATCTGATGCTGATGCTGGTGCCAATGGGGCTGTGACTTATGAGATCAACCGGAGGCAGAGCGAGGGTGATGGACCCTTCTCCATTGACGCACACACGGGACTGCTGCGGCTGGAGCGGCCACTGGACTTTGAGCAACGGCGGGTCCATGAACTGGTGGTGCAGGCGCGGGATGGCGGGGCTCACCCTGAGCTAGGCTCAGCCTTTGTGACTGTGCACGTGCGAGATGCCAATGACAATCAGCCCTCCATGACTGTCATCTTCCTGAGTGCAGATGGCTCCCCACGAGTGTCTGAGGCTGCCCCACCTGGCCAGCTCGTTGCTCGCATCTCTGTGTCAGACCCAGATGATGGTGACTTTGCTCATGTCAACGTTTCCCTGGAGGGTGGAGAGGGCCATTTTGCCCTAAGCACTCAGGACAGTGTCATCTACCTGGTGTGCGTAGCTAGGCAGCTGGATCGGGAGGAGAGGGATGCCTATAACTTGCGGGTTACTGCCACAGACTCAGGCTCACCCCCACTGCGGGCCGAGGCTACCTTTGTGCTGCATGTCACTGATGTCAATGATAATGCGCCTACCTTTGACCGTCAGCTCTACCGACCTGAGCCCCTTCCTGAAGTTGCACTGCCTGGCAGCTTTGTGGTGCGAGTGACAGCCCGGGATCCTGATCAGGGCACTAATGGTCAGGTCACCTATAGCCTGGCCCCTGGAGCTCACACCCGCTGGTTCTCCATCGACCCCACATCAGGCATTATTACCACGGCTGCCTCGCTGGACTATGAATTGGAACCTCAGCCACAGCTGATTGTGGTGGCCACAGATGGGGGCTTGCCTCCTCTCGCCTCCTCCGCCACAGTCAGTGTGGCCCTGCAAGATGTGAATGATAACGAGCCCCAGTTCCAGAGGACTTTCTACAATGCCTCACTGCCTGAGGGCACCCAGCCTGGAACCTGTTTCCTGCAGGTGGGTAAGTCCTGCACACAGCAGGATGTTGCTGTGGGCAGGAATGGATGAAAGGGTCACAGGGGACCTCAGAACAGAAACCAAGCCTTGCAGGTGCATCTGTTTATGGTGACTTATGTCAGAGGGTTTGGTCCTATCCTGTGAGCTCCAAAGTCTGTGCAGAGGGTGAGGGCTAACGACAAGATGAGAAAGCAGGGTTTGAGAGCTGGGCCAGGTGAGGCAGTTGAGAGAATTAAGATTGGATCAAGAGAAAAAGTGTCCTGTGGTGTCAAGAAGTGAGAGAAACTCTATCAAATCTCAAAGCTGTTCTGAAAGGCAGAGATGGAGATTCTGTACACCCATGTGGTTCCTGTTCCCCTAAGGGGATGCCAGTATTTATGGAGCCCTTGTCCAGTGCTGGGCTCTGCTGGAAGAAATCCCCATCTGTCTCCCTGGAGCTGAGCCTTGATGAGACATTTGGGCTCAGGCACAAGATAACAAGAAGTATTAATGAGATCCCAATATCCAGAGCAGGAAGGCCTCTCACAGGAGGAGGTGAGAGCCCTGGACAGACTCTGGAAGCCATAGAGTGCTTGTGAGTCAGGCCTGGAGGAGACAGAGGGGTCATGAAACTAAAGAGGCAGGCCAAGGCCAGATTGCAGAAGTCCTTGGACACCAAGCCATGAGGTAAGATTAGGACTTTACTTGGAAGGCAAAGGAGGTCACTGAACTTCTTTGAGCCAGAAGAGGGTGTGATCATATTATGTTTTTTTTAATATTTTTTTATTTGTTTTGAGAGAGAGAGAGAGAGAGAGAGATCAGGGAAGGAGAAGAGAGAGAGAGAGAGAGAGAGAGAGAGAATCCCAAACAGGGATTCCCCACTATCAGTGCAGAGCCCGACAGGGGGCTTGAATCCATGTACCATGAGATCATGACCTGAGCTGAAACCAAGAGTCGATACTTAACTGACTGAGCCACGCAGGCCCCATTGTTTTTGTTTTTTAAAGACTACTTTTTGGGAGCAATTTTAGATCCACAGCAAAATTGAGTTGAGAGCAAAGATTTCAAATATACTCTCTGTCCCCATTCATATACCCTCCCCGACCAGAGTGGTTCATTTGTTACAACTGATGAACGTACATTGACACATTATCACCCCAAATCCCCAAAAATGGTTTACATTAGGGTTTACTCCTGGTGTTGTACACTGTATATGTTTGGACAAATGTATAATGTATATGTGTATAATGGACATATATAACAACATGCATTATGGTATTAATGCAGAGTAGTTTCACCACCCTAAAAATCCTCTTCATCCCTCCCTCCCTCCTTCCTTCCTACAGATTGTGTTTTTAGGGAGCTAACTTGCTTTAAGGGTGAAGGATGGATTAGATCAGTGTGTAGGTGATATATTCAAGAATTAACCCGCTATAAGCTTGGCACTGTGCTGGTCCCAAGGAAGAAAGAAAGAGCACGGTCTTGTTCCCAGGCAGGTCCCAGTCTAGATAGGGAGACACACTAGTAACTAGTGCTGTGTCAGATGGCATATGAGGTGCTGTGGAAGCCCAGAGGAAGGGGCCTTTGAAGAACCAGTGAGACTTGGCCGAATGGATCATACAGAATATGTGGCTGTGGATTCCAGGCCTACAGAGAGAGCTGCAGAACACTGTGACGTGTTCAGGTGACTGCATTGTTCAGGTTGGCCCCAACTGTGCTGATAAGAGTTGCAGAGAGATGAGACAAAATAGTAGACAGGGACCAGATTGCAAGCTTTGACTTTGTTTTAAAAATCACAGGGGGCCAAAGAGGGGCTGTAAGCAAATCTGGTATGCCTTTTGAAATGATTGCTTTGGCTGCATCATGGAATATGGAGTATGCAAGAGAGGAAACAGGAGGTAGCGAGGCCTCTTAGGAGACTAGTGCTTGAAGTCTTTACATCTCAGAAGTCCACCAGACCCTTGCGCATCTTCTCAGGGCCTAGACTTCAGGCCAGTGCCTAGACCCAGCTGACGCCTTGCCTCTGGCCAGACTCTGGGTATTTGCCTGCCTGCTGCTGTCCAGCTCCCACCCACTCTCCCATGTGTTTACTCTCCCTCTTGGCCTCGGACCAATGGGTGATGACTTCCAAACTTTTTCCTCCTCATTAGTGCCTGAAGCAAGAGGGTAACTCTCCAAGGGGTTTCCTGGAGTTTTTACTATTCATAACTATAGGGAGGTGGGAGTTAAAAATGATCACCAAGTGTTCATACCTGTTCATATCTGAATATTAAGACAAGAAGTCTTAATATTCAATTCACTCAATATACATTTATCAAATATCTACCATGTGCAAGTCATTGCATTAGGGACACAGAATACAGTCATGAATGAGTCATTCACCCCGCCCCCTGCTTCATGGAGTTTATAGTCTAGAGTGGAGATTCATGTGCAAAGAAGTAGTTGTACTGCAATAAGAAAACCTCCATGATGGGGTCTTATGTGAGGTAGACAGGCAGTATGAATGCATCCCAAAAGAGGTGAGCCTCAAGCTGAGACTTACAGGATGAGCAGCAGTTGGTGAGGAGACCAGACAGTGGGGAGTGTAGGGCGGTGGTCCAGGCACAAGTGACACACGTGCACAGAGCAGTGGGAGAGCCTGACTTGTTCAGGGGCCTACAAGTGGCTCAGTGTCTCTGGAGGTTAAGGTTTGGGATGGGAGACTGGGACGGAGACTGTGCAGGTAGGCCAGACAGTGAGGAGTCAAGCCAAGCCAAAGGGTTTGAGCACTTTTCTTTGGAGAACATTAAAGATTTTCAAGTGGAAGGGTAATATGATCATATTTGCTTTCTCAAAAGATCCTTTTGGTAGTCAGTATAGAACAGCGGTTCACAACTGGGCATGGTTTTGCCCTCTGGAGGGGACATCAGGCTATGTCTACAGACATTTCATTCTGACACATGAATGTCACAAGTGGTGTGATGCTACTGACATCTAGCGCACAGAGGCCAGGGATGCTGTCAAACATCCTGCAATGCACAGGACAGCACACAACAAAGGATTATCTGATCCAAAATGCCAGTTGTGCCAAGGATGAGAAGTCCTGGTGTAGAAGATGGATTGGAGGCTCAGGCCCCTATGAGAAGGGAATCACAATAGTCCAGGGGAGAGATGGCTCAGGCCTAAATCAGGACAGTGATAATGGTGATGGAGAGGAATAGACAAATAGGAGAGATAATGAGGATTTACTTAGTCCCTAGTTGATTGATATACCGGGAGAGAAAAAGGGAAGAACAGATTTCTGGCTTGAGCAACTGCCTGGATGGAAGAGTCATTAGAGAGGGGTTGGAATGATCATGAGTTTAGTTTTAGACACATTGGATTTAAGGTGCCACTTGGGACATCCAAGTGGAGATATTGAGCAGGCATCGATGTGCAGGTTTGGAGCTCAGAGGAGTGGTCCAGGTCAAAGTGCAGATGATGGTCAAAGCCACAGAAATGGAAGAGAAGGTCCTGAGGGAGCATGTCGAGTGAGAAGGCCAGGGAGAGATCCCAGGGAGCAAGTGTGTGAGAACAGTCAGGGAAAGGGGAGGTGGAGGAGTCTGTGGAGGGGGAGGCAGCAGAAGGAGAAGTGGGAGACACCTGGGAGGGAGGTCAGGGTGGGGTGGATGCAGTAAGTTTGTGGTCTGCTAGGAACTTCAGAAAATTCACAGATAAGGGTGTTTACTTCCTCCTTGAAGTAGTGCATTCGATGAGAGCTAAAGGCGGGTGGGGATTAAAGGAGAGCTAAGTGGGAGAGGGGGCTGACCAAGGTTGGGCTGGGACGCAGGGCTGAGCGCCTGTTGAGAAGAGAAACTGCATTTGCAGTGGAGCCTCTGAGCTGGAGCTGCACAGGCTGGGAAATTCACTTCTGCCTTGGTCATTTCCAGTCAGTGGCCTCTATGCCTTTTGGGGTCACTTCCTGACAACTTCCCCTGACCACTATTTATTGCTTTCTTCCTGCAGGGAGTCAGAGGGCAAAGGTCTTTAACAGCTTCTGGAGATGATGCAGCAGCTGTGCTGCAGCCCGCCTGGATTGATGCAGGGGGATGTTTGTCTCCTGGGATATCTGGGCCCACAGCCACAGTAAAGAGTTAGAGCAGGAGCTGTTTTCCAGGGTTCAGCCATGGCAGGGTCTCTCCGGAGGGTAAACAGTGCTACAAATCACTTCTGTCAAGGGCCTGGGCAACAATCAGAAGTCCTTGGCTAGCCTCCTTTCTGAGGAGCATTTTCTGGCTACGAAAAGGGAACTCTCCAGCTTCCTCTTACAGCATACCGTGACCCTAAGACCCTTGTACACACAGAGAATACTTTGTCACAGGCTACAGCAGTCAACACCAGCTAACACACTGTTGGGGGTCTAATGTGCACCCAATGTATAAAACTTAGTTTGAAGGAGGTTTTTGTTGTAAGGGCAATCAGAATATCTGTTTGCTCATTCAACAAATATATATAGAGTACCTACTGTGTGCCTGGCCCTGTCCTAGGCTCAGAAGCTTTTGGAATGGTGTCTCCCGCTGCTCTGCTTCTGAAATGTTCAGAGGCTCCTGACATTGGTGTGCAATAGTTTACCTTTTCCTGAGCCAGTCTAGGAGATGCCCAAGAATTAACCAGGAAAGCCTTCCCCTACTTCTTGGTTTTGTGGAGCCTCCTGGACATAATGCCCTTGATGCCCCATGGACTTGCAATTCTCCCTCTCTCACTTCCAACAAGGTTGGCTTGAGAGGCAGTGGATGCCACAGGTGCGTGAGCCACATCCATAAATCCACAGAGCAGACCCCGATCCCTCCAGCGATTAGATTCCAGTATCAATCAAACCCTGCTCTGGAATGGCCAAACTCCAGAAAACGCAGGGCTAGAACATCAGTCCCAGTAGGTGCATCAGTCAGCTAGTTCTCTACTCAGAGTGATTATGAGACTTGGTGACGGTTATTAACTCCCTGTGACCCATCTGGAATTTGCAGTCATAGCCCAAGCACTCTCCTTTGTCAGTGCAGTTAGACCTCATCGTTTGCAGATTCTGCATTTGTGAATTTGCAGACTCTCTAAAATTTATTTCTAACCCCCAAAACAATACTTATGGAGCTTTTGCAGACATTTCTGGACACGTGCAGAATGATGAAAAATTCAAGTGGCCTGATGTGCACATTCCAAGCAATGCTCTGCCTTCATATTTCAGCTCATACTGTAAACAAGGGTCCTTTTTGTGGTCTATTTGGTGCCACATTTTTTGCATTTTTGTCCTCTTTGTTTGGTGATTTTGCTGTTTAAAATGGTCCCCAAGTGTAGTGCTGAAGTGCTGTCTGGTGTTCCTAAGCACAGGAGGGCTGTGATGTGCCTTATGAAGAAAATTAGTATGTTAGATAAGCTTCATTCAGATATGATTTATAGTGCCATTGGCCATGAATTCAGTGTTAATGAATCAACAATATATATTACATAGGTGTCTTTAAACAGAAACATGCATAAAACAAGGCTATGTATTGACCAGCTGACAAAAATGTGATCAGAGGCTCACAGGATCCTAAACGAGGTGGTGAGGTTTGAGATGTAGTTGGGTTTTGGCCCATGTCCTATTAGTCCCCTGTATGTGTCCACCATCCAAAGACCCTGGCTCCCAGTTGGCCCAGGGCCTGCTTCTTCTAATTGCCACTTAACTCTGGCTCTTCTGGTCAACAAGATGGACATCACTCACCCCAGCCTCTCCCCAGGTGACAGCCACAGATGCAGACAGTGGCCCATTTGGCCTCCTCTCCTATTCCTTGGGTGCTGGACTTGGGGCCTCAGGGTCTCCCCCATTCCGCATTGATGCCCAGAGTGGTGATGTGTGCACGACCCGGATCCTAGACCGAGACCAGGGGCCCTCGAGCTTCGACTTCACAGTGACAGCTGTGGATGGGGTGAGTGGGCAGACCATGGGTAGGCTGGGTGTTGGAATAGGGCATTCACCAGAGCCAGACAAGGTCCACCTGACTTATGGCTGCATGTCTCCCTAGGGAGGCCTCAAGTCCATGGTATACGTGAAGGTGTTTGTGTCAGACGAGAATGACAACCCACCTCAGTTTTATCCACGGGAGTATGCTGCCAGTCTGAGTGCCCAGAGTACACCAGGCACAGCTGTGCTGAGGGTGCGTGCCCATGACCCTGATCAGGGGCCCCACGGGCGACTCTCCTACTACATCCTGGCTGGCAATAACCCCCCACTCTTTGCCTTGGACGAGCACTCAGGTGAGGATCCTCCCATTCCCAGGCCTTGCCCCCGGATCCCTCTCCCCACCTGCTTACATGAAGTATTGCCCCCTCTCCCATAACCTTTTTACTTCTATTCTGTTTCCTTATACGTCAGTGCTTCTATCCCTTCTCCCAGGGCTGTTGACAGTAGCCTGGCCCTTGGCCAGACGGGCCAACTCTGTGGTGCAGCTGGAGATTGGGGCCCAGGATGGAGGTGGCCTGCAGGCAGAGCCCAGTGCCCGAGTCAACATCAGCATTGTGCCTGGAACCCCTGTACCACCTGTATTTGAGCAACTACAGTATGTCTTTTCCGTGCCAGAGGATGTGGTGCCAGGCACCAGTGTCGGCGTAGTCCAGGCACGCAACCCACCAGGTATCATTTATCATTATACCCATTTGGTGCTGTACCCAGACACACCAACATAACCCATCTCAAACTACCCTAGAGTATCACAGCACAGATAACACGCAGGTTACAACCCCAGCACCTCCCTGGGCACAGTGCAGGCCCTCTGCTTCATCCCCAGGCACATGAATGTCCCAGTAGTTTGAAAGACACAGGTGTGGACAGTGCTTCTCCCTCCTTGGGATCAGAGTCTGGGCCCCAACTCGTTAGATGCCTCCCATCTCTTTCCTGACTCCTCTCTCCTCTCCTCAGGTCGCTTGGGGTCTGTGACCCTTGCCTTATCAGGTGGGGATCCCCGAGGACTCTTCTCTTTAGATGGGGCCTCGGGGCTGTTACAAACACTTCGCCCTCTGGACCGGGAGCTGCTGGGACCGGTGCTGGAGCTGGAGGTGCGGGCAGGCAGTGGAGTGCCCCCAGCTTTTTCAATGGCTCGGGTGCGTGTGCTGCTGGATGATGTGAATGACAACTCCCCTGCCTTCCCTGCACCTGAAGACACAGTGTTGCTGCCACCAAGCACTGCCCCAGGGACCCCCATCTATACACTTCGGGCTCTGGACCCTGATGCAGGCGTTAACGGTCGAGTCACCTTTACCCTGCTAGCTGGGGGTGGTGGGGCCTTCACTGTGGACCCCACGACAGGCCATGTACGGCTTATGAGACCTCTGGGGCCTCCAGGGGGGCCAGCGCATGAGCTGGAGCTGGAGGCCCGGGATGGAGGCTCCCCACCCCGCACCAGCCACTTCCGACTACGGGTAGTGGTACAAGACTCGGCGACCCGTGGGCTGGCTCCTCATTTTGACAGCCCCATCTACCGTGTGGACCTGCCCTCAGGCACCACCCCTGGAACTCAGGTCCTGCAAGTGCAAGCTCAAGCCCCAGATGGGGGCCCCATCACTTATCACCTTGCAGCAGATGGGCCAAGTAGCCCCTTTGGCCTGGAACCACAGAGTGGTTGGCTATGGGTGCGAGCAGCACTGGACCGTGAGGCCCAGGAGTTGTACACACTGAAGGTAATGGCAGTGTCTGGGTCCAAAGCTGAGTTGGGACAGCAGACAGGCACAGCCACCGTGAGGGTCAGCATCCTCAACCAGAATGACCACAGTCCCCGCTTGTCTGAGGAGCCCACCTTCCTGGCTGTGGCTGAGAACCAGCCCCCAGGGACCAGCGTGGGCCGGGTCTTTGCCACTGACCGAGACTCAGGACCCAACGGACGTCTGACCTACAGCCTGCGACAGCTGTCAGAAGACAGCAAGGCCTTCCGCATCCACCCCCAGACTGGTGAGCACTGGGGCCCAAATTCTGAGATCTCATAGCCTCATCCTCAGACTGGTGAATACCCAGACAGAATTCCCAGACCCCTGCCAAGAGGACCAGGACTCAGCCTGGACTTTCACCCTGGCATTCCCTCCCACACTCCCTAAACCCCAGCTTCTCAGCTGCAGGCCTCAGGCTGTGCCCATACATGACCCTTATCCTGCACTCCCAGGAGAAATGACCACACTCCAAACCCTGGACCGAGAGCGGCAGAGCAGCTACCAGCTCCTGGTGCAGGTGCAGGATGGGGGGAACCCTCCCCGTAGTACCACAGGCACCGTGCACATCGCAGTGCTTGACCTCAACGACAACAGCCCTACCTTCCTGCAGGCTTCAGGGGCTGCTGGCGGCGGCCTTCCTATACAGGTATGTGAAGTGGCAGGACCCTGCCCTGAAGAAGTGTGAGAGGCAATGGGGTGGGGGATCATCTCCCCACAGAGCTGTAGGTGTAGATCAGAGAGAATGGCTCTTGGAACGGGTGTGAGAGCAGAAAAGGGGCTCTGCCTGCATTCAGGTGAGGGGAACTTGACTCTGAGATGTCTCAGGTGAGGGAAACTTGACTCAAGAACACAAGGAAGGACACAGCTGTAGGTGAACTGTGTGTCCCCACAGGTACCAGATCGAGTGCCTCCAGGAACACTGGTGACGACTCTGCAGGCCAAAGATCCAGACGAGGGGGAGAATGGCACCATCCTGTACACACTAACTGGTATGGTGGGGGAGACGTGGAGAGAAGGGAGTTGGTGGGTGATGGCATGACCTCCCCAGCTCTGGGACTCATGCCCTCACCCTTCCTATACCTGTCCCCAGGTCCTGGCTCAGAGCTCTTCTCTCTGCACCCTCACTTGGGGGAGCTGCTCACTGCTGCACCCCTGATCCGAGCAGAGCGGCCGCACTATGTGCTGACTTTGAGCGCTCACGACCAAGGCAGCCCCCCTAGGAGCTCCAGCCTCCAGCTGCTGGTGCAAGTAAGGCTGCTCTTCCTTAAATCTGTTTACTTCTCCTTGGCCACCACTATGAGCTCCCTCCAAGAGCCACGCTTTCATGGAGTCCTTGTGCCCTCTAGTCAGGCTACTCCTACTGCCCTACCAGCTACCCAGCAGGCCAGCCCAGACCCCTTTAACTTGGCTCCCCTTGATTCTGTCCTTCCTCCTCTGTCCACAACAGGTGCTTCCATCAGTTCGCTCGGCTGAGCCCCCACCGGATCCCTCAGAGCCAGACCCAGCGGCTCCGGTGCCCGTCGTGCTGACGGTGACAGCAGCGGAGGGGATGCAGCCCGGATCCCTGTTGGGTTCCGTGGCGTCGCCAGAGCTGGCGGGGGTGGGCGCACTCACCTACACTCTGGTGGGCGGCGCCGACCCGGAGGGCACCTTCGCGCTGGACGCGGCCTCAGGGCGCTTGTACTTGGCCCGGCCCCTGGACTTTGAGGCAGGCCCGGCGTGGCGCGCTCTCACTGTGCGCGCTGAGGGCCCGGGAGGCGCGGGCGCGCGGCTGCTGCGCGTGCAGGTGCGCGTGCAGGACGAGAACGAGCACGCGCCAGCCTTTGCGCGCGACCCGCTGGCGCTGGCGCTGCCGGAGAACCCGGATCCTGGCGCGGCGCTGTACACCTTCCGCGCCTCGGACGCCGACGGCCCGGGTCCTAACAGCGATGTTCGCTACCGTCTGCTGCGCCAGGAGCCGCCCGTGCCTGCGCTGCGCTTGGACGCGCGCACCGGGGCGCTCAGCGCACCGCGAGGCTTGGACCGGGAGACCACACCTGCCCTGCTGCTGCTCGTGGAAGCCACCGACAGGCCCGCCAACGCCAGCCGCCGCCGCGCAACGCGCGTTTCTGCGCGCGTCTTTGTCACGGATGAGAATGACAACGCGCCGGTGTTCGCCTCCCCTTCACGTGTGCGCATTCCCGAGGATCAGCCGCCCGGGCCCGCGGCGCTGCACGTGGTAGCGCGGGACCCGGACCTGGGCGAGGCCGCACGCGTGTCCTATCGCCTGGCAGCTGGTGGGGACGGCTACTTCCGGCTACATTCCAGCACCGGTGAGTTGGGCGCAGAGATTGGGACGAGGGAGGGTGCTGATTTGGAGGGAATGTTCAGGTTTGCTTCCAACCTGCCCTACCCGCTCACCTAGGAGCGCTGTCGGTGGTGCGGTCCCTGGACCGCGAACAGCGAGCTGAGCACGTACTGACGGTGGTGGCCTCCGACCACGGCTCCCCTCCGCGCTCAGCCACGCAGCTCCTGACTGTCAGTGTTGCTGACGTCAACGACGAGGCACCCGCTTTCCAGCAGCAAGAGTACAGCGTCCTCTTGCGTGAGAACAGCCCGCCTGGCACTTCTCTGCTCACTCTGCGGGCGACCGACCCAGACCTGGGTAAGACCTGAGGGGATGAGTGGAGAGAGGTACATCTGGAAGGAAAAGGTGTATTTACCCGCTGACCCCCCCTCCTTGCTGCCCTTCTTCAGGGGCCAATGGGCAAGTGACTTATGGAGGCATCTCTGGCGAAAGCTTCTCCCTGGACCCAGAGACTGGAGTTCTCACAACTCTTCGGGCCCTGGACCGGGAAGAACAGGAGGAGATCAACTTAACAGGTACACACTGACAGGACCCCAAAAGCCTGAGGTGTTATAAACAGCCAGTGTTACATGGGTAGATGCTCCAAAGTACCTTCTAGAAGCTTCCACCTATTACAGCACAGCTTGTTATATTTTTGGATCATCTTGGGGCAGATTGCGAGGTGATCTGACTATTAGACTGTCCCCATTGTCATCACACGAAGTCTCAAATACATAATGTCACAGCTGTGCCCTTTAGGATTCCCTCAGATTATACTGTGGCCATTTAACAGAGAAACCTATTGATTGTATCAGAGAGGTTAGGTGATTTGTGCAAGCTAACACAGCTTGGAAGTGGTAGAACTGGGACTTGAACCCACGTTTTTGATATCTCACTTAGTGTCTTTTCTGTCACACTACTACCCATCCAAGATACATCTTGCATGCACTAAGTTTGGGAGATTAGAAGGAAAAAAACATCTTCTGACTTGTATATTTATGTGTGCATGTATATGTGTAGGCACCCATGTGCTTGCAGAGTGTGGAGAGATGGACATTTTCTGGTTCATATATACACCTGGTGAACATGTGTGAACGATATGTGGTATGGGTTTCTCCATGGGATGGGAGCAGGCTAGATCTCATTGATTTTGCTTCCCCACAGTGTATGCCCGAGACAGGGGCTCGCCCCCACTCTTGACCCATGTCACAGTGCGGGTGGCCGTGGAGGATGAGAATGACCATGCCCCAACCTTTGGGAGTGCCCACCTCTCCCTGGAGGTGCCCGAGGGCCAGGACCCCCAGACCCTTACTGTGCTGCGGGCCTCTGACCCAGATGTGGGAGCCAACGGGCAGCTGCAGTACCGCATCCTGGGTGAGAACTGTCCCACACCCACTCATCCGGCACCCACTTGCCCAGTTCTACTCCTTGTTGGCTTATGTCAGCCACAGTGTGTCTGGGTTTCCTTTCCCTTCTCTTTGTCTCCTACTTTTTCGTTCATGTATATATGTGTTTCTGTGTCTCTTTCTATGCCTCTTCAGTTCTTTACCTCCCTTTGTGTCTCTGTCTTTATTTTCCTGTTTCTTTTTTTTTCTTGTCTCTGTAGAGCACTTGTTCTCAAACTTTTTGCTTTCAGTAACTCTTAATATTCTTAGTTTTTGAGAATTCTAAGCATTTTTGTTTATGTGATATCAATATTTATTGATATAATAATGTGATACATTATTATACATATATATGAATACATATATAAATACATATTTATAATAAGCACATTAAATACTTATTATACTAGACATTAAAGCTAAGAACTATTTTTTATTATTTTTTTAAAGTTTATTTATTTTGAGAGAGAGAGAGAGGGAGAGACAGAATCCCAAGCAGACTCTGCACTGTGAGCACAGAGGCTGATGCGGGGCTCAAACTCATGAACTGTGAGATCATGACCTGAGCCAAAATCAAGAATCAGATGCTTACCTGACTGAGCCACCCAGGCGCCCCATTTTTTGTGGGGTTTTTTTTGAGAAAAATTTTAAAATGTTATTGTAAAACAAGCCAGTGAAGTACTGCTTGCCATATTTCTGCATAAGTACAAAGAAGTATTAGAGGTTCAAATAATTTGCTGGACAGCAATGAGATTGCAAAGATTATAGCAGGTGTAACTAAAGGTAAGCCAGCAAAAACCAAATTGAGTCTCTGAAAACATGTTTATGTTCTAAACTTTTTGCCTATACTCTAGAAGATGTAAGAATCATAAGCACACATTCCATTAACTATCCAAGTGATGTCATCACATGTCATGTAGTATTTGGATTCCACTGTACACTTGTGAAATACTAAGAATTTAAAAGGCATATAATGTCTTAGTATTGATATGAAACTAGTTTGATCTTATATATTCCCTGGAAGGAGTCTCCAAACACACTCTGAGAAGGGTTGCTTTAGCATATCTTCCTTTATCTTCTGTGGTTCTTTTCTCTGCCTTTCTCCCAGTTTCTCTCCCCACCACTCTGTCCTATTTGCTGTTGCCTGTAAATCACTCCCATTCCCATGGACTCACACGTTTATATGCACATGTACTTCTCTGCAGATGGGGACCCATCAGGAGCCTTCATCCTAGACCTAGCTTCTGGGGAATTTGGCACCATGAGGCCACTAGACCGAGAGGTGGAGCCAGCATTCCAGCTGCAGATAGAGGCCCGGGATGGAGGCCAGCCAGCTCTCAGTGCCACTCTACTTGTGACAGTGACCGTGCTGGATGCCAATGATCATGCTCCAGCCTTCCCTGTGCCTGCCTACTCTGTGGAGGTGCCTGAGGATGCACCTGCAGGGACCCTGTTGCTGCAGCTACAGGCTCATGACCCTGATGCTGGGGCCAATGGCCGTGTGACCTACTACCTGGGTACAGGTGCAGCAGGAGCCTTCCTGCTGGAGCCCAGCTCTGGGGAATTGCGCACAGCCACAGTTCTAGACAGAGAACAGTGTCCCAGCTATGCCTTTTCTGTGAGTGCAGTGGATGGTGCAGCAGCTGGGCCCCTGAGCACCACGGTACCTGTCACCATCACAGTCCGTGATGTCAATGACCACGCACCCACCTTCCCCACCAGTCCCCTAAGGCTGCGTCTGCCCCGCCCAGGCCCCAGCCTCAGCACCCCAACCCTGCCTCTGGCCACTCTGCGAGCTGAAGACCGTGACGCTGGTGCTAATGCCTCTATCCTATACCGGCTGGCAGGCACACCACCGCCTGGCACCACTGTGGACTCTTACACCGGTGAAATACGTGTGGCCCGCTCCCCTGTAGCCCTGGGTCCCCGGGATCGTGTCCTCTTCATCGTGGCCACCGACCTTGGCCGTCCAGCTCGCTCTGCCACTGGTGTGGTCATTGTTGGGCTGCAGGGGGAGTCTGAGCGTGGACCCCGCTTCCCTCGGGCTAGTAGTGAAGCCATGCTCCGTGAGAATGCACCCCCAGGTGGGTCCCCAATAATGTCTCCCAGCTTTGTATCCCTGGATGAGCTGGGGTTACCTACTAAAAATGTCTCCTAGTGGAGACATTAGTCTGGTGCTCACTGTCCAACCAATACCATCATCTCCGCAGGGACTCCCATTGTCTCCCCCAAGGCTGTCCATGCAGGGGGCTCAAATGGACCAATCACCTACAGCATTCTCAGTGGGAATGAGAGAGGGACTTTCTCCATCCAGCCTAGTACAGGTAAGGGGCAGGAGCAGGGGCTCTGTGAGGGAACAGGCTCCTGGGGAAGCTTCCTGGGCCTGAGAAAGCTCTGGTTGTGTAGGGGCTACCCTTGAGGAAGGGCCTCAGTGAGGCAGGCTCCAGGGCAAGCAAGAGCTATCCGTGATGCTTTCTGCCGCCCCCCACAGGAGCCATCACAGTTCGCTCAGCAGAGGGGCTGGACTTCGAGGCAAGCCCACGACTGCGACTGGTCCTGCAAGCAGAGAGCGGGGGAGCCTTTGCCTTTTCTGTGCTGACCCTAACCCTGCAAGACACCAATGACAATGCTCCCCGCTTCCTGCGGCCCCACTATGTGGCCTTCCTGCCTGAGTCCAGGCCCTTGGAGGGACCCTTGCTGCAGGTGTGGGGTGTGATGGGAAGATGGGGGGCAGGGCTGGCCAGACTTGTCTGTGGCCAGCTCAGTGCCAGCAGCCTCCTCCTCCCACCAGGTGGAGGCAGATGACCTGGACCAAGGCCCCAGTGGACAGATCTCTTATAGTCTGGCCGCATCCCAGCCAGCACGGGGATTGTTCCATGTAGACCCAGCCACGGGCACTATTACTACCACAGCCATCCTGGACCGTGAGATATGGGCTGAAACACGGTAAAGCCTGGCTCTGTAGACTCCTGACACCCCATCCTGTGTCCATCCAGTTTCAAGCCCTGCCCTGTCCCCCCCCCCCATCAACTCCTAGGCCACATCCTGAGTCCCCCAGACCTCTAGCCTGTCGGGTGTCCTCTTAGCCCTGCCCAAGGTTCTCCCTTATCCCCAGGCCCCACTCTTGTTTGTTCTCTGTGTCCAGACTGGTACTGATGGCCACAGACCGAGGAAGCCCAGCCCTGGTGGGCTCAGCTACCCTGACGGTGATGGTCATCGACACCAATGATAATCGCCCCACCATCCCCCAGCCCTGGGAGCTCCGAGTGTCAGAAGGTGAGGGCTGGGTAAAGTGAGAGGTACAAAGGGTAGTAGGGTGGCACTGTACCCTACCCTGGGGCTCCAGGGGTGTCTGGGACCATGCCAGACACACATGTCCTATGTATTACAGATACACTCTTGGGCTCAGAGATTGCACAGGTAACAGGGAATGATGTGGACTCAGGACCCGTGCTGTGGTATGTGCTGAGCCCATCTGGACCCCAGGATCCCTTCAGCATAGGTCGCTATGGAGGCCGCCTCTCACTCACGGGCCCCCTGGACTTTGAGCAACGTGACCGCTACCACCTGCAACTGCTGGCACATGACGGGCCTCATGAGGGCCATGCTAACCTCACAGTGTTTGTGGAGGATGTCAATGACAATGCACCTGCCTTCTCGCAGAGCCTCTACCAGGTATTGATGTAGCCAGATGTCCCCACACCTGGGCCCAGTGTTGTTCACGTTGGAAGGAAGTGACACAGCTAGAAGTGTCTGAGCGGGGGGAGGGAGGGCTGGATCTTGGAACTGACCTGAGGATGGAGCCCTGAGGATGGGAGGGTCCCATCTCAAACCAGTCTTCCACGTCCTAGGAAATGTGTCTAGGTACTTCATCCTGTGCCCAGAAATGGAGGAAGGTGGGAAGTTTGAGTACTGAGTATGGGCTTCAAGCTGGCATGGATGCCCAGCAGGGCTCATGGGATCAGGCTCTAGAACATAGGCTGAGTGGACAGTAGGGCAGCTGGGAAGCTTGGCCATAAACACTTGTCTTCACCCCTCAGGTGACACTGCTTGAACACACCCCCCCAGGCAGTGCCATTCTCTCCGTCTCTGCCACTGACCAGGATTCAGGTGCCAATGGTCACATTTCCTACCACCTGGCTTCCCCTGCTGAGGGCTTCAGTGTTGACCCCAACAATGGTACGTCCTTCCCAGGATCTGACCCCTTATCTTTGACTGTGATGGGCCATATTTTGACCTCCTTCCTAGAATTTCTTGCCTGAATTCTTAACTCCTGGATCCCTGACCCAGAGAGAAAAATTTCCCCTCCTTAGTCTCTATTTTAAACCCTGTCTTGACTGCATGTCTAGAAGCCATTTCCTGAATCCTGGAAACCATTTCATAAACTCCCAGCGCAGGCTATTCCCTGAAGTCTGACTTTCAAGGCCATTTCCTAGGCCCCAAAGGATCACCCCTCTGCTCACCTACAGTCTCTGCTGAATGCATATTTCTCTCCATTCCCTTCTCATCTCAGGGACCTTGTTCACAACAGTGGGAACAGTGGCCTTGGGCCATGAGGGGCCAGGAGTGGTAGACGTGGTGCTGGAAGCACGAGATCATGGGATGCCAGGCCGGGCAGCACGAGCCACAGTGCATGTACAGCTGCAGGACCAGAATGACCATACCCCTAGCTTCTCATTGCCACACTACCGTGTGGCTGTGACTGAGGATCTGCCCCCTGGTTCCACCCTGCTCACCTTGGAGGCTACAGATGCCGATGAAAGCCGCGCCCATGCCACCGTGGACTATAGCATCGTCAGTGGCAACCGAGGCCGAGTTTTCCAGCTGGAACCCCGGCTGGCTGAGGCTGGTGAAGGTGGTGGACTAGGTCCCCGGGCATTGGGCTGCCTGGTGTTGCTTGAGCCTCTAGACTTTGAAAGCCTAACCCAGTACAACTTAACTGTGGCTGCAGCTGACCGGGGCCAGCCACCTCGCAGTTCAGCTGTTCCTGTCACTGTCACTGTGTTGGATGTCAATGACAACCCACCTGTCTTCACTCAAGCATCCTACCGCATGGCAGTTCCTGAGGACACACCCATTGGAGTTGAATTGCTGCATGTGGAGGCCTCTGACGCTGACCCAGGTCCTCATGGCCTCGTGCGTTTCACGCTCAGCTCAGGTGACCCTTCTGGGCTCTTTGAGCTGGATGAGAGTTCAGGTGCCTTGCGACTTGCCCACCCCTTGGACTGTGAGACCCAGTCTCGACATCAGCTTGTAGTGCAGGCTGCCGACCCTGCTGGGACACACTTCGCTCTGGCACCAGTGACTATCGAAGTCCAGGATGTGAATGACCATGGCCCAGTCTTCCCTTTGAGCTTGCTCAGCACCAGCCTGGCAGAGAACCAGCCTCCAGGCACTCTTGTGACCACTCTGCATGCGATTGATGGGGATGCTGGGGCTTTCGGAAGGCTCCGCTACAGCCTGTTGGAGGCCGGGCCAGGGCCTGAGGGCCGTGAAGCATTTGCACTGAACAGCTCAACAGGAGAGTTGAGGGCACGAGTGGCCTTCGACTATGAGCATACGGGAAGCTTCCAGCTGCTGGTGGGTGCTGCCGATGCCGGGAATCTCTCAGCCTCGGTCACTGTGTCGGTACTGGTGACAGGGGAGGATGAGTATGACCCAGTATTCCTGGCTCCAGCTTTCCACTTCCAGGTGCCAGAAGGTGCCCGGCGTGGCTACAACTTGGGTCATGTGCAGGCCACAGATGAGGATGGAGGTGCTGATGGCCTGGTGCTCTATTCCCTTGCCACCTCTTCCCCCTATTTTGGTATCAACCAGACTACAGGTGCTCTCTACCTTCGAGTGGACAGTCGGGCACCAGGCAGCGGGACAGGCACTTCTGGGAGTGGAGGCCGGACACGACGTGAGGCACCACGGGAGCTGAGGCTGGAGGTGGTGGCACGGGGGCCTCTGCCTGGTTCCCGGAGTGCCACAGTGCCTGTGACTGTAGATATCACCCATACTGCCCTGGGCCTGGCACCTGACCTCAACCTGCTGTTGGTGGGGGCTGTGGCGGCCTCCCTGGGAGTTGTGGTGGTGCTTGCTCTAGCAGCACTGGTCCTAGGGCTGGTGCGGGCCCGTAGCCGCAAGGCTGAGGCAGCACCTGGTCCAATGTCACAGGCAGCGCCCCTGGCCAGTGGCTCTCTGCAGAAGCTAGGCCGAGAGCCGCCCAGCCCACCGCCCTCAGAGCACCTCTATCACCAGACTCTCCCCAGCTATGGTGGGCCAGGAGCTGGAGGACCCTACCCCCGTGGTGGCTCCCTGGACCCTTCACACTCAAGTGGTAGAGGCTCAGCAGAGGCTGCAGAGGATGACGAGATCCGCATGATCAATGAATTCCCACGTGTGGCCAGTGTGGCTTCTTCCTTGGCTGCCCGTGGCCCCGACTCAGGCATCCAGCAGGATGCAGACGGGCTGAGTGACACATCCTGTGAGCCACCTGCCCCTGATACCTGGTATAAGGGCCGCAAGGCAGGGCTGCTGCTGCCAGGTGCAGGAGCCACTCTGTACCGAGAAGAGGGCCCACCAGCCACTGCCACAGCCTTCCTGGGGGGCTGTGGCCTGAGCCCTGCACCCACCGGGGACTATGGCTTCCCAGCAGATGGCAAGCCATGTGTGGCAGGTGCACTGACGGCCATTGTGGCTGGTGAGGAGGAGCTCCGTGGCAGCTATAACTGGGACTACCTGCTGAGCTGGTGCCCTCAGTTCCAGCCACTGGCCAGTGTCTTCACAGAGATTGCCCGGCTCAAGGATGAAGCTCGGCCATGTCCCCCGGCTCCCCGTATTGACCCACCACCCCTCATCACTGCTGTGGCCCACCCAGGAGCCAAGTCTGTGCCCCCTAAGCCAGCCAGCACGGCTGCAACCCGGGCCATCTTCCCACCAGCTTCTCACCGCTCCCCCATCAGCCACGAAGGTTCCCTATCCTCAGCTGCCATGTCCCCCAGCTTCTCTCCCTCACTGTCTCCTCTGGCTGCTCGCTCACCCGTTGTCTCACCATTTGGGGTGGCCCAGGGCCCCTCAGCCTCAGCACTCAGCCAAGAGTCTGGCCTGGAGCCACCTGATGACACGGAGCTGCACATCTAGCTGTGGCCCAGGCTGGGCCCCGACCTGGGATGCGCACAGTGTCCCCAATGCAGGCCCCATCTGAGCCTGCCCTGGGCAGCCTCGGACCATGATTGGCCACGGGGGAGGCCAGCTCCCCATCCTAAACTCCTCCAGTGGCAGCAGGTCCCACATCTCACCCTGGCCCCATCAGAGCACCAGTGCCACAGAGGCCCTGTTTGGCACTGACCCAGGGCCAGGTCCAGTGTGGGGAGAAGTATGAAGGAGGCAGCAGCCCTGGGTTCTCCTCAGTGAGGGCTTCCTGCCCTGTGCCAGCACCTTGAGGTGGAGCTGAGACTTTATTTATTGGGGGGTAGGGAGGATGGGGGGAGGTCCCTCCAACCTGTTCAGGCCCAGCTCCTTTGGGTTCCACTGACACCCCTGCCCCTGCCCAGAACCAAGTGCCAATTCTCACTCTGGAGCCTTAATAAACTGCAGTTTGTATCCAGTGTCCGGCTGTACTCTGTGGGAGCTGTCAGGATGGGGGGGGGGGGGTGATTGCAAGGCACCCTATACATTGTGGACACCTCAGGAGGCACGGAGGGGTATTGGACGCAGGGGCATCTGGGGTGGGGATGGCACTGGGAGCCCGGGCCTAGCCTGAGGCTATCACATCTCTGCACTTGGCCTTTCCCTCTAACAAGGGCCGGAGGCCAGGGAGATGTAGCAGTGACCTAGAGAGGTATTGGCCAATGGGGAGAGATCTTGGGGATGATCAACTCTAGGCTTGAGGGTCCACATGTAATAAGAGCTCAAGCTTGTTGAACCTTTTCCTCATCAGGCTCTGGTGAGCAGTGTGTCTGCTTTATCGCTGTGAATTTTCACTGCAACCCTATGAGACAGAGGACTTTTAATACAATAGCTTTCATATTCTAAATGAAGCCTAGGCTCCAGGAGGTTGAGTGGCTTTCCTGATACCATATAGCTAAGCAGGAACCCATGTCTGTGGGTCTGTGTGCCCCAGAGCCCCTCTCTTCAGCACTGCCCTATACCCCCACGGTGAGTGCTGGCTGGACTCTGGCAGCAGTGGGGAGCCCTGGACTTACCCAGTGCTCCTTGAGCCACGGAGGAAGGATCCTGGTGGCAGCCCCACCCGTTCTCCAGCATTCAGGACCACCCATTTGAGGGAGGAGCCAGCACAGTCACCAGTTTCTAGGCAGATGCCGGTGGTGGAATATTAGAGCTCACGTGTTCTGTCACATGACAGCAGACCTCCAGAAAGGCAGAATGAGACTCCAAGCCTGGTGAGAATTAGGGGGCCCTGGGAGGAGGGGATCATGTTGGAGGGAGTACGTGTTGGAGGGTGGGAACGCAGTGACAGTCCAGCTCTGGCTAAAACCCGCCTGCTGCCTCTGCAGCTTCCTAGGGCTCCTTGCCCTCTTCGTCACTGGCAAATGCAGTTACAGCCCGGAGCCTGACCAGCAGCTGGCGTAAGTTGACTTAGCACAGACCTTCCCCTTCCCTATGCCCTGTTTTGCACCCACTGTCTTCGTCCCAGCCTCCCTCAACCTCTTACCAGCTCCTGGTATCCACTGCAAAGTCTTATCCCCAGTTGCCAGGCTCAGTCCTTGATCACTCACCTCTTGTGAGCCATATCTGCCTCTGGGATCCTACCCCAGGTCTCAGCCTCTAATCCTGAACCTTCCATCCCCACACTAACAAAGACCATGTTCATGACTCCTGACCCTGCAGGTTGCCCCCAGGCTGGGTGTCCCTGGGCCGTGTAGACTCTGAGGAAGAGCTGAGTCTCACTTTTGCCCTGAGACAGCAGAACGTGGAAAGATTATCCGAGCTGGTGCAGGCTGTGTCGGATCCCGGCTCTCCTCGTTACGGTGCCTACTGGGACTGGGGCTGGGATGTGGGATGCAATGGAGGGACCCAGGGCTGGGCTGAGCGTGGGATGGTGCACGTAATGTCAGGGTCGTGCTCTGGGTGCCTGGGGAGGTGGTGATATAGGGCAGTTGAATAGCAGTGGCTCTCGTCAAAGAGTTTCTGAATTTAAAAAAGTGAACTGGAAATAAACTGTCCAAAACTCACTCAAATTCTTCCCCCAAAAACTTTCCACGTGTGTCAGGCTAGAAACCTGAAAATTAAGAGCACAGTCTGTGTGATCAGATCTGGATTCAGATTCTGACTCTACTACTCACCAGCTACCAGACAGATTGGGAAGTAGTATGCAGTACAGATTCCCCATCAACTCAAATTCCTTACCTACCTTCCCACAACATGCCCATTTCCTCCTCCAGTCAGACTCAAGGGCTGTCAGTTCAGCTCTGAAAGAGCCTCGTCCACTTTTTACCATTGCCTGTTACTGCCAATACATTTGTTTTTTTCTTGCACCCAGACTGCTGCCCAGCCCCCTGAGCGGTCTGCAGTCTCTTCCCCTCCACCCCACTCCCCACCATGCTCCCTACTCTGCTCTAAAACAGTGTTTTGCTCCAGTGGTCATGCTGGATAGTGTCCCTCCCCTGCATGAAGCCCTTCAGGTTGGGGGGTGGGGAGGGGTGTTGGGGGGGCAGTCTCAGATTTACCCCGGAGCTATGTGCCTGGTGCTGTGCAGGAAAATAGTGACACACTATCACGTTAAGCTTAAAAACAAGTATGAAGACTGGAACTAAATTAGGTGTCATCTTATAATTGGTTCTGAAAGTTTTGAAAACTTTTACTGTAAATAAACTTAAAATGAAAAATTTTAACTTCTTAACCTTACTTGTTGGTTATGATCATGGCAATACATGCTCTGATGCAGCAATTGCAAACTTGTGACCTTTAGGGTAAATCCATATTTCTGGCCATAGCATTCCAAGTCTCCCTAGTCTTTTCTTCCCCTGGCCCCCAAATATAGCTTGCACCTGTACAACCTGCCTTTTTGCTAGAAAGTTCTCACCCATCCCTCAAGACCGTGTTCCAGTTTTCCTGGGAAGTCCCAATGTCTCCTGTTTGAGGTACAAAAAGGCAACTTGGAAAAGCAATGAATGAAGGCAAGATCCTCTACTGAATCTATGCAGGAAAATACCTGACCCTAGAGGATGTGGCTGAACTGGTCCGGCCATCACCATTGACCTTCCGCACAGTCCAAAAATGGCTTTTGGCCGCTGGAGCCCAGAACTGCCATTCAGTGACTACACGGGACTTTCTGACTTGCTGGCTGAGTGTCCGGTGAGAGGGAATGATTGCCCCATGGAGGGTACCAATCATCCCATCAGGGAGACATGTCACCCCAATGGGAGAGAACTGAGACCTAGGGTGAGGGGGGGCAGGTACTTGTGGGTAAGAGCTAACACATGGGGAGACAACAATGAACAGTGATGCTCAGGCAGCCTCCTCTGCTCTTGTCCATGCTTTCTGACCTCTGTTTTCTGATCTCTGACCTCCAGACAGGCAGAACTGCTGCTCTCTGGGGCTGAGTTTCATCGCTATGTGGGGGGACCTGGAGAGATCCATGTTATAAGGTCCCCACGTCCATACCAGCTCCCGAAGGCCTTGGCCCCTCATGTGGACTTTGGTAACACCAAGTGGGGCTGGTGGGGGTTGAAGCACATAGAGCCAGGGGCTGGAAAAGTTTAGATGCCATGGCGGGTGTGGGGTGGGGTCAGTGGTAAAGTGGGGATTGGAGTCTAAAAGATCTCCTCCTCAAGGCTGACCCCTCCCCACAGTGGGGGGGCTGCACCGCTTTCCCCCCACATCATCCCTGAGGCAACGCCCTGAGCCACAGGTGTCAGGGACTGTTGGCCTGCACTTGGGCGTGACCCCATCCGTGATCCGTCAGCGATACAACTTGACAGCACAAGACGTGGGCTCCGGCACAACCAACAACAGCCAAGCCTGTGCCCAGGTGAGCTGTGCAGAGAGCTCCAGGGGCCTCACACCCTACCCAAGGTGCCTCCCCAGTGTGGGGCTTGCTCCCTGACTCCACCCCTGGGTTCTCACCCACTATCCTGTGACCTGGAGCAGTGTCCCCTGCCCTGACTTTGAGGCTGCATCCTCTGACCGATGATATCTGCTCTGATTCCCTTTGTAGTTTCTGGAGCAGTATTTCCATGACTCAGACCTGGCTGAGTTCATGCGCCTCTTTGGTGGGAACTTTGCACACCAAGCGTCAGTAGCCCGTGTGGTTGGACAACAGGGCCGGGGCCGGGCTGGGATCGAGGCCAGTCTAGATGTGGAGTACCTGATGAGTGCCGGCGCCAACATCTCCACTTGGGTCTACAGTAGCCCTGGTACTGCCAAGGGGACTGGTTGGTGGGGAGGTGGGTGGTGGGGAGTGTTGATCACTACTCCCTCAAGGAAATCCCATGAGAGAGAAAGAGATCCTGACAACCTCCCAAATGATTGCCCTTGTGCTTTCCCCCACCTCCCAAATCCAGGCCGGCATGAGTCACAAGAGCCCTTCCTGCAGTGGCTCCTGGTGCTCAGTAATGAGTCAGCCCTGCCACATGTGCACACCGTGAGCTATGGAGATGATGAGGACTCCCTCAGCAGCGCCTACATCCAGCGGGTCAACACCGAGTTCATGAAGGCTGCCGCTCGGGGTCTCACCCTGCTCTTTGCATCAGGTGACCTCCTACTCTAAACTTTGACCCCACAGGAACTCTTGTGATCTCTGACTTATAATCTGAACTCAACAGGGACCACTGATCTGACCTCTAAACTTTGACCTCTTGCAGTAATAACTCTTTAATTTCTTCGCTGACATCTGAACACACATATCAAGCTCTGACCAATTAATCTGAGTGCTAAACTTGGTGTTTCTCTAGGTGACAGTGGGGCTGGGTGTTGGTCTGTCTCTGGAAGACACCAGTTCCGTCCCAGCTTCCCTGCCTCTAGGTAAGCACTCCAGCTCATCACTTACTTGTGACCACCAATCTTCCATCTATGACCTCATAATCTGGAATCTTTGCCTTGACCCCACCAGGTGCTCCTGTAGCTCAGCCCTCAGTTTAACCAGCTCTGGTTACTGCACTCCCCTCTTCTTCCTATAGGTCTAGGTCCCTCGGCTCCTGAGTAAAACGCAGCTCCCAGTATTCCTCTTCCTCAGTTCCCAAGCATTTTAGTAGAAGATTTGGTGAATGTGCTGTAGAGAACAGTGTGCACCGTCACCTCAGGCCATGCCCCGAGGGCGCAAAACCTCTTAGTCTTCCCCCATGTACATGCTTCCCCCCAGAGTCCAGTGCCTCTAGCAAGACCCAGCCCATACTTACCCATCTCCACATATTTTGGAGGTCCCCTGGGCACCCCGACAAACTGAGTGTTGTCTTCTGCTCTCAGCCCCTATGTCACCACAGTGGGAGGCACATCCTTCCAGAACCCATTCAGAGTCACAAATGAGATCGTTGACTACATCAGTGGGGGTGGCTTCAGCAATGTGTTCCCGCAGCCTTCATACCAGGTGTGTATGTGTATTTGTGTGGATGGATGGGTGGGAGGGATCCTCAGTGCAGCAGACAAGACTCACTCAACAACACCTTTCAGGAGGAAGCTGTAGCCCAGTTCCTGAGTTCCAGTCCTCACGTACCACCATCTAGTTACTTCAATGCCAGTGGCCGTGCCTACCCAGATGTGGCCGCACTCTCCGATGGCTACTGGGTGGTCAGCAACAGCGTGCCCATTCCATGGGTGTCTGGCACCTCGGTAAGAATCAGCCTGGCTCCAAACCCCCACTCAGGAACCATCCTCACCCTCGACAAAGACCTTGCACCCAGAATCCCTGACTCTCCAGAGACCTCTGATCCTTTCAGACATTCCTCCCCCAAATCCAATTCCTCTGAACCCCTAACCTCTACTCCCACCCTCACTTTTGCAGGCCTCTACTCCAGTGTTTGGTGGGCTACTATCCCTGATAAACGAACATAGAATCCTCAGCGGCCGCCCCCCTCTTGGCTTTCTCAACCCAAGGCTCTATAAGCAGCGTGGGGCGGGACTCTTTGATGTAAGTATGGAAGGGAAGGGTGTGGACATTTTAATGAATATGGGGAGTACAAAGATGAACTTGAGGGCAGTTCTGATGGGGTTCTGAAATGTGAATACAAGGTAAGGGAGCTTAGTCTGTTAGTACTGGTACAAGATGTGATGCCCACCTTTTCCCTAGGTAACCCATGGCTGCCATGAGTCCTGTCTGAATGAAGAGGTGCAGGGTCAGGGTTTCTGCTCTGGCCCTGGCTGGGATCCTGTGACAGGCTGGGGAACACCCAACTTCCCAGCTCTGCTGAAGACATTAATCAACCCTTGACCTGTTCCCTGCCCCCCAGCTGGTGGCTCGGTCCCTTATTCTGCACTGTTGGAAGCCCTGTTGAACCATCAACCACTGACTGCTGCAGACAGCTTATCTTCCTAACCCTGAAATGCTCTGAGCTTGACGTGTCTCCCAACCTTACCCTGCTCCATCACGCTCAGGTCTCCCTACTCCTGCCTCATGTTCCTCTTACAGATGCTATTACCAGTAGTGTTACAGATGTTATAACCAGTACTGTTATAACCTACCCCACCCAAACCCCCTCCTATTTCTCTTTTCTCTTTTCAACCAAGCTTTTTCAAACTGTTGTCTGTGCTGTCTGTGTACACTTTCACTTTATGTTCTCTCAGTTCACTGCAATGAGACCTCTGCTCTCACTTTTACACTCTTTACTTCCCTGGCAATTACAAACAATGGTTGTCCTGCTGCTTCATCCAGTGCTCACTTCCCAGTCTTTGCTTTATGGGCTCTCCGTCAGAGCTGTCCACTTCTCCTTCTTTAGACTTCAGGACTTAACTTCTTTTCTGACTGTTCCCACTTCGTCATTCATTCTCTCCTTCCTCACTAAATGTTGGTATACTTCATTGCTTCATCTTTAGTCTTTTGCTCTTCTCAATGTTCCCTGAAACAAATTAATCACCTGGTATCCACAGCTATCACAATCTCACAAAATCAGACTTTATATCCAACAGTAATTGATACCTCAAATGCAAGTTGTATAATACTCAATACTTCATCTCCCTCCTTTCCCAATTCCAGACTGTTCTCTTGTGTTCTTTCTTGGTAAATGATACTATGCTTCTTCCAACCAAGCCAGAAATCTAAGTGTTATCCTAGACTCCCATTTCCTTCACCTCCTCCTCCCCATTACTACTGTCAATCAATAACTCCTACTGACTTTATCTCTTAAATATAGCTTTAGCAAGACACAAGTCCTGCCAGTTGTATTTCCTAACTATATCTAGAACTCATCTACTTCTTTCCATCTCCACTGCTATTACATTAGCTTAGAGCCATATTCTCTCCCCTGTGAATTGTTCAGAGACCCTTGCAAAAAGTGTCCTTACTTCCTGCCCATCCATTCCTCAAAACCATTTTCCCAGAGTAAAATGCAAATCTCATCAGGTCATTTACTTAAAACCCTTCAAAGATTACTGATCAAATTTGGGCTTTTTGCTATGATTCACAAACCTTATCCGTTCCTTGCTATTTGTTCTTGAATAACAAAGTGTTTACCCTCCTTGCTCTCCTTGCCCTCCCCCACCACCACTTTCACTTTTGCTCAAGATATTCTGCACCCTTAACATGAACTCTGACTCCCTTTGCCTGATTGGCTTCCAGGATTCTTTTAAAGACTCAGCTCAGAAGTCACCTCCTCCTGTGAACCTTTTGGCTCTCTGAAGTTAGTTGAAATTAGTTAAAAAAAATTTTAGCTTTTTTCACACCAAATCTGTTTGATTTTTCGTTCTGATGTAGACTACGAGAGAGCTTTGGGCAAGTAAGTTCATCTCCCTGAATCTTTTCTCTAATCTGTTAAGTGGGGATATCAATATCTGCCACTCACAATAATCAGGGAATAATTAAATGGAATAAAGTTGATAGAGTGCCTGACACAAAGAAGTAGGCAGTAGATGTTCGTTCCCTTCCTCCCTTGCACCGCATACTGTGTCTACCTCTAGTATTTTAACTCCAACATAGTACTGAAAATGCTTGTTTACCTGTTTGCCTCCCTTTCCAAGACTGTTGGTGCCTAGAGGACTAGAACCTCGTCCTACTTAACTTTGTATTTCCAGGCCCTAGCTCAGTTACGGCAATTGGGAATTAAATAAATGTTGCGTTGAAAACCCCACCCTCACTCGCTGTGATTTTGCATATGTGGTTTTCTCAAGCTGAAATATTTCCCTCCCCATCTACAGCAGCACCGTGCGCTGTCCTGTTGCCCTCACTTCTCTGGACAGCTGGAGGGGAGTGGGGCTTGCGTTCCAACCCGTAAAGGGCTGAGTAAGGGAACTAGAAAGGATGCAGACTACTAAGCAACCGGTGGTCGAGGACTGTCCGAAAGCAGTCTTCAAGCGCCAGGTTGCACAAGTGGTCCCAGACCCGCAGAAGAGCGTCCTCGACATTCACGGTTCCTATGCCGGCATAAGGGCCTAAGAGTACAGCGGGGTGGGAAGTGGCCCGTCTGCGCCATTTCGCGGGCAGACTGACAAGTAGGACGCGGGAGGCAAGAGAGACTGCAAACACGACTTGGGAGGGGCGAGGCGCGGGGCGTGTGACGTTACCCATGGTGTGTGCGTAACGTGAGCGGAAGCGGAAGCGGCTCTGTTCGCCGCCTCTCCCACCGGCCCGATGAGCTGCAGCGGCTCCGGCGCGGACCCCGAGGCGGCGCCGGGCTCCGCCGCCTCGGCCCCGGGCCCGACGCCCGCGGTCTCGGCCCCCGCAGCGCTGCCCGCCGGCACCGCTGCGGAGAACAAGGCCAGCCCTGCGGGGACGGCAGGGGGACCTGGGGCTGGAGCTGCGGCAGGGGGCACGGGACCCGTGGCGGCGCGGGCCGGGGAGCCGGCCGAGCGGCGCGGGGCGGGTGAGGACTGGGGCGGGTGAGGGTCAGGGCAGCGCCTAGGTCTTGGGGCCAATAGTGGATGAGGGCAGAGGGTTTGAGGCAGACCTAGCTGGGGCCCCGTGCCTCCCACCTCCGTGTCTCAGCTTGCTGGTTCTCCTCCAGCTCCGGTGTCGGCGGGCGGCGCGGCGCCCCCGGAGGGGGCCATGTCTAACGGGGTTTACGTGCTGCCGAGCGCGGCCAACGGAGACGTGAAGCCGGTGGTGTCCAGCACGCCTCTGGTGGACTTCCTGATGCAGCTGGAGGATTACACGCCTACGGTGGGCTTCCTGCCTGAACAAGGCTATTGACCCGCTGTCAGGCCAACTTTCCGCTACGCCACCTGGATTTCTAGCTTCCTTTTGTACTTGCTCCCCTACTAGCTCTTTGGTTTATACCCTCTGCCCACCCAAACTGTGAGCTTCCTGAAAGCCAGGCCTTCCACCCATTTCCCTCACCCTCTCAGCCCGGCACTGCACAGGGCGAACGCTGACTGTCGTCTCCTTGATCTCTCAGATCCCAGATGCAGTGACTGGTTACTACCTGAACCGCGCTGGCTTTGAGGCCTCGGACCCACGCATGTGAGTACAGTCTGGGCAAGTTAGAGTCTTGGGTGCTTGTGCGGAGTTTGTTGCCCCATCTCTTTCTCACACCGGTTTTTTTCTCTCTAGAATTCGGCTCATCTCCCTAGCTGCCCAGAAATTCATCTCAGATATTGCCAACGATGCCCTACAGCACTGCAAAATGAAGGGCACAGCTTCTGGCAGCTCCCGAAGCAAGAGCAAGGTGTGAGGGGAGGCTCATTGAATCAGTAATTACCTCCCACAGCATCGGAGGTTTAATTTATCCTGAAACTCCTTTGGGGAACCTGAGCCCTAGGGGAGGTGAAAGACCTACTCAGGGTCACCCACCTGGGACTGAAATCTGGGATTCCTATGCTCAGCTGGTGCTCTTCCCTCTTCCCTCAGGACCGCAAGTACACTCTAACCATGGAGGACTTGACCCCTGCCCTCAGCGAGTATGGCATCAATGTGAAGAAGCCGCACTACTTCACCTGAGCCACCCAACCTAAATGTACTTGTCTGTCCCCTTGTCCCCACACCAGCCTGTTTTCATAATAAACTTTATTGTGACAGGCAGGGCTGGTCCCTCCCATGCCGGGAGATACCGTGTGGCAAGTGACAAAGCTCTGAGCCTAGCCCCTTTGGGGGCTGCAGTGGTAGGGATGGGGGCAGGGGGATGGGCCCCATGGCTGGGGTAGTACCATGATTGGAGGCAGGGGAGGCAACCAGAAGCCTGCTGCTTTGGGGAGACACACTCCCCTAACCGTGTCCTGACACCTCTGGAGTTTAGGCAAGGACTTTCCAGCTCTACTTGTCCTGCATCTTCTCCAGGATGGGCACAATCATGTCAAACTTGGGCCGCTTAGCAGGGTCTTCATTCATGCAGATCTTCATGAGCTTACACACATGGGGGGAAATGCCTGGTGGGATGGTAGGCCGAAGGCCTTCCAGTGCCACCTGCAAATACAGGGAAAAATAAAATGGGTCTCAGGACTTGAATATCCTGTGGGGAGAGGCCTCTAGTCCTCAGGACAGGATTACCGTATATTCTAACAAAAATGGGAAGAGCCCAGCCCTGCTATAGTTATTGTCACTACCACCACCATTCCTCTGACACCAGTGCACACAGTTGTGCTCTCACCTTCATTCCAATCTCCATGTTGGAGAGGTCAGCAAAAGGTACTTCCCGTGTCACCAGTTCCCACAGAAGCACTGCAAAACTCCACATGTCTGCTGAGCGTCTGTTTGTATCTTCAGGCTTCTTCTGCAGAGCTGGAGGAACAGGACTTATCTATTCCAGCTGCCTGTCCTGTCTCTGCTCCCTTCCATTACTACTGAGTTGGCCCTTCTCTACCTCCCAACACGATGCCCTCACTCACCTTCAGGGGCCACCCAGGCAGGTGCATACATGCGCCCAGGGCATTGGAAGGAGAACTTGACGTCGGCCATGCTGATCCGGGCAGTCATGTCCTCATCAATCTGAGGAAGAGAAGATAGATATGTGGAAGGAGGTAAGTCCTATTCTAGACAGCGAAAGGGCTCTGGGGGCATGGGCCAGGAGTGAAGTGTGACCTTACCATTACACTACGGCTGTTGAGTGCATGTCGTGGGATGAGGGGCTCTAGAGTGTGTAGGAAGGCCATGCCCCTTGCCATGTCCAATGCAAACTTCACAGCCTGGCTCTGGTCCACAACGAAATCTAAGGAGGCAAGAGTTAAATAGTTTGGAAAGGCTCACACACCCTGCCCCCATCCCTTGAGATTTGGCATCCCCTACTCACTGGTGCCTTCATGTAACACATTGTACAAGGATCCATATGGCATCCAGTGTGTGATGAGGGTGGGGTGTGGAGCAGGTGGAGACTGACAGGCACCTAGCACTGGGAGCACATTCGGATGCGAGAAAATCCTGGAAGAGGGAGAGCATCCCTAGCTGAGATCAGCATAAAAGATCTCCCTTTGGGTGCTATTCCGGGTTCTTCAGAACCAGCAGCTTCCCATTTAGGCCCTACCGCACCTGAGCCGGGGACACTCCTCATTGAAGTCCCTGCTCTTCCTTGTACTCCAGTCTCGAACCTTTAGCACCTTCACGACGATGTCATTGCCCTGCCAACGGCCCTTCCATAGCTGAGAGACAAGTAAGGTTTAGGAGGCTTTAACTAAGGCCACTGGTTTCTTGTCCACTTACCGGAGGAAAAACTTAAGGCAGGTGAAGAGCAGGTAATTGGTTAGGGGTTGGGGAGGGAGGGGCAAGAAGGGCAGGGTCACCTCTCCAGAGTGATTCTCGTTGAGCTTTGCCAGGAAGTTGAGCTGTTTGAAGTCAATGCCGGAGTGTTTGTTCAGAGTCCCATTTCCTGAGAGTGTGGGCAGGTCAGGTACCCAAGCTTCCCCCTAACCCAGCCCCAGGAGCTCAAGGTTATTCCCTCAACCACCCCTCCCCTCCCCTTACAGCTGACTCACGGGGCCGAGTGCGGGTGGTCCCCTTCCAGAATGTGTCCTTGTATGGAATACGGTTAAGATTCTGGCCCATCTTCTCTGCCCGTTCTGGGGAAGAAAAACAATTTTCGCTTCAGTTGTAGTATGGGGCGAGGAGATAGGTGGGGGGACAAGACAAGAGGGTACAAACTGGGGGTGGGGGACAGACCTCGGAGGAGCTCTCTCAGGGGTGCCTTGGCTTTGTCCACAGGCATCTCTCCATACTTGTTACAAATGCTGACAAGGGCCCCGTTAGCCACTAGGTCCTAGAATGAAAAGGTGGTTGTGATGAGGGGCCCTGCTGCCTCCCTGAGGGTCACAACCAACCATGAATACAGATGTAGTATCAACTCTGAATGCCACACATTCAGCAGTACTCACAGGATGGATTGAAGGTTCTAGAATCTCCCATTCAGGCTCAGACTTTGCTTCCCACTCATCCCAGGGCTTCGGGCATGAGCACTCACCTCTGCGACCTGATCTTGTCCCCAAAAACAGGCATAGTGCAGGGGCACATTCCCATGCTCATTCACTGCATTGATGTCAGCTTTATACTGCAGCAGCTGGTCCCATGGACAAGTAGAAGAGGCAGAAGACACAAATGACAGACGGGTTGAACCATGCGAGGAGAGAGGAGTACATGTGCTTGTGACTGCCAGGCATGTATAAGATGTAGGTTAGAGGGAGCATTCATACATACCTTCTGCACAATATCACGGTGTCCATGACTGGCTGCCAGGTGCAGGGGGGTGTCATCCCCACGGTTCATCACATTGATTCGTGCCCCCCGCATGATCAGCATCTCAACCACAGCAGAACGGCCCTCTCGGCAGGCCCAATGCAAGGGGGAGAAGCCATGATCGTCCCTTTAAGGAAGGGACAATGGTTATTGATCTGGAGGGGGGATGGGAACAAAGGCTTTGACAGAAGAAAAACTGATAGTTATTCTGCATATTCTCTCCCGGAAACCTTACCTCTCCAGGACTGATTCTCATTCATGCGAGCAACTTCCAAAGCTATCTAATTAAGACCTTCCCCTGAGCTTCAAACCCAACCAACCACCACCTGAAATCCCAACAAAACCATATGATTCATTGTCTTCATCATCTCCCATGAGCCTTTCTCTCATTAAATGGTACCATTCTTCATTTGGTTTCCTCTGTATTCCTTTTGCAACATCTGTTAGTCCTTTCTGTTTCCACTGCATCTCATACATCCCCCTCCTATACCACTTGTGTACTGGATTGTAAAAATTGAATGGGCTGTCTTGTCTGCAAGACTGTGAACTTCTTGAGAGAAGAGACAAGTGTTTAATGCATATTAATGCAAGGGAAGGGTGTCTTGGAGAAGGAAGGCCACAACTCATGGGAAAGGGAGCAAGCTTCCTGATTGGCTCTGGTACTGAAACTTAAGATCTAAAAATGGACTGCAATGAAAATAATGTTTTGGAAGGGTTTATGATGAAAAAGAGAAGTTCTTTTGATAGGTCATTACTGATGAGGCAGCTATCAAACCAGGATTTGGTTTGGTAAAACACGATTCCTCTATTCAAACAATCCTGGGCCCAGAAAATGAGGAGAGGAAAATGAGAATGGCTTCTTTGGAAAGAAAACTGGATCAGAATTTTTCCCCCTAAAGGACATGTATTTTCTAAAGTAAAAGAACTGTACAAAAAGAAAAAAACACTTGGTGGGAGCTGGGTCTGCCTGACAGCCTGGGGCCATAAAAGGAAATTCCCTCCAGTACCCAGCATGGGCTCCGGTGAAGATCCAAGGGGCGGGGCAGGGGGCGGTCCGTGGTCTGGGACCGCAGCCTCCGGATGCCTTAGTGCTGCGGTCACTTCCCTTGTGGGGGCTCTGGGCATGGCCTGGAGTAGATCAGAGGTCTGGCCACTGCAGGCCACACAGATGTCCCCCTCCCTCGGGATGAGAGTGGGGCGTGGCCTTTAACTTAATGACTTCCCTCCACAGCTGCCCTCATCAGCTCACTTAGAGATAGCCAAAAGGTTTCCTGGGAGGTGGATTTCCCCCTCCTCCTCTTCTCTGAAGCAACTACTATCCTCTACTTATCAGTCAGTTTTGCCTCCCAGCTCTTTAATTTGTGCCCGGTTTATCAGCCTCCTGCAGTCTGTGGCAAGGAGCAGGCCAGAGCATGAGGGCAAAAGTATGGGCACAAGGGTTCTGCTCACTGTCAGGTTGCCTGTCATCGCAGGGCCACAGGCTGTAATCCCAAAGAGGCGTACAGGGAATTCACCTCATATCCAGCATTTAGCCTGCTTGGGCCCCCAAAGCCTATCTCCTCAAACCAGCACCAAAGCCTTCCAGTTTCACTAATGCCAGCCCTTCACGTTTTGGCACCAGAGTTTTACAAGATGCAAGTCCCACTGGACAACTTCAACTAAGCCTTTATAACCCTACCAACAAAATAATAAGGGTACTCACTCTTTACCAGAGCACCCTTTGAAGAATTATGAAAGAATTATGGAAATTATGAAAGAATATGAAAAATGGAAAAAGTGACTGGGAATTATGGAGGAATAGCATAGAGAACATGAGTGAAGCCTAGATGAAGATGATAGGTGATCCCTACCTCTCAAACTTAAATAGTAAACTCTCCTAACCTGAAGGAATAAAATTTTTAAATAAAAAAACCCTGAATCAAAACCACCAACCTGAATCATCAACACCACTACTGCTTTTCTTGCCTTCCTTTCTCAGCCAACCTTGTCTACATTCACTTTCTCTATTTCCTCACCTCCTGTTCAACCTGCCACCAGGCTGCTGCCTTGAGGGCTGGCATTATGTCTGATTCTGGGCCTCTAGAACCCAGCACAGGAGGTGTTCATAGTACTTTAAATGAAGGAACCTGGTGGTGTCTGGTTTCTTCCTCCGTTTCCCTGTATAACAGCCTTCACAAAGATCATCCAATATATTAATTGTAAATTCATTAGTTACTTCAAAGTGCTCAAGTTCATTGACCTCTCAACAGCCTATTCTGTTGACCACTATCCCTTTGTTGAAAATTCACTTGTCCGAGCTTAACTAACATATTTTCCTGTTTCTCATACAACCTCCAGTGGCTCCTTTTCAGTCTTGTAGGCTTCTTATCCCCTCTCCTTCACACCTGTGTCTTCAGGTATTGTCTATACATTAATACCTCCCAAATCTGTGTCTCCAAGTCAGATCTCTGTCCTTAAATCCAAATCTGCATAGCCAACAATCTATTCAACATTTCCACTTTGCTGTACAGTCACTAACATATCAGAGCAGCACTCATCATCCTTCAGTCTTGTCCAACTCCGTAAAAGTAACCACAATCCACCCAAGTGTCCAAGCCAGAGCCCTTGGTCATCATCTTTGACCTTCCTCACTCTCCACACCAGGTCTCATAAATTCTTTATCCTAAAGATTTCAGGAATCCGATCACTTCTTTCTTTTTCATCTGCCCCCATTCTAGTCTAAGGCAACACCACTTCTGGGATGGACTAAGCAATTCCCCCTCCACATGGCCACCTGCTCCTCAAAAGTTATCCAAGATGACACTTAAATGAACAATCTCATATCACAGCAAGGGTTTAAACCCTTGTTCTTAGAAAAATGGCCTTATTATGGCCTAAATATCCTTGCATGATCTGGCTGACCCTTGCAGCAGACCTTTCCAGTCTTATCTCCTGTGGTTCCCCACTCATACCCAATGCTTCAGCCCACAGAAGCTGAGAGTTCTCTCCTGCAGCCATATGGACCTGTAGACAATTTCCAGACACTCTTGCCTCCTAGCTTATGCCAGTGCAGCTCACTGAAACTGGAAAGCTCTCTGCAGCCTCTGACTATGAAACTCTTATTGAGGAGCAGTCAAGAGTCAGCAGAAACACAGTTTTCTCTGTGGAGACCCTCTGCCCCCCACAGGCTGTGCTTTGCACTCTTCATGCTGGGTAGGAAAGTCAGCTGCCCCCAGCCAACGTGAGTACCCCACATCGCGGAGAGGAGCAGGTCTTTGCCCTTCTTCTCACCCACCAGCCACCTCAGCTCACCCCTGGTTGAGGTCGTTCTCCGTGTTGTCCAGCCACAGGCGAACGGCCACCGCGTTGCCCTCCCGGCACTGAGTGAAAATGTCGTCCATAGCAGCGTCCCGGCGCTGAATCCCCTAGATTGGGGAAGCCTGGGGACTCTGGAGGGATCCAGGGAAGGGGAGTGAACCCCGAGCTTTGTCCCCCACCAGAGATAAGTGTTTGTGTAGGGGGCGGAGGGTCCCGGCTGCCTCTCCGGCTAGTGGAGGTCTGGAAACGAGTTGGGGAAGACGGGATGATCCCCGACTGTGTACCCTGGGCGCGAAGGAAAGGCGGGTCCGAACGAGGTAGGGGGTGATTAGGAAGTAGAGTCCCCTGAAGGGATGTCAGCGAGCAAGCACTGGGACCCTACCCGCCAACAGAGCTGGGGGAGGGGGAGTTCAGGCGCCCTATACCCTGTGAGAGGCGATCGGGGGTCCTTCCCGGGGGTGGCCCTCCTTCCCTACTCGGTATTCTGGCCGAGTGAAGGCTGACGGGTTGGCAGGGGTCGAGCCTTGGGGAGCGGCACGGGTGCTCTCGCACTCACCGGGACTCGGGCTGAAGGAGCCTTCTCCGGGGAACTCCCGTCCGGCCGCGCCCGCCGCCCAGCCCCGCCCCTGGCCCTCTCGGGCCAGAGCGGGCCCCCAACTCTCCCTCCCGCCTCCCTTGCCCTTCTAGCCAGCAGTGCCTGAACTCGATGGTTTTCGGCGCCGCGCCGGCCTCTCTAGCCACCCAGACTTGCACTCTTTGGTTTCCGGCTCAGTTCCGGCTACTACGCGCGGTCGGTTTACAGGAGACCAGCGCTGCACGTGGAGAGCTGCTTGGCTCTAGCGACTTTGCCCACCCGACCCGCATGTTCGAAGAGCCGGAGTGGGCCGAGGAGGCCCCAGTAGCCACAGGCCTCGAACCTGTAGCGGCACGGCCTCGGCCTGCCGCAGCCTCGCAAATCAAGGTGAGTGACCCTGCAGGGGCACTGGGAGCTGTTTCAGGAGGAGAAGCTTACCCTGGTGGATCCGAGCGCTGGGACACTCCGTTGTGGGGGGGGGGGGGGGGGGGGGACGTTGCGCCTGGGCCAACTGAAGATTCGACTGAGTGAAGTTACTGAAGTTACTGAAGTGAAGAGGGTTTCTTGGACAGGAAAAGCACGAGCAAAGGCCCTGAGGCAAGAAAGCATGTCCTGTTGTTAGGGTCACACACACAATGATCCGTGTGGATGGAGCATAGAGAGTAAGAGGGTATGCCTTTGAAGTTGGAGAGGAGAGTAGAAGTTCTGCGCATTTTAAGGATAGAGGCCAATGAAATGGATTTAGTAGGGGAGTGATTTCTTAAGATTTGCATTTTGAGAAAGTCATTGGTTGCAGTGTGGAGATTGGACTGCAAAGAGCAAGAGTAAATGACAATAAAGGATTATTGGCACTACCATTCTAAAGAAGTGGTGCAGAGTGGGTACTGAAAACCTCCAGGCTAAGTGCCTGGCCTAGGACTTCCCAGCAGGACTTCAGTCCAGGCCTCTCAGACAATAAACCTCCTTTAAGCCTTTGCACATGTGAAGGCTGTTGTACTTCCTCAGGCTCTTCCTACCTTTCACTCAACCTCCAACATGGAATTGGACTGCTTTATTCCCTCCTGTTCATCCCCTCATCCCACTGCTTTAATCCATGCCACTGGTCTCCGTCCATCGGCAGCTTGTGCCTTCAGGTTTGTTCTCTACACTACATCTACAGCTAGACTCATCTTAAATACACACGTGTGATCCTGTTACTCATTTTCAAAAACCTCCCTAGCTTTTATAGAAAGATAACCAGCTGGAGGCAAAAGCCTGACATTGAAGGTTGGAACTGTTGCTTGTGGCCTTACCACATTCCTGGGGGAGCTCCATTTTCTCATCTGCAATTTGAAGAAAGTGAGGTGGATGCTTTCTCTGCTCTCCAGCCTCCCAAAGATTGAGATGGTGACTTGAAAGTTGTTCACGGTCTGGCAGGCTTCATGACAAGCTAGTGAAGTTGACTAGGAATAATCTACATGCCTCTCCACCTCTCCCTTCTTATTCTCCATTGCCCTCTATTCACCTCACCCCTGCTTTCATCCCTTGTTTTCCCCCAGGGCTCCAAGCACCGTCAGCTCTTGGCCACGTTACGGGCCCTGGAGGCAGCAGCTCTTCCCCAGCAATCTCCTAGCCTGCCTGGCAGTGACTCTGAGGAGGAGGTAGTGGAAAGGAAGAAGAAACACTCAAAAAAGTCCTCATTTTCCAATGTTTCTATTGGAGTAGAGAAGAAGAGGAAGAAGAAATGTCAGAAACAGGGCCCACCTGGCAGTGACTCTGAAAAAAAGGAAGTAGAAAGGAAGAAAAAGTGCCTCAAAGGGGTTTTTAATGCCAGTGACTCTGCTGAAGAAGAGAAAAGGAAGAGGAAACACCAGAAACAGGTCCGCTCAAACCCTGCCCAGCACCTGGACAATGATGACCAAACAGGTACTAATGGATGTGTACATGTGTGGGGGACAGGGAGGGGGATCAGTGTATCCTAATAGATGACAGAGGTTACCTGCCACCATTAGGTTTGGGATTAGGCAATAAGAAGTACTTTCGTGCAGGCAACAGTCCCTTTCTCAAGGATAGGGGTATGGCCAGGATGATTGCCAAACCTCTGAATTCAGGGGATCTTACCCCAAATATGCTTTCCCATCTCCCTCCCTGTAGGTCCCAAAGCTTGGAAGAATAGAGATACAAATGACCTATCCCAGCCAAGCGCTGGGACCACTTCTGCCAACCCCTCCCACATCTTGAGTCGCAAGCAGTGGCGGAACCGGCAAAAGAATAAACGTAGGCATAAGAATAAGTTTCGGCCACCTCAGCCACCAGACCAGGCTCCAGCCACAGTCTCCACAGAGGAGACAGAGATGCCTCCTGACCCCAGTCCACACAGTCATGAGGATCGGGCGGGGGCTCTGCGAGCCCGCATGGCACAACGGCTGGATGGTGCTCGATTTCGTTACCTTAACGAACAGCTATACTCAGGGCCTAGCAGTGCTGCACAACGTCTCTTCCAGGAAGACCCTGAGGCCTTTCTCCTCTACCATCGCGGCTTCCAGAGCCAAGTCAAGAAGTGGCCACTGCAGCCAGTGGACCGCATTGCCAGAGATCTTCGCCAGCGGTGAATGGGGGTTGGGCACTGTGAGAAGCGATGTGGGTCAGTCATGGCTCAGACTAGACCAGTAAGTGATCCCTCCCCTCCACTCCCAGGCCTGCGTCCCTGGTGGTAGCTGACTTCGGCTGTGGGGACTGCCGCCTGGCTTCAAGTATCCGGAACCCTGTACACTGCTTTGACTTGGCCTCTCTGGACCCCAGGGTCACTGTGTGTGACATGGCCCAGGTAAACCCCTCTTCCTCTCTGTATCTGAACTGTGTCTAGACCCAGCCTCTGTGTGCTAATCTCTAATGCTCCCTCTCTCCGCCCTGCCTGCCCATTCTGGTGTCTGGCACTAGCACTCAGTGTTAGATTTCTGAGTCCCATATTGTGTGCTTTTTATAGTACTCCTACTCTCCACAGGTGCCTCTGGAGGATGAGTCTGTGGATGTGGCTGTGTTCTGCCTTTCACTGATGGGAACCAACATCAGGGACTTCCTAGAGGAGGCAAATAGAGTGCTGAAGCCAGGGTAGGAGCTCTCAGGACACGGATGCATATATATGTGCACATGCCTGTGTCCGTGCATTTACATAGAACTTTTTACCCTTCTCAGGGGTCTTCTGAAAGTGGCTGAAGTCAGTAGCCGTTTTGAAGATGTTCGGACTTTTCTGGGGGCTGTGACCAAACTGGGCTTCAAAGTCATCTCCAAGGTGAGGGCCCCAAGAAGTCTCCCTATTTTTGTCTCATGTGGTCCTTTTTTAGAGTAATAGTGTTCGGGAAGGAGGCCATAGGCACAGACACAGACAGTTGCTTCTTGAAGGCATGACACATGGGAGAGCCCTGGAAGCTTTCTAAGTGAGGGCGGGACATGGACAGAAGTATTTTGAAGAACTGGGGTGAGGATTTGGAGCTTACTAGGTCTTTTCTGCCCCTAGGATCTTACCAACAGCCACTTCTTCCTGTTTGACTTTGAAAAGACTGGGCCTCCTCGGGTCGGTCCCAAGGCTCAACTCACAGGCCTGAAACTTCAGCCATGTCTCTACAAGCGCAGGTGACCTCTGGGGCCCCCTTGAAAGGGAGGCAAGTCTCGAACTCCAGGCTCAGAACTCTGAAGACTGTATCCAGCCAGGCTCTGACCCAAGAACGGGTACATCCCTTCCTCCATCCAAAGAACGAAGTGTGATGAAACCCCCTGGTTCGGCCCTGCTCTGTTGAAGGCTTCTTGGTTCCAAGATCATAAAGTCATTTGGGCTAGCTAAAGAATAAGGAGTTTATTGTGAAAATACAAGAGTGCTTGGGAATTAGGGATCTTCTAAATGTCATGGGAACTAGGTGGTTTGGAATGCAAGGCATCTCTGGGTTTGTCTCCTCTTTCCATCTCTCAGGAGCTACGTGGACTTTCTGCCCTGGCATCTCTACTCCCTTCTGATTTTCCATCTGCTGAGGAAATCTAAAGCCAGGGCTGAGTACATAGGAGGTGCTTAATAAACTGTAGCTATGGCTGTGATATGTTGTAAGCCTTACTATTTTCTTTTTTTTTTTTTTTTTTTTTAATTTTTTTTTCAACGTTTTTTATTTATTTTTGGGACAGAGAGAGACAGAGCATGAACGGGGGAGGGGCAGAGAGAGAGGGAGACACAGAATCGGAAACAGGCTCCAGGCTCCGAGCCATCAGCCCAGAGCCTGACGCGGGGCTCGAACTCACGGGCCGCAAGATCGTGACCTGGCTGAAGTCGGACGCTTAACCGACTGCGCCACCCAGGCGCCCCAAGCCTTACTATTTTCTAAAAATCTTCCCCTAGGTAGGGTTGGAGGTTGAAAAGTAAAGAATGAATTTGTTGATTGAGGAAGACTCTGCGAGAGCTCAAGATAGGGCTTTCAACAGGTTTTACTTCCCAGGGTATTTAGGGATTGCTGGTAAGATTCTGAGCTGTGCTTGGAGGAGGATGGTGAGGAACGTGGGTCTCTTCATAAATAACAACTGGTTGGTGCCATGGTCGGGTGGGGGTTTGGGCTGTCCATTGGCAGAAGGGTCTGTCTGTTGTTTCTGCCTTGCAGTAGGCCCAGATAAGCATGTCTTGGGATGGCTATGGGCAAGGAAGGCTGGCGCTGGAAAAAGATGAACTGGGATGGTAGACCCTTGGCCTCTCCCAGAGGGTATTTGCTGTGGATCCAGGTATAAAGATATAGCCTCTTTATCTGTTTCAAAGAGCAAAAACGGAGAGTGCCCAATGGGACACAGCTTCTGGTGCTCTGAGCCAGTCAGTACCTCCATTGAGGAAATGGAGACTCTGAGGAAGGCTGTCGGCCAGAGGACATGTTTGAAGGCTAGGCTGTGAACCATTCGACACATACCGCACAGTGTCTTCCCATGTGCTCCTCTCTCTGCCAAATACTTGTCTGACTGGCAGAGTCTTATTCATCCTTCCAAATAGCCTCGCTGTTCCCTACTCCACCCTTTCCAAAGCAGAATTAATTTCTTCATCTGCGCTCTCTAAACTGCATTGTGGTGGCTTTGTGCATTAGGCTGTAGTCTTCTCAAGTCATACTTATTTTTGTATTCCCAGAGCTTGTTGCTGAGGTGGTGATAAGGCATGACAGGATCCATTTGAGTGGGACTGATGAGAGTAGTGTGTTGCAAGAACCCAGGTTCAGAGCACAGTATGTAGGCACTGAGGACTAGGGACAATGGAAGAAATAGGCAGATAGGAGAACTTGAGCAGGTAGAACAGGGGAAATGTTGAAGGTTGGTGAGAGAGAGGAATCTGAACTGAGTCTCTGGTTTCTCGCTTGAGCAAATAGTTGAGCTGGTGCTGCCATTCAAAATGTTGGGTTTCAGGTACTTGTTAGGTGTTCATTTGGAAGAGGGATGTAAAAGTGCCGGGAGAGAGCTGGCTAGCATTTGGGAATCAGCAGTTTAGAGGTGGTAATTCAAGTCAAAGGAATAGGTAAGATATCCAGAGTAAGGTAGTGAGAAGAGAAGATGGCTCAGAATAAAACTGAGGAATATTTAATGGATGGCAAAGGCAAATGGACGAGTGCAGGTTGACAAGATGAGAAGGTTAGGCCAGAAATGGAGGAGTAAAACCAGAAGAGTGGATGCTTTCAATACGAAAGGAAGGGACAGAGAGGTTGTCAGCTGTCAAATGCTGTTGCAAGATCTGTTAAAATCGGAGGCCTGGGTGGCTCAGTCAGTTAAGTGTCTGACTCTTGGTTTAGGCTTAGGTCATAATCTCACAGTTTGTGAGATTGAGACCCACTTCAGGCTCTGTGCTGACAGTGAAGGGCCCTCTTGGGACTCTCTCTCCCTCTCCTTCTGCCTTCCCCTGCTCGTATCCATTGTGTCTCTCTCAAACATTAAAAAAAAATTTAGAGTGAAGTCAGATTGCAGTGGCGTACAGATTACTGAATAACACTGAGGGCCTGTGTGAGTTCATATGGGATTATTCATGACTTTATGGTTCCACCAGCCAGCCCAGTGGTGTAGTTATCTCTGCCTACTCAGGAGTCTAGGTGTAGCTGTGGGAAAAATGAGTACTAAGGGATCATCCAGAGTTGGAACTTTGCCATATAGTGGAAATGAAAGGAAAGTGAACATAAGTAAATGTTAAAAAAATACAAAAAACTTAAACATTAAAAATTAAAAAAAAAAAAAAAAAACAACACTCTCTCTCAAAAATAAATAAATGTTTAAAAATTAAAAAAAAATAGGTACCTGGTGGCTCAGTTGGTTGAGTCCAACTTTGGCTCAGGTCATGATCTCACGGTTTGTGAGTTTGAGCCCCACGTCAGGCTCTATGCTGACAACTCAGAGCCTGGAGTCTGCTTTGGATTCTGTCTCTCTCTCTCTTTCTCTCTCTCCCTGCTCACATATCTTTCTCAAAAATAAATAAACATTAAAAACAATTTTTTTTTTTTTTTTTTCAATTTAAAAAACAATTTGAAAGTAAGCAAAGGCATTTCACACTATTCAGAAGTAACATTGCTATGCTGGACTGTGGAATTTTGTAGAAGAGGTATGAGAGTGAAGACATAAGTGGGTTGTTGCACTGGGAGTCATTAAACAGGCCACCTGGGCAGACGGGAGGCAATGGTCAGAAATCGGAATGCTTGAGTAATTAATGTCTGAGGCCCAGCAGCTTTAGGCGGTGGCTGAGTCTAAAGCCACATGGGTCAGTGCCTGAGAGGCATGTGAGGCAGGTTGCCCCTCAGATAATGGACTGAGGGCTCTGGTATTGTGGGGAGGTCTTGTCTGCATGGACTTTGAAGTTCTCCAGGATGATGGTAGAAGTTGGTATGGAACAAGTGCCAACCTCTTGAGGGAGGGGGCAGATCCCAGAGATCTGCAGATAAAATGACAGGGAAGCTAGATGGCATGAATTTCAGAAGTCCAGGGGGTTTGGACTGCCTACTAGAGAGACTTCCATTGTGGGGGTGATGTGAGGCTGGTGAGTGGAGCTGGCTGACACCCTCATAGTCCTCTCCAGCTTGTCAGGATTCACTGTAGATTACTGGGGAAATGACGATTATAAAAGCTCCATAGGGCAGGAGCTTCCTGGGGTAAAGGGGAGGCAGGCCATCAAATCCAAGGAAGGGCGCTTGGGTGGCTCAGTTGGCTATGTGTCTGACTCTTGATTTTAGCTCAGGTCGTGATCTCACGGTTCGTGAGATTGAGCCCCATGTAGGGCTCTGCGCTGACAGCATGGAGCCTTCTTGGGATTCTCTCTCTCCCTCTCTCTCTGTCCCTCTGCATGTGCTTTCTCTATCTCAAAATAAATTAAAAAATACAAGGAAAGTGTGGGAGTAGCAGTCATCTCACTGTGGGACACACATCACCTCTAATAGCTTACCTGTCTGTATTATTTCCCGAATGTTTATATTCCTAAATCTTGGTTAATTTTCCCTGTTTTCATTATGCTCAGCAGGACAGCTGGGACACCTTTCTCCTTTTTCTGTTTTTCTCCCAGAAAAGAATTTGGATTCTTCCTTTGCCTAGTCCTGTTCCACCCACCCGAGTAAATCTCTCTTTGGGTCTGATTCAGGCCTTGGGCCTCCCATAACTCAGCCCAGCCCCACTAGTGTCTCCATCAGTTGCTCTGATTCTGAAAGCAGGACTCCCCTGAGCCTGAACTGGGGCCTCCCAGCTCCATCATCAGCTTCAGGAGAAGCTCTTATGCAAGCCCAAGTTCCTGGGCTTCAGTGTTTAATGTTGAAAGCCTAGACTGAAAAGAGACAACAGTGTATATTTTCTTAAGAAATAACAGCATGCTAGGTCTTCAAAGAACAAACTAGTTTAAGGAATAATTTGAGAACACATTAAAGGAAAGGCAAGAGTAGTAAGAGATAAGTGGTAGGGGTTGCTGTACCACCCAAGGCAGTGTTAGAATCACCTGGAAGTCTTAGTATAATGCAGATTGCCAAGCCCTCCCCCAATTTCTGATTCAGAAGATCAGGATAGGGTTTGAGAAGTGCTATTCTGATTGCTTTGGTTTTTCACAGTGAAGCAGGAAGTAGGGTTGAGAATAGCAGTGAACAGGTTGGAGTTGTGAGGTGAGGAGAACATGAATATCCTTAAGAGAGTAAGAGGGAATGAACAAATGGGGGAAATAGAGTATGCTTGCTGGTGGTATTAATTGCATGCTTTTGGTTCAGGGTCAGAAAGAGGATGTGTGGGAAGAGACCATGCAGGATTGCTGTGTAGAGAGCTTATTGTGAGACAGCACAGCTGGACTGTCAGGACCCGCCCCGTCACCTCAGCTCTGACTGTGGACTCCACTGGGACCATTCAGGAAGCTTGAGGTATTTATTCTTTGGGCCTGCTGAGGAATGATGAACTTGGAGTCTGACTCCTGCCCTGGGAATGCAGAGGGCAAGCAGAGATCACTGACTGCTTCAGTGGTGGGGCCAGGGGAGTGCTGCAGCTTTTGCAGGCCTGTGTTCCCAGAAGTTGCCGTAGCAAGCGATGCACGTGCATCCTGTGCACCTTGCAAGAGAGAGGGAAGCATGGGGTGGTCTTGGGCCCTGTCCAGTAGGACCATTTGAGGAGGCAAGGAGACCTCAGCGCAAAGAAGGTAGGTGTATGCCATGTGGGCTGAGGGAGTTGCTGGAGACCACCCACTAATGCTCCACCCCCTAATATGTGACCCCTCCAGGGTCAAGGGGATAGCTGGGATATCCCCTTTAAGTATCCGGATACCCAAATACCTGGGTGGCTGGGTATCTCAGCCACCTGGGTGGCTGGGTGGCTGGGTGGCTCAGTCGGTTAAACGGCTGACTGCGGCTCAGGTCATGATCTCAGTATTCGTGAGCTTGAGCCTTGCATCAGTCTCTGTGCTGACAGCCTGGAGCCTGCTTCGGATTCTGTGTCTCCCTTTCTCTGCCCCTCCCCTGCTTGTCTCTGTGTGTTTCTCCCTCAAAAATAAACATTTAAAAATTTGAATAAATAAGTAAATATCTGCCAAGCCCCTCAGGCACAGAATCGCCTAGTCCAGCAGGAACTTTATCCCCTTTCTCAACCCTTCCTTCTCTGCAGCTATTAGGTAGAGAGGAGGTGAGAAGAGCCGAGAGCACACAGATTAGTCTCTTCCCCAACTCAGCCTCCTTGAGACATAGTAAGTGGGGCAGAGCTGGGAGGGGAAGACGGTTAAAGCTCCAGTGGGTGCACATTATTTATTGTTACCTAGGGTTAGATATCCTAATTGCTTGAGATGAAGAGGAGGTGAGAAGAGCAGAGAACACACAGATTATTCCTATTATTCCTCTTCTCCCCAGCTCAGGCTCATTGAGACATAGTAGATGGGGCAGAGCTGGGAGGGGAAGGTGGTTAAAGCTCCAAGTGGGTGCACATTATTTACAGTTACCTAGGGTTAGATATTCTAATTGCTTGAGATCGCGTAAGACCATTAACTAAGAATAAGCTGAAAAGTCACAGGCTTGCTGCAGCTTACCTCCACAGCAGGGAAAGAGTGTCCCCAAATGAAAATGCTTTGGAGGGGTGGTGAGAGACAAGAATAAGCTTGGGTTTGGATGGCAGTCTGTGTCTTGTGCTTGTTCAGCATGCCTTTGAGAGGTTTCTTGCTGCTGCAGTTTTTGGTGTGCTCCAGCTCTTGTTCCTGTAACACAGTCCTACGGAACACAGTTCCAAAGGAAACAACATGATCTTGGCAGAGACACAGCTTAGCTCCAAACACTCAGCCATTTACATAAATGCACAGAGCCCTTTACAGCTTTTCATAGAGACCCACAATAGTGTTTTTTTTTATCCCCAGGTGGCCCTCCTTCCCAGATGACTTCTCAGACTGGCCACCTGTTTCTAGGATATTCAACTACTGTAGCAATTGCCTTATTGGTCTAATTCCATCACTCCTGCCCCCAAAGCAATTTGTTTCCCACACAGCCAAGTGATGTTTTTAAAATGTAAATCAGATATGTCATTTCTCTGCTTAAAATCCTTCAATCACTGGGTTCTCAGTGCTCTGAGAACAAAAGACAGACTCGCTCCCAGGCCCTGTGTGATCTTGCTCAGGCCTTGCTCTCCAACTGCATCTTAACCCACTCCTTCCTCACAAGACTCCAGCCACGCACGCTTTCTTTTCATTCCTCTTGCATTCCAAGCCATTCCTGCTGGGTCTTTACACATACTGCTCTATCTTTTTACAGTACTTTTTGTGATGAGCTCATTTTCGTCTTCCAGATCTTCACACCAAATCCCCGTTTCTTCTTTGGAAGAAACTGGCTAGATGCTCACCAAAATGTCCTTTTTATGGACACATAGTTAACTATGTTTCCTAGCTCCTTGCATCAAGGCGGGGCTATTGTCTTCGCCAATGGAAAGTAAGTAGGAGTAATGCTTTACTACCAGACCAAGGCAATTAAAGAGTGGATGAGCCTTCTTCACATTCTCCCATCCCCTCTTCTGCCTTCCTGGGTGAGCTTGAAGCATATGTTTTAAAGACTGTGGAGTCAATTGCTTGGAGGAAATCTGCTTGACCAAGAACATCCACATTGGACTTTTCAACAAAAATAAACCTCTATTGCATTAAGTTACTGAGCTTTGGGAAGGTTACAGAAGTTAGTATTATGTACTCTGGCTAATATATCTTTTCTGGGCATCCTGTCCACCTTGCTCTTGACCACAAAACCTTTTTTTGTTTCCCTCAGGGTGCTTCAAACATGTAATTATCTTACCAGATGCCAGTCAACACTCCTACCTATCCTATAACTTTGAATCTTAATTGAGAAAAAAACGTCCACGTGAGGAAGTTGAGATACTCATTTTATCAGTTGCATTTTGATTGTGACCAGAAAAAAAAATCCCACTGAAGAATGTCCTAAACAAATTAGATTTTTTTCTTCTACTATACTTAGAAACCTGAAGGTAGATGGCTGCTGTCAGTGGTTTAGGAATTCAAGGATGTTAAGTTTTAGGTCTTTGTTGCTCTTGGTGTCTTGATTCTAATGGTTACAAGATGATGTGTTCTTGATTAGTCGGGGACACCCTACTTACTGTTACACTTCTTGCGAGTCTTGTTGATTGCCACAGCCCCTACCTTTTTGGCTTTACTTCAAGGGTCCTATGTTATTAATACTCTGGTATAAATATGTTTCATTATTCCCTACAACATAATTGAGGCCAATTTAAAATATTAACATTTTCTTTTCTATCTTTATTTTTTTGAATTTTATATTAAGTAGGCTTCATACCCAGTGTGGAGCTTGAACTCAAGACCCTGAGATTAAGAGTCACATGCTCTACCAACTGAGCCGTCAGGTGCCCCTAAAATATTAACATTTTTAAATATATTTGTCTCCCACACCCCTTCCCACACCTCATTGATCTATTAGCAACTTACCCAGTTTGAAGCTGTTCTTCCTCCAGCCCAGTGGGGTGGGGAAGCATGGTCTTTATTTCATTCGTTACCTCCTCTGTCACTTAGGATTGGGATGGGGAGGACACACTAGAGGAGAAAAAGGTAAACACCATCAGTGTGCTCTACTAAGACAGGCACTTCTTTAAATGTTGGCTCTCATGTGGGGTATTGGGGTTCTTTGGAGCCCCCCAGTAGGGACTTGTGCACTGGCTGGCTTTGCTGCTTATTATACACAGCCCACACTCCCCCTCAGCTCTTCAGCTTCTGCCCCTGTCCATGAATCCATAGCCTCCTAATGCTAACATCCCTATCCCTGGCACAGGGGGAGGGGACCTGGGACAGTTTCCAACAAACACTTCAAGATTGGTTCCCTTTCAGGGAGCCCACCAGAAACTCATGCATATTTTTCCCACCAACACTGGCAGTGCAGCGCAGTCGGCAGCTGACCCCTCTCCCCTTGCTTGCCTCAGCCAGCCTGACTGACTTCTCCATGTGAGAAGCACCAATCTCTATATGCATATGGCTCCAAACCCTCATAAGTGATTCAGGTTGTATTAACTCCCAAGAGGCCTCTGCCCCAGGCCCCACCTCAGTGGCCATATACAGATGGCTCTATTAAGTTCCTGAGTGTGGCAAGCCTCTAGCTCGAGAATGTAATCTGAATGAATGTAAAGCTTGTCCCCCTCGTGGAGACACAGAACTACTATAAATGGTTCTATTAGAGCCCTCCTCACTTGATTTAGGATGCCTTTCAGGGGGGAAAAGTTCTCTATTCCTAAAAAAATTCCCATCAATGCATCTTTCATTTCTTACTTCATATACAGTAGAAAGTTTGATGGTCTCTGGATCAGCTTTATTTTCTTAGAATAAATCCTATGTGGATGTATCCAGTATCTTTATTTAGAATGTGTCAGTGCCTATTACCTATGGTCTTCAGTCTTGGTGTATTATCCAAAGGTCTTAGACGACTGAAAAACTCATTTAACATCTTCTTTCTTATGTACATATTCTTAGAAAACGTGAACTGTGGGGTGCCTGGGTGGCTCAGTCGGTTGAGCATCCAACTTCGGCTCAGGTCATGATCTCATGGTCCTGAGTTTGATTCCCGCGTCGGGCTCTGTGCTGACAGTGCAGAGCCTGGAGCCTGTTTCGGATTCTGTGTCTCCCTCTCTCTCTCTTACCCTCCCCCACTCATGCTCTGTCTCTCTCTGTCTCAAAAATAAATTAAAAAAACGTTAAAAAAATTAAAAAAAAAAGAAAACGTGAACTGCTTTATTTATATAGAGTATTACTGACAATGTATTCTTACTTTCCCTCCCTCCCTCAGCTCTGTTTTTAGTATCCATTCACGTATCAATCGGAGCCCTGTCGGGAAAATGCAAAGCATTTCAAGTAAAGGGCATTTATTGAGAATTGATTCCAAGTGTTGGAAGGATGAAAGAATAGGTCGAAGTTGCTGATGTAATTCAAAAATTAACTGGAGAATTCCGAGAGCATCCCAAGTCCTGGGAAAACAAACAAAAGTGGTGTAATCACCAGAAATTAGGAGCTCAGAGAAAGACCCCCTTTTGACTGATACTCACATCTTTGTGGGGGAAGCTCCTTCTACATACCTAGTGCTTGGACCTCTGAGGAAGGGAGTGACTGCCTGTCTGCTTCTACAATCTGACAAATGCGGCAAAGCTGCTGCTGAGTGCAGAAGCAGCTAATAGCTGGAGCCAGCTGCCTGCAGCTGAAGTAATGAGACAGCAGCTGGAAAACAGGGACAAAGGGCCTTCCTCCCCTCTCACTTTCAGGTTCCCTTTAGGACATCCCATTGACAGGAACTAATGGAACCAGCTGGCAGTAGATTCTGGGGAATAGACTTTGCAGACTCCCAGCTGCAGCAACACAAAGAGTGTGTGTAAGGGGGTGGGGAGTGGGGGTGGAGGGAGATCTGTAGAGGCCAGGAGCCCTAAGAAAATAGGAAAATAAGGGATACACTCCAGTAGCTGCTCTTATGCATACTTTGTTGCTTCTGTCAGCGGTGGGTCACTGTGGAGTGTTCAGGGTATACATCCACCAGAGTAAATGTATCCATTCACTTGGTTGCTTCAAATTCTTTGCTACCTGGAGAAATTAAAATCCCTGGAGCTGGGGTTCTGAGTAAAAACTATGTTCCACCAATTAGATGCGCTCATCTGAGGTTTGGGAGCCAAGGGGCATCTTCCTGCTGCTTGGCTGTTGCTGCTGGAGAGCAGGTTTGTCTAGATGTTGGGCTTTCTGTAGCAGCGTTCCCCTTGAGGCCAAGGACAAAGTAAGGATTCCCACTGTAATGGCTCAAGTTCAACATGGGACGGAGGTTCAACAGGCAAAATACAACTTACTCTGTGACACTATAACAAAGTGTGGTTAAGAAAAAAATGTACTGGGAGGATATCAGTTAAGTAATTCACAGAACTCATGAGAAGTCCGGGGAGTGAGGCTTAGAAAACAAACACGGACCAACTGCAAAACCTAAGGTCACACTTCAGAGAGTCTGGTTAGGATGGCACTGCTGGCACCGTGGCTGCTGGACTTTTTTTGTGTTTTTTTGTTGCCACATAGGTTGATGCTGAGAATTGAGTTAATCCTCCTAAATTTGTGGCCCTGTTTTGGATTGGCCCATGAAAGCCCTCTCTCCTGTTCTGTTATTTGTTTCCTTTATTACTTATTTGCTCTTTTTTCCTCACTCCCACAATATGTTTGTTGTGTGTCCCTAGATACGTATGTTAGCAACGTGCATGGTTTTGGTGTATATATGTTGTGGCAGGGACTTGGCAGCTGTTCCTCACACCCATTTTCTTCTTCCTGGGAAATTAGCTGGACTCTGTTTTCCAGCTCCCCTTATACTTTCGTGTGGCTACGTGATTGAATTTGGCCAGTTGGATGGTAGTGGAACTAAGGTATGCTACTTGCATACTTGGGTCCTTATATTTTGCTGCACATTAGTCCCCATGTCAATCCACTTTGGCCAACTTGGTGCATTTGCCCATATGACCTTGAAAGGTACATGTCAAACATGATGGAGCCAAAAGATGGAGGGAGCATAGATCCCTGAACAACACTTGGAGGAGAGCCACCTGTTTGGGACTTCACCTGAGTGAGAAGTCATTTTCTTTATAGATGAACCATTACACACTTGAGGGTTCGTTGTTACAGCAACTATTGATCTTTTTTAAAATTATTCTTAGTTGAACACATCGGAAACATAAGCAAAACACATACCCATATGGAAAAGTAAATGAAACCAAAATGTTTGACCCATGGTTTTATCATAGGCCAGCCCCATTGCAACCACCATCCAAATTGAGAAAGCCTCCGCCCCCAAAAACCTTTTATGCTACCTCCCAAACATCAACCACTTGTTTCTCTCAACCATACAGAGTTACCACCATCCTGACTCTCGTGACAATTTCCTTGCATTCCTTTGTGGTCTTACTGGTTAAGCATTGTGATATTGTGATTTATAATAATGAATACATATTTGGTCCTCCCATTTCTAGCACAGAGCTTCTAAAACCCTTGGGGTTTCCTAAGTGATGAGAGCTGGAACCGGTCTTTTGTTAGGTTAATGAGATGACTTTTGGAATGCCCCCAAATCACCTGGGATTGAGGGGTTGCCCTGTGCATCTTTTCCACCTGGACGTTCAGCTGTATTCTTTACTATGTCCTTTTATAATAAGCTGGCAAATGTAAATAAACTTTTTCCAAGTTCTGTGACAACTTGGACTTGGGACTAGCATTTGAAGTGCGGGAGGAGAGCAGTCATGTAGGACTGAGCGCTGAGTCTGTGGAATCTAATGCTGTCTCAGGGCAGTTAGTGTTAGAATTACGATGAGTTGTAGAACATCCTGCTGGTGTCTCAGAGAATTGTTTATTGGTGTGGGGGCTTTCTCCCATGGTGGAATTGGGTGCTCAGACCCTTTTTAAAGCGTGTACACCTAAATAGTATGTATTTTCATGTGTCTGGCTTTTTCACTCAACATTAAGTTTATGGGACTCATCCATGTTGTCGAGTACAAATGAATTTCATTCACTGTTATTACTATAGAAGTATCCTGTTCTGTAAGTAAATTACGATTGTAAACCATGATTGATTAATTCAATTGTTTAGGTAAATTTGAGTTGTATATCAATCAGAATGGGCTGTGCCATGCTGCAGGAAATTAAAATCCAGAATGTTAATGTCTTAACTCCACAGAAGATAATTTCTTACTATTGCTAGAGGCAGGGACTGTTCATAGTCATTCAGGAACCCTAGCTAATGCAATGCATGCTTCCAAAATCACTAGGAAAGAAAAGGGAACGAGGGAAATCACTCCCTGGCACCCAAAGTTTCAGCCCTTTTTGCCCCTATGTAATTGGCCAAAACAAGTCTCCTTGTAGAGTTCTCCATGTAGAACTCTGTAGTTGGTGAGAAAGTGTACTCCTATTGTGTGCTCAGGGGGAAGACAAACAAGGTTGGTGAACTGCCTAACATCCAGCTTGTGGTCCCTGCAAATAATGCTGTGAACAACCCAGAAGGTCTCTTACTATGTTCAGGGGAAGTGATGTTGGTGGAAGTCCTTATCTCATTCTTAAACTTGAAAGAAAAGCTTTCAGTATTTCATCATTGGGTATGATATTTGCATTGAGGGGACTTTTGCAGCAATGCTCAGGAGTGAACATAAATGATATTTTCCTATAAATCTTTTCTCACCACAGTGCTTTTAAGTGCTGTGCATGTTGCTATATGTACCTTTAACTCACTCTTCCTCCTCTTCAGATGCTCTAATGGCTTCCCATCTCACTCATAACATAGTCCAGAATTCTTACTGTTTCCTAAGAGGCCCTGTGTTTTCTGGATTCCAGTTATCTAACATTCACTCCCTTTACTGATGCCTTTTCAGAAATACCGTCTATCTTGCTATTTCTTGAATATTCTCAGCATGCCTCCCTGCCTCCGGGTCATTGTGCATCTATGCGGAATGTTATTTCCATGATATCTACCTGGCTCACTTAGGCACTTCATTCAAATCTCTGTTGAAAAGTCAGTTTTTATAGTCCCCCTCTCTACTGCCATACCACACTTAGTTTTTCTTCAAGGAACTTATCATCACCTTTTAAATTGCATATTTATTTGTTTATATGATTAGTGCGTATTTCTTCACACTAGAATGTAAGTTCCAAGACAGCAAGGACTTGATCTGTTTTATTCAGTACTGCACCCCTAGGATCTAGGCTTATTTGCCTCTGATGTCTGTTTAGTGTTCCAGAGTGTCTGTTTAGAACATTTAACATATCCATTTCCCTAGTTAAGGACATTTAGATTATGCAAATCCTTGTGACCACAAAAAAATTGAGTAAAGAATTTTCTTATAAATGTTCTCTTAAATATATATGTGTGAGTCCTGCTTCCAGAGTTCAACTTAATTTGTCAGGCTGGTTATTCCACTATAAAATATAACAAAATTAACAACTATAAAATCTGAACAAAATATAAACCAAAGAACAACTATTTGAAGACACTGAAAAGTGAAGAAAAGCAGGCAAAAACTAGAGGAGAATTTACCCTTAAAATACTTCAACTGCAATGGATAAAAATTATGATTTTGTGGTCTTTGCCTGAAAGTCTTTCCCAGCCCCACAGCATCCACCAGTTCCAAAGGCAAAAAACCACAGCCATACTGGCTCAAAATAGACAGAGGACAGAGTTCAGGGCTGGTAAAGCAGCTGGAAATTTAAGAGCAGAAATCCTGGAAGTGAGAGAGTGCCATGAGGGGTGAAACCAAAATATGAACATAAATTCTGCCCAAACCTTTGCATGACTGCTAAAATACACATGCATATAGAGGAGACTTAGGGGGACCTAACACATAAAACTGGCAGAGTCCAGAGAAGAGTCTACCCCTGAATGACAGAAGTGCACTGTGTGAGATGTGCAAATTTGCTTTTTGACTGAGTGCATTCCTCAATTTATGTCCAGCTTGGATGGCAACTGAAGTGTCAGAGGACAGGGTTTGGTAGTGGAGAGCGGCTGGAAATTTAAAAGGGAAACCCCAGAAGCAAAAGGACTGTAGAGGAGGTGAGCCCCAAAATCTGAGCCAAATTCCGCCTAGATCCTTGACCAGTGACTAAACTGTAAATGTGCAGGTGAGATGCTCTAGACCAGGCTTACAAAAAAAAAAAAAAAAAGAAGCATGCTGCTGCTATAAGCTGAAAAATAAGCAGAGACATATACTGTTACACAACACAGGAAATAAAAAATTTGCAATTTAGGCCTGCTCTCCCCCCAGAATGCATGCTATAATAATACCAATAACAAATTTTTAGAATATAACAGAATGAAAACTTACTACAACATATTATCCACAATAACCAGCTTTTAACCAAAATTACCAGACATACAAATAAACAGAAAATTATAACCCTGTTATAAAAACATGAAATTATAAACAGTAATTTATACTCAGGGTAAAAGACACTCAGTAGAAATTAACTCCAGGGGACACAGATATTGGATTTAGCTGTCAAATACTTCAGAGTAGCTGTTATTAGTGCATTCAAGCAATGAAAGGAAAATATGTATAAGAAACTAAAGTATGGCCTCAATGGATATACAGATAAGGAACCTTCCCAGAGACAGAAACCAAATGGAAATTCTAGAATTGAAAAGTATAAATAACTAAAAGTGAAAAGAAAAGGACAATACAAATTACTCAATTTGAGTAACCGGGAAAATAGACTGAGAGAAATGGACAGGGCCTCAGGAACCTGTGGGACTGTAAAAAAAGGTCTAATATTGTGTCATCAAAATCCCAGAAGGAGCCGAGAAAGCACTTAATGAAAAACAGCTGAAAACTTCTCAAACTTTGGTCAGAGACAAGAAATAGAGTGAACCTTGAACAGGATAAATGTGGAAAAAAAATTAAACTTCTGAAAACTAAAAAAAAAATAATAAAAATATTGAAAGTGGCAAAAGAAAAGTGATAGCTTACCTAAGGGGGGAAAACGATTTGATTGACAATAGATTTCTTGTCCACCATGGAAGCCATAGGGAGTGGTACAGTATTTTTTAGGGTTTGAAAGAAAAGAACTGTTAACTCTGAATAGTATACCCAGTGAAAATATTCTTCAGGAATAAAGGGGAAGTTTGGACATTCTCAGATGAAGGAAAACTAAGAGAATTTGTCACCAGCAACCTACCCTAAAAGAATGGCTAAAAGGAGTTATTCAAGTGGAAAGGAAATGATAAATCTTGGAACATAAAGAAAGATGAAAGAGCATGTGAACAAAATATGTGCAAATTGAACTAGCTTTCACAATTCAGTTCTCTGAATTGTGTTTAATGGTTGAAGGAAAAGTTATGATGCTGTCTGATGTTCTAAATATATGTAGGGGAAATATTTAAGATAATTATAAATGGGGAAGGATAAAGAGAGGTGAGGTTTCTATACTTCTCTTGAACTGGTAAAATGACACCAGTAGACCATGTTGAGTAATGCGTTTATAATGCAATACATATAGCAACAACTGAGAAGCTATACAAATATATAAACTCAAAATCACTGTAGATAAAATAGAATTCTAACCTGTAGAAGGGATAAAAAAGAAAACAGGCAAAAATCGGGAGAAGCAATCAGAAAAGAAAAAAATGGCAACTTCCTAACATAGCAATAATTACATCTTATGTTAATGAACTGAACATTCCAATTAACAGATGAGCAGATGACTACTTTGTCTATGAGAAACTCAATTTAAAGCGCGCCTGGGTGGGTCAGTCTGTTCAGCGTCCTACTTCGGCTCAGGTCATGATCTTGCAGTTTCTGGGTTCGAGCCCCGTGTCGGGCTCTGTGCTGACAGCTCAGAGCCTGGAGCCTGCTTCGGATTCTGTGTCTCCCTCTCTCCCTGCCCCTCACCCACTCACACTCTGTCTCTCTCTGCCTCTCAATAGTAAATGAATGTTAAAAAATTTTTTTTTAATGTTGCAGTATAGGCAAATTGAAAGTAAGAGGGTGAAAATGATTTATCATGCAAAAATTAATTAAACCAGGAGTGGCTATGTTAATATCAGATAGAGTAGACCTAAGAGGAGAATTTGGCAAAGACAGGGAAGGACATTATGTAATGATAAATGAATCTGTAGCAAGAAGACATAACAATCGTAAATGTGTATATACCAAACAACATTGTACAAAATATGTGACATAAAACTGATATAGCAGAAAAAAGAAATTAGGCCAAACCACAATGCAGTTGGAGACTTCAACACCCCTTTCAACAACTGGTAAAACAAGACAGAAAATCTTACAAGTATACAGAAGGACTTAACTGTGAACCAATAGGATCTAACTGACATTTATAGAATATTCCACCCAAGAAAATACACATTTTCAAGTGTTCATGGAACATACATAGGTTCTATCTTGGGCCATAAAGTAAATTTTGACAAATTTAGAAGAATTGAAATCAGAGTGCCTGGGTGGCCCAGTCGGTTAAACCTTGGATTTGGGCTCATGTCATGATCTCACAGTTTGTGGATTTGAGCCCCGCTTCCAGCTCTGTGTTGACAGCACAGAGCCTGGAGCCTACTTTGAATTTTGTGTCTCCCTCTCTCTCTGCCTCTGCCCCCCCCCCCCGACAAATAAATAAAAACATTTTTAAAAATTAAAAAAAAGAAGAAGAATTGAAATAATATATGAGTGTTCTCTGGCCACAACAAAATCAAACTAGAAATCAGTAACAGGAAAATCTCCAAATATTCAGAAACTAAACAGTGTACTTACAAATAATCCATTGGTCAAAGAGAAGTCATAAGGGAAATAAAAAATTACATTGAATGTAATGAAAATGGAAATACAATAAATTGTCCACATTTGTGGGACATAGCTAAAGCAATGCTGACAGGGAAATTTTTAGCACTAAAAGCATACATTATTAGAAAAGAGATAATCAAGGTTCCCACCTTGATAATCCAGGGGTGGAAAAGAGTAAAATGAGCCCAAAGCAAACATAAGAAATAATATAGGTAGGAGCAGAAATCCATGAAATTGAAAATAGAACAGTGGAACTGGGGCACCGGAGTGGCTCAGTAGGTTGAGTATCCAACTTCAGCTCAGGTCATGATCTCGCAGTCTGTGAGTTTGAGCCCCGCATTGGGCTCTGCGCTGACAGCTTGGAGCCTGGAGCCTGCTTCAGATTCTGTGTCTCCCTCTCTGTCTAACCCTTCCCTGCTCATGCTCTGTCTCTCTCTCTCTCAAAAATAAAGAAAAACATTAAGAAATTAAAAAAAAAAAATAGTGGAACAAACCAATGAAACAAAGGCCTGTTTCTTTGAAAAGATCAGTAAAATTACAAACCTTTAAAAAGACTAACAGAAAGAAACACAAATTACCAATATCAAGAGTGAAACAACAAATATTACTATAGACCTTGCAGACATAACTATATAAAGATAGAGTAATACTGTAAACAACTGTATAGACATACATTTGGCAGTGTAGTTAAAATGGGACAATTCCTCAAAAAAAAAAGTATTACAACTCATGCAATATGAACTAATTTAACCCTATGAACTGTTAAGGAAATTAAACTTACTATTTTAAAACTCCCAAGAAAAAGGATTTCAGGGCAAGATTGTCTCACTGGGGAATTCTATCAAGTGTTTAAAGAAGAAATAACACTAATTCTACACAATCTTTTTCAAAAAATTGAAAGGAACACTTCCCAATTCAGTTTATGAAGCTAGTATTACTCTGATATCAAAACCAGGAAGAGATGGTATAAACAAAGAAAACTACAGACCAATATCCCTGATGAATATAATCACAAAAATCTTTAGCAAAATAATAGCAAATAGAATACAGTAATATATAAAAAAGAATTAGATGCCATGGCCAAATGGAGTTTATTCCAGTAATACAAAGGCTAGTTCAATAGTAGAAAATCAATGTAATTCACCATATTTAAAGGCTAAAGAGAAAAACAAAACACAGGACTACATCAGTTGATACAGAAAAGGCATTTGACAAAATTCATACCCATTCATGTTAAAAACTAAGAAAATTAGGAATAAAGAGGAATTTCCTCAACTTCAGAAAGAATCTCTCTCTTTTTTTTTAATGTTTATTTATTTTGAGAGAGAGAAAGAAAGAGAGAACATGAATAGGGAAGGAGCAGAGAGAGATGGAGAAAAGTCCCAAGCAGGCTCCACGCCATCAGCACAGAGCCTGATGTGGGGCTTAATCTTACAAGCTGTGAGATCATGACCTGAGCCCAAATCAAGAGTCGGACGCTTAAGCGACTGAGCCACCAAGGCACCCCAAGGATATCTCTTTTTTAAAAATCTATATTAACATTACACTTAATGGTGAAAAAATGGAATACTTACCTGGAATGCAAGGATTCACCACTTACTCAAATTAGTGCTAGAAGTTCTAGCTAGTGCAATACAGAAAAGGAAATAAAAGGCATACAGAACAGAAGACTCAAACTGTTCCTCTTTACAGTTGACATGTTTGTCTGTATAGAAAATTCTAAAGGATCTACAAAAAGATTCCTAGAATAAATGAGTTCAACAAGGTTACAAGATATAGGATAAACATACAAAAAAAAAAAAAAAAACCCATGGTTTTGTACACTAAAAGTGAATATGTAGACACTGAAATTGAAAGTACCATTTACACTTGCTCACAGAGAAATTGAATATTTAGTTGTAAACCTAAAATACATTTATAGGACTTTTATGCTAAAAACTATACAATGCTGATGAAAGAGGTAAAAAATCTAAGTAAATGTAGAGACCTACCATGTTCACAGATTGCAAAACATAACATGGTAAAGATATCATTTGTGTACATATGCAAACCACAGAGGGTGGAACATAATTCCTATCAAAATCCCAGTGTGATTTTATGTAGTCACAGACAAGATTATTCTAAAATTTGTATGGAAAGACAAGGGAACTAGAAAAAGTAGACAGTTTTGAAAAGAGAATAATAAAGTGGAAGGAATCAGTCTACCCAATTTTAAGACTTACTATATAGCTACAATAATCAAGACTGTGGTATTGGTGGAGGGAAGGATAAATACATAAATCAGTAGAATGGAATAGAAAACCCAGAAATAGACCCACACAACTATTCTCAACTGATTTTTGACAAAGATGCAAAAGAAATTAAGTGGGAGAAAGCCTTTTCAACAGATGTAGGTGGAGAACTTGGACATCCATAGGCAAAAAAATGAACCTTGATCTAGTCTCACACCTTATACAGAAATTAACTCAAAATAGATCATGGACTTAAATGTAAAGTATAAAACAATAAAAGAACTTTAGAAAAGAAACACAGGAGAAAATCTTTGCTATCTATGGTGAGGCAAAGAGTTTTAAACTTGACATCAAAAGTATGATCCGTAAAAGAAAATTGATAAATTGGACTTCATCAAAGCTAAATATCTTTGCTCTGTGAAAGATCCTGTTAAGAGAATGCTACAGACTGGGAGAAAATATTTGCAAACTATGTATCTGACAAAGGATTAGTATCTAGAATATATAAAGAACTCTCAAAATCCAGGAATAAAAAACCTGATAGCCTTAAATCTACTAAGTTGAATTTAAAATTTAAGACTTCCCCCCACAAAAACAAAACTAAAAACTCCAGGCCTAGATGGCTTTACTGGCAAATTCTATCAACCATTTAAGGAAGGAAGAAATGTCAATCCAACACAAATTCTTTTAAAAAGTAGAGTAGGAGAGAACATGTCCTCACTCACTTTGTGTGTAACCCACTAAGACATAAACCTGGGAGCAGAATTGCTAGAAGATAGTAAATATATATTTTAAGTTTTTATTTTAATTACCCATTGTTCATCACAAGTGCACTCCTTTATCCTTATCACCTATTTAACCCTTACCTCTACCCACTTCCCCTCTATCAGAGTTACCTATATAAAAAGTTCTCTTAGTTAAGAATCTGTTTCTTGGTTTGTCTCTTTTTTTTTTTTCCCTTTGCTTTTTTTTTTTTTTAATTTCACATATGAGTGAAATCATATGGTATTTGTCTTTCTCTTATTTTGCTTAGCATTATACCCTCTGGATCCATCCATGATGTTGCAAATGACAAGATTTCATTCTTTTTATGACTGAGTAATATTCCATTGTATATATGTACCACCTCTTTTTTATCCATTCATTAATCAATAAGCACTTGGGCTGCTTCCATAATTTGGCTATTGTAGATAATGTTGCTGTAAACATCAGGGTGCATATATCCCATTGAATTAGTGTTTTTGTATTCTTTGAGTGAATACCTAATAGTGCAGTTGCTGGATGGTAGGATAGTTGTATTTTTAACTTTCTGCGAAATCTCCATACTGTGTTTCCATAGTGGCTAGACCAGTTTGCATTCCCACCAACAGTACAATAGGATTCCTTTTTCTCCATATCCTTGCCAAGACTTTTTTCTTGTGTTATTGATTTTAGCCATTCTGATTGGTGTGAGGGATATCTCACTGTAATTTTGATTTGCATTTCCCTGATAAGTGATGATGACCATCTTTTCATGTATGTGTGTTAGCCATCTGACTGTCTTTTTTGGAGAAATGTCTTCTTTGGAGAAATTACACTATTTGGTGGGGGCGTGTTGAATGCTATAAGTTCTTTATATATTTTGAATACTAACTCTTTATCAGATATATCATTTGCAAATATCTTCTCCCATTCTGTAGGTTGCCTTTTAGTTTTGTTGATTGTTTACTTCGCTGTGCAGAAGTTTTTTATTTTAAATATTTTTTTAACGTTTATTCATTTTTTGATAGAGACAGAGCGTGAGTGGGGGAGGGGCAGAGAGAGAGGGAGACACAGAATCCGAAGCAGGCTCCAGGCTCCAAACTGACAGCACGGAGCCCGATGCGGGGCTCGAGCTCACGGACCGTGAGATCATGACCTGAGCTGAAGTTGGACGCCCAACCGACTGAGACACCCAGGCACCCCGAAGTTTTTTATTTTGATGTAGTCCCAATAGTTTATTTTTGCTTTTGTTTCCCTTAGCACATAGTATATTTAATTTCACCAAGTGCTGCTAGATTGCTCCCCAGAATAACTACACCAGGATAACCATCTACCAACGGTGCATGAGAATGCTTATTTTCCACTACACCCCCGACATTTGGTATGGTAGAGGCAATGGAAAGCTGTAAGGAGAATGAATTCTGAGGACAAATGTCTAGATTCATAAACTGGCTCTACCATTTTCTGACTTTGTGACCTTGGATAATTTACTGAATCTGTGTCTGCTTTCTCATCTGTAACATGGAATAATAATAGTACCTATCTTATAGATACCAGAGCTTTCTTAGACATTAGTGGGTAAAACTGGTACTTTTTTCCCCCCATTTCAGACATTTCCCTCTATCCTATTTCTGAATAAGGATTTCAAATTAGACTGAAAAGCTACAAAAATAAGTGAGTTTCAGGTGAGTTACAGAGCAGTAGTCCATGAAAGTATTGGTCTTCGGATTATTAGTATATACAGTGAATACAGAACAGAATCACAAATTTCCTTACAAATTGGGATATGTAAATAAAATTTAGCTCCTTTCTTAGTTACTGGTCTGGTTTTCCCCACAAGCCTCACTCCCTCCTCCACTCCACTGGATAGTAGTAGAGTCTAGAAATAAATTCAGTCTCTTCGGGTTTCATTTTTTTTTCTACCTTTGCTCCTCTCCAAAGTGGCATCTGGGTATAGAAGGGAGGGCTTATGTGGCATTTTGGTATTAGAAGGAAGGAGTCCCCTGGCTTAATAATGGTTCTTGGATGTGCTCAAGCTGGAATCTTCTGGGTATGGCTTGCCCTGCCCCACACATAGGCATTCTGCCAACATCCCCTTCTAAAGCTGATGAATTGGTGGTCTCTGCTCTCAGGGCCTTGTGCCCCTCCCTGCCACTTTGGCCTCCTCTTTAGTGCTGCAGACCCCAGTGATTCTCTGCCTCATATTCCATCCAGCCAAAATGGTCTCTGTTCAGTATCCATACCATAGAGGGGTCAAAGGACACTTATTCCTGGCCATGCCATTCTGCCCTCTTCATGCTCTTGGGGCCATGGTAGGTCCATAATGCAGAGTAGTTTCCTTCTAAAGTCTCAGTAGAAAAAAGGGCAAATGCTTCCTTGCCCTCAGTACCTCAGTTTACTCCTTCATCCCAAAGTCCCAGATGAGGTTGATTTTGTCTCTACTTTATCTACCCCCATCTGTCAGGACAGGATGGGACCTGTTTCTCCCTTCTGTCATCTGTCTTCCTTCCTTTCATTGTTTGGGGCTTTTGATTTCCTAGTGGGGTTTTAATTTATCTGGTCGACAATTTCAATAGTGGAATTGTTAAATCTGGAACATTTTTACATAGCAGTCATTGTATTTGAGCAATGCAGTAATATGGTACTTATTTTATAATCTCTAATTGACTAAGTTTAATAACTTGGCTGGACATAATTCAGGAATAAATTTCTGTTGATTATACCTCAGTAAAGCTGAAATTGCAAAAATTTAAAAAAAGGAGAAGATCCTACATAAAAGAGAAAAAGATTGAATTTCAGTCTAGAGAATGGCATGGTTTTGTAGGAAATGTTCTGTGCTAACCAATTTTAGATCGTTGCTCCCTGCTCCCACTGGAGAAGAGATAGTAGCGATGGTATATATGGATAGAGCACAGGGTTCATTTATCCAAAAGGACCTCTTTAACACTCTGCCAATCTCCTCTCCTAAAGGAATAGCCATGCGTCTGGTTGACTGTGGAAAAGAAAAGGAAAGGGTTTCTGAGGAAAGTGGAATTTTTGCTCCTCTGCTCAGCCTTTTGTTAAAGGACATCAGTTGCATCACAGTCACTGGTGAAGGTGTGACTGGAAGAGGTTGTGTACCAATGCTCAGTAGACACTGCCATTTGCATTACTTCCCACCACATAGCTCATACCTAGCCATACAGAGAGGGAAGTAGGTTGCACCTACTGAGTTTTGGTGCTCAGGGGCAAGGAGAGGAGCCCATGTAGGTCTTTAGCTCAGCTGTACAACTAACCTAGCTTTTATCAGAGAAGTTTGTCCTGGGATAGCATGCAATCAGTTAATAAGCATGTCAAAGTTTGAGCATATCAAAGCAGAACTCTTGATTCCCTACCCCCCAGCCAATTTCCCATCTCAGTTAATGACACCATGATCCACTCAGTTGTTCAAACCTAAATCTCAGAGTCATCCTAAACTTGTCCTCTTCCTTCACTCTTCACATCCAGCCCATCAGCAAATCCTATGGCTTTGCCTCCTGAATATTACCTAAATCTATCAATTCTCCATCTCCGCTGTTGGGACTCTAATCCAAACTCCATCATCTTCCACTAGAATTACTTCAAGCCTCCAAATAAATATTCCTCCTTGTTACTCTGGAATTTCTTCTATCCATCCACCATAGAATAGCCAGAGTTATCTTTTCAAAATCCAAATTAGATCATGTCCTCTCATACCTAATACTCTCTACTAGATTCCTCATGCTTTTTAAAATAAAATACAAGATCATTATCACAAAAAGGCTGTATGTGGCCTACCCCTTTCTATACTTTTCCATCATTTTGTATCTCCCTGCCCCTCATTCACCACACTCCAGCTACATGTTCTGTCCTGCCTCAAGACCTTTGCACCTACTGAGGGCTCTATCCAGAAACTCTCCTCCTAGATCTTCAAGTAGCTCCCTTTCTAATGTTTAGGAAGCATCCCCTGACCACCCAAGTTATACTAACTGCTTCCCTCTAGTCATGCTCTAACACATCAGCCTCCTTTATTGTCTTTATAACACATAGAAATCATCAAATTTAACTTATCCATATGTTGACCTTTTCCTTCTCTGTCTTCCTGCTTTGGAACAACCTCATAAGTGCCAGGAAGAGCACGTGATCCAGAGGAGTGCTCAATAAGTAATTGTTGAATGCACATAAAACCTTGTATCTTAATTTGGCTTTTGTTTTTTATGTGTATGACTCACTGGGAGAATCCATCCCAGGGGAGGGGATGACTGGTAGGGCCAGACTGAGGCATTCTCAGTAATACAACCAAGGCTCTAAAAAATAATTTTTCAGTTCTAATGTTCTCTATAAAAATATCCTTTGTGAAAAAAAATGTGTGTGTATGTATGTATATGTGGATATATATATCTCCACCCCTTGTGGATTTAGCACAAGTACTGAGACCACAGTAGAAAGCTGGGCAAGGATTCAGGATCCTGTGTATTAGCCATCCCCATCTGCCTAGAGCCTTGGATACATGACCAACTCTAGGCCCATCTTCCCACGGGATACCCACATCCCCCTCTCAGTTGTGCACACTGGGGTTTCCCCTTAGCGTGTCAATTTTCCATGTGCACACCGCCTTGCACTACTAAATCTCAGAAACCTTTAATCGAATCACCCCAACTTTATTTTGGTTGAGGGCTCATGGCAAGGGTGGGCTGCACACATGGACTCTCAGTTGGTCACAGGTGGCGGGGCTGAGCTTCGTGGGCAGGGGCAGGTACATCAGGATGTTCCTGCTGTGCAGCCTAACAATGCCTAGGGGGCCTTCCATGTACACAGGGCAGGAATACACAGCCAGACCGGCTGGGGGTGTCAGGTCATTGGCGCCCTGAGCCTGGACGCAGATGCTGACCGGAGGCAGAGGGCAGGGCTGGCTGGAGGTGCTGTCCTGCAGGGCCCCTGCTAACGGGTCCCACTCAGCGTTCCGGAGCTGTAGCCCAATCAGCAGCAGCCCCATCTCTGGAACTGAAGGATTTGGGCTGTTCACCACCTGGGGGCGCAAGAAGCTTATCAGGCAAGGCTAGGAGGGGTCCTGGGGGTGCGGGGTATTCGAGCAGATGGGCCTACTAAAGGGGAAAGATCACAAAGAGGCAAGATGGGGTAATTGCACGATGTAATCAAGGATTTGAGGGGGAGGAAGTGTAAACGGAGGGATGGCATGAATATACCTGGAGGTGCAAAGGGTTGCTGTTCAGCTCCTGACGTTTATATGGGAGCCCACTGAAGCCAGGGCCTTGGCATTCAGGGAGATTCGAGCTGGGCACACGCTGGTGCAGGGCGCCCGTAGCAAAGGTAGCCTCCCAGCGCAGTGACAGCAGCAGGCGGCGCGGGTGGCAAAAGGCTGATAGGTGAAAGATGCGCCCTGGTACTTGGGCGTCCACCCCCAGGTAGCGAACCAACAGCTGCCCACGGCGGGACAGCTGTCGCAGCCAATGCCAGGGCGGCTGCGGGCCGGCAAGCGCATAGGGACGCCAAGGCGGGGGTAGGCGGCCAGTCCAGAGAGCGTGGGCCACCGCGGCACAGCGCCGGGAGGCGCACGGGGGCGCGCCTTTCAGCTGCTGCAACAGGCAATCAAGGTCGCATAGCACCGTGCACGCCAGCTGGCTCAGTTCCAGCACCTCGGTCTGGAGGAAGGCCTGCAGAGGCCGCTGCTGCGGCACCACCCACCCGGCGCCAGACTCTTCCGGGCGGGCGGTGTCCATGAGCAGAGCCTGCAGTGACTCCAGCCTCCTCTTGGCCTGCACTAGGCGCTGCCGCAGCCGTCTTTCCGTGCGCCTGGAACCTCCTCGAGCCTCAGGAACCCAAGCGGGTAGACTCCGCTGTAGCGCGCTCAAGAGAGCGCGACTCTTGCGGTGCAACAGCCAGGCCTGGGGGCCGGCACTCAGTCCGCAGCTCTGGGGTTCAGGAGGTGTGGGCAGTAGGTGCATCTGGGCCTTGCACTCTGCCAAAGCATCCAGTTCCCCTAGCTCTTGGAGGTGGAGAGAGGGAAGATAGATAGATAAGATGGACTCTGCCCCACCCAGACTCAAGGGAGTAGGCCTTCCTCTGACATTTAAGCCACCATCCCATAACTGTGTGAATATTGCCCCCTCCTACACCTTTGTAGGATGCAGCTCACATTCCTGAGAGAGTGGCATGGCATGGGTCCCCACCCCAACACAGATACCTGGCTGGAGCTTACCTGGGCTGGGCAGCAGGGTGGCCAGCAGATACTGGGGTGTGTGTGGTTGAGCCCAGCTCCTGCTGCTGGGGCTCAGACAGGCTTGTGTTAGGCTAGTCAGGGCCTCCCTGTCCTTGCTGTCTCCCACAGGACCCCCATAGAAAACTGAAGCTGAGAATGAGGTCAGAACCCCTCAGTTCTAGCCTCTCCAGTTTCCACCACCTCCCAAACCCAAACCAAAAACTCAGTACTCCCACTCCCCCTGCCCCTCCCAGGGCTTTCCATGGGGACAGGAAGATTCTCACCAGCCAGCTCCTGCATGGCAGCACTGGGATTGCTAAGGCTGGCCCACAGCTGGTCTTGGATCTGAAGGACCTGGGTCAGGGTCACTTGACTCCTGGGGGAGGGGAGCAGGAAGCAGGGTTTCAGAACCATTTATATGCTGAGGACTCTGGTCTGTCTAGCCCAAGCTCCCAACTCATAAGGGCTCACCAGTCATTTGCACTTAGCACTTCCAATATAACTTGTTTTTTTTGTTTTTGTTTTTGTTTTTGTTTTTAAAAGTAGGCTTCATGCCAAGCCCCGAGCCCAACATGGGGCTTGAACTCAGGATCCTTAGATGAAGAACTGAGCTGAGATCAAGAGTCAGATGCTTAACCAACTGAGCCATCCAAGCACCCCTCATACAGCTTGCTTTTTAACTGAAATCATATTTCCCCCATACCAGCCACCCAATTGTCTTCGGCAGAAATCTGGGAGGCTGTCTTGACTCCTCCTTCTTCTTCACTCCATATTTACTCTCTATCTCTACTATGACTACCCTAGTCCCTTCCACCCATACCATGGCCTTGTCCCTTGAGACTGCCAGAGCCTCCTTTAAAATTGCTCTGCTTGCCTCCAGCCCTATCCCATCTGGTCCATTCACACTGCAGTCAGTGAGAGTGATCTTTCCAACAGACAACTAGGATCACATTTCTTTTCCTACTTAAAACCCTCCAGTGGCTTCCTACTCTCCTCAGGATAAAATCCAGTCCCTTGCCATGATCTTAAAGGCCCTTTACCATAAACCTTGCCTGTCCCCACTCAACCCCCCAGCGTGTCCCCCTCAGCCACACTGAAATCTCCCTCCTGCTGAGCCTAGATCCCTCTGCTCAGAAAGGCCCCATCGGTACCTGATCTGCCTCTGCTTCCAAGACTCAGTTCAAAGTGAGATCTCAAAGTCCTTGGAGGAGACTTTCTTGACTACCCCCCTGCCCTCACACTTTGGTGCTTCCCAGGCATGAATTAGTCATACTCATCTAGGATGTAGAAAATGCATAATGTTTGCTGAGTGACTGAGCAAGATGGATGGGGTCCCTCACCAGCGGCCCCTGTGTGCCTGCAGCTTCATTCCATAGAGCTGCCGGTATAGCAGGAGGCCATGTAGGAGGACCAGAGGCAGCATCCTGGTTGGGGATTGTACATTCCGTCCTTGCTGGGCTAGCTCCATGCTGTTGATCAAGACATGGCCCAGCTCCAGGGACTGGTCCCAGAAAACAGGCATGGAGTGCTGAGTCAGTACAGCTGGGGCAGAAGGAGAGTGCTGGGTCAGCACAGCACAGGTACCATCCTCCTCCAATCTGAGAGACTATAGTGGGGAGCTCCTCACCTGGTAAGGAAGCAATAGCCTCTGCAGACAAAATAAGCCAAAGACGAAAATCTCTGTGGACAGTGGCCATGTTCCTGCTTGCAGGTTGGGCCAGAAGCAGTTCTGACTCCAGGTCCGAGACCACTAGGGGTCAAACATGGGGCTGAGATCAATCACTGGGTAAAGGGTCAGATGCAAATTTAGGGATCAGACTTGAGGCTCAAGGGTCAGGAGTCAGACACAAGGGACAGACTTGGAGTGAGGGGATCAGCCATGAGGCCTGAGAGTTCAAGGTCAGGCCAGGTACTGGACAGGGTCCAAGAAGCCATATTTAGGTAGCAAACGCACCCCTGGCTCCATCCAACAGCCTCCACAAAGGCTGTAGCAGCTCCTTCGGCCAGTGAGGCATCAGATGACAGTTCTCCAGCACCAGCCAGTGCCCTTTGTGCATAGCCTGGCATAGAGTGCTAACCACTACCGAGACTGGATCCCAGGCTTCAGAGCCCAGGGCGATCACCTCCAGATGCTTCTGTCCCTGAAGACCAACAGAGAGGTGGCAGAGTAACTCAAAGTGATCCTAGGTGACCCAAGGGACCCAAGGTAATGCCACAAATGACCCCCAAAAGTCCCTGAGTAAGCCAGAAAGATCCATGGGCATGCTGGGAGGGACCACCACACCCCATCTCAGTCCACAGAGGTCTGGTGTCTGTGTGGCCAACAAGCAAGGCTCAAACCTGCTCATGCCTGGCAGCCAGTTTCTGGATGACAGTCAGGGGATGCATGGTGGCTGTGGGGTGACCAGGTGGTGGCAACAAGATCAGCACGGGCTGAGTAGCCTGGCTGTGTTCGAAGGGTATGGTGGAGGCATCCAGGTTTTCATCCAGGGGCCGGCCCAGGAGGCTGGTGGTAAAGTCAGCCAGGGCCCTTGCCAGGCACTCAGGTCGCAGCACACGCCACAGAATCAGCTTCTGGAGAAGACTAAGTGGATCAGGTCCAGGCCCAGGCGCAGGACCCAGCACTGTGGATGACAGGGACAGATAAGCCTGCCAAACATTGGAGTGGTGTGCCAGGGATGCACACAGCCCAGCGAATGGTGGCAGCAGCTCTAACATCCTACATTCTTGCCAGGCTCTCAGCCCCAGCCAGGCTGGTCGAGCCACACTTGGCTTGCTGTAGCCTGTGCTAGGAGAGGCTGCCAGGCCAGGCCAAAGCGCCAGCCTCTCCAGCTCTGGTGCTTTCCTTGCCACTTGCAGCAGAGCCAGAGCACCCAAGGCACCCACCAACGGTAACTGGGTCAGGCCCAGCGCAGCCACAGTGCTGCCCAGTAGCTGGCGGGTCAGCTGTGTTCTCAGCTGCAGCAGATGGCTGGGCAGGTCCTCCCCTTGATGAATCTCATACTGCTCCATGCTGTTCAGGGCCCGCTTGGTGGCTGCTAGCCAGTTGTCTGGGTGCATACGGAAAAGTGGAAGCAGGTTCTGCAATGGGCTAAGGGCCTTTATAATGGCCATTCCATGCCAGACCACACGCCGATAGGGTGCCCACAGTACCACCTCCTGCCGTCTCATTTCTTCTAGCTCCTCACAGTGGGCACGCAGCTGACATAGCTTTGCCTGGGCCCTCACCATCTCCCGGAGGAATTTGGCTGGTTTCTGATGTTTTGGGTTCTGGAGCAGCAGCATCAGCAGCAGCCCCTCCTGCAGACAGTCACCTGTTCCATGGGTCTGATTCTTTCTCACGTGGTTCCCCCACCATCCACACTCATCTCCACCCCCATATCTGCCCACCCCCCCCCCCGAGCTCATCCCCACCCATAACAGGACCCCCAGGCACCTCAGCAGCCTCCACAGCTTCAAAGGAATCCAGGGCTCTGATCTTTATGTCCTGCCAGCGGCTCTCAAGCTCGGGACACTCAATGCACAAGATTTCATGCAGCATCTGTTCCTCTAGGATTTCCATGTTCAGGCTCAGATCCAGTACATTCAGCCCCTTCAGCAGCTCATAACCTAGCACTTGGGGTCACATAGGGACATAGGGGATGCTTAACCCCTTGACAGAACCAGGGTTGGGGTACACAGAGAGTATGGCACCCTGCTGCAGTACTGAGCCTGCTTGGGGTCAGACTGAGTGAAGCTGGAGACCTGGTGTGTCCACAGAGCTGTGGTGGCAACTTACCCACTGGCACTCACCTTTTTCCAAGGCATTGAGGGGGAGAGTAGTGCTCAGATAGAGACAGAAGCTGGGTTGCACCTGGGGTGGGCTCAGCTTCTCCCGCCGCAGTAGCCATTGTAGTTCTTGGCACCCTAGGCCCAGCTCCATGTTGGTCAGTAGCACGGGCAGGCCTATGAGGGGGAGGCAAGGACACCCTACTCACCATGCCAGCATGCAGCCCCCTCTCCTGTACAAAATCTGGCTCTCACTGGCTCCCCCATGGATAATAGGAGGATTCCCTCAGGGCTCTTCAACAGAGTTAGTGCTTGGGTTAAGGATGGGAGCAGAGTTCGGGCTGGGGGTGAGAGGCTTGTGGGGCCACAGAAGGGGGACATGGTGGGTGGGGACCAGTTCTCACCACTGGCAGCTGCCTCCTGGAGCTGAGGACCCAGCTCTGGGTCAGTGCCTGAGAGCACACAAAGGGAGGGAAGGGGCAGAGCCCCAGTCTCTGAGGCCGGCCTTGACCTCTGTCTCTCTGTCTTCTCCTCCTCCTCCTTCTCCTCCTCCTCCTCCTCCTCTTCTTCCTCCTCCTCCTCTTCGTGCTCTTGCTTGTTTCCCTCCTCCTCATTTTCTCTGTCCGCTGTCTTCTGCTCTTTTGTCTTGCCCTTAGTCTTATCACTCTCTTCACTATTGCAATCTTCCTCTTCCATGGCCTCTTCTTTTTCTTGATTTCTCACAAAGCCCATCCCTATGACAGAAAGATGGAGAGGAGCTCCTCTCAGAGGACAAACTGGGCTCCTAGGGAACACCATTCACCCAAGGGCTCTATCTCTTGAGGGAAGGTCCACAGGAAGACACCTCAGGAAAGTCACTTAAGCTCTTTCTGACTCAGTTTCCTTAGCTGCAACATGGGGTTGATATTAGTAGGTACCTCACGGAGTTACTGTGAAGATGACATGAAACGATACAGAGAGAGTACTCAGCTGGACATAGTAAGCACTCAACAAATGTTAGCTGTCATTATTATTTCCCTAAAACTCCAGGGAAGTCTGCTCCATTTCTGCCTTTCAGCGGTCGGTTAGAAGAATCCGTGTATCTCTCCTTTTGCCTAAGCTACTTTTATCATAACGAAAAGAATTGTTGCTAATATAGAAATCAGTGCCTGGAAGTAGCAACTGCTAAGTGAAAGACCATAAACTATGGAATTAGCCAAGTCCTGGGCCACGGTATGGTGGACAGAGATGGCTGGCTCCCCAGCCACCTTCTCCTTTGCCTCCTCTACAGCAGGAGCTGGAAGAGAGAAATAATATCTTTTTAAGTATTAAGAAATTTAAGAATTTTTTAAAAGTATTAAGCATTAAGAAGTGGGCAAGTGGAGGTTGCTGGGTCCACAGTTTGGTGGATTCATTTCCTATTGCTTAACAAATCACCACAAATTACCACTTAGGAATAAGTGCTGAAAACAACACCCATTTGTTATGTTTGAGTTCAGGTTAGAAGCCCAGCACAACATGACTGGGCGCTCTGCTTGGGGTTACACAGGGCTAATCAAGGCATCAACGGGGGCTGCAGTTCTAATCTGGGACTTGGGTCCTCTTTTAGGCTTACTGGTTTTTGACAGAATTCATTTCTATCTCACACATTCCCTGTAGCCCACTGCATCTTCCACCCAGAAATAATAGTTCCTTGAATCCTTCTGTGTTTCAAGTTTTCCTGACTGCCTCTTCTTTCCTCCTTGCTTCTTTGAAGGGCATATGTGATTACATTGGGCCCACCCAGATAATTCAGGATATCCCTGTCCTTTGTGTGTGAGTGTGTGTGTGTGTGTGTGTGTGTGTGTGTGTGTGTGTGTGTGTGTGTGTTTAGCTTACTTATTTATTTTGAGAGAGAGAGGCAGAGAGACAGAATCCCAAGCAGGCTCTGTGCTATCAGTGCAGAGCCCGACTCTAGGCTCAAACTCACGAACCCTGAGATCATGACCTGAGCCAAGATCAAGAGTTGGATGCTTAACTGACTGAGCCACCAGGCAACCCCAGGATATCTCTTTATTACGGTCAATTGATTAGTAATCTTAGTTACATCTGCAGAGTCTTTTGTGCCATGTAACATAATCATAGGAGTAAAAATAGAGGACAAAGATGACGGGGGCCAAAACTCTGCCTACCACATGTAGCTGTTCAGATTTCTGGAAGATCTTTTGTTTTCCTGATGAAAGGGACAGAAACGGCTAGCAGCAACTCTGACATGATGCTTGGAAGGATAGCACCCAAATATGGTGGCTGGAAAAACCAGGAACTTATTTCCTCATAGTTCTGGAGGCCAGAAGTCCACAGTCAAGGTGTTGAGAAAGCTGTACTCTCTCTGAAGCTTTTAGTATATGTGCTGCCGAAGCGAGCACTCTCTCTGAAGCTTTTAGAAAAGACTCCTTCCTTGCCTCCTCCAGCTTCTGGTGGTTCCAGGAGTTCCTTGGCTTGTGACTACATAACTCCACTGTCTGTCTCCCTCTTCATGAGGTCTTTACTTTCTGTCCCTATGCCTTCTCTTTTTTCTAAGGACACTTCTCACTGATTTAGGGCCAACCCAGATAATGTAGGGTAATCTCATTTCAAGGTTCTTAATTATATCTGCAAGACTCTTTAACATAGAGGTTCTGTGGGTTAGGACTCAACCCACTACATTCAACCCACTATAATGTGATAAGCCAACATGCTAGGGATTATTGAGCAGAAAGACAGAAGGATCTGGGTACTTGAAGGCAACACTGAAGGCTGGTGCCTGCTTATCTCAGTACTTCTTATAATGTGAGATAAATAAATCCTTATGTCTTAAGCCATGGTAAGTTGGGCTTTTGTTACTGATAGTGATAGCATTTCTAACTGATACAGCGAGTTAGTGGGGAGGCAATGAGGATTTTTCTTTTCCCTACTAATCTGTGTGGTGGGTAAGAAGTTGGTTTATCTCATGGGATTTGGACCATATGCTCACTGAACTTCAGTGGATTTAGAAGAAGGCATGCTGGCTACTTCTCTACTTAGATGAGAGGAACAACCCTCAGGAAAAAAAAACTGTAAGAAAATTCCTTTCTGCTCATATCAAGCAATTTCAGACCACAAATGTTCAGATACTCATGCACCTTGCTGATTTGTAAAGATGGTTATCTACCTCATGTTGCATGGAATAGGAAATTACTGGCTATTGGAAGAGGCTGGAAAATCAGGGAAGGTAATTTTCCAGATCCATCTCAAGCACTTCTCTTTATGCATTCTCTGCTTGACAAATTTAATAGTCTCCCTTCCCCTTTTGATTTGGATACAGCCCCCAAGTATTCGGGGCTATGTTCCATGGCCAATTACCCTGAGCTCACTACTCAAACTATTTTCTTACTACAGCTCTGAGCTGAAGGCCAAGGTTTAGCTGGATAGCAATTAAGGCTTAGTGGAATTGCTCAAGCCCCCAGAACCAATGTTAAGAGAGAAGACAGAAAATAGGGTTTAAATTCAAGAATGAGAGTGTACCAAGATTTCTGGCATTGGTTAATAGCTAACAGAATCCTTATAGATGAAATCTGAAGGAAAGAAGATGAGAGATTTAGTGGAATTAGCCAGAAAATCCTCCATCTGGTAACAAGTGATCAGTGTTTGCTTAATTTGAAGACAAATCCTAAGCCCCCATCCCGTTCCGATAGGAGTGGCTATGTATGGCTGAATAGCTACAAACAGGATTCTTGACCAATGTTCCTTTCACAGATAGCCCTGGGTACAATGGACAAGGAACATCATACTGTTCATTAGAACACAGGACAGCTGAAGTGGCTGTCCCAAGAACTCACTCTATAGCCAGTGAAGTGATGCTAATCATTTGCCTTCCTATCTCTGTCTGGCATTACACAGTACATGCTAAAGACTAATTAGATAAGTGTGTGTTTCTTACCCTTATCCAGTTTCTAAACAGGAAGTTTACTGTAGTTATCTTGATTTGATTTTGCTTCACTCTGCATATTGGATGTACTGCTATGGTGAGATTGAGAGTGTACTCTGCCATAGGTTATAGAATCACAAAGAGCCACATCTAACTCTGATCAAGAACAATGAACACTGTTCACAGCTCCTGGACTCAGAATTGGATGCTGCAGCTAGATGTTTCTTCATTGTGTCCCTTACTAGAAAGGGTGTAAATTTACTTATAGTTGCACATGTGATAGTTATATACTGTGTATTTTCATAATGGTGTATGGGCACAATGGAAGGTTATGCTGCACAGCCAAGGGATGGAATGTAATAATGGTAGCAGTAATACATTAGTAGTAATACTAAAATTTTTGAGAAATTATTTTTAGGCACTATGTGAACCCCTTTTACATAAATTATCTCACTTAATACGATGTTTTGTAAGATGGGTATAATTAAGATGCTAATTTTATTGTCAAATAAATTTTGGCTTAGAGAGATTAAGTACCATGTCTTAGTTTACATAGCTAGCAAAGAACAGGTATTTGACCCAGACAGTCGGATTATAGAGCCCACATTACAGACTGCTTTATTATGTACCTTCCATTGTAGATATCTATTACTGTCCCCGGTGCAACTCCCAACCCCTTCTGGGAAATAAACATCATTTTCTCCTTCCCCTACCCAATACCCTTGCTTCCTTCCCCTAGGAAACACCTCCTTCTGACACTCGACCCAGATAGGTCTCTGCTCCAGGCAGAGATAATAGAAATATTTCCCCAGAATTCCTGAACATGGGATAAATTCCGACAGTAAGGAAGGCTCCGAGTTGTAGGCCAAGTTTCTAAGAGTGCTGAGCAGACCAAGGAAGTGGAAGATCATGGACTGGTCAGACATGTAAAGTCAGAATCATTACAGTATAGGCCCCAAGATGCAAATGTGACCTAATTTATTAATATCATGTAGGCTGCTGAAATATAGGATACGCTGGCTACAAAAATTTAGTGTCTTTATTATGAAAGGGAGGACCACCTGTGGCTGAGTGCTGGCGGTTCAGATACCTGAGAAGGAGAAGCATTATGTTCATTATCCCTGGCTTTATATCTGCACTTTACCTGGACCTGGGGCCAGGCATCTAGTCTCTTGCAGAGGCAGTGGGTTCAGCCAGATGGGGGCCTGGTTGCTAGGGTCAAGCAGCAGAGGCCAACGGAAGCTGGAGTAGTGGGTGTGACTTCGCAGGAGCAGGCCTGCCAGGCGGGCTGACTTTGCCTGGGGCTTCAGGTCTCGGTCCCACTGGAACTGTTCAGATTTGGAGCTAAGCAGGGTCAGAAGGTTGAAGGGAGAGCGTGTGGAGAGCAGGGGGTTCTTTGGTGGCATGATGGCAGATTTCTGCTTCTGCTTCAGGGCCTGTTTCACATCATCTGGGCCCAGGGGCTCCTGGAAGCCCCTGCACAGAGCCAGCCACTTGTCCAGTAGCTCCTGGCGCCGCAGTGCTGGGAAAGGACCCAGGTAGATGATGGCAGCTGAACACAGAAGGGCATCCCCGAACATAGTCGTGCAGTGCCCCTTCAACTTCTGGTGTGGAAGGGAAGAACAGAGGGCATGTAGGCCAGCGAGGAGGGTGCAGGCAGAGAGGGTCTGGTAGAGAGGGCGTGAAGCAGGGTATGCAGGAAAGCATGGCAAGGAGGGCAGTGGGACAAAGGGAGGCAGTGAGGGTGCAGGGAGGAGCAGAGTTGTTGGGGTCAGTGGGACAGAAATGAGCTTTGGGGGAAGACCGGGGCAGGAGCTGGTTACCTGGAGCTCTGTAGTCCAGGACTGCATAGGTGTGAGCAGTGCAGACTTTATGGGCCACTTGTGATATTGGCCACATTGAGCGCGAATGAGATTCTCCATCACACGGTTGTGCGAAACCCAGGAGTCTTCCAGCTTGTTGGCCAGATCCAGTTTGTGCTCCAGGGTCTCCTGGGCCTGGAACTGGCGGTGGCCCAGGAGGGCCTGCTCCCGAGCCAGCGTGGCCTCTATCTGCCGCAGCAGCAGGCCCGTGGGCAGTCCCCGACGCTGTGCCAGCCCATAGCGCAGGACGGCCCAGAGCCAGGCCGCCAGGCTCGCTGCAGGTATGCTTACTGCCCGCAGAGCTGCATCACTCATACCTGGAGCCTTCAGAGCTTGGGCTAACTTTATCATCTCGGAGTCTGTCATCTTCTCCTTGGGGAAGAACACCAGCTCCTGGGAAAATGTGTTAAGAGGGGTAGGGGCAGACACAGGTGTTCTGGACCTGGCCCTAACAGCCTCGCTCTGCCAAGTCTCCCCTTTGTGCCTCTGCTCTCCTCCTCCATCGTGCTCCACATTCCCTACCTGATAAAAATCCTCGGTGCATAAGAGCTGCTTGGCGCTGGCCCAGCCTGTTTCACAGTGGAACAGATCGCACAGGGCGTCGGTCACCCGGACCACAGATTCCGGTGGTACTCGATAGCTCCGTAGCTCCTCAAAGTCGGCTACCTGCAGCTGGCTCAGAGGCCCCAGGAATGCCTTGCCCATCTAAATGAGATATGCACTCTTGAAGTGAATTTCCAAAGTGTCCTCTTCCTTCAATGTGTTGCCAGGAGTGATCACCTCTTCTTAGGAGTTCCCATGAGGGACCATTCCTCAAGCCATCCTACTTTGCCCCTCCCCCACGAGACTGCATGACAAGTCACCCCATTCTTTCCTCTGGGCATCCTGTGAAGTGTTGTCCCCTCCCAAGAGAAGAGCAGCACAGGGCAGGCAGCAGCAAGACCCCACCTGCTCCAGGAAAGCCTCATACTGAGCCCGCAGGGCATCCCGCTGCTTGGTCAGGTTCTTGATGAGGTCCTCCTGCTGCTGACACTCCGCCAGCTGCCGCCTATACAGCAGCTTGTCTTGCTGGAGCTGCTGCTGAAGTATGTGGAGGTTCTGCAAACAGAGGTCCAGGCACTGCAGCTCCAGATCCTGGGCCAGGTGGGCTTACCCCAAGGGGAGCCCTGTGGGCTTGGGACTGCAGCATACTCCTCACTTGATAGTCAGGAGGAGCTAGTTGAACTCCATGTAGGCCACAAAGACTGGGCCCTGGAACTATCACTTACTGGTCTATGACTTACACACTTGGTGATGCAGCTCCCAGTGGGTGACTGCTTCTCCTGAACTGCCACACAGGCCCAGGCAGTCTGACTCTGAAGCCCACATGCTTAACCATTATGCCATACTCTATCTTACTTGACCCATTAGTGGCATTTGTCATACAAGGCAGTTCCCTCCCTCTTGAAACATTGTCCTCCCTTGACTTTCATGACCCCGTGTACTCCTTTGGCTTTCTCCAACTTCTGTGGCTGCTCTTACTCAGTCTTCTCCTCTACCATCCCTTCAGTATTCCACAGCAATGTTTCAGGGCCCCCTTACCTTCTCATCCTACACTTCCATGTGCCCTCCCTAATCTCATGCCTTTCATTACCACTTAAATTTTAACAACTCTCAAATTGCTATCTCTAGCCAGATTTTTTTTCCTGAGCCTCACATCCATGTGTCCATCTGCTTCATGGCAATCTCCTCTTCAATGCCTCACAGGCCCCTCAGAGCCCACATGCCCACAAATGAACAACATATTCGCTGTGCCCTGCCAGATCTCTTGCAATCTTACTCATCTCCTCACCCGTTCTTTTTCACAGAGAACTGTGGCAAAACACAGTTTCCCAAGGAAGAAAATCTCATTGTTACCCTATCTCCATCTCTTCTATTCCCCCAAACCCAACCCATCTTCAAGGCCTTTCTGTTCTACCTCCCACATGTCCATCATGTCTGCTCCCTCACTGCATCTCAGTTTCCACTCTTACCCCCTTCTTCTCCTCTGCTCTCCATGCCGTAGCCAAATACCATCATCATCATGTTTCAGAACATTTGCCAACTCTCCCAGTTGGTTTACGAGGACTCTGTGCCCAGGAGACCTCAACTCCGCTTTCTAACCTTGTGTCTGTCCTTGCCCCAGCACCCCACTCTCCCAGCCATTCCTGACTTTCAGCTCCTCCAACGTGACACACATTCTCCTGCTTCTGGGCCTTTGCCCATGCTTTTGCTTCAGCCTGTGACAGTCTTCCCACCCACCCCCACTCCCTTTTACGCCAAATTCTAGCTAACCTCCAGGCATCAACTTTGGTGCACTTCATTCATTTCTTTACATATTTAAGGAATGATTTTTAGTGCTTGCCGTGTTCTACACATGGCTCTGTGCTACTCACTGTGGCACTTTGCTTTCTCTAGAAAGTCTTGATACTTCAGAGCTCCCTGGACTTTGTGATAACACACTGTTATCACAGTAACAGTAATTGCCTAGCTGAGTCTATATGTTCCAGTAAACTAGGCACCATGAAGGCAATGACAGTGCCTTATCTTTCTTAATTAGGAGGAGCTATCATTTATTGAACTCTTACTATGTGCCAGCACTTAAAAAAATTTTTTTTAACATTTATTCATTTTTGAGAGATAGAGAAAGACAGAGCGTGATGGGGGAGGGGAAGAGAGAGAGGGAGACACAGAATCCAAAGCAGGCTCCAGGCTCAGAGCTGTCAGCACAGAGCCCGACGCGGGGCCTGAATCCATGAACCGCGAGATCACAACCTGAGCTGAAGTCAGCCGCTTAACTGACTGAGCCACCCAGGCGCCCCTGTGCCAGCACTTTTAAATGCTTTCCAAGTAAGATGTCATTTAATCCTCATCCTAACCTCTCTGGGTCTTACTTTTCTCGTCTATAAAATGGGAAAAAGGATAGCCACCTCAGAAAGTTTTGGCAAGGATTCTAGTGACCTATCTATCTAGATGTAGACATCGATGTAGACACAGACATAAATATCAATGAGTGGCTGGATAGAAAAAAAGTGGAGTTCCCTTAATTGTTGTAGAGTACAATAATGAATAAATGAACCAGTGGAATATGAGAGAAAAGGGAGATGGAGGGCTCCAGAATGACTCCTGGGATTTGGCTTAAGTGACTAAATGGATGGTGATGCCATTTCCTGGTGTGGGGAACACTGAAAGAAGTACACACTATTACAGCTGTTGAGTGAATGGGCAAAGGATCTGACATTGAATGCCTCTGACACTATGAACCTCTCTCTCCCTCTCTCTCTCTAAGGTTTTATTTTTAAGTAATCTCTACACCCAGTGCGGGGCTCGAACTCAAAACCCCTGAGATCAAGAGTCACATGCTTTTCTAACTGAATCAGCCAGGCGCATCCACTATGAACATCTCTTATTCAGATTTTTGGGTTTCTTATGTTGTGCTCTGATATAACTGACTCAAAGAATAGTAGCACCTTTAAATCAGATCAACAATTCCTGGTATTAATCACTTTGGGAAATGGCAGGACCCAACACAAGACACTGGAATTTGGAAAACACTTGAATGGGCATTCCTGTCCCTCTGTGAACTTTTTTGTTTTGTTTTGTTTTGTTTTCACCTTAATGAGCCCTGAAGTTTTATCTAAGCTAGTGACCCTTGGTGGTGGATGGTAGGAGGGTATCAGTACCGTGAGAACTCCAACATCATTTACAGAGAACACGTTGACAACCATGCATGTAGACACAATGGAAGCCATGCCCCTAGAGTTGCACAGCACTGGGTGATATCCCTGAGGCACCCATCAAAAGAGACAGACTGGCCACTGGGAGCTGTATGGCCCGAAATCCCAGTTGAGGGGAAGTATTTGTCCTTTTGTCCAACCCATTTGAACTAGTGAGTTGACCACTAGTTCACTTCTCTGCAGTTATCCCTGAACCTTCACCAAAGCCTTGTGTAGCAGGAATAAAAAGAAAAGCTATTTTGGAATTCTCTCTTATTAAGAACAAAATGAGATTTAAGTTTGGACGAGAAAAATATCTCTTGTTACATGAGAATTGTATTGGGAGAGTTCTAAAGGAAAAGTGGAGTGGTTGAATAGCATTGTGAATGGGCACGGGGAGAGGGAGGAGAAGAGAAGAGCTGGTTACTGGGAAATGCCCTGTGGAGGGTGACTAAAGAAATTCAGGACATTGAGGTCTAGTGTACCATTCCAGTCTCTGGTCTGGTCTAAAATCTAAATTGACCCACTGCCATCACCCATCCACATTTACTCGGTGGACACAAGAGCCTTGTATAGTCAGTGCTTTTGTGGAGGGAAGAGGTACAGAGACAAAGCTATATGGGAGAACAGGATGGCTATAAGAGGTGTGCTAACAAGTCATGATAGAGAATCCAGGAGAAGAAGAGATAAGAGTAGAGGTGATCATGAGAGTATAATCTCTGCCCTGTTTCCGTTGGGAATCCATGGAGATTTTGGGGAGTACACTGAACTTCCCATAGTCAAGGTACATACTGAGGAAACCAGAAGAAGACACTGGGGTTTCATGTGTTTAGAAGAATCGGCCTGATGTCAGCTGTGCTATGGGCAACCTTGAGCCTAAGCTCTAAAGGAGGTGATAGCAGAGACTAAAGAGATCCCCTGAGGAAAGGAGTACTCTTAAGAGATAAGAACTGAGGTTCAGAGGTGCCTGGCTCAGTAGGTATGAAGTGTCTGGCTCTTGATTTTAGCTCAGGTCATGATCTCACAGCTCATGAGTTCGAGCCCCGCGATTGGGCTCTGCACTGTTGGGATTCTGTCTCCTTTGCCCCCTTCCCCTCCCCTGCTTTCTCTCTATCTCTCTCTCAAAATAAATAAAAATAAACTTAAAAAAAAAAAACCCTTAGGTTCGGTTTGGTTGGTCCCTCCAAAATCCCCCTTTGGTCTCCTGCTTTGACCCTACTGTGCATACCTCACAATCTTCTCCCCCTTTACCTTGCGGGAACTCTTCAGCAACTGTTCCAAGTTAAAGACAAAGTTGGTGTGGGCATTGTGCTTCTCCATAAGCATTCTCAGATTTTCCAGGGCATTCTGGATCCTGGAGAAACAATATACCAATTAGTGGACCCAAGGAAGCAGGAGGTACAGTGCAGGAAATGGGGCCACTTACCGTTGGGCCTTCTTCTTAATCTGCAGAGTCATCTGTTGCTGCAGCAGCACGAAGGTGTCCAGAAAGTCTAGGAATGTCTTGGGGGTGACTAGTGGCAACTCAGGGCATAGGTGTCCATGGTAGCTGGCAGCCGAAAGGTGGATGAGAGCCATGGCTTTGGCCACACTGGGAATTGACGCCTGGAGGTCTGGGCACTTCAAGGAGTCTGAAATGGGCATGACTTTAGCCTGGGCTTGTGAACTTGTGGGGGAATGGGAAAGAAAAGGGACCCTCTTCTGACTTAGGAAAAGGGGCAGAAAAGGTGAAGGGGGTCACTAGGTTCTAGGGAGAGAGAGAGACTGACCTGAATCCTCATTAAAACTTGGTTGGGATGTGTAGTGAGAACAGTAAAAAGGGCTCACCATCATCAATGGATGGATTCTGAGCACCCCCCAGGTAGTGCCGGACCACACTGATCAGGGAGTCTTGGTCCCAGGGTTCATAGCGGTCAATGCTAGCAATGGCCAGTTGAAGAAGCCTCAGGTAAAGGGTCGAGGGCAGCTGTTTGTGGGCCTGGTCATCTCCAATCAGGATGAACATGTGCAGGTGGTTGCACACTTGCTGGTAGAACCTGTGGGCCAGGAGCTCAGATACTGTCCTCCCCTTTATCCCTGTTTGCCCATCGAGGTCCCAACCCCAAACCTGACCCCTTATCCCTGATCTGAGCTCTCACAGCAGCTCTTAGATTTCTTTTTGGCCTTTTGGCCAGGACAGAGCAAGAGCAAAGCAGTTCCTAGTATGGGGTTCTTGGCCTCACCTGTGCAACAGCACTTCCTTCTTGATGTTCTGCTTGACACTAAGGTTCTCCTTGGGGAGATGTTCTTCAATACTTTCCAGATCTGCCTCTGTATACTGGTCAGGGAAACTGCCCGAGGTTGCCAGGGCCAGCAGACGATGAAGGGTAGTAAGATCCACACCCTTGGGCACCAGCAGGGCCACTGGCTGGCCTAACATGCCAGCATGCCAGCTAGCATCCCGTAGACACTGGAGAATGGCCTCCTCTGAGCCAGATGGCAGATGGAAGAGGCGGGCCTGATAAATGCTAGCTGCCAGAGTGATGGCAGTACGGCGCCCAGTACCCAAAGCCCCTGAGAGCAGTATGCCGTGCTGCCGAGGCCTGGCCAGCACCCGGACCAGACGGGCCACGTGCATGGCCATGGCGTGGCAAGAGGCAAGGGAGGCGTTCAACTTCAGCTGAGAGGCTGTGGTGGACAGCTGCTCCTCCAGGCTCTCCCACTGCCGTTCCAGGTACAGGCTGGGGCTCTCAGAGTTGGACCCTAGTGTCAGCTCCTGACTGAAGACCAGGTCAGAGGGCTTTTCCCAGGGGCAGAGTAGTAGCACTGGTAGCAACAGAGGAGAAACCAGGTCCATCTGGGCGGTTTTCTGCCACCAACTCTTGTTTCTGTTTAACTGAAGTTTGCAGCTGCAGGTTTTTGTGCCTTCATCCTGGCTTGTATCCTGACTTATAATTTCTGTGCTTTCCTTCTTTACTGGTGCTGTGGAAGGTGCTAGACCTGAATCATTGGAGGGTGAGCCTGTGGTGACCTGAAGGCCATAAGGGTCGTCCTCCTCCTCTGTCTCACTGCCACTGTTGCTTAAGTCCTCCCACTGGGCCAACTCCCCTTCAGATTCCACTTCGGGCACCCTCTCCTCCTCATTTTCTTCCTCCTCCTCATAGCCCTTGCCCCCATGCTGGGGTGCTGGCTCACAGCAGAAGACACTCTGAGCTACTTCTAGGAGCAGGTTGGCACAGTAGGAGCGTTCTCTAGGGCTATCCAGCCGATCACAAAATGTCCTCTGTGCCTCATGCAACCAAAGACGCACCATGTTACATGTGGCCATCATGACTGTCAGGCGGGTGCCACGTAAGCCTGACACCCGGTGCAAGTGCTCCTGATGGTTGGGAATATCCAGAAAACCCCGGGAGCCCATCCTGGTTGGCAGCAGCTGCAAGCTGCCCAGTAGTTGGCTCACAGAGTGCAGGGAAAAGCGGTAATGTGGGTGGAGCGGGGAAGGCATAAAGCAGTTTCCCACAGCCTCCCAGGCCTCCACTGAGGCCTGGACCAGGGCTTTCGCTAGAACCCCCTCCCGTTCCACAGAGGGGAAGCGCTCAAGCCAGGCCTGGATGCTAGGTGTATGCCTGCTCAGAAGGATGGCCTGGGTCATGCTACCCAGGGCCAGCACTGTGAAGAGTCTAAAGAGACGTGGGCACAGTGGGAGCTCACAGAAGCCTGGTACTGTGGCAGTGGCAAGGAAGTTGACTAGAGGCTGCAGCATCTGCAATTCCAAGGTGCTGTGGGCATACACCGTGCCATCTATGGCCTGGCGCAAAGTCTCCAACACTGGCTGGCAGGTCTTCTCTGGGTCTGTGGGACATGAAGACTGACAGTGAGGACATGCAGGTGCACACATGATGGTGTCACCTGTTCTTCCTATTCCTGCTTCCCTGGGTTTACTTCGGGCACACACAGGGTTCTAAAGGAATTTTGTACACCGGATGTGCTGGGACTTTGTCACGTCTGAGTATATTGTTCTGTCTCCCCCACACCCTCCCTAAAAGCGAGTGATTTCTTCTTCCTTCTCCCTGAAAATCCTATTTCTGTGACCAATTATTTGTTAACAACAGGAAGTTTGGAAGCTGGGACGGATGGAAGCCTGATCTGACACAATAGGGGGAAAGTGCAGTCATCACAGTCAAGAGAGAGGAGTTCTCACACACACACTTCTGTGAAGTCAGTGTTAAACTATGACTTATGTAAAATAAAATGTACACATTTTAAATGTGTAGCTCACGAGTTCTAACAAATGTGCACACCTATGTAACCGCTACTCCAATGATATTTGGAACATTTTCATCACCTCAGAAAGTTCCCTCATGACCCTTTGCAGTCAGTACCCTGCCACATTGTCCCAGGAACTTCTATATGATCTGATTTGTATCACTATTGCTTAGCTTTGCTTGTTCTAGAACTTCATGTAAGGGGAATCGTATTGTATGTAGTTTAGCATGTCTGGCTTCTTTCACTCAGCATGATTCTGATATTCATCCATGTTTCACGTGTGTCAGTTTATTCTGTTTTATTGGAGTAGTAGTCCATTATAAAAATACCACAACTTGTAGACCCACTGACACGCTGATGGACATTTAGGTTGTTTCTAGGTTTTGACTGTGCAGAATAATGCTGCCACAGGTGCTGTTGACCACTCACTAATCTTTCTTTTGTGAAGTATCTTTTTTTTTCTTTTTTTTTTTTTTAATTTTTTTTTTCAACTTTTTTATTTTATTTTTGGGACAGAGAGAGACAGAGCATGAACGGGGGAGGGTCAGAGAGAGAGGGAGACACAGAATCGGAAACAGGCTCCAGGCTCCGAGCCATCAGCCCAGAGCCTGACGCGGGGCTCGAACTCACAGACCGCGAGATCGTGGCCTGGCTGAAGTCGGACGCTTAACCGACTGCGCCACCCAGGCGCCCCGTGAAGTATCTTTTATCCATTTTTAAAAATGGAGTTTGTTTTCTTATTGAGTTGTAAGAGCTTTTTTATGTATTCTGGGTATAAGTCCTTTGTCAGATATGTGTATTGTATTTTTGTCTATGGCTTACTTTTTCATTTTCTTAACAGTGTCTTTTGAAGGGCATAGGTTTTTAATTTTCACAAAATCCAATATTTGTGTCCTAAGAAATCATTGCTTCTAACCAAGGTCATACAGATTTTTCTCTAACATTTTTTTGTAAAGTTTTATAATTTTAGCTTTTACATTTAGGTCTTTAACTGATTTATAATTAATTTTTGTGTATGTCATGGGGTAGGATTCAGGGTTTCTTTTTTTTCACCAAACAGATATGTAGTTGTTCCAACTTCCCCATTGAATTATTTTGGCACATTCGTTGAAAACCAATTGACTATATATGATTATATAAGATTCTCTGTTTTCTCCCATTAGTCTGTCTGTACCCATGTCCTTATATGAATACCCCACTCTCTTGATTACTATAGCCCTGTAGTAAGCGTTGAAATAAATAGTGTAAGCCTTTCCACTTTATTTTCCTTCCTTCCTTCCTTCCTTCCTTCCTTCCTTCCTTCCTTCCTTTCTTACATTTATTTATTTTGAGAAACAGAGACAGAGCACAAGTTGGGGAGGGGCAGAGAGAGAAGGAGACACAGAATCTGAAGCAGGCTCCAGGCTCCAAGCTGTCAGTACACAGCCCGATGTGGGGCTCGAACCCACAAACAGTGAGACCATGACTTGAGCTGAAGTTGGATGCTTAACCGACTGAGCCACCCAGGTGCCCCTATTCTTCTTTTTCAAAGTTGTTTTGTCTCTTCTAGGTCTTTTGTGTTTCCATATAAGTCTCAGAATAAGCCTATCAATCCTGTCATTTTATACAAAAAAAAAAAAAAAAGCCTGCTCAGATTTAGAAGATTTAGATTGCCATTCCACTGAATCTATAGATCAACTGGGGGAGGAGAATGAGCTCCGTAATGATATTAACTCCTCTGACCCATGAACATGGTATATCTCTTCATTTATTTGTCTCCTTTACCTCAGCAATATTTAGTGATTTTCAGTGTTTATATCTAAGTTTATTCCTAAATATTTTAAGCTTTCAGATGATATTTTAAGCTATATTTAAAATTTTTGATTGCCAATTGTTACTAGGATATAGAAATACTTATGATTTCAATAGATTTACTTTGTATCCTATGACCCTGCTAAATTAAATTCACTTATTTATTCTAGCAGTTTTGTAGGGTTGTTTTGTTGTTGGTGGTGATGGTGTAGATTACTTAGGATACTCTGTAGAAAATCATGTTGGGGCACCTGGGTGGTTCAGTCGGTTGTGTCCAACTCTTGATTTCAGCTCAGGTCATGATCTCACAGTTCATGAGTTTGAGCCCCACATCGGGCTCTGTCTTGAGATCGCAGAGCCTGCTTGGGATTCTCTCTCTCCCTCTCTCTCTGCCCCTCCCTGGCTTGCTCTCTCTCTCAAAAAATAAACAAACATTTAAAAAATAAAAAAAAGAAAGAAAATCATGTTATATGACAGTAGAGAGAGTATTAGTTTGTCTTTTCCAATTTTAAAATCTTTTATTTCTTTTTCTTATTGCACTGCTGTGGTGCACTGATGTGCACCAGAGACCCACTGATGGGCCTCTGGTGCAATATTGAATAGAAGCAGTGAAAGTGGATGTTATTGCCTTGTGACTGATCTTATAAAGTGTTCAATATTTCACCATTAAGTACGTAATTAGCTGTAGGTTTTAATAGATGTCCTTCATCAAACTGTGAAAGTTCCCTTCTATTCCTAGTCTGCTAAGAGCTACCATGAATAGTGTTGAATTTTATCAAATGCATTCTCTTTATCTACTAAGATGATCTTACATGTTTTCTCATTTATTCTGTTAATGTCATAAATTATACTGATTTTTGAATGCTGACTCAACTTTACATTCTGGGGATATAGTCCATTTGATCACAATGCTCTGCTTAAACTACATCCCACAGATTTTGATATGTTTTGTTTTATTATTCAGTTCAAAATATTTTCTAATTTCCCTTGTGATTTCTTTGATGCATGAATTATTTAGAAGTGTGTTGTTTAATTGCAAAGAATTTGGGAATTTTCTAGGTGTATTATTGTTATTGAGTTTTATTATTGTAGTCAGAGAAAATATTCTACAAATTTTAATCCTTTGACATTTGTTGAGACTTATTTTATAGCCCAGCATTATCATTTATCTTGGAGAATGCTCCATATACACTTGAAAAGAAAGTGTATTTTGCAGATGGTGGGTATGAGGTTCTGTAAATGTAAATATAGTTGATAGGGCTATTTAGATCTATATCCTTATTTCCTCTCTCCTGTTCTATTAAGTATTGAGAGGAGTATTAAATCTCCTGTAGTGATTTTGGACTTGCTATTTGTCCCTCATTTCTATCCATTCTTTTTCTTTGTATATTTTTGTATTTATTTATTATTTTATTATAATTTTTTTAATTTATTTATTTTTGAGAGAAAAAGACAGAGAACGAGCAGGGTAAGGGTAGAGAGAGAGGGAGATACCTCTATACTATACAATAGTATAATCAGAAGCAGGCTCCAGGCTCTGAGCTGTCAGCACAGAGCCTGACGTGGGGCTTGAACCCACAAACTGTGAGATCATGACCTGAGCCAAAGTTGGACGCTTAACTGCAGAGCCCAATGCGGAGCTTGAACCCACAAGCTGTGAGATCGTGACCTGAGCTGAAGTTGGACACTTAACCGACTGAGCCACCCAGGCGCCCCTCTTTTTCTTTGTATATTTTGAAGCGGTTTCAGGTGCATACACATTTAGGACTTTTATGTCTTTTTTATTAATTAAATATTTTAACACTGAGATATCCAGTTCTCTATCTCTGGTAATACCCTTTGTCTTGAAGGACTTTTTGGAGTGCTTAGGACTTTACATTTAATGTAATTATTCATACAGTTGGTTTAAAGTCCATCATATTGTCATTTGTCTTCTAATCGTCTCTTTTTTTTAATTCCTCTATTGCTCATTTACTGCTTCCTTTTACATACTTAAATATTTTTATATTTAAAATATTATATATTTTAAATTATGCTCTTTGCTATTGTTATTGAGTGATTTTTCTAGGGTAACAATATGCCTCCTTAATGTATCAATACTTAGAAGTAATATTGTGCCACTTCACACCTCATGCCTGACCTTCCCCAATTCCTAGTTCACATTTCACGAATGCAAGAACCTTACAATAGTATAATTTTTACTCACTGCTCCCACCCTATCCTTTTGCTACCGTTCCAGGTTATTTTCTACTTCTGCCAAAAATGTTATTACTTTTATTTTTAAACTATCAACTTTTTACATTTTTTAAAATGTTTATTTATTTTTGAGAGAGACAGAGACAGAGCGCAAGCAGGGGAGGGGTAGAGAGGGAGACACAGAAGCTGAAACAGGCTCCAGGCTCTGAGCTGTCAGCACAGAACAGAGCCGGACACGGGGCTTGAACTCACGGACCGTGAGATCACGACCTGAGCCAAAGTTGGACACCCAACCGACTGAGCCACTCAGGCGCCCCGACTATCAACTATCTTTTAAGGAAACTAAGAGATGAAAAAGAAGGTTACTTATATGCACCCACACATTTACCATTTCTGGTGCTTTTCCTTCTTTTCCATAGATCTGAGTTTCCATACAATTCTATTTCCCTTCTGCCTGAAGAACATCTTTTAGCATCTCTTATAGTGCAGTTCTAGCGACAGTAAATCTTCTCAGCTTTCATGCATCTGAAATACTTTTATTTTATCCTCATTTATGAAGAGTATCTATACTGGACAGAGAATTCTAAGGTAATTCTCTCCCCTTTTAGTACTTTAAAGATGATATTTCACCATCCTCTGGGTTCTGTTGTTTCTGATGGGAAGTTAACCATCATTCTTAATATCATTCATCTGTACATAATGTGTTTTATCTTTTCTCTGACCACTTTCAAGTGTCTCTTTCTTTGATTTTCAGCTGTTTGACTATGATGTGCCTAGGTGTGGTTTTCTCTTTATTATTTTAATTGGGGATAACTGAGCTTTCCCTTTCTGAAAGTCAGTATTTTCCAAGAAATTTGGGAAAATTTTGTTCATTATTTCCTCATAGGTTTTTTTCTGCCCTAATCTCACTCTCCTTTCCTTTGGGAACCCCAGTTACATGTGTGTTATACTGAAGCTGTATTCATATTCAGTATTTTTCTGTTCTTCAGGATTCACTCACTTTTGCTATTGCCAATCTGCTGTTAAACCATGCAGTGACTTTTTCATTTCAGTTATTGTGTTTTCCAGTTCTTTCCATTTCCATTTAGTTATTTTTGGTAGTTTCTATTTCTTTGCTGAGATTACTTATGCGTTCACTCATTAAGATCATATTTTCCTTTAAGAATCTGAGTACTTTTATAATAGCTGCTATAAAATATTTGCTAAGTTCTACTTCTAGACCATTTCAAGGTCAGTTTTTATTGACTTTTCTCTAGACAATGGGTCACAGTTTTTTGTTTTGTTGTATGTCTATTAATTTTTTTTTTTATACTAGATGTTGGCTATTACCGTAGGACATCTCTTTTTAAATATCTTTTTAAAGTTTATTTATTGATTTTGAGAGAGAAAGAGAGAGAGAGGCAGAGAGAGAATCCTAGGCAGGTTCTGCACTGACAGTGCAAGAGCCCGAGGTGGGGCTGGAACTCATGAACCATGAGACCAGGACCCAAGCCGAAGTCAGACACCCAACCGACTGAGCCATCCAGGCACCCCCACCCTAGGACAGCTTTTACAATGCCAGCTGTAATATACTTCACTCCACAACATCGCTTGCAATGTTTTCAGCCTTCCTGCTGAAATCTCTTCTCAGCTGCTATTCAGATCTGAATTTACCCCTTCTATTTACAACTGACAATCTGATTATTTGTGCAAATTTACTGAAAGGGCCAAATAAGATAGTTGCAGAAAATTACAGGTCTTGGTGCTAAACAGACTTAATTTTAATCTTGGTTCTGACATTTTACTGGCTAGAGTATCTTGGGCAAGTTATAAAAATCTTTCAGTTTCTTCATCTTTAAAATGATCATAACAAATTTCCATCTTAATAGGATTTTATGAGCACTAAAGATGATATAAAGTTTGTAACACACAGTCCTCAATAAATTGTACCTATTATTATTAAGTGTGTCTACAACCTGATTCAAGTTTTCTACATTTCATAAAAGACTTCAGTGTCTAACTGGACAATCCAGCTAATACTTTGCCCTATACTTTACTTCTGCCCATTCCCATGGGCATATCTCATGGCCACATTCAAACCTGTCATTATCACTTTAGAAACTTTAAATTTTAGTATCCCAGACTTTTATCTCAATTTCCCCTTTCCTTTGTAATCTTTGCTTCTATAAACTCTTAATGAGTACTTACTTCCTCTTGGGTCTATCAGAATGAATAAGACAAATCTCTCTTCTCATGAAGCTCAGAGTGTAGTGGAAAGGATCAACAAGTAAACACACAATCATAAAACCATGGTTGTCACAGATTTTTGTACAGAGCATGAGATGAATATCTAACCTAGCCTGCAGGCTCAGATTTCCTGGAAAAGATGTTGCCTAAGCTTATGTGTAAAGAATAAGGACTTATCCAGATACATAGAGGAGGGAAGACAGAGAAGACAGCAATCCCAGAGGCTAGAGGAAGCCTGACTTACTGAATGCCTGTACATAGTTGACTCCAGTTAGAGTACAGAGTGTCAGAGAAGAAAGCCTCATCGCAAGGAATCTTTCAAGAGCATTCACCAAAGTTCCAGGTAGTGACTGACTGAACCAGGGAAGATGGAATGGAAATAAGTGGACAGATTTGAGAGATATTTAGAATGCAAAATTGAGAGACATGGTGACTGGACTTCGGTAAGATGGCAGGAGATGTCAACAAGATTTCTGACTTAAGTGACTGGATGGATGGTTGTACTCATTACTAAAGGACAGGAACAGGTTTTCAGGGTCAGATGATGAGTTCAGTGTTGAGTCTGAAGTGCCAGTGGGACAAGATAGAGATATACAGTAAGTAGCTGTGTAAACAGGTCTAGCACTTAGAAGAAAAGCCTGGCCAGGGATAAAGATTTAGCAGTCAAAGCATAGAGATGGCAGATGAGGCCATGAGAGGGGTGTGATTGTTCAGGGAGCACATTTTCAATGAGAAAATATTAAGAATGGGATGCTGAGGTTTGGTCTGTAAGTGTCTGAGAGTCAGTAAATATCGTTAGGGATTTTACAGTCTCAAGAGATCACCATGACTCCTTTCTTCCTCCGCCCAGCTACTTACTAGAAGTGGCCAGGTGCAGATCTTCCAGCAGGAAGAGGAGGGAGCCTTTAGAATCCAGGTGCGGCCCAGGTGATGGGGCAGCTTGTGCTTGGCCCTGGACCCCTTGACTCAGCAGCAGGCGCAGGTGGGTGGGACTAAAGGCAGAGTGGATGGGGCTGTACGTGTAAGGGTGATGTGGCTCCACCAGCATCTCCACAAAGGTTGACTTCCCTGTTGCCGCCTCTCCAGCCAGCAGCACTGGGTGTCCCTCTGACAGCAGCAGGTCCACCACATATAAGAGCCGTTCAGTCTGCAGGACAGGAGCAGGGCTTACTGGGGCAGTGCCAATCTAGGCAGTAATCTAGGTGAAAGCAAAGGTCTAGGGGTATTGTCTTAGAGCTGCACCTGCAGAACACTTCACATATTCTTGTGATTGTGAAAACATATCGAAGAACAGAAGCAGGGGGGAGCCCCAGCTGGCGCCAGAACATAGACTCCCCCAGGATATCTCCTTGAGCCCCAAGCCCAGCTACTGCCCCATTGTCTTCACACCTGGGGAGAAGGGTTGAAGGTGCCCGGAATTCCTCTGATGCGGCTGCCCAGGTAATGGCCAGTGAAGGGGACCAATGTCCCATTTTCAGGGCATACATGTAGATCAAACACCAAGGCTGAAGGCAGTGGCTCCAGGTAGTTGCAGAGGCAACTGATAGATCCCCTCATGAAGGTATCAAAGAGGGGCCAGAGCCTGTTCAGATGGATGTACAGGCAAAAGTGTCAGATAGTTACAACAATTCCATTCTGTTTGTGACACACTCACACATTCCACCCTCCCCGACAGTCATGTCACCTGGGTTTTAACTCCCATGTGCCAGTCCATCTCAGCTCTCTGAATCCCCCACCCCCGGCCCCACCCCTGCAGATACCTGGAGGGAAGGTGGGCTCCAAAGCCCCAAACCAATGCAAAGAGAAAGCTGCTGACAGCCAGCGAATGCTCCTTGCACTTATTAGGTACATCATCACTGGCAACCTGGGATGGGTTCAGAGAGCTGCTTTTTGAGGACTTGAAGCTCTGGGCCACAGGATCACTACAGCTGAGGTCCTCTGCAAAGGTCACCATGGCCAGAATAGGAGCCCAGGTAGGAAAAAGTGGGGGGTGGAGGAAGTGAGTAGAGATTGGCTCTGCTGCCCATTTTTGGTCCCCAGGCCCAAATCAACTAAGGAACCCAGACCCCAGGCACCAGCTGTATGCCAGCTGTCCTCAAGGCCCCTTGTCCCAAGCCATCCCTTCTCTTTCCCTCACCTGAGACATGCGCCTTCTCCCCTTCATCTATGCGCAGGTGGGGGCCAAGCAGACCACGCAAGATACGGGCCAGGCTGGTCACTTCGGCCACACCTGGGCAAACGGCCTGCTGCCCATGAACCTGCAGCAGAGAGCTGGCGCCCTGCCGGGTGAGGAATCGAAACGTCGCTGGCACCAGTGCTTGAGCCAGGCGGTTGAGCTCAGTGACTGTCTGGGGTTGCAGGCGGTACTCGTGGGGCAGGGTTGCCATCAGAACACTAAGCATGCTTTGCCAAGTCTGCTCCCCGCCACACCAGACGAGGGCACACCGGCCTGCCACTTTGGGGGACATACCTGTTGCATCTCCCACCTCCATCAGGAGAAAAGTACCTGGGGGTCGTGCTATCTGCTGCCCGTTGGGGAGGCTGAGCTGGGGGGCATCGCTCAGGAGGCAAGTGATAGAGTCCAGCCAGGCAGCACTGGCGACCCCATCACATATTATCCAGTGCTGGATACCCACCGATTCCTGTGGTGGCCCCTTTGGGCCTGCAGTCTTACATGGATTGGCTGCACGAAACAGCCTGGGGAAGACGCCATGGTGCCAGCAGGGGCCCTCTAGCCATCCCAGGAACTCCTGGGGGCTGAGGACATTGGGATACAGGTGGGTGATCTCCACAGGCTGGCAGCCCTGAGCTGAGGTGTCCTCCCTGGCTGCCAGCCGATTCTGGATCTTAAATAAGCTATGCCAACAAGTGGTCTTGCCACTGCCTGCAGGGCCCAGGAGCAAAACACCCGAAACCCGGCTCAGAGCCTGGCTCAGCTGCTCCAGGGATCCCAAAATATCAGGGCTGGGATGGAGGCCTATCTGCTGTAGTTCCTCCACCAGCAATGGCTTCCTCAGCGTGTGGGTCACAGGCTCTGCCAACACCTGGCGGGCATTAGGGAAGAGCCCACAGAGCAGCTCTTGGAGGTTATGCAGGTGGACACCACTGAGGATGCTGAACAGTGGTGAGCGTAGCAGGGCACGCAATAGGGCAGCCTCCTCATTGACAGCTAGGCTGTGGGGCTGCTGGGACTTGGGCTCCTTGATCACATGTAAGTCTTGTATCGTGTCTTCCAGTACCTGCTTGAGCAATGGCAAGCGGCAGGGCAGGGATGCAGACACCAGCTCACGCTCTAGGGAGAAGAATTTAGACAAGCGGGAAGCCATGCGGGAGGCATCCCGCATCCCTGCACCCAGCAGGGTCAGCTCTGCCACTTGCTGCAAGTCAGGCAGTGTCAGTGCCACAGGCCGTAGCAGCAGGTGCAGGTTGGCAGGCACAGCAGGACTCAGGGAACGCAGCGTCAGGAAACAGCCATAGCAAAGGCGTATGTACACGTGATGTTTCTCAAAGACGCCACTGCCCAGGGGGTGTGTGGGGTCAACAGCGCTGGTACTTCGGGAGGCCTCCTGGTACAGTGGGGCACAGAGGTGGTGCAGCTGAGTGAGGCGCTGGCCCAGGGCAGAGAGCAAGCCAAGGGGCAGGCGCTGAGCCTCCTCCAACAGCAGCCAGGCACCACCCTGCAAGGCCCCGTTCAGGTAGTTGCTCAGGCTTTGGGCTTCTGTCTGAGGTAGGCAGGGCATTGTCACCAGCTGGCGTCCCAGGGCCTGTGCCATGCTCTTCACCATGTCTGTCTTGCCCACTCCTTCAGGGCCCAGTAGAGCCCCACAGGCCACCTCTTCCAAGGCCAATAACAGCACCAGGGCTGGCCGCTCAGGCAGCAGGCTGGGTAGAGACCCTAGTCTGGGACCCAGGTATTCATAATTGTACAGAAAGGACCGACCCAGCACATCTATCCAGCATGCAGCTGGTGACAGAGAAGTCTCAGTAGATGCAATAGTCTTGAGACTCTGCAGGGGTTTCTGGGGGGCGATGTGAGGTGAACCCAGGTGGTATTTGAGTTGGCGGGCCCAATGGAAATCTGTCAGATCACTGACCTGGTGCTCCTGCAACAGCTGTGCTATATCCCGGTGAGTCACTGCCATGACCAACAGAGCACTGAGCAGGCTGGTCTGGCGAACAGAAGACAGGGGCTGCCCACCCTGGGAGGCCCTGTGAGCCCGTATAAAATGCACCAGTGCCTCGAGCTTGCGCACATGCGTGGGGACCATGGCCAGGGTCCTCCCCTCTAGCAGAGCCTCCTCCATCTCCGCCCACCATACCACCTCCTCTGCCACCATCACACACTGCCAAGGGAAGGCCTGGACTAAGTCTAGCCAGTGGTGGACACACAGCTGCAAGGGCAGCTGGCCTTGCTGGGGCAGCTGCTTGAAGGCCTCATCTAGGGACGGGCCCAGAGCGAGACGGGAAGCCACACAGCCCTGCAGCATGTGCACAAGTGCCAAACGCAGGCACTTCTCCAGATGGGCCAGCCATTTGGGGAGATCCGGATGCAGAGGAACAGACCTCTGCAGCTTCACCTCCTCCCCACCTGCCCCAAGCACTGCAAATGCCTCCACCTGAGTAGATGGCTTTGGGCTTGAGTCCCGGTCATCCGTGTTTTTGTCAGTCAGGCTGGAATTGAAACTCACAGCATACACATGAGGGAAGCAGCGTCGTACCCAGAGCTGGGCCTCACATGATTCCAGGGGGGCAGCCAGCAGGGCTACCAGCTCACTATTGCTGAGGAAGAAGAGGCGGGGGAAGTCAGCACACACCCCATAAAGCACGGTCTCCAGGGCCATGATGATGCCCTCCAGCTCCACCGAGCCCGCTTGCAGCAGTTGTTGTAGCTGCTGGCCTCGGAAGTGAGGGCTCCGCTTGATGCTGGGCACTACAAGTGACAGAACCAGGGGGTCAGCTACAGAGGTCTGCATCAGGATCCGATACTGATCATCCATGGCCTTGAACCGGGAGTTCTGCAGTGAGGGAGGGGGTAAAAGTGAGGGCAGCTCCCCCTCCCATGATAAGCCCCACTATGCAGTAGCCCTTGTCCACCTGCCTCACCCCTCTTTCCTACCAGGTCGGAACTAGGAAACTCGATCTTCATCTCATACAGAACTTTATTCAGAAAAATCCACTTCTGCTGGAAAGTCACCCACACCTCCAGCAGGGCACCTGTGTGAACACCAGAGGATCACTGGAGGGAGGCTAGGGTTCCAGCTTCCGCAAGGTCCAGCTGACCCTGACCTCTCAGGGTGCCCCACCCCCAAATACTCAGCAGGACCCAGGGACCTTCCTTGGAGAGCAAACTTGTCCTGTAAATAAACTTTCACCTGGTCACCTGAGCCCAAGAAGTAAGAAGAAGGTCCTCACTCTGTCCTTCTGGTCTTCCCCCACCCAACCCCCACCTCTCACCCCATCCCTCTGGGCATTCCCGCCCTAGATCCCACCCACTCTCCAGGCTAGAGGCCTGCACTCACTCAGGCTATGCATGATGGTCACCCACTCCAAAGCTATTTTGTTTAAGTCTTCTGACTTTTGGATGGCCAGGATCTTGAACAATACCTGAAGACTCTCCTGGATAGAATCCTGCAAGCTGCTGTAATCTGAGGAAGAGTGGGTTCTAGCTGAGCGGAGCTGGCAGGCAGATGGGGCAAGGGCAGGGGTGGTGAATACCCAAATTATACTGAAACTCAGTTCTCAAGCTATTCCCTAGAAGACTCAAACATTTTTTCTTCCACTAGTTGCAAAGTATGCTCTCCTAGAGTCAGAGTGTGTTTAAAGCCTGTCCATGTGAGTTATAATCTTAATTACAGAATTTGATCTCATATTATGTTAACCACTGAAATATGGGTGAGGAAGAGTTGCTGGTTCTATGGAAACTATGGAAAACCTTCAGTAAAGGTGAGCTGATAAAAACATGATATTAAATTAGGTATACTCCAATTTTTTTTTTTTTAAGTAGGCTTCATGCCCAGCAGGGAGCCCAATGTAGGGCTTGAACTCACAACCCTGACATGAAGACCTGAGCTGAGATCCAAAGTCAGTTGCTTAACTGTCTGAGCCACCATGTGCCCCTAGGCCAGTCAATTTTTAAAACTTGGGAAACTATAATAAAATCTAGAAAAATTTTGGACTCCAGCAACTTCACAAGTGTCTTCATGTCACTGCTCAACTTTACAGAAGCTGAAAGTAGAAATGGTGGACAATGCATTAATGCAGGAAAGGCAGTGAGGAACTTCTATCAGTCGACTGCAAATCAAGGTCAAGCCCTTGTCCTCAGGCTAAAAGGTTATGTTTATATGTTTTAAGCTAAAGTAAAAATTTTAAGCCATGTATATCTCATATTTTATGATCTCTCTATTTAGCTAACTTTGAATTTGCCAGTTGAGTTTCAAGTGGATTGGATAAGACAATTTCTCCTCTACTGGCAGTTCCCTAACTATACCATCTTGGGTGCCTGTACATATGCTGTTCTCTCTGCCCGGCATGCCCTTCTCTCCTTGTAAGTTTGGCAAACTTCTGCTCCTTCAGGAGTCAGCAATGAGGCCTTTACCTGCGGGAAAAGAAGATTCCTCTGACTCTCCCCAGTCCTTTGAAGCTAGTCCTCTTTCTGAGATTCTACTGCCCTCAGTTAAATTCTCCATCATGCACTTATCTCTATTCTATCATCCTCTGTCACTGGACTAGGAGCTCCTAGAGGACAGGACTTGGACTGTAAATCTCAAGGTCTCTTGTGTTTGGCTCCGAGAAGGCAGGTAGGTTTGATGCAGGAATGACAAATGAGTGAATGAATGGGGCAAGAGATCCAACAACAGGATGCAATCTAGAGGAAAGAGCACTGGAAAATGGAGAGACATGACTGTGAGGGATTTTTTTAGTCCACCCAGAAAGGGAAGGACCTTTGCTGAAAGGGCCAGGCATTGGGTAGGAGGGAGGGAGCAGGGGGCTCCCAAGATTAAGACTATACAGGTGCTACATGGAAGAACTGTCTCAGAACAGACAGATGTCTCAGGTTGCTCAGTAAGGATGGGGCCCTGGCTAGAGAAGCCAGATTGGGCAGGGTTGTGTGGATGTGGTGGACAAATGTGGCCCCTAGCAGAGGGCTATAACTGGACAACAAGAGCTGGGTCTCACCTGAAAGGATGAAGGTGCCGCTATCCTTGCTCACCACCTCCCACTGGGGGCTATGGAACATTTGCCTCTTGGAGCGCTCCAAGGCTGGGGGCTCATAGGGTACATACAGGATGAAGTTGATCAGTCGCAGCTGGCGTGCCTCCCAGACCCGCTGCAGCCGCCGGAGAGTTTCTTGGGCACGGATTTGTTCGTTTTCACACTGCCAGATCTGGAACAGCTGGGTCTCAGGAACTAGCACTGGGTGATGGCTCAGGGGATAGCCTTGAAAGTGGGACTCCAGGGCTAGGGCTCAGGGGAATGGAAGTCTCAGAAATGTAGAGTGGGACCATTTGGCCTCAGGTAGGACATCGGCAGCATACTTTGACCTAGGGCTGCTGCCTTGAAGCCTACCCTTTTGCAAGGTTTCAGCTGAGCAGATAGTGCCTTAATCAGTTCATATTGGAACAGGGCAAGTGTTGGAGGACATCTGCCATCCTGTGTGCCCACAAATTTGGGGCTGCCACCCAGTTCCTTCTGGGGATGGGGCATGCTCTCAGGCAGAGTCTGAGACCACCCATCAGATCCCCACACCCCACAGGCAGGACCAAAAACTCAACCTCCCGCCTTCCCACCCACAAGCCAGTATCTACTGTCCCCTGTCTCAAGGGGCTGCTGGGACTTAACTGGCTCTATTAGAGTTTAGCACATAGGTTCTGGGCTTGGATCAACTCCTTCTCTCTGGAGGGCCCCACCTGATTGATTTGATCTGCAAATTCGAGCAGCGGACAAGTTAGCAGCTGGCCCAGTGTAAGGAGTTCCGTGTTCTGAAGACTGCCCAGCCCTAAGGCTGGAGGTAGAGGGGACAAGTCAGAGCAACACTCAGTACATGGCAGAATCCAGCCCATATCCTAGAGCCCAGATCTGCAACCCTGAGCCCAGCCCAGCCCAGCCCAGCTCCCAGACAGCAGATCTCAAAGCACAACATAGAGCCAAGAACCCAGAACCTAGGGTCCAGAACACAACACAGAGCCCAGAGCTAAGACTGTAGCTTGAGTTTAGCCCAAGTCAGCAGAGGAGACTCACATGGTGTGCATGAGGTTAGAAATGTTTATCCCTGTGGGGCAAAGGCAGGGAGCAACCCAGGGAGGAAAGGTGTTTCCTACAGGAGCAGCAGGGAACTGAGTCCTTACATTGTTCTAATCCACCTGTACTTCCCTTCCCCTCCCCTCTGACTCTATCCAAAACACACCTCGCAGGAGGACTTGGAAGTTTAAGTTCTGCAGCTGGAAGCTGCCCAGCCTGCTAAGTATTGGCAGGTAGATGCGAAACTCCTCCAGCATGTGCATACAGCGCTGCAGAACCGGGCTGTGCAGCCCCAGGGTCGTGCTCAGCTGGGCCGCCTCTGTCAGCCAGCCATCTGTCTTCTCCTGGGCCATAGTCATGCTGAACTGGAGGGAGGAAGGCTCACTGTTAGCTGGATACCCTTCCCCCCCCACCCCTGCAGACTCTCCACTCTGAGGCAGGGGCTCCAAGAAAGGGTGTCAGCACCTTGGCAAAAGCCATGCACTTCCATTCACTGATGTTTTCAGAGATGACTCGGTACAGGTGCCAGATGCGCTGCTGCTGCACGATTGGACGGGTCCCGCAGACTGGCAAGGGCACAGGACTCTCCTCCCCTGAGGGACAGGGCAGGTTAAGGCCTGGGCTGGGTGCAGGGGAGGGGCACGACAGGGAGTTGTCTGTCAAGAGCCCATAATGGCAGGAAGGAAGGTCCTGAAAGTGCCAGGGATGGGGTGTCCAAAATTGTCCAGTGGGGACTATTGTAGGTGGGGACCATCTAAGAGATAGTTATTCCAAGGAAAGGCTATCTGGGAAAATGTGATGGCAGCAAAAGGGAAGCGTTCCTCTTCTGTTAGTTTCCATCTCACTCTGCTCCAGACACACCAGGCTCTTTGCTGATGCTTGTATACACCCCAGGTATGCCCTCTCCTGCTGAGAGCCTCTGATGGGTAGCTCATTCTTTCTGGAACACTCTTCCCTTAGAAAACCATATACCTCACTTCTTCACCAAATTCAAGTCCATCTGCATGAGGCCTGTGTAGCCCAACCCGTTAAAAACCGCTTTCTACCCTCTCTGGCATTCTCAACACCTCTTACCTTCTCTATTCTTTTTTCTATGCCACTTATCACCTTCTAATGTACTCCATAATTTGGTTAGATACATACATATATTTTTAAGTTTATTTATTTATTTTGAGAGAGAGCTGTGTGCAAGTAGGGGAGGGGCAAAGAGAGAGGGAGAGAGAATCCCAAGAAGGCTCTGCTGACAGTGCAGAGCCTAATGTGGGACTTGATCCCACAAATTATGAGATCATGAACTGAGCTGAAATCAAGAGTCAGATGCTTAACTGACTAAACCACCCAAGGTGCCTCCATAATTTGGTTATATTTTATGTTTATAATTTGTTGTCTTTCTCTCCCTGCTACAATGTTGGGCCCATGAGGGTGGGTGGGTGGGGGGGGGGATGTTATTTATCTATTGATATACCTCAAGCCTGGTGCACAATATAGGCACTCAAGGAATACCTGTTAGACAAATGAATAAATCCAGTGAGATGCATATGAAAAAAGATCTGGTCTATAGAGAGGACCATAAGGGGTAAATGGTGATGCTTCCTATTTTGTGTACTTCTGGCCATTATTCCCTCCCTTCATCTCATAAGCTGCTGCATAATCCTTGACCAATTATTTATATTTGGTTGTTAGATATGTGTCAAAAGTAATTTGCAGTTAATAATAGTTATGGTACTGAGATTTGTAATTTACTTAAAATATATCTGACTAGACTCAAGGATATTACAGTAAAGTTGTCATTCTCATTCATCTGAGTTCCAGTATACTTTCTTCAGTGAGAGAAAAAGGGATAAAATAATACCCAAATGATGGGAATCATGAATCTTACATGTGTAAGCATCATCCATCATGGAGAGCAGAATAATGAAAGACTGAGAATCACTATCAGGCTATCAAAGCTCTCATCTGACCAGAAAAAAAAATGATAGTAAATTTAAACCCTTCCAATCTTCCTTTGTCTGAACTCAAAAGATCTGGCTAGAGACTCATATAATCTTTGATAGCAGTTGTGTCAACATCAAATCTTGGACAAGTGAAGAACTTCCTCTGTAAGAAAGAGCAGGCATTGGGGCACCTGGGTGGCTGAGTCGGTTAAGCGTACGACTTCAACTCAGGTCACGATCTCACGGTCCGTGAGTTCGAGCCCCGCGTCGGGCTCTGGGCTGATGGCTCAGAGCCTGGAGCCTGCTTCAGATTCTGTCTGTCTCTCTCTCTCTCTGCCCCTCCCCCCTTCATGCTCTGTCTCTCTCTGTCTCAAAAATAAATAAATGTTAAAAAGATTAAAAAAAAAAAAAAAAAAAGAGCAGGCATTGTATCCCCAGACACGTGAGAAGATACACTCTTGAGGATTAACAGCAAATATCCTCTGACACACATTTGCTGTGGTATCTACTCAGTAAGTTTCATTGCATTTTAAAACTTTATTTAGAAGTGATTTCAAATTTTTTAAAGTTGCAAGAAAGAGCAGTAAAAGAATATATGTATACCATTTGTTAACATTTTACCCATTTTATCACTTGTGTTTACAGGCTCTGTATGTATATGGGCATATGTATACACCAACACACAATTCTTTACTGAGCTATTTGAGGGTAAGTTACATATATCATTTATCCCCCAAATACTATGTATTCCCTAAGAATAGGGATATTCTCTTATATAACTATAATTATCAACTTCATATATTATATTGATACAATTCTTTAACCTATAGTCCATGTTCCAATGTTGTCAATTGACCTAATAAGGTCCTATAGCATTTTCCCCCTCAACTACAGCACCCAGTCCAGAATCAAGTACCACATTTACTTGTCATGTCTCTTTAACTTCTTTTAATCTAGAACATTCCCCATAGCTTTAATCTTTTCTAACAGACATTTTTGAAGTATATTGACCCTTTTCTCCCTTTTTTGTTAACAGAAAGTTCCTCATGTTGTGTTTATATGATTCTTTTCATGACTGAAGTTATTCATTCTCAGCTGGACTACTGAATAGGTAATGTTGTGTTCTCTGGGTATCATGTCTGGAGGCACATGATGTCTGTCTCTCATTGGTGATGTTAACTTTGATCACCTGGTCAAAATGTTGCCCAATTTCTCTACTAAATAATTGCTAGTGTTTTTTCTCCCCTCCCTTGCAACTAATAAGTAGTCTCTGTAGGAGAATCTCTAAGACTGTGCAAATATTCTACATCTCATCGAATTTGCCCCACTGATGACTTTACCTGATCCAACATTTACCAGAATGTTTGCAAAATGATGATTTTTCCCTCCAATTTTTCTCCTTCTACATTTATCAGTTGGCTCTAGGCATTCTATTGTAAGTGCAAGTCCTCATTTCTCCCTCACTTATTTATCTACTTATTATCAGTGTGGATTATAAATTCCTATTTTTCCAATAGTTTACTTTGTACTTCAGTGCTAAAATTGCCTCAGATTTGGACAGTTGGCATCCCTTCTGTGTCCTTAAGACCTTAAAAAGATATTCTAGGCTCATCTTGTACCTACCCTGTGACAGCCCTGGAGTCACCCATTTTCTGAGGAGCCCTGGTAGGGAATGATATTAGCAACTAAGACCAGGACACAAAGTTGTTTCTTGCTGTTGGAGTGTCTTTGCTTCTTAGTCTCTTCAGTAGACAGGGCTAGGAAATATATTCAGGTATATATTCACATATGCATATACTTATATACATATACATGTGCACATAAGCATGTGTATACATATAATATGTGTGTACTTCTAAATGCAATGGAAATTACAGAGTAGATGCCAAGAAAATGGAAGTTTATAAGATAAGCTCATGATATTTCCTCAGAATTCAGAATAAAGGAATGAATGATGCTGAAGATAAAAGAAATGGAGAAGAGATCCAGAAAATCCAATATACAAGTATGAATTCTGGAAGGAGACCAGAGCAAATCTAAGAGCCATTATCAAATAACTGATAAACAGATTACCTGCCCAGGAAAAAAAAAAAAAATCAGATTGATAACAGATTGGAGTACAATGCTAAATATCAGAAGACAATGATGCAATATCCTAGGTTTGGAGAAAAAAATGTCTGTGGCTTCAGAATTCAATATCTAGCCAATCTGTGATATAAGGACATTATAAAGTCATCCTAGACATAAAGAACTTAGAAATTTTAACACCTCTAACTCCCTTCTTAGAAAAAATAAATACTCGGGGCGCCTGGGTGGCTCAGTCGGTTAAGCGGCCAACTTCGGCTCAGGTCATGATCTCACAGTCCGTGAGTTCGAGCCCCGCGTCGGGCTCTGTGCTGACAGCTCAGAGCCTGGAGCCTGTTTCGGATTCTGTGTCTCCCTCTCTCTGACCCTCCCCCGTTCATGCTCTGTCTCTCTCTGTCTCAAAAATAAACGTTAAAAAAAAAAAAAAATTAAAAAAAAAAAAAAAAAAGAAAAAATAAATACTCAAAGAAATATTGCTGCCATTTAAGAATGAAAATAATGAAAAGATGGGGTATTTCTAAAAATGGTAGTGCAACAACATGGATGGACCTAGAGGGCATTATGCTAAATGAAATGAGTCAGAGAGAGAAAGACAAATACCATGTGATATCATTCATGTGTGGAATCTAAAAAAACAAAACCAGTGAATAAACAAAACAAAAAGCAGAAAACAGACCCATAAATACAGAGAACAAACTGAGAGCTGCCAGAGGGGAGGGAGGTGGTAGGTTGGGCAAAATGGGTGAAGGGGAGGGAGAGTTACAGTGCCTGGTTATGGAACGGAAAGGTCGCAGGGATGAAAGGCACAGCATGGGGATATAGTTGATGGTACTGTAATAGCGATGTATGGTGACAGATGGTGGCTACACTTGTGGTGAGCACAGCAGAATGTATAGAAGCACTTGTCAAATCACTATCTTGTACATCTGAAACTACTGTAACATTGGTTGTCAACCATACTTTGATTAAAAAAAACAAAAGGGAGTGGGTAAACAAAACCAGTAAACCTTATATGTGAAAATAGTTGATAACTTGGTTATAAAACCAAGCAAATGTCAAAAGTATTAAGATTGGGGTGCCAGGGTGGCTTAGGCAGTTAAGTGTCCAACTCTTGATTCTGGCTCAGGTCATGATCTCATGGTTCATGGGTTCAGGCCCTGTGTCAGGCTCTGCGCTGACAGTGTGGATCCTGCTCAAGACTCTCCCTCTCTCCCTCTCTCTGTCCCTCCTCTACTTGTGTTCTCTCTCTCTCTGAAAATAAACTTTTTTTAAAAGTATTAATTAAAATAAGATACATAATGGAAAATATAGAATAGTATTAATAATCTAGCTTTAAGATACTGGATTATTTTAACAAAAGCTGGGAGTTTGGTGAAGAGCTAGGGATGGACGATGGAACTAAAAGCATGCTCTCCGGCTTCCTGGGCCTAGCATCACAAGGCTTGAGGCCCCTACTCTGCCTTTTCACAAACATACCCAATCCCTAGAGGAAAGTTTAAGGTTTGTGGTCTATGTCAGTTAGAGGGTCTCTCCATACTTGGCTGAAGAAAAAAGTCCCTTGCTTAAGGATGGTCCCAAGGTGTCCCCTCCACCCTACATTTCGCCAAACGGCCCTGGGACTAGGGATGCCCACAGGCAGAGTTGGTAATAGTTGGTAGTTGGCAAAGAGGCAACTCAGAAGCAGTGTGCCCTTCCAGGGGATAAAAGTAACCAAAAGAAGTGACTGAATCTGAAAGGAGAAACTTGAGCCCACAAAGTTCTTAATGTGCAGAAGGGAACCAGTCTAGCTGCACCCCTTTGTACAGAGGGCTAAGACCAATAGTTCTGCCCTGGTCTCCTCTGTGGGCCAGGGAGACCCTCGGCAGCTGCCCCTCTACACTACATTGGCTGGAAGCAGGGGCTATGACTTATCAAGACCTATTTTTAGCTGGGACCTGCAGCCTGGTACAGGACTGGGCTGGATCAGCTAAGGACTACAATGAGGGCACCTTTACATTTCCCCTGCAGAGGCTTTTAGCCCTTCAGCCCCATCACATTCTAATGTAACATTCACCTATTTGCCTTCCCTACCAGACTGTGAGCCCTCTGTCTTCCCTCACTAAGCAGAGCCCTTAACATAGCCAATGTACAAAGGTTCTGTCCTGTAATTTTCATTTATAAAAGAGACTAAAATGAAGGTATGTGATTCCCGAGACTTGCTTAGGGACACTCAGGATACAGGACCCTTATCTCGGTTGATGGGTCTCTCACAGGATGGTGGTAGAGGGAGCAGGGATCCTCAGTACCGGTGAAGGTGGCATAGGCATGGTGCAGTTCACTGAGGTGACTGGCTGTGTTCTGGAACTGACGCTCCAGGGAGATGAGCTGACGCTCCATGCTCCTCTGTTCTTGCGCAGGATCCATGAAGGGGCCAGATAGGGCGTTCTCAATCAGACCTTCCAGCTCCACAAGTGCTGCTGCTATTAGCTGCTGCAGCTTGGGCACAATGGCATGTCGCTTGCTGAGCAGGAACTCTGAGGCCTGGCTTTTCTCAAATTGAAATGCCTCCCACACATCCAGTAGCTGTGGGGCAAGGGGAGTGCGGTCAGGTAGGTGTGGCTGTGGGGGAGGGAGACTGGGAGGCATGGGTGACTTCCCCAACTGCCTTCTCACCGAGATGTCCAGTGCCTCATTCTCAGCACTAAAGAGGCTAAAGTGGTTGCGGATGAGTTCGTGGAGTGCCCGTATGTATTCCATTCGCTTCTCCAGCTCTGCATACTGCTCGTTGGCCTGGGTCAACTGCAGGGGGCTACAGCATGAGACCGGCACCCCCACAACCCTGTGCACCAGTTTGGGCTCATTCTGAGGGGAACTCCCATCTTCTAGGGGCCCCAGACCCCAACAGCTACCTTTACCCAACTGGGATCAGGGGCATTGTGGGATCAGATCCCATCTGACCCAGGTCTCTCTGAAGACAGCAGGCTCCTCCCCCACCAAGTCATTACCCTGATGACAGGGTGACAGATCCCTAGCTGACTGTCACAGAGTCTCTCTCACACCAGGGCTTCTCCCTGACATGAGGAAACTGAGGGCCACGAGAACAGAGTGAGAGTTAGTAAGGACAGATCACATATGTGAGCACAGTTTACAAGCATCAAGCCCCAATGGGAGCTCAGCAGAGACCTGAAGAGAGTGTGTTGAGCATGTGAGCAAGATGGGCCCCTGGATAAGCTGGGAAGGAAGGATGAGAAAAGCCCACCTTCTGGGAGCACCGTGCAATGGTATGTATGTCTGAGTTGATGGTTTGGAAGACCTCCGTGAAATCTGTGAGCTCCGTTATTAGTTGCTGACTGCGGGTCCAGCACTCATTCTGCACATGTGTAAGAATGTCCTTCCTGATGCCATCCAGCTTGGATTCTGAAGACAGGAGAAGGTTCGGTGTTAGGAGGTGCATGAAGAGAAGGGGTGCTGGTCAAGCGCTGTGGGTCCACAGTGGGGGAGGGGTAATGGGGAAGCCAGACCACAAATTCATTCCCTGACTCAGTGAACACTTACTGGACCCCCGCCCAGTGTCTGGCCAGCTGCTATCCACTGGTGCTATCCACGGCTATCCACAGCTACTAAAGGCTATGCTGGACACCGGGAGACCAGAGTGGGTGGGTGAGACAGAAAATGTTCCCACCCTCAGAAGTTCACAACGTGGTGGCAGAGATAGACAAACAAATGGACAATCACAAACCAGTGCGATAAATGCTCTGCAAGTGCCCAGCCTGACATAGTGAAAGGAGAGGAGCCCTGAGGAAGCTGGGAAAGGCCTCCTCCAGCAGGGAACACTGGAGCTGAATGCTGTGAGGAGCTAATGCTCCAGGGGGCAAAGGCATGCCAAGCAGATGAAATAGCACGTGTAAAGGCACGGGAATGACATGCTCACGAATAGTAGAACAACCTATCCAGATAAAAGTTTTCTGTTTGGGGAGTCTTAGTGGCTTTGCTCTAGTAGAAGAAGTAGCAAGAAGAATGTGTAATGTGCGTTTTGTTTTTAAGGATTAGAAAAAAAAAAAAAAGAAGCTGTCAGGTGGATATGGGGCTTAGAAAGTAATATTGGAGGCTGCCTTTGGTGATATGAGCAACTCCACTGTTTCCAAGGGCAGGAATAGCACCAGTATGCCTCACCAAATCACTAACACCACTAAAGTAACACTGATTATAAGACACATCATTATTTTATATACCATGCAAAAAGAAAAAAACAATGCCATCTGGACTCTGACATGCTATCAATCATAATACACCTCTTAAGTTCAGAGATGTTAAAATATGCCCAGGACAGCAAAATACAATACAGAAATATGATACGCAGTATACCACGAAATACAGTATAGAATGCTTGCTTACTACATGCCATATACAATGTCAACTACTTTGCTTATATTAGTCCTTTCAATACTCACAAAACCCTTTGAGGTAGATACTATTATTGTCCCTGTTTTACAGATAAGCAAACTGAGCCTCAGGAGAGGTTCAATAGCTTTATCAATATCACATAATGTCAACAAAAGTCCAGGACAAGATGACTTCATAGGCAAATTCTACCAAATATTTAAAGACAAGTTAATACCTATTCTTCTCAAACTATTCCAAAAAATAGAAAAGGAAGGAAAACTTCTAAATGTATTCTATGATGGCAGCATTGCCCTGACACCAAAACCAGATAAAGACACCACTAAAAAAGAGAACTGCAGGTCAATATCCCTGAACACATGTGCACAAATTCTCAATTAAATACTATCAAACTGAATCCAACAATACATTAAAAAAATCATTCACCTCGATCAAGTGGGATTTATTCCTAGGTTGCAAAGGTGGTTCAATATTCACAGATCAATCAATGTGGTACATCACATTAATAAAAGAACGATATGATCATTTCATTAGATGCAGAAGAAACATTTGACAAAGTATAATATCCATTCATGATAAAAACCCTTAACAAAGTAGATTTGGAGGGAACATACCTCAATATAATAAAGGCCATATATGAAAAACTGAAAGCTAATATCATCCTAAATGGGGGGAAAAGTGAGCGGTTTTCCACTACAGTCCATTCTCAACATTTTTATTCTACATAGTACTGGAAGTCCTAGCCATAGTTATCAGACAACAAAAGGAAATAAGAAGGCATCCAAATAGCCAAGGAAGAAGTAAAACATTCACTATTTATAGATGACATGATACTATATATACAAAACCTGAGGAGCACCTGGGTAGCTCAGTCCATTGAGCGTCCAACACTCGATTTCAACACTTGATTTCGGCTCAGGTCATGATCTCATGGTTCCTGAGTTTAAGCCCCACCTCCAGCTCCCTCCACATTGAGCTCTGCACTGACAGTGTAGAGCCTGCTTGGGATTCAATCTCCTGCCCCTCCCCAACTTGCACGCATGCGCATGTGCTCTCTCTCTCTCTCTCTCTAAATATATAGATAAATTTTTAAAAATTAAAAAAAAAAAAAAGAAAACCCAAAAGACCACTAAAAAACTGCTAGATCTGAGAAACAAATTCAGTAAAGTCTCAGGATATAAAATCAACATACAGAAATCTATTGCATTTCTATACATCAGTAAAGAAGCAGCAGAAAGAAAAATTAAGGAATTAATCCCACTTATAGCTGCACCAAAAACAATAAGATACCTAGGAATAGACTTAACAAAAGAGGTGAAAGATCTGTATTCTGAAAACTATAAAACACTGATGAAAGAAACTGAAGCTGACACAAAGAAATGGAAAGACATCCCATGCTTGTGAATTCAAAGAACAAATATTGTTAAAATGTCTATACTACCCAAAGCAATCTACACATTTAATGCAATCCCTATCAAAATGCCAATAGCATCTTTCACAGAGCTAGAACCAACAATCTTAAAATTTGTATGGAACCACAAAAGACCCAGAATAGCCAAGGCAATCTTGAAAAAGAAAAGCAAAGTTGGAGGCATCACAATTCTGGACTTCAAGTTACATTACAAAGCAGTAATGTAGTAATCAAAGCAGTATGGTACTGGCATAAAAATAGACACATAGATCAATGGAACAGAATAGAAAATCCAGAAATGAACCCACAGCTGTATGGCCAATTAACCTTCACAAAGCAGGAAAGAATATCCAATGGGAAAAAGACTGTCTCTTCAACAAGTAGTGTGGGAAAACTGGACAGCTACATGCAAAAAAGTGAAACTAGACTACATTCTTATACCATACACAAAAATAAATTCAAAATGAATTAAAGACCTAAATGTGAGACCTGAAACCATAAAAATCCTAGAAGAGAATACAGGCAGTAACCTCTTTGACATTGGCCATAGCAACTTCTTTTTAGATATATCTTCTGAGGCAAGAGAAACAAAAGCAAAAATAAACTATTGGGACTTCATCAAAATAAAAAGCTTCTGCACAACAAAGGAAAACAATCAACAAAGCTAAAAGGCAACTTACAGAATAGAGATGATTTTTGCAAATGACATATCTGATAAATGTAAAATATATATATAAAGAACTTATAAAACACAACACTCAAAAAATGAATAATCCAATTAAGAAATGGGCAGAAGGCATGAATAGACATTTTTCCAAAAAAAGACATTCAGAAGGGTAACAGGCACATAAAAAAATGTTCATCATCACGCATCATCAGTGAAATGCAAGTCAAAACTATGAGATATCACCTCACACCTGTCAGAATGGCTAAAATCAACAACACAAGAAACCACAAGTCTTGGTGATAATGTGGAGAAAGGGGAACTCAATTACACTGTTGGTAGGAATGCAAACTGTTGCAGCCACTGTAGGAAACAGTATGGAGGTTCCTCGAAAAGTTAAAAATAGAACTACCCTATGATCCAGCAATCACACTACTGAGCATTTACTCAAAATATACAAAAATACTAATCCAAAGGGATATATGCATCCCAGTGTTTACAGCAGCATTATCTACAATAGCCAAATTATAGAAGCAGCCCAAGTTCCATCCATTGATGAATGGGTAAAGAAGATGTGGTGTGTGTGCGTATAGAATAAAATATTATATATTATTATATTATATATGATTTATGTTAAATAAATTATATCATATCATCTTATTCAGCCATAAAAAGAATGAAATCTTGTCATTTGCAACAATATGGATGGAGCTAGAATACTATGCTAAGCAAAGTAAGTCAGTTGGAGAGAGACAAATACAATACGTTTTCACTCATATGGAATTTAAGAAACAAAACAAATGAGCAAAGGAAAAAAAAAGAGAAAGAAAGGCAAACCAAGAAACAGACTCTTAACTATATAGAGAAGAAACTGATGGTTGCCAGAAGGGAAGTGGGTGAGGGGATTGGTTAAACAGGTGATGGGGATTAAGGAGTGCACTTGTGATGAGCACTGGGTGCTGCAGAGAAGTGCTGAATCGCTATATTTTACACCTGAAATTAATGTTACACTGTATGTTAACTACCCAGAATTTAAATAAAAACTTAAAAAATATATCACACAGTGGCAGGGCAAATATTCAAACTGAGGCAGCCTGGCGCCATTCTGTTCTATTTTATGTTTTGAGGGGTGAAAATAAACTGACTTATCCTGTATGAGCATCTCTGCAACTAGAAAGTGAGGTAGTGAGTTCCAGGGACAGATAATTGAGACACACTGGGTATGACCCATCTGGAGCTTCGAAGGAAGTAACCAATAGGACTCAATACCAAGAGATGAGACCGAGAAAACCAAGAGAGAGGGAAGCCATGGAGGGACATCCAAGGTTGAACAGAACACAAGGAAGAGAACATCTCCTTTTCCAGACTATCCCTGTGCCCTCTAGCAGTAGCTAGGCTGTTGCAATTGTGCTGCTTAAAAAAAATTTTTTTTAAATCTTTATCTTTGAGAGAGAGACAGCACATGAGCAGGGGAAGAGCAGAGAGAGAGGAAGATACAGAATCTGAAGCAGGCTTCAGGCTTTGAGATGTCAGCACAGAGCCCGACATGGGGCTTAAACTCACAAACTGTGAGATCACGACCTGAGCCAAAGTCAGACGCTTAACTGACTGAGCCACCCAGGTACCCCTGTGCTGCTTTTTAGACCAGCAGTATCAGGCAGGTGATGGCAGAAAGGAGCTCAACAGCGACATCATATGGTGTAAATCAGCGACAGACTGAAAATACCAGAGGGCTGCTGGGGGTTAGAAGTTGGAGATGGATGGGAAGACAGATTTGAGAGATATTTAGGAGGTAGAAGAATGGAAGAGATTTGGTGACAGGTTGTATGTGGTGGAGTTAGGGAGAGGGAAGAATAAATGATGAACACTAACTCACAAGAGTGAATAATTATGTCATTCACAGTGCAGGGAAGCCCAGGCAGAAGACGAACAGAGTTGGAGGACAAGTAGACAAAATTAGATCACAAGAAGAATGAGAGTAGACAGAAGGGGATAAGGTTAAATGAAAAAATCAAGCACCTGTTGCATGCCTTATTCAATGCTAAAAACACTGCAAAAAATATCTCATTTACTCCTCCTTATCATAACCCTGTGGGTGACTGCATTATCATGTCGTTACAAATAAATGAACTGAACAGTGACCTGAGGTCACACAGCCAGTGAAAAGCAGAGCCATGATTCTGAACCCCATGGTTTTCTCTCCATCCGCTCTTCTTGAAGAGGCCAGCTGATCTTGGACTAAGGACGAAGAATCTAACAAACTAGAAAGAACAGAGGCTTCCTGAACAACATTGGAGCAAAGCCAAGGTCAGAAAGAAGGTTGGCTAACCACAGGCCCTCCCTATTCCTCCCATGCCAGCCTGAATCCCCTATACATTTAGGTGGGGTTGAGGAAGGGCAAAGTGGGGAGTTTGTGGCCCAAAAGCTACATAATTTGGCATGTGCTTTTATTTGTTGAAAAGGAAAGACAAGGAGGGTGAGGCAGGCAAGCACTTTCAAGAAAGCTCTTTCAGAGCCACCCAAAGCCACCCACCTTCATAAAGAAAGCAGCCCTGGGGACCATGGGTCTGATAGAACATTCTTTCTGCAGGAAGCAGACACTATTGGTTATTGGGAGCTAGGTGAGAAAATGGAACCACCTTTCTGTTTCCTAGAAGTGCAAATCAATGGCTTCCCAATCTACCCCACTGTGAACCTTTCTAAGACCAGTTTCTAGGCAGAGACACTTTAGCTAGTAAACAATAGCATTAGACATCCTTCCCATTGGAAAGGAGGGGGGAAAAAAAAGAGGACCAAAACTAGGTTTTAAACCAGATTTCTCAGAGACCCAGAGAGACCAACAACTAGGCCTTGGTCTAGTGGGGGTAGATAAGAGACAAGAGGGAAACTGAGATGGTTGAGGAGGAAACAGATTACAGAATGGGTTTCAGCTCCACCTTCCATGTGGAACTTAGGGAAGATATCACCTTGCAGATTGCCCACATGCTAACATGAGATATCCATAGCAGGGTAGAAATCATGTGATGTGTTGCAGCAGAAAGAGGGCTAAATACAATGCTCCCAAAGTCCCCCATAACTTCCAAATGGCAGGGGATACATAAGATAATAGAGATTTAATAACCAGTGGGCCTGGATGGGTTCCAATGTAGAGGGGTGAGGGACCCTGAAGCAGAAGCTATGGGAGTGGCCAGCCCAAGACAAAGATCGAATGAAGGGTTGACTAAAATCCCATGGATCTGCAAAGCCAGCAGGATCCAATGCAGGGCTGAGTTAGCAAAGGTAGACATTCTGAGCTCCTACTAGCCAAGAGAACACACACAGTTACACTAGCTCAGGCCATAGCTGCACCAGATGCTGCAGCAGCAATGTCAGAAGGAGGGCAGAGACCAGGAATGGATGTATCACACCGCAGTAAGGGTTGACAGAAGTCAGCAAAGAAGAGCACACAGCCCAGCAGCCCTCTCCAATGCCAGCTGCCATCTTGGGGAGGAAGAGGAGCAGAGGACACTTGAGAATAAAAACAACTCAGAACTGTAGTACGAATTTTGAATTGACCAAATACCCAAAATAGACTGAATTAAACCAAAAGTGCTGCTTTAAATGAAAAGTGCTTTCATTTTCAATTGGAATACATTCTTCCGCCATCTGCAGAAGTTAGGACTACAGAGTAAGAGGACATCAGTTAAGGAGACTAACATTTTATACATGCAACTTATAGTGTCAATTTTGACTCTGCTGCGTGTGGGGAAGGGCACTCTTGATTCCTGAGAATATCTGCAAAGAAACTGAGCTCACTAGCCTAAGGAGTAGGCTAAGATTTTTCTCACTCACATTTGGTTTGAACTACTTCCATGCCAGAAAAATAGAAAGTGTCAGGTGACAGAAACATGTTTCCCAAAGAGCATGGGGAATGAGTAGTGCCAAAACAGATGGAGAGGCTATCATCTGTAATGATCACACCTTTACTTGCAAAGGGAAGGGGCTGGGACCTGGGACTTTGGGAGGCTCTAGAGGTCCAATGAGGGGCCTTCACCAAAAGTCCTTGAAAGGACATTTCCAGGCCCAAGGAGGGCCATGCGGATGAGATAAGGAAGGTGGAAGGAAAGGAAAGAGGATAAGCAGCACTCACCCATCTCTGCCTGTATGTGATAGCAGTTCAGCTGCAGCAATCTGCCTTTTGTGATCAACTTCTTAGGTATATTGGAGACATCCGTCTGCCACATGTTCACGCGGCTCACCAGCATCATGTAGTTCTTGATGGGACAACCTCTCATGGACTCCAGCTTCTGAGGCCCCCAGGCTTGCAGGAACTTATGAATGCCTGTCATCCAGTGATGTTCCTTGCAGAATTCCTTCACCTCCCACAGCATGCCCTAGGTACAGACAAGGTGCTTAGGGCAGAGGTGGGTGGCTATGATTGGTATTAGTGGGCATGACCCCACTGCTTAAACCTCTTTTCTCACCTCCAGCAAGGCCTGCTGCAGAGTCAGTGCCTGCTGGATTCGAGGACTGTTGTCCAGGTCTTCTTGCAGCTGCTTATAATTGGGGGGCAAGTACTGACCCCGCAGCCGGCACCCACGGACCTCCAGGGCTTCACTAACTGTGTGAGACTTCCAGGGCCACACCAATCCTATATTTGGGCCACAAAAGATGTGCACAGCATCGCTAGGCTGGCCCTGGAGCTTGGGCATGATGAATTCCTTGTTTGAGTCCTCCTCTTCATCTTCTTCTAGTGGGACACATGCCAAAATTGTCCATGAGTGCCCTTCAGGGCCTCCACACAACCTCTCTCCCTACCTGAGTGTGTACATTACACACACACACACACACACACATGCGCGCGCGCACACACACACACACACACTCCCTGCTCCTGAGTGAGTTTACACATACATCTATATTACAAACACCAACCCACTGAGGGAATTTACTAGTTATGGCTCAGGTTCAGAAAACAGAATTTAGTTAGTATAAGCAGAAAGGGAATTGTTATGGGATATTAAATGAATTGCAAATAGTTGGAACGTCTGACAAACAAAAACACTCGAGGCTGAGCATCTATGGCTCTGTGCTGCCTGGCAAATTGGGATGTCACTGCCATATCAGCAGCTACAAAAGCACACTACCTCTGTTATGATCTCCTCCAGCAGAATGGATGGCATATGCGTTGGCTCTCTCCCCCTCTTACCTTAATTCTGAACTGAAATCTCTTGGAGATCTCAAGCACATACAACATCTAGCTATAAGGAGATCTGGGAAAAACTCCAGCCTCTGTGGAACAGAGGAAGAGGTGGCAAAGATGTTGAACATGCCAGTCCTCAGTATGTCTTAAGGAATATCCTTGAGCCTGGCTTTTCCTTTAACTTCTTAGAAACCGGCTAAGTGCCAATTTCAGTATTTGTGTTAAAACTTTGTGCAAAAAGGGGTTGATGGGCACCTGGCTGGCTCAGTCAGTTAAGCATCCCACTTTGGCTCAGGTCATGATCTCACGATTCATGAGTTCGAGGCCCACACTGGGCTCTCTGCTGTCGGCACAGAGTCTGCTTCCCCTGTCCCCCTCTGTCCCCCTCTCTCTCTGCCCCTCCCCCACATGCACTCTCTCTGTCTCTCACACAAAAAATAAACTGAAAAAAAAAAGTGGGGGGAAGCATTGAAATGTTCAGAAATTAGATGCATAGTACCAACACCTAAACATACATTCCCCCCCCCGCCCCCACCAACAAGTCTCAGTTCTCAGGTCTCTTCTCTTCTCCATCTGTAGTTTCTAGGAGAACTCATCCAGTTTCATGGTTTTAAATACCATCTATTTGTTCTCAAATTTATGTCTAGTTCAGATCTCTCACTGAATCCCAATCCCATTTAAACAACTGCCTATTCCACATCTCTACTTGGACGTCTAACATGTACCTCAAGGGGCTCCTGGATGGCTCATTTGGTTAAGCATCCGACTTTGGCTCAGATCATGATTTCACGGTTTGTGAGTTTGAGCCTATGTCAGGCTCTTTGCTGACAGCTCAGAACCTGGAGCCTGCTTCAGATTCTGTGTCTCCCTCTCTCTCTGCCCCTCCCTGGCTCACATTCTGTCTCTCTCTCTCTCTCTCTCTTTCTCTCTCTGTCTCAAAAATGAATAAATGTTAAAAATAAAAAAAAAAAGATCTCTGATTTCTCCCTTACCCCAAACTACTCTACTTGCAGTCTTCCAACTTCAGTAAATGGAAACACCATCCTTCCACTTGCTCCAGTCAAAAACTTGAGTTATCTTTGACTCTTAACCTAACATACAACACACCCAACCATCACAAAATCCCACTGAGTCTACATTAAAAATATATCCAGAATCCAACCAACTCTCATCACCATTACCACCACCTGCCCCCTTACCTCAGCCCAAGTCACTATTAGATTTTCAGTTAGAAGGGCATTACTGCAATGCCCTTCTAACTCCTCTCCCTGCTTTGGGCCCTTGCTTCCAACACCTTACAGTCTCTGCCTCACATAACATCAAGAACGACCCTTTAAAAATAATACTAGGAGGGATTCTGGAAAAATGGTGGGAGTGACAGCACAATTTTGAAATCTCTCCCAAATTCCCACATAAAAGGACATAAAAGTGACAGATCAATTAGACAGTGAAACCCCAAACCCAATGATAACATTTTAGTGAAAATGGGGCTAAGAGATCCTTACAAACCCCAAAATGCAAGTGGGTGGGGACAAAGCACCTACAGCCTCAAGAGTTACATGACATTGTCATTTGTAGGGGAGGAAGCAGAGGGGAATAAAGACACAACTGACAGACCTGAGACTAGGAAAACTCCAATACAGCCCAAAGGCATTTCCTGGGGATCAGAGGGCAAATCTGAGAACAGGAGGTGAAAGTGGAGGGAGTTTTCCCACTCCAAAAGCAATGAAGTCTGTAGGAGCTGAAGCAATCTATGCCCGATGGACTCCTGAAACCAACTGGCCAGGGTCCCTTCTGGGACAGAGCTTGACAAGAAGGAGAAAGTGCTGGGGGTGGAATTAAAACTGAGCAGAGTGGAAGCAATAGAGAAAAAGAGAAAAGGTCCAGACAAAACTGGGAGAGCAAAACAGAAACCAGGAAATCTCAGAATGCTGGCCACCAGTTTTTGAACACTACAGAAAAACAATAGAAAAGGAAACAGAGAGGTTAGAAAGCCATTTTGAACCTCACCTCTTCCTAAAAGTTCAGAAAAGCCATTTTTTCAAAGGTGAGCAACAGAAAAGTATCAACATCAAACTCGTACAAAACTTTTATAAGAAAAAAGAATCCGGACAGAATAACATCTTTTTTTTTTTTTTTTTAAATTTTTTTTGAACGTTTATTTATTTTTGAGACAGAGAGAGACAGAGCATGAACGGGGGAGGGGCAGAGAGAGAGGGAGACACAGAATCAGAAGCAGGCTCCAGGCTCTGAGCCATCAGCCCAGAGCCCGACGCGGGGCTCGAACTCACGGACCGTGAGATCGTGACCTGAGCCGAAGTTGGACGCTTAACCGACTGAGCCACCCAGGCGCCCCCAGAATAACATCTTTAAAGACAATGGAAACATATCAAGAAACAGTAAAACAAGCCCATTGCAAAACAAGATAAAAGACACTAGGAAACTTATATAAGTCATGAAAGAAGAACACATATCAGAAAAATTCAGAAATCATTTGATAGAACTCAGGAAATAATTAGAAATAAAGGGAAAAATCATTTCAGAATGGAAACTTAAAAGGAATTTGAGAGCAAAGAAACTTAACAGGTAATACCTTAAGAGAAATAAAATGTAAAAAAAGGATAACTATAAAATAAAAAGGAAATAGAGGTTTTTTTTTTTTTTTAATTTCAAGATAAAGGGACAAATATTTGGGATAGATGATAAGGATCTAACATACATGTAACAGGAGTCCCTAAAGAAAAAACCAAAGCAAGGGAAGAGATCAATACTAAAAAACTTCAAGAAAACTTTCCTGTGGGGCACCTGGGTGGCTCAGTCGGTTAAGCGTCTGACTTCAGCTCAGGTCATGATCTCGCGGTTCGTGAGTTCAAGCCCCATGTCAGGCTCTGTGCTGACAGCTCGGAGCCTGGAGCCTGCTTCAGATTCTGAGTCTCCCTCTGTCTCTGCCCCTCACCTGCTCACGCTCCATCTCTCTCTCTCTCTCTCAAAAATAAATAAACATTAAAAAAATTAAAAAAAAAAAAAAACTTTCCTGAAATAAAAAAGACGTAAAATTACATTTTGAAAGAGCATACCTGAGAATACTGCCTCAGAATGTTCAATAACAAGCATACTCTACTAAAATTACTGAATTTCAAGAAAAAAAAGAAAAGAAATGTTTCAGGCATCCAGGCAAAAGGGGAAATAAAATTTTGCTTCCACAAGCCCTTCCTGAGGAATCTAAAGAGAATTAGCTTCAGACAAACAAAATTACTGAGAGACTGATCAACACAGACTGCTTAAATACATTGTTGCTTGTAGAGCTAAAATTAAATGAGATTTTACTAAATATCAGTTACTAGAAGGGAAACAATATAGTATGAAATGATGCTGCGGAGAATGCTGGTAATTCTCTTGCTTGCCAGGTTTTGAGAATGGAAGACTAGAACCTTGGAAGGCATGTTGGCTGACTACCCAATAGCTATTCCCTTCTCCCTTCTTCTGTGGTGGTAGAGTCCATCTTCCACGAGAAACTAGAAATGTCAGCCATTTGACTTCCCAGCCCTTCTTGCTGCTGGAGGTAGCCACATGACCTAGATTTTGACAATGAGATGTAGAAGTGTGTCTGCTGGGGAGTTTCTGGAAAAGATTTCCTTTCCTGATAAAATGTGAGAGTTAGAAAAAAAAAATAGTTTCAAACAGAGAGGGAGGCAAATGATAAGAGACTCTTAGATACAGAGAACAAACTAAGGGTTGATGGGAAGGGTGGAGGGGTGGGGAAATGGGTGATGGGCATTGAGGAGGGCACTTGCTGGGATGAGCACTGGGTGCTGTATGTAAGCGATGAATCATGGGAATCTACTCCCGAAGCCAAGGGCACACTGTATACACTGTATGTTAGCTAACTTGACAATAAATTATTTAAAATAATAATGATAATAATAAAACCTTTAAAAATATTTTTTAAAATCTGAGTCGGGCAGGAAGAGCTTTCCCTCCAGTGTTTGTTTCCCTTTCCCCTGATTTTGCTTAAGAATGGGATGCTTGGAGTTGGAGCTTGTCTTGCATTTATAAGGCAATAAGCCTAAGGATGAAAAAAAACTTTTTTTTTTTTAGTTTAATCTATTTGAGACAGCCAGAGACAGCACAAGTGGGAGAGGGGCAGAGAGAGAGGAAGAGAGAGAGAGAATCCCAAGCAAGCTCTACCCTTCCAGCCAGTGCAGAGCCTGACACAGGGCTCAAACTCACGAAACTGTGAGATTATGATCTGAGCCAAAATCAAGAGTTGGATGCTCAATCAACTGAGCCATTCAGGCACCCTGAAAAAACTTTTTTGATTACAGCCTCCCCTACCACACACACCACTCTAAGAGGCTCTGCCCTTACCTATAGCTAAAACCAGAAAGGAGCAGGGGACAGACGTGAGGAGCCTGATACTTGATGACATTTTTGAGCCACTGAAACAACCTGGAAGCACCTACCTGGAGACTTCTCATTATGTGAGAATTGTTTTCACTATTAGGCTACTCTCAGGACTTCTGTTACTTCCAGCTAAAAGCATTCTCGGTGACTCAGAATTCAAACACATAAGCAAAGTCAAAAGACAAAGAGAAATAAAGCCTCAATGACATTGCCTGGGTGCTGAATCCAGCTCAGCCTGAATCCAGCTGCATCCATGTATTTTTTTAGTTATGGGAGCCAATAAATTCCCCTTTTTGCTTACGTAGCTCTGAGCTAGAAACATGTTATCCAAACCCAACTTGCACATTTAGGCCTACATAATGTAGGTGTATAGCCAATACAAGCATAGCTAAAGATTGGAGCCTCCTCTACTATACATACCCTTCTAAGAGGATCTGCTGTTACCTGTAGCTAAAACCAACTAGTTTGTAACACAACCCATTCCCCTTCCCAGAGCTAATGGATATGTGGTTCTCTCTATAGGGTAGGTTAAATCAATCATATTCCTTCTCTTGAAAATTTGAAATACGTCAGTCACACATACAGGAAAACTTAACTGACAGATCATCTAGAGTCAAGGATGGGGTTGGTACCACAGGACGCCCAAGTCATTTGGCAGCAATAGTTATAAGGGAGCAGAAAGTTCAAAGAAAGCAGAGACAGCTAGTTTTAGGAGAGAATCAGGGGAACTGGGAAGAAGCACAGAGAGAAGTAGAGATAAAAGGATAAGCAGCAATTTGAGAGATGTGGCTCTCTTCCTGACTTTCTAGTCTCCATTTCTGTGAAGAGTGGTGCTATTACATCTTTTCTGCCTTTGAATTTGGTAACTTTCTGTTTTGTGAGCTCCAAAACACGAGACAAGGTTGAAGAACTATGATTGAAGGTACCAAGACCCACAGGAGCACTCAAGCAATACGGTGCGATACAGTCAATTCATGTGTGATTCTGGGCCATGGAAAGAAAAGCTAGTGTATTTTTAATACAACTTGGTGAATGCAATATCCCAACAAAACAAAACAGAAGTCACTAACAACTTCATAGCCAAGTGAAAGAAAGAGTCAAATAAAGCTTTCTTATGATAAGAAATATGATATCAATTAAATCAAAGAAACATAAATTACCTGTCACCACTGAGGGATTTGGGCTTCAATTTAAAATAGATATGTATCAGTATAATGTGTGTGTGTGTGTGTGTGTGTGTGTGTGTGTGTGTGTATAAGTCAACCTGGAGCTGCATTTTTAAATATCAATCTAACTGTGAAAAACCAAATAATGTAGACCTTTACTGTAGGTTTCCTTGAATGAGTCACTCAGACATTGAGTCACTCAGACTGCTGCTCAGTCCACAGAGCAGCAAAAGCTTCTCGTCAAACATATTTATATACTTTTCATGTCTTCAGTATTTCTTACAGGATGATTGGGAAAAAAGTGTCTCTTCTCTTCCATTTCTGGTCTAGTCACTGTTACAATGCTTACCTCTATTCTTCCTCTTGCTGGTCATACTCGTTATGTGTCACACTCCCAAGAGACCCTTCCTGCCACATGTAGCCCCTTGGCCAAAATATACAGTAAGGACAGTTTAATTGTTTACATTCTATCTCTACACTAACTTCAACACCACCCCAACCAAAACATACAGGAAAGAGTTTATAATAAAAATGGAGCAATCCTTTGTCCCTTCTCAGTGTAACAGATTTATCTTACCACAGATATCAAAAAGATACACTGATCTGGGTAAAGTTAACGTAAGAACCTTAAGTTCCTGAACTTGACACCTGCCAGATGAGAAGAATCATTATCTGATTGTATTTTCCTATTTTTAAACTGCTCAAAATTCCTGAAACGATTGTAAGGGTAACAATATTGATCATCTTTTTTTGGTTCTAGTACTAAGACTGTTCTGTGGAAAATGTTGGAGAATGAAGCTTAAAGACTGCAAGACATGTTGCAACTATGTTATTAGTAATAGATTGAGTCTTCTTCTAGGGGTCAGACTCTAGTCAGTGTGTAAGTTTCTACTGTAAGGGGCTGATTTTTCATGTTTGTATGTATAAGTAGAGCTGCTGAAATTATTTTGTAATTTGGCTAAAACGATGTACACATTTTGCCTCACTTAAGTAACAAATTTCTCAGATAGATGTATGTTTCTTAAACACCACTAGTTCTGTTTTAACTGCTAGATATTTAGTTTTATTAAATACTACTCCAATTTTCATCAAGAATTTAAGAAAAATCCTAAATCAGAACTTTGGTTCTAGTTCCTCCATGATATTACTGTGATTTTCCATGTCGATCTTTTTTTTTTTTCCTTCAAATGTTGGTTTTGAAAAATCTCAAATATGTAAGAAAGTTTAAAAGTACTACAAACCCCTTTTACCCATCCACTTTGATTCAACAATTATTAACATTTTGCCCACATTGCTTTCATTTTCCTTTTCTCTTTCCTCAAAAACATTTGAAAGTAAGATAACAAGCATCAGGACATTTCATGCCTAAATGTACCGGTCCGTGGTGATCCTTTAAAAGTAGAAGGGATAGGGGCGCCTGGGTGACTCAGTCAATTGAGCGTCCAACTCTTGATTTCAGCTCAGGTCATGCATGATCCCAAGATTGTGGGATCAAGCCCTGAGTTGGGCTACTCGCTGACCGTGGAGCCTGGTTAAGAGTCTCTCCCTCTGCCCCTTCTGTGTGTGCTCTCTCTCTCTCACTCTCTCTCTCTCTCTCTCATTCTCTCTCTCTCTCTCTCTCTCTCAAAAAAAAAAAAAAAAAAAGTAGACGGGATAACCCAGGACATTGCAAGTGAATATTTTCACTTTCATTATAATTTAGAATAAAATTTTAAGGTTTTTGCTTGTTTTGCCATTCAAAGAAAAATACTACAATATACCAAAACATGAATTAGTAAAAAATATGAGAGAATAATGTGAAATTTCTGGTTTTCCTCAGTCCTTAATACTAATAATGCTAAGAAGTTACTATCTTTAGCATGTATCATTATGTGCTGAGCACTACACTAGACATATCACCTCTTTTAATGCTGCAAGTTAGGTATTTTAACAAAAATATCTAATTCCCATTTTACAGGCTAGTAAACTAATGTGTTTGGTTCTAGAGCCCTACCTCTTTCCACTGACCATGTAAAACAAATATCAATAGTCTCTACCATTTAACCTAGATTCGCTTGAGAACAAATATGCCCCAATTGGTGTGATTTGTAAAAGACATGTGCTGCTTTCAATGAACCTTCCACTTCCTTGTCATCTATTTCCTAAAACTGACTTCATGTCTTTATTTTTAAAAAAATTTTTAATGTTTATTTATTTTTGAGAGAGAGAGAGAGAGAGAGTCAGAGTGTGAGCAGGGGAGGAGTGGAGAGAGAGGGAGACACAGAATCGAAGCATGTTCCAGGCTCCAAGCTGTCAGCACAGAGCCCGACACGGGGCTCAAACTCACACACTGTGAGATCATGACCTGAGCTGAAGTCGGAGGCTTAACCGAGCCACCCAGGCGCCCAACTTCATGTCTTTAAATCATCCTGCTGAAAACATACTAGTTGAGTCAAGGCGGTGGTGGGGGTTAAATACTTACATGTCAGATGTGCCTGAATGCATGTAATGGTTTTATTTGTAACTGGGTTAGTATTGCAAATAAAGGAAATGTGAACATGTATTTCCTCCCTGATTGTTAACAAGTTTGAGGACTGAAAGCCAGTAATAACTGGTCACCATAATAGCTCAATACTAATAGATTATCTTACATGAAATGAAAAAGAGTTGTCTGAAATAAAGCAAATATCAAATAAGCAGAGTTCTTCAAGTAAGTACAAATTTACTTGGCAATCAAATTTAATAGTAAACAAAATGCCATTCTGACATTAGAGAGTAATTTCACGGATTTTGAATGAACGAGAGGAAGGACAATGTACTTACATTCTTTTACACACCTCTCATTCCACTCAACTGGATGCACACACATGCACACAAGCACAGGCATGAGTGAGCAAAGACACACCCACACTAACCCCCGCCCCCCACACCTGTGTGCAGTACCCAGGTCATAGCTGCTCCCTCCACACCTAAGGCCTGACTCTGTGGCCATGCCATTGGCACTGTGCATGTGACTCTCCCTGCTCCTTCCACCCTTCCTACTCCCCTGCCTGTGTCTCCTTACTTAAATACCTTCAGAAATCAAGGAGTCCCAGGGGGTCTTCAGGTCTGTAGATTGCATTACCTTCACACCAAGGCAGGTAGAGGGGGGCAGAAACAGAAAACAAGGAACTAAGTTCAGACCAGGCTGAGAACTTCTGATTACACAGGGGATTAGAATTGGGAATTCCTGCAGCCAGCCCCCCTGCCCAGTCCAGAATACCTTCAGGGCAGAGGCCTTGACAGACTGCAGGCCCCCAGTTAGAATCTGGATCATGTTTTCAATACATGGCTCATGAGACAGCTGGCCACAATCGTCAAAGACCAGCTCTGCTGAGAGAAAGGGATTCTGCCTTGGGGCCTGTCAAGAAAGGTCAGGACAGCTCGTGGGGCTACAGGTCAGTATCTGCTGTCTGCCATGTGGCCTTGACTGCCTGTCCCGCCTCCACACATGCCATGCACTCCCTTACCTGCAGGATGTTGGCCACGAAGGAGGTTATCTCCTCCTCTATGATAGACACAAGGTTCTGGCCAATCATGTGGTCCACCAGGCGGGCCAACTGTCCCAGCCGCAGCAACCACGCCTCTGTCTGCCTCAGCTTCTGCTCCAGCTGCTGGCCCTGTTCCTTCTGAAGATACACCGAGAGTTGGTCAGTCCTGATCCTCTTGCAGTTTTTCAGCCGCTCCTGCAGGCCCTGTTGCATGTGATACGTATCCTCGTGAACCTGTCAGAATAGAGAGTGGAAAACTCACTGGACAAAGGGAAAAGAAAACAAACTGGCTACCCGCTGGCCTGTGCAAAACTCTTGGGTCTCAGAGTCTGAAACCTAGCACCTCGATATACCCACGGAAGGCTGCTTTTTGGTAGAGATTAGCCCCCGAAATCCTTTAGTGACCAGAGAAGATGCAAAATGGAGAACATACATTGAGAGGCCACAGTGCTAATTTGATAGGCCAGGCCTGTCTGCTAAAGGCCTCAAGGATCGAACTCAGAGAGAAAATGTGTGTGTGTGTAAACAGAGAAGCTTACTAACACACAGGCTACACAAAAGAAGAGAAAGATTGGATAAGTAGGGCAATAATTCCAGGACACGGATTCCAATCAGCAGGGCTGGGAGGTGTGGCCTGCTGGCTAGCATAATACTCCTTACGTGACAGCAGATGCTGCCTCGGGGCACTGACAGAGGCTTTCCACTGGGGGATGAAGAATGTGGGATAAAAGTCTAAGAGCCTCTTGGTGGCTCTTTCTCACATCTGGGAGGTTGCTGACAGTTGCCACCTCTCAGGATTTGTCCTGTTGAGGAACAGAGGAGAGACACCAGGAAGACATGCTTGGCCAGATGGACCTTCTGTCCCTGAAGCTCTCCTGTCTGTTTTGATGCTCAGTAGACTCTGTGATTAGATTGTATTCTGCTCAACCTGAGCTCAAACCCCAGTCTTCTGAGACCCAGACATAAGGCACTTGAGGCCTGAGCCACACATCATACACAAATGTGCCCTTGGGCTTGACAAGAGGTTCTCTTTCACGCTCTAGAAATACCCTCCATACTTTGAGTGCTTCCCACTTCACAGCCCATAGTGCGACGCATCACCACTAGCTAGTTACTCGTGTCACTCGTGCACTGCACTGGCAATTCTACAAGGACGAGGCCTCTGTCACATCTTATTGCATTTATTGCTTCACATAATGCCTGGCACAGGTGGTTCCACAGGACATATAAAAAGAATGTATCTCTCAAGCTGAAAGGGCTTACTGAGTGCCAATTAGGATAAAACCATACACAAAGCAACAATAATTACTACACAAGTATGTAATCAGTATACATTTTTAAAGCCTCACCACTAAGGGGCAATATCTTCAATACCTTCAAAGTTCTGAGGAATTTTTTTAACCTGTAATTCTGTATCTAGCCACAGTATCACACTGAAATTTGGGGCTGAATAAAGACATTTTTAGATATACAAAGACTCTAAACATTTACCATCCACAGATTCTCTCTGAAAAAAATGAAACAAAACAAACAACAGTATATTTTTGACAGAGGAAAATGAATATAAGAGCTACAAGAAGCTTTGATGAGCAAAGACATTTGTAAAACATATTGCCAGGTCTAAATGAGCAGGCTACAAAACAAGAATGTTCATAACAATCCAGAATTAAATTCCAGAAGATCTGAACATAAGTGGAATAGGGAGGGTGGAAGGTGGGGAGAGGAAGAGAGGAGAGAAAGGAAATTAGAATACAGTAAAGGTTCTTATTCTGCTAGGGAGAAAGACATGGATACAAATGCACACTTGGCATTCATTCACTCAAAACACTCGCTGAGCACCTACTATATGACATAACTTATAAGAAGCACTACAGATATATCAGTGAATGAAACAAATAAAAATCCCTACCCTCTTGGAGGTGGGGGGAGAAATACAATAATATATAATATAATAATATATAATAATAAATAAGTAATTTATATTCTATATAAAAAGGTTATAGGTGCTATGAGCAAAGGAAACACAGAGTAGAAAAAGGGGTCAGGGATGCTGGTGATAGTGGGGGTTTGCAAGTTTAAATAGGGTGACCCAGAGAAGGCCTTCTTGACAAAGTGCTTTTAGAAAAAGACATGAAAGAGACATTGTTATAAAAGTGTAAATGGAACAGCTACATCTTTTGAGCAGGTGTATACATTTCTTACATATGGATTCAGCTGCAAGTGAGAGAAAACTGGAAAAAAGTGCAGTTTAAGCAAGTAAAAGGTTTATTTAACGCAATAAGAAATCCCTTAATGGTATATTGGCCCAACAGTATCGATAAAAACAACACTCGTTTTGGGGCACCTGGTGGCTCAGTCGGTTAAGCGTCCGACTTTGGCTCAGGTCATGATCTCACTGTTGGTGGGGCTCAAGCCCTGCATCGGGTTCTGTGATGACAGCTCAGAACCTGGAGCCTGCTTTAGATTCTGTTTTTCCCTCACTCTGCCCCTCCCTCACTTACACTCTGTCTCTCTCTGTCTCTCAAAAATAAAACATAAAAAAAAAAAGCTCCTTTTATGTTCCTTCTCCTCCATCTTTAATATGACTTTTGCCTTTATCATTGTGTAAAAGCTTCTCTATCACCAAAAATTTCATCCAAGGGTCAGACAATAAGTCAGGAGTAAATGCTCACTATGACATCCCGGTTAGATATGCCTCTAAAAGTTTTCTTGGTGACTTCCACTTAATGTTTCATTGCCCTGAACAGAGTTAAGTGGCTTCCTCCAGCACAAGTTTATGAAAAGAAACAGTCAAGATTCTAAAACTAAGAAGGATGAATAGGCATTGAGTGGTTCCTGGGCAACTATGAGAAAAATAAAATGTATAACATCCAAATCATTAGAGGACAATAATGGCAACAAAAATGTAAACAACCCACCAAGAGACAAGAAACACGAGGAAGAATCAACCAGAAATTGCAGGAAATAGAAAACATCAAAATAAGATGGAAAAAATAAGTCCAAACTTATCAGTCATCATAATAAATGAGATAAATCTATTGCGAGACATAGACTCTCAGACTAAATGTCTTCCAGCTATTTGTAAGAGATACACATAAAACAAAATAACAAAGGAAGGTTGAAAACAAACTAATAGAAAAAGATACATGGAGCAAATGCCTGATGTAGTTTACCTCAAACAAAAGAGAACTCTAGCATAAAAGTAGTAACAGAATGCAGACTTTTCATAGCAATAAAGTCACCAAGAAATACTATTATGAATCTTTATGCATACAACATGATTTTGGAATACATGTTGCAAAATGAAAGAACATCAAGGAGAAATGAACAAATCTATAGTCATAGGAGGGGATGTTTTTAACATGCATCTCTCAGAAACTGAAAGATAAGGTGGATTAAAAAAATTATTGTGGTCGTAGAATATTTGCACAGAACAATGAGTGAGCTTGGTCTAATATATACATTTTCTTAGACTGAGTTCCCTAGAAGAAGAGCCTGAGAGAGGAATTTGGGGAAATGTGATTTATTAAAGAAATGATCTTCAGGAAACAAACCTCCAAGGGAAAGCGGGAAGCAAAACAGGAAAGGGGAAAGTGCCAAGCAAGAGCTCAGCAAAGGCTGTTCTTGTTCTGATGTGGAGGGGGAGGTGGCTTTGGAATGAAGACCCTATTGTACGGCTGTCCCACCATGAGACAAGGAGCCAAAAAGAAGGCAGAGGAACTGTGACATATGAAAGAGACTATGGAGAAGTGACCATTAAATGCAGTGCACAATTTTGGACTGCATCCTGAAACAAAAACAAAACAAAACAAAACAAAACAAAAAAAACAAAAAAAAGAAAACAGTTATAAAGGACATTTTTGGAATAATTCGCAAATTTCTAGGAAGGACTATGGGTTAGATAACAAAATAGTATCCAAATGAAATCTCCTGATGTTTGATCATTGCACTGGAGTTGTGGAAGAAAATGTCCTTGTTCTTAAAGAGAAACACACTGGCATATTTAGGGGTAAGGGAACTTACCATGTGCAACTTAAAACTCTCAAATGGTTCAGGAAAATAATGTATACTTACATAGAGAAAGAAAAAGAGCAGAAATGATAAATAAGACAAACTAATAATCTGGGTAAAAGGTAAGTGAGAGTTTATTATACTATCCTTGCAACTTTCCTAATAAATTTGAACTTATATCAAAATAAAAAGTTATACAAGAAAGAAGTAAGAAGAAAAAAAGAAAATGGGTTTGTCCCAGTAATGCAAAGCTGGTGTAACACCAATTATTCACCATATTAGACTAAAGGAGAATAATTCCCATAAACGTTTAAACAGAATCAGAAAAAAAAATCACTGGACAAAATTCAACACCCATTCGTGGTAAAACCTCTTAGCAAACTAAGAATTGATGGGAACATCCTTAAAAATTGATAAAGGTTATCTACCAAACACTCACATTTTATATCATTATTTATTTAGTGTTTCAAATCTATTTTAGTTATTTAATAATGCTACAATTTATTGGGCAGCAGCATGCTTTTATTAGCACAGAGTACAGGCTTGGCTCTATAACAATTCAGTTGCCATTTGGGATGATTCCTCCTTCTCCCTCTCTGCTGCGCCACCCCTCACCTTTGGGGTGACTGCCAACAGGGACAAGTTCCATTCCATTCCACACAGCAGCACAGAAAGTGGCTCTACATGTTGCATTTGCTTGTCTTTTCACTTTTCCTATGGTGCTTTTTAAAAAGTTAATTTTAATTTTTTTAATGCTTATTTATTTTTGAGAGGGAGATAGAGCATGAGTTGGGGAGGGGCAGAGAGAGAGGGAAACACAAAATCTGAAGCAGGCTGCAGGCTCTGAGCCGTCAGCACAGGGCCCCACGTGGGGCTCGGACTCACGAACCATGAGATCATGACCGGAGCCAAAGTTGGACGCTCAAGCAACTGGGCACCCCAAAAAGTTAATTTTAGTACAGACAAATGTCTTGATATTTTATGGTTTACACTTTTTAATATCTTAAGAAACCCTGAGATAATAAACATGTGATATGGTCTTCTGAAAGCTTTTTGGATTTTCTTTTCACACTTAAGTCTTTTATATACCATGAATTAATTTTTGTGTATGGTGTAGCAACTATTAGAAAACAATAATGTTTTAAAATACCATTTACAATAGCAACAAAAAGATACCAAATATCTAGTAATAAGTCTAATGAAATATATTCAAGACTTCTATAGGAAACCTATAAAACCTCAGTAGGAGAAAGTAAAGAAATCAAAATACATGAAGAGATCCATGTATATGAATTAGAAAATGAAATATTAAGATATCAATTCTCCCTCGAATTGATATACAAATTTAAAACAAGCCAATAAAAAAAATCCCAGGAAATTATTTTGTGGAAATTAGCAAGCTGATTCTAAACTTGATATGGAAATTTAAAGACCCTAGCACAGCCAGGGAAATCTTGTATAATAAAAACTTATAGAACCTATAATACCAGATATCAAGACATACCGCAAAGCTGCAATAATTAAGATAGTGTGACACTGACCAAAAGACAGACTAATCAGACACAAGACAGTCTAGAAACAGACCCACACATATACAGTCATCTGATTTAAGACAATGACACCACTGTAATTAGGTGGGGAAAGGATATTTTTTTCAATAAATGGGGAAAATAAAACTTGGCTCTTATGTCACACCATACATAAAAATTAATTTGAAATGTACTATAGACCTAAATGTGAAAAATATAATAAAAGTTCTGGAAGAAAACAAGGAAATATCTACATGACTTTGGGGCAGGCAAAGATTTCTTAAACCAGGACTCAAAAGGCACTAATCAAAAAAGATTGACAAAATGAACTTCAAGAAAATTAAGAACTTCTGTTAATCAAAAGACACCATTAAGGGACACCTGGCAGGCTCAATTGGTAGAGCATACATCTCTTGATTTCAGGGTCTCAGGGCCATGAGTTCAAGCCCCATGTTGGGTATAGAGCTTACTTAAAAAAAAAAAAAAAAAAAGACACTATTAAAATAGTAAAAGGGTAAGCCACAGACTGGGAGAAAATATCTATTTTATATATATATATATTTGATACAGGATGCATATCTAGACTATCTAAAGAACTCTTACATATTAATAGGAAAAAAACAGACAACAGTTAAAAATAAACAAGAGACTTAGACCATCACAGAAGAAGGTACCAAAACAGCCAATAAGCATATGAAAAGACGCTCAACAACCTTGGTGATCATAGAAACACAAATTAAAACTACAGTGAGGGGCACCTGGGTGGCTCATTCGGTTAAGTGTCTGACTCCTGATTTCAGCTCAGGTCATGATCTCATGGTTGTGAGATCAAGTCCCGCATCTGGCTCTGCACTGAGTGTGGAGCCTGTTTGATATTTTCTCTCTCTCCTTCTCCTTCTGCCCCTCCCCTGCTTGCATGTGCTCTCTCTCTAAAACAAACAAACAAACAAAACTACAATGAGATACCACTATATACCAGTTTGGCTAAAATTAAAAACCCTGACAATACTAAAGGTTGATGAAAACATAGGACAACTGGAAGTCTCCTACACTGTTGGGGGAATACAAACTGGTACAACCACTCCAGAAAACTGTTTGGTACTGTAAAACAGACATGTACCTTATTCCAGCAGTTTCACTCCTAGAACACATACTCCAAACAAATGAGTGCTTATGTCCACCAAGGGACATGCACAAGAATGTTCTCATCAGGGGCGCCTGGGTGGCTCAGTCGGTTAAGCGTCCGACTTCAGCTCAGGTCATGATCTCGCGGTCCGTGGGTTCGAGCCCCACGTCGGGCTCTGTGCTGACAGCTCAGAGCCTGGAGCCTGTTTCAGATTCTGTGTCTCCCTCTTTCTCTGACCCTCCCCTGTTCATACTCTCTCTCTGTCTCAAAAATAAATAAATGTTAAAAAAAAATTAAAAAAAAAAATGTTCTCATCAGCATTATTCATAACAGCAAAAGCTGAAACAAACTCAAATGTCTATCGATAGGAGAATAAATTGTGGTATATTCATACAGGAAATACTACATAGCATACAAAAGAGTGAACCACTGCTTCCTAGAAGATTATGGATAAACCTTGCTAACATAATGTTGAGTGAAAAAAAAAAATGGTGATTCCATTTATATGAAATTCAAAATCAGACTAAATTAATCTATGGTGACAGAGATCAGAGTAGTAGTTACCTTTGTGGGGGTATTGACAGGAGAGGTACCAGGGAGCTTGCTGAGGTGCTGGAAATGTTCTACATCTTGATCTGGGTGGTGGTTACATGGATGTATATACATGTAAATATTTCAACAAACTGCACACTTACAATTTGTTTACTGCATGCAAAATTTACCTTAATTGACAAAATAAACCTCTATTTTTATTTATTTATTTTTTATTTTTAGAGAGAGAGAGAGAGAGAGAGAGAGAGCAGGGGAAGGGCAGAGAGAGAATCTTAAGCAGGCTCCATGCCCAGCATGCCCACAACCATGGGCTCATGACCTGAGCTGAAATCAAGAGTTGGATGCTTAACCAACTGAGCTACCCAGGTACCCCCAAAGTAAACTACTATTAAAAATTTTTAATATTTTTGTAACATTAAAACAAGAGTGGGATTTAGGACCTGGGAGGTACAGAAAGGCCATGGAATAGCTTGCCCCCACCTTTGGCCCCATTCAGCTTAGTGCAGTGTGAGGTCCAGCTGTTATTGTCTGGAGGCTGAAGGCCATTTCCCTGTATGAATCTACCTAGGGCTTCTCGTACATTATTTCTCATGTACTAGATCTCTCTCAGATCTAGTTTACCTAGAGACAGCGATCAGCCAGAGAACTAGGTAAATATCCAGCCCCACCCGACAGACAGCAAACTATTGTGACAGGAACATGTAGCAGGGCCTCCAGGAGCCCTAGGCTGAGGGCAGGTACCACAGATGCAAAGTAGGCATAATTAGGAAGGACTCCATCACCGGATGCTTCTACCAGCCACAGTGGCCTACCGAAGATTCAAAATAGGTTCAAAGATAAGCCTAGTAGCATGAAAGATCCAGACTCCAACTTTCAAATTCCCTAATGACCCTGGCACAAACAGCTAAAGAAAACCATTGCTATGTTCCTTCTCCTCCCTGCTCAAGGCCAGGACCAACCCTTAGGGAAAAGGTTGGGTCCAAGCCTCTGCCCGTCTGTAATTGATCCATCCACCCCACAACAGAGACTGCTGGTGCTGGGCAGGACAATGGCTCTGGGCCAACTTCAGAGTCCAGACCACACAGGGGATCCCAGGAGAAGCGTGAGCCAAAAGGAGACTGGGCCTCTGGCAAGCTCAGCTTGGGGAAAAGGTTCACAATAAATTGCACTGCAGCCTCTTACCAGGTGCAGGATGGATGTGCAGAGGTGCAGGCAGCGATGGAGCAGCTGCAGAGCCTTGTGGTTCTCCTTGGCTAGAGCCCGTTGCAGGTCCAGCAGCCCATAGCATTGATCGGGGTCTTGGGGGAGCCAGGATACAGAACGCAGCTCCTGCAGAAGCCTGCAATCAATGGCTAAGCTTGTCAGAGCCGGCATCTCAACCTTCTTTCCTTGAACACTTCTGACCTCTTCCTAGCCCAGCACACCGCAGAATAAGCAAAGATTTAGAAAGATTCTAACATTCCTGGTGACCTACAGAGACAGATTCCTCTTGAGAATTCTTTGGAAGAATTCAAGCTGAGGAAGTTGCTGGTCGGGGAATGCTTTGGGAAAGGCCTGGAGTTATGTGCAAATGTTTCTACTGACTGACCTTTCTGCCAGGAGAGTGTCTCCTTGAAAGGCCTAAGGGCCCCAAAAATCTAGATGGGCAGATCAGTTTTAGGATCAAAGGTGAGGAACCTCTAACTTCTCTATGGGCTGACCATCCCTGAGAAAACCTGCTTCTGTTATCTACTCTCTCCATGAGAATTCTACATCTCTAAAAATCCTTGAAAAAGACGAAAGATCCCCAATAAGCAAAAGGTGATCATAATGGGTATCATTTATTCAGCACCTATTAAAAGGCATTTAACATGGTACTTTATATTTACAATCTCACTTCTCACTATAGCTGCGTGGTAGAAACGTTTATCCCTAGTTTTTATATCAGGAAACGAGGCTCAAGGAGTAAAGTCCTTGCTAGGGTTCAGGATTTAAATTCAGATCTGTCCAGTCTCCACGCCCTTATGCTTTTAATTACACTATGATGATTAGGCTAGACTGGAGGATTCCCAGAGCAAAGGTTTCAAACTAGTAACCCGTGGGTCAAATTCAGACTGAAAATGTTTTCATATGTTCCAGTAAGAGTTGGCCAGCACACTGTTTTAATAAAAATTTGAGTTAAGTAGGTAAAATTAAGACATTTTACAACAAAATGTGGATTTCCAGGAAATCCTGAAAAACAAGGCAGCTGGCATGCTGTACCCATATTCCCAGAGGCAACAGACAACTGGAACTCAGTAGTGACTGTCCTATTTAGATGCAGTCTCCAGACTGTATTCCCCTGCTCCCTAATGTCTTGCACCTAATCCACTACGTTTCTTCCATAGCTCCGGCTCAGGCCCTGTGGGCATCTGAGTTTGCAACTTCTATCACAGAAGAGAATTAGAGTGGCTGAGAAGTGCAAGATAAGTAAGAAAGTACTGAAAACAGGAATAACTAAGCTTTTCTTCAAAAAAAAGAACCCAAAAGGTACCATGGGAAGAGCAGAGAATTTGAATTCAGGCACCTGAGTTACATCCCTAGATCCAATACTCAATAATTGTGTGGTCTGGGGCAAGGTGATGTAGGAATACCTAATTACATGAAAATATGCTCAAGATACATTATTCATAAAAAAAACTGGTTACTTAACAGTATGTCAAGTATGACCACATACGTATATGTGATAGAAAATAAGACCAGAAGGGAAATGTGCAAAATGTTTGTCGTGGTTATTTACAGTTGGTAAGATTAAAGATTTTTTTCTCTTTGTGCTTTTTCATGTCTTCCAAACCTTCTACAAGGAACATGTTATTGTTTTTTTGTAACAATAATTCAAAAGGTCCATTGACATTGTATTTTGAAGACCTTACCTGCTAATATGCAGAAGCCCAGCTCCAAAGTGGGGCACAGCAAAGAGCAGATGCTTCCCTAGGAAAGTCCGGTGCCGGTGCAGCCCGTGCAACTTCACACTCCTCTTCCAACTACAGACCAGAGGGCAGCGACAGCATGCTACTGCTCCCCACAACACTTCTCCCCACATCCCATACTGTCACCACCTACCAAGCCAAGGCCTTGTATAAGAGGAAATATTTGAAGAACGGGATGGACTGGAGCTGCTGCCAGAGGACAGAATGGCGGTGCCAGGTGCCCAGCGTGATCGTCTCACTGCCCTCCACAGGATGGACATGCAGGATCCCAAAGGGAGAGAAGATGTAGTACTCAGGGTTCACCTTCTTGGGTGGCACCACCACCAGGCTGTAGGGCCTTTAGAAGAGAGCTCTGGTCAGCAGGAGCCCTGGGAACTCTTGCAGACGTCAGGAAGGGACAAAAGAAGGATGGAGAGGCGAAACATGGCAGCAGGAATGAAGGCAGAAGAAAGTGGGAAGAAGGGAAAGAGAAAAGAATGATCTTCAAACTCAAAAAAGGAAACAAATATTATTAATGTTTTAAAAGTTTATTTATTTATTTTGAGAGAGAGAGAGCAAGTGGGGGAGGGACAGAGAGAGAGAGAGAGAGAGAGAGAGAGAGAATCCTAAGCAGGCTCCCTGCTGTCAGTGCAGAGCCCCACACAGGGTTCCATCCTACGAACTAAACCGTGAGATCATGACCTGAGCCAAAATCAAGAGCCGGACCCTTAACCAATGGAGTCATCTAAGTGCCCCAAGGAAATAAATATTAAGAATAAATGGAAGCCAAAGATGGAAGGGAAGAAAGAAAAAGGCACCCAGCCAGGTCTAAGAAGATCATATCTCCAGATCCAGATACCTTACATTCCATCAAACCTAAGATGCCATCAGTTGTAAGCTGCAGCATTAAAAAAAAAATGAAACATTAAAATGCTGCCAATGTGATACTCCACCAATTTGTAAGATGCATCATAATTTCAGAGATGTTAAAATGTAAAAAAAAAAAAAAAAGTACATCTTAGAAATGATAAAATATGTATATCTCTAGGTACTGAAATAACATGCAGAGAAAAATCAGTGGGTGCTGTTGGGAGTAACTGAGAATGGGGAAAAGCAGGGGGTGAATAGAAGACTCGACACAGGCAAATAAAGAGGAAAACTGCAGCCAAAAGAACCAATCAAGTACCTCCGGAGCCACCTTAAAATCCTACTAAGTTCTCTTACTTCAGCACAATGCACCTGCATCCCAAAGTAAATGCCATTTATATAGTTGTATCTAGTTGCAGGAGACTGGTTAGCATAATGCTGTTTGGGCACATTCAATAAAGTATTTATCAACTTTTATTTTACAGTTTTATTTTCATAACTTGGAGCCAATAATATACTTAAGCATTAAGTATATTTGAAAGCCCTTTATAAGCTTTGATGTCCCAGTTCCTATGCCTATAATGCCTAAGAGATAAAATGGCCGTCTTCTATCTCTTCCCTCTCAACTTTCTAGAATACATGATTAAGCAAATGACTGAAGAACATTTAGATAGATCCAGAATGAACTCACTAAGTCAAGTCATGTAAAACTTTGTTTCCTTTCTGACAAAGTGACTAGATTTTCCCAAGTACTCTTTTCCCCCAAACCATTTCTTCTGAAACAAAAGGAGCCATAACTTTTTCCAAGATAGTTAAGGAAAGAATATAGGATTTAAAACTGAATCTACCTGACTCAAGTCACCTCCCTTAACCACTGGGCTGCTTAGTTTCCCACAGTTTCCTGTACTAATTGAACCCTGGCTCCCCCAAGGGGTCATTCCTTCCCTTATGACCTTCTTAATGAACACTACTCTTTCTTTTCTCTTTTTCAAAAGCTGCTTTCTTCTTCTTTTTCTCCTCCTTCTTCTCCCTCTTCTCCTTCTTCTTCTAGGATTTTAAGTAATCTCTACAGCCAACATTGTACAACCAAACTTACAACCCCAAGGTCAAGAGTTCCATGCTCTACAGAATGAGCCAGCCAGGCACCCCTAAATGCTACTCTTCCTGCACACGGTCAGGATAGAGGGTACTCTTCTCACTCCCCACAGCGAGTGCTCCTTTGGGGGATAGTTATTCATTCGACTGTGCTAGGCACTAAGGATATAGCAGTAAACAGGAAAAATTCAGTCCCTGACTTCATATGGAATTTAATTAAACCATTTATCGAGTTTCCCTTCTGTCCAAGTGCTGTGATTGGAGATGAGGACATAAAAATAACTGCTACATAGTCCTTGCCCTCAAAGGGCTCAGATCAATTGGAGTATTAAGTGATGCTAGAGAGTATTCAACTGCTTCCCAAACACCTCAAGCTCTCTGCCTTACTGAAACACGGCAAGTTCTATATGGAACTCATCATCTACTTGCCTCCATGCCTGTTCCTACTCTGGATAATTCATTCATTCATTCAACAAATGTTATTGAGTCTCTACTCTATGCCAAATTGTTCTAAACCCTCAGGGTATGCTGTTAAACATAACAAACAAAAATCCCTGCCCTGACAGAGCTCTCATTCTATTGAAGAAGAAAGATGATAAACATAATAAATGAGAGGGGAAGAAAAGCACAGGAAAAGGAGGTTGGCAATGCCAGGGGAGGACAGGAGTTTTGGGGGGAGGGCGAGGGAGGGAGAGGTGACACTTGAATGAAGACTCTAAGGAAGTGAAGAAATAAATTCCTATCTGAGTATGAATTAACATCCAGGACATACCAATATAACACTGTATGTTAACTATGTTAGAATTAAATGAAAAACTTAATTAAAAAACCTGGGACAAATCCAAGAAAAAATTGATAAATTCAAACACATTGAAAAAAAAAACAACAAACCCATTACATGTCCAAGAAACAAAAGGAAACAATAAAGGGCAGGGTTCTGCTTTAACTAATGGTGCACTAGAAATTTAGAACACTCTCACTTGAGAACAACTAGAAAAAGGCAAAATAAACTGGTAAAATATGAAAATCATCTGTATGGATACATCAGGGAAGTCCAAATTAATGCCGTGGGTTCTGGGTTTGTACCCTGGTCACATTATAGGTTGAAGCAGAAAACATGGCTTTCCTGGGTGTGGGTCCCCAGCTGCAGCCTCTGATCTTTGGCTGTCTGTGCCTACCCAAAGCTCGGCTCAGGAGCTGACAGTAAAACTGACACACAATCGCCAATAGTGGGATCCACAGGCGCCTCTGGGGAAAAGCACCACCAAATGCTAAACTCACTTCACTGGATTTCCTTCTTTGGCAGAGTTCGTCCTATAATTATTCACTGCCTTTTAGTTCTCTTGCTCATGGTTTCTTGTCTCTCCGTGTGCCTAATTATCTTTGATTGTGCTGCTTCTCTGATTATGATGGAGCTGATAGTTTAAAAGTTCTAAGCTTGTAATTTTCTTGGTGTGAGCTCTCCACTGCAGTCAGTAAGCATCCCGTCCCACACCGCCACTGTTACTGGTCAGGTGTGGTGGCTGGCCACTGGGTGTTAGTAGGTAGTTCATCACAGTCAGCCACAAGTGATCATTTCATTAACTGTGATGCCACTACATGGCATGGATTTCTAGGACCCTATACACCATTTGCACGGAGCTCAGTACTGTTCAAGGCCAAGGACATTACCAAGGCAATATCAGAATCCCATATTTGAGGCTCCTTTCCTTTCATGATATCAGTAACAGTCCAATCAGGAAAGCAGAAACCAAACAGGGCATTTCAACAAAGTGAATTTAATAGAGAGCTTTTTTTTTTTTTTTAAGGTGTCAAAGAAACAAACAGCCAAAAGGGAACACCAAGGTGGCACTGATACAATAACCGCAGGAATGGATGCCAGCTCGAGAATGAGAGGAACATAGGGAAGGGGTCTGGAGTCTCAGAAGCTATGAGCTTGGGGGAGGGGCTTGTAGACCTGGGGCCTGGATTTCATTGGAGGCACTGCCACACTGGTACTAGTGCCTTCGGAGTTTGGAGGAGGGGCAGTCAAGATACAGAAAGCTGATGGGCAGGTGCCACCCAGCTGGCACTGGTGCCGTCAGAATCATGAAGAGGCTAATTCAGAAGGTGCCCACTGCCGCCAGGGTGGAGGACCAATCCTGACAGAAGGAGCAAGCAAGGGAAAGAGGAAGTTCCTTCTCTTATCTTGCTGTCCAGTCTCCTTCTAGCACCCCCTACTAACCAAACCTAACAGGGGGCGCCTGGGTGGCTCAGTCAGTTGAGCGCGACTTTGGCTCAGGTCATGATCTCCTGGCCTGTGAGTTTGAGCCCCGTGTCGGGCTCTGTGCTGACAGCTCAGAGCCTGGAGCCTGCTTCGGATTCTGAGTCTCCCTCTCTCTCTGCCCTTCCCCCGCTCATGCTCTGTCTCTCTCTCTCTGTCAAAAATAAATAAACATAAAAAAAAAAAAAAAAAAAAAACCTAACAGGAGGCCAGTTGAAAAAGGAGGAGTAAAGTTTGCAGTCTCAGCCCCAGTGTCATGAAGTAGTGAGAGAAGAGCCAAAAGACAACTGCTTAATAACTGGCACAATGCTTTCAGTGAGAACTTGTTAAATGACCTGATCAGTAAATGCATGGATGATATGCCCCATTAGTGCTACATAAGCTCAGGAGAAAGACAGCAGTGTATGTAGGAAACAGAGCCTTCTGGGAGGGTACACGACATACTGCTGAAGAGCATGGACTTTTGAGTTAAGACAGTGCTAGGTTTGTCTGTTTCTACCACTTAGTATGTGACAAGTTACTTAACCTCTTTATGCCTCAGGGTGCTCGTCTCATGTATGGAAATAATAACAGCACAGTGCTTGGGAAAAAAATTGATTAATGGTAATTATTATTTCTGAGAAGAGATGGGATTTGAACAGGGCTTTGAGACATACATAAATTTTAGAGCTAACAGAAGAAAATGAACACCTCCTGAGTCATGTGGAAGGAGGGGACTTGTTTTTATAGCCCCAGAGCTAAAACCAGGACCAGAAGGTAGAAGTTAAAAGAAGGCAGAGCTTGGTTCAGTCTAAGGAACAGGGCCCCTTGGGAAACTCAAAGCTTCCCCTCACTGTTCAAACACCAGATTTGTGCACTGGAGTTGGAAGAGATCCCCATTAAATTCCCTTCCGAGGCTACGACCAAATGTTTCTACCATTTTAGGACAGAATAAAGAAGACAGAACCAAAAGTAGAAAAGGCTGTGAGAGCAAAGGGAGCAAAGAAGAGGTGCAGAACGGAAAGGAGGAAGCTGAGAAGGGAAGAGGGAGGCAAACTGGAAGAAAGAGGAGAAGCAGCCAGAGAAGAGAAAGGACAGGAGAGGAGTGGGTAAGGAGAGGAAGCCGGGTGGGAGATAGCATGGGAGGAAAACAGGGAGTGGCCAGAGTAAAAGCCATCTGGACTTACCTAAAGTGCCGGCTGGGAGCTACATTGAGATAGAGGAAGTGGATCTTCTTCAGGTATCTCTCTGTCTTCATAATGGTCATCACCTGGCTACCCAGGAGGGAAGTCTGAAATGAGAAGCCAGAGCTTCTCTTCTGTAACGTTTTCTTCCCAGGAACTTGTGTATCAAGCTGAGACCTGTATGATTAAAAAAAAAAAAATCAGGAGAAAAGAGACAGAGCAAGGAGTCAGCTTGCCACTGTTAGCCAGTGAAAGGAGGAGCAGATTGGATGCTGAAGAGGATGTGATGTGGTATTGTCAGAGCCTATACCCTACCCTACCACCTATACCCAAAGGTATTCACATACCGAGCAAATACCGTCAAGCAGCTATATTCACACAGACCAATCAATGAACAACCCTTCCCTTTCTGACAAATGAATAATCATTCTGGACTTCTTATGATTACTATGAAGCTATTATATAATACTGAATGAAATGGGAATATTTTGTTTTCCCAGCTCATCATCTAGCAAGCCCACAGGCCTGATTTCTCCACCACTGCTTCCTAACCTAGATCTCCTAACCATTGCCCCCATTATGCCTGCTTTCCAACTCTGCATGATTCCATGCCTGTGAGTCTTTCTTGCTCTTCCCCCATCACCACCTAACTTCTGGTTTCACATCCTTTCCTTTCCAGCCAGGATCCAATGGTGCATTCTTCAATCCCCTCAAGCCTACACCAGTACTTTCAGTCTTTTTACCCTTCAACGCCAGCCAACAAAATTGATATAAAAATTAATTTTCCAAGAAACCAAAAACTGAATACCTAGACTATACTAGTCAAGTATATAGCGATGTCACTAATTGACCCAAAGCTAGATCAACAGAACAAGTTACCCCAGAGATAACAGTGCCATCCTATTCTAAAAGTTCATATCAACAATAGGGCTTGTAACCTTGATGTTGGATCGGGACATTTGAACCGTGTAACAGCTACTGAAGTTTCATTTCCTCAACAGTTAAGAGTCCTACATGATCTAAATTGGTTCAGAAGATTACTGAACCAGGAATATCAGCTCCTCGACGGATTCCTGGTATCTGATCTCAATTATGGGCTCATGCTGCTCTGGTATCTTCATACAAGTCTTCAGGCACCCTGTATCTTTCAGTCCCCTCAGCTGCTATTCCAGACCTCTACCTACTCCCATGCCCAGCCCTGCCAGGCCCCACTTCATTCCCTTTCCTGCCTCCTTCCCTGCCCAGAGAGAACTGAGGTTCTCAGCCATCAACTAACTTCCCCTAGTTCAGCTGCTTTCCCACACATTTATCTGCCCAGATTCCCATCCTAATCCCATCCTAATCAACTTGAGAGGAAGCAATGCCCTTTCTTCTCTGTAAGAAATTCCTCCATTTGTGAAGTGGATCATTTATCCATGCTATATTTTCAATCTCTTTCTTTTCTTACTGTTAGCCTATATTTATTCATGCACTGTGCAAAAAAATTTTGAACACCCACTTCTCAAGCATTGTCATAAGGGCTATGAACATCTATCTTATTTTTTTTTTAGGAGGCCTATCCAGACACCAGTGTCCCATTATCTCTCTCTCCCTTTCAAGCCAACCTTCATGAAAGAATAGTAAAATGTGATTTCTACTTCCTTATCTCCCGTTTGCTCCTGAATGCACTAAAATCTGGCTTCCCCTTCACAAAACTGCCTGAAATAAATCACTTTCACCAACCTCCTCCTTGTTACTAAAACCAATGAACATTTTTCAGGTTTTTCTTACTTGCTTCAGTAGCATTTAATACTAACTGCTTCCCCCTCCTTGAAACTCTCCTCTTATTTCACCTCATAACCTGCAAGATATTTTGTTAATAACTTCAATCTAAACCAAAGTGCCTCTGATGTGCTTTCCGCTACATGTACACACACACACACACCCGTATGCATACACACACACACAGGAGCAGCCAGGGGAAAGGCGGTGTTCTCTTTATTATATAGCACTTATCACAATTTGCAATTATATTTTATTGGCACCAACTTATTTAATATTATTCCCCCAACTGAACTGTAAAACCCCAAAGAAAGAGAATGAGTGTGTCTTGTTCATGTCTGTATCTCCAGCATCTAGCAGTTCCTAATACGTACTGGGTCTCCAGTGATACTTATTGAATGAATGGATGTCTGGAGGAACAGACCTGGAGAACTTCATGCAAGCTAAGCCACATTAGCTAGGCCTCAGAGACTTATCACCAGGTCCAAAGAGAAAAAGCAAAGAACTTGACCCCTTTCCAACATCTCAGTCCATTCTCACTTCAGTTACATACTCCCAGGAAACATATTCAGGGCACAGGGCAGGTCTTGGAAAAAGAAAGGATCTGCTGGGGATCTTGAAGATATAAATTGTCAGCACTGTCCCCTTCTATCAGAGCCCCAGGAGCCTACCTATCTGTCCACCATTACAGCTTTAAGATTTTAGGAAAAAATTTGACCCGGCCATAAACTTAGAGCAAAAACTGAGGAAGCCAATCCAGATTAAAGGTAAAGCTACCCTTCTTCCCAGTGAATGTGTACTAGACAAGTTGCAAAGCACTTAGAAAATCAGGCCAGACTAGTATCCAAAATCTATAAAGAACTCACCAAACTCCACACCCGAAAAACAAATAATACAGTGAAGAAATGGGCAGAAAACATGAATAGACAGTTCTCTGAAGACATCCAGATGGCCAACAGGCACATGAAAAGATACTCAATGTCACTCCTCATCAGGGAACTACAGGTCAAAACCGCACTCAGATACCACCTCACGCCAGTCAGAGTGGCTAAAATGAACAAATCAGGAGACTATAGATGCTGGAGAGGATGTGGAGAAACGGGAACCCTCTTGAACTGTTGGTGGGAAGGCAAACTGTTGGTGGGAGCGGTGCAGCCGCTCTGGAAAACAGTGTGGAGATTCCTCAAAAAAATTAAAAATAGATCTACCCTATGACCCAGCAATAGCACTGCTAGGAATTTACCCAAGGGATACAGGAGTGCTGATGAAGAGGGGCACTTGTACCCCAATGTTTATAGCAGCACTTTCAACAATAGCCAAATTATGGAAAGAGCCTAAATGTCCATCAACTGATGAATGGATAAAGCAATTGTGGTTTATATGCACAATGGAATACTACTTGGCAATGAGAAAGAATGAAATATGGCCTTTTGTAGCAACGTGGATGGAACTGGAGAGTGTTATGCTAAGTGAAATAAGTCATACAGAGAAAGACAGACACCATATGTTTTCACTCTTATGTGGATCCTGAGAAACTTAACAGAAACCCATGGGGGAGGGGAAGGAAAAAAAAAGTTAGAGAGGGAGGGAGCCAAACCATAAGAGACTCTTAAAAACTGAGAATAAACTGAGGGTTGATGGGGAGTGGGAGGGAGGGGAGGGTGGGTAGTGGGTACTGAGGAGGGCACCTGTTGGGAGGAGCACTGGGTGTTGTATGGAAACTAATTTGACAATAAACTTCATATTAAAAAAATAAATAAATAATTTTAAGATTAAAAAAAAAGAAGAAGAAAATCAGGCCAGAGGATGGGGGCGGGGGGGAATTCTAAGACTAGTGTTAAAGAACTCTCAGAAGAGGAGGTCGCTGTAGACACTCTGAAATCTTGAAAGGAGCAATGAGAGCCCGATTGGGGGAAATAATTGGCACTCAAGGGGCCAGGATACCCACACTGGCAGGGCAGGAAGAAGGCTCTGAAAAGGTCAGAATGAATGTCGCATTTGCCTGAGCTGCCAACTCTAATGTGCTTTGGGGCTGGCTTAGCTCACACACAAATGTGTGGGAAGGTCCCTCAGACAAGCATTCACCTAGGAGCGTCCTGAGGGAAGAACCTGTACACAACATCCAGCACCCAGCCCTAGGCAGGCCCAGCGGAGAGGGTTAGGGATTATGAAAGAGTGAGAAAAAGAACTAAAGAAGCTTCTAGCACCATCTGAGAAAGATCTGGAAACTGTGGAAACTCAAGCTGTTTTCTGATGCCTTGGCTTCCTTATAGCTGACTTTTGATTTTCATGAATTTCTGCATTGCCTGAAGGGGATTAACACTTAGAACACTCGGTTTATTTGCAGACAAAAAGGGAGAAAGAAACAGCTACAACCAGCATAGCTTGGGGTTCAGGCTAATGCCTAAAATCAATAGGGAGCTGGCCCTAGACTTCGAAGGAGGCACCCGTTAAGTTTCTTCTTTTTCCCCTCTGCTCAAAGCCCCACTCTGGGTCCCTCACTTACTTAGTCTCTTTTCTTCCAACAGGCTCCTCCTCTGCATCATCAGTGTCCCTGCTTTCATACCGTACGGGGATGTCTGTGGCCAGTGCCAAGGGCAGGAGGCTAAGGCCATCTACCCACCAGGTCTCTTTCAAGGCCACCTGGGCACCAACAATACCCAGGCTGCGCTGTAGCTCTGGCAGTGTCAGTGGTCGCAGCCATGTAGCCAACTCCTCCCCCACGTGCTGCCCACCCCAGCAGGCCTGCACAAAAGGGCAGGCTGGGTGTGGGGGCCTGTGACGGAACTTCTGCTTCTGGGAACAGCACTCAATATGTGAGGCACTCTCTAACAAAGAGGTGTCTGGGGGAAAGGCCTGCTCTATGGCATCTAGTAGGTCCAGCTGGAGCTGGGATTGGACCCAGGGTGCCCAGTGGGACAGCTGCTCCAGGAAGGGCAGCAAATCAAGGTGACCAACAAGCAGCACACGATATGGAGGCAGCAGACGCAGCACCGCATGCAGGTAGTGCCAAGCTGCAGGGCTGCCATCCCTCAGGACAGCTGAGAACAGAGTTTGGAGCTCAGCTACCAGGAGCTCCAGCACTGTGGGCTGCTCTGACTGGCTCACTGCCTTTGGGGACTGTCTCTGTGTCCTCTGACGGTCCTGGAGCTGCTCTTCCGTGTCTGGAACACAGACGGAGTGCTGAGATTCAAGGGCTTCAGGTGATGCCTCTTCAGGAGACAAGTCCGCCTTTGGCTCCGAGACCAAGAGGAGCTGGGCATTCAGCTGCTGTCGAACTGACCTTGCCCACTGTTCAGGTTCTGACTGCCAGTTCCAGGCTCCTGGCTGCTGGGTCTCACCTGCTTGGCCCAGCCCAGAACAGGGGTGAGAGAAGGGGCCTTAGGTTCTGGGCTAGGAATGTCAGGGTCTAAGGGGCTGGGGGACAGGGGAGGGGAGGGACTTAGGACAGGGAAATGGATGGAGCTGCAGGGCAGTTGCAGGGCAGAGCCAGAACAGCAGAGGACAACAGCTTCCCCAATGACCCTGGTAAGAAGCAGGCCCAAGACAAAGGCAGGGGCCCTCTCTGCACAAGAGTTCCTTCCCACCACCCAGGACACAGTCCCCCTCACCTGGTGTAAGGGGTACAGGAGGCAACGGAAGGGAAGAGAGACTGATGTGCTGGTAAGGTTTCATCCCAACTGCCTGTTGGAGAAACTGGTGAACCAAGACTTGGGTCCCAAGCACAGGCTCACTCTACTCACAGCTGCCCATACAGAGAGACTGGCACATGGAGGAGTGATCACTTGCACAAACTGATGCACACTTGGAAAGGGCTCACTCAGAGAACTTTGGTAACAGCAAGGAACGTCACTGGGAGTGGAGCCCAGGGATGGCCTGAAGGGAGGAACAGGTGGTCACTCTGTGGCAACAAAGCCCCAGTGCTGTCTGAACATGGGCTGAGGGGGGCTCTTGGGAACAGAAAGCACAGAGAACTACATGGTTCAGATGAGGTTGGGGGGAGTGTAGAGAGGAAAAAGTGGCAAAGGACCAAGCTGGAAGGAGGAGGAGGAGAAGGAGGAAGGGGAGGAGAAAGAGGAATAGGAGGAGGAAAAGGAAGGAGAGAGGGAAGGGGAGAAGAAGAGGGGAGGGGCAGGGGGTCCCTGGGAGTGTGGGAGGAGGGGACCTTCCTGGGGGCAGTGGCAAGGGAGATCTGAGGGCAAAGGGAAGAGGATTATAAGCTGGAGACTCACCCGCAGCTCCATTCCCTCCCAGCTGTTAGAACCGTTACAGGGTCCCTAAAGGCCCGAGCCTTCACCCCAGAATTCCGGAACCCTCAGAAACCGGAAAGGGGAGGAGTCAGCATCCGTGCTGGTCCGGGGTTGCACAAAGGCAGGGCGAGGGGCTCGGGCGAGGACTGGGAAGCTGAAGCACTGCGGCCCAGACCAAACCTGCTGGCTGCCCACACGCTTTGAGAATAGGTGATCAGTCTGGCTGGGTCTGAAAAAAAAAAAATGACACGGTGATTTGGGGAAGTAGCAACCGTGAGGGCGTCGTGGGAAAGTATGATCCCTGTGCCTATTTATGCATTCACTGAACGTCTTAGCTGGCACCAAGTACCAGCAAGTTATGTCTTTGGGACCCTACCTGCACCCCATCCACATATCCACCAACCCTACCTTACCACCTCCCCCACAAGCAAACTCCTAGTAAGACAAAATCCTTGATCATAAGAAGTCCAAAATGGGGGGTGGGAAGGTCTGAACGATTTAAGGAAAGAAGGAAGGAAGGAAGGAAGGAAGGAAGGAAGGAAGGAAGGAAGGAAGAGAAAGAAAGAAAGAAAGAAAGAAAGAAAGAAAGAAAGAAAGAAAGAAAGAAAAAGAAAATTCAGCATATGACACAGTCCCACCTCTGCCCTGCAATCCAGATTTGTACGTCCATCTGCCTCCTTAATGGCTCTACTTGGATATCTGATAAATAACACAAACTTAAAATCTTAAAATGTCCAAACCAGACTTCTAACTACCACCTCCCTCCCGGTGGCAAAAGAAACCTACTCCTTTCACTGCCTTCCCCAAAATGACAAGTCCATTTTTCCAGTTGCTTGGGTCAATACCTTGAAATCACCTTAGATTTCTCTTTCCATCCCTCTCTTCCCACCTCAGCCTACCTCCCATGTTGAATCCTTTGGCAAATTCTGTTGGCTATAGCTTCAAAATCTATCCAGAATCCAACAATTCCTCACCACCTTAAGTGCCACAACCTTAGTCTGTGTCACTATCACTTCTCACCTGGATTATTCCATAGCCTTCTAACTGGACTCCCTCCTTCGACCCTTGTCCCCACAATCTGTTCTTTTCAGAGCAGCCAGTGACCCTTTTCACAGGGCAGCTCTTGTCACTCCTCTGCTTAAAACTAATGCCCTATCATCTCATTCCCTCCGGTGAAAGCCAATGTCCTACATGGCCTACAAGTTGCTATGTGATCAGCCACCTACTATCTCTCCTTCTCTCCTATTCTCTCTCCTCATCCACTCCACTCGAGCTGTGCTTGGATTACACCGAGGATGCTCCCATCTCAGAGCCTATGTATCAATTACTCTGCTTGTGTATCTATTAGGAGACATACAAGGTTTCATACAAGTTTTCTGTGCCTGTGTAACAAATTACCACAACCTAAGTAGCTTAGAAACAAATACCCGTTTAGTACCTTGTAGTTCTGCAGATCCATGTTTAGCATGGCTTGGCTGTGTTCTTTCCTCAGAGTATCAGAAACCTGAAATCTAAGAGTTGGCTGGGCTGAGTTCTCATCTGAAAACTCTGGGGGAAAATTCTTTTCCAAGCTCATTCTTGCTGGCAGGATTCAGATCCTCACAGTTGTAAGACTAGGTCCCAATTTCCTTTCTGGCCATCAGTTGGGGACCATATTCAGGTCCTAGAGGCCACCTTCCTTCCTTGCCATGTGATTCATCCACCTTCAGGCCAGCAACCATGTCTCAAACTCTTTGCAAGCTTGGAATCTTTCTGAATCCAGCCAGAGAAATCTCCCTGCTTTTAAAAAGTCCATGTGGTTAGGTCAGACCCACCCAGATAATATTGCTTTCTTACAGTCAAGTCTGCCATATAAGCTGTCATATTCATAGTCCTAGCGATTATGTAGCATATGCACACAGGGAGTGGAAAATTCAGGACCATCTTAAAATTCTGCCAACCACATATGTTGTAACAACAAAAGGACCCCAAAATACAGTGGTTTAAACTATATGGAAGGTTTTTTTCCCTCTTACATAACTGCCCAAGTATAAATACTTGAGGGCTAACGTGGCAGCCTTTCAGTTGTTCTACTTTCTCCAAGAAGGTGGTCCTTGTCTTCCGTGTCCAAGAGAGTTCACCACCATGCTGCTAGGTCCCATCACAGTCCGTGGAGGAAGAATTAGGAGCCACACCCTTACTTTTTTTTTTTATAATTTTTTTCATGTTTATTTATTTTGAGAGAGAGAGAGAGAGAGAGCAAGTAAGGGAGGGGCAGTGAGAGAGAAAGAGGGAGAATTGCAAGCAGGCCCCACAATGTCAGTGCAGAGCCTAATGCAGGGCTCAATCTCATGAACTGTGAGATAGTGACCTGAGCCAAAACTCAAGAGTTGGACACTTAACAGACTGAGCCACCCAGGCACCCAAGTAGGAGGCACACCTTTACTTTTAAGGGCACAATCTGGCAATGCACGCATCACTCAAACACATGGACACACCTAGCTGCAAGGAAAGCTGTAAAATCTGATCTTTATTTCCAGTGGCCATGTGCCCAGATAAAAGTCAAGAGTCAGTTAGTAAAGAAAGAAGGAGACAATGGATACTGAGGGACAATGAGAGGCTTATACCACAGGGAGCACTCTTCCAGATGTCCCCAAGGCTTATTCCCTCATTTCAAGTCTCTGTTCAGAGACCTTATCAATGAGTTCTTTGACTATCCAGCATAAAATAACAACACTGTTCCTACCTTCCTTACCCTTTCTACCCTGCATTATTTTTCTCCACAGCACTTAGTACCATCTCATATAAATACTTAATTTGCTTACTGCCTATTTCCCTTGACCAGAAACATAAGTTCCGTGGTGGCAGAGATTTTGATTGCTCTCTGTTGCATCCCCATTCCCTGGTGCTGGCACCATGAGTAGGTGATCAGAAAATATTTATGGAACAAATGCATAAATGTATAGCAGTCTTCATTGATGAGAAAGGGGATCACCTCTGGAGTCAGACTGTCTGGATCGAAAACCTGACTGTACCACTCACTAGTTGTACGGTATTTTGCCTCCATTTCAATTAAAAAAAATTTTTTAATGTTTATTTTTGAGAGAGAGAGAGAGACAGAGTGTGAATGGGCAAGGGGTAGAGAGAGAGGGAGATACAGAATCCGAAGCAGGCCCCAGGCTCCAAGCTGTCAGCACAGAATCTAACATGGGGCTCAAACTCATGAGAGATCATGATCTGAGCCAAAGTCAGACACTTAACCAACTGAGCCACCCAGGCACCCCATCAAAAAAATTTTTTTAAATAAAATGAAGGTAATAACAGCATTTACCTAACAGGGTTGCTGTGAGGATTAAATGAGTTAATGTACGTAAAATGCCTAGAATAAAGCTCAGTGAAGCTATGTGTTTTTCTTGTTTGTGGCACTCTACCAAGTGCTGTTTAGGTAAAGGTGGACAAGACATAATAGTGTTCAGTGAGGGCAGCAGCCCTTCCTGGAAAGGGCAAAGAAGAGTCCCAGAGTCACAGCAGGCCTTGAAATTCATGGCCCTAAAACAATGGTTTTCCAGACAGACAAGGACAGAAGGGAATCATGTTCAGTGGCCTCTACTGAGCCCTCAACACTGCCTAAAAATTGAATTATAGTTTTTCTGTCAGTCTACTCTTCCATTCTGTGAAAATTCTATTTCATACGTGTACTCTTTCATCTTCCATTTTCTTGTTTCACTCTCCAATGATAACTTCATCTCCTATTAAAAAAAAATTAGATGCTGTTTCAGAGTTCTTCAGAGAAACAGAAACAATAGGATACACACACACACACACACACACACACACACGTAGGTAAGTAGGTAGGTAGATAGATTTATTTTATTTTATTTTAGAGAGAGAGGGCATAAGTGAGGGGCAGAAAGAGAGGGAGGGGAGAAAGAGAGAATCCCACAAGGAGAGAGAGAGAGAATGAGAGAAGAGGGACTCACCTGAAGCAGGGCTAATTTTTTTTTTTTTTTTTTTACCTGAAGTGGGGCTCATGCTCACCTAAAGCAGGGCTCGAACTCACTAACCCTAGATCATGACCTAAGCTGAAGTCAGATGCTTAACTCACTAAGTCACCCAGGCATGTCCCTAGATAGATTTATTTTAAAGAATTGGCTCACATGATTGTGGGGGCTGGCAAGTTCAAAATCTATAAGATAGGTCAGTATGCTGGAAACTCAGGCAGGAATTAATGCTACGGTCTTTTTTTTTTTTTTTTAAGTTTGTTTACTTATTTATTATTTTGAAAGAGGCAGAGACAGCATGAGCAGGGGAGGGGCAGACAGAGGGAGATTGAAAATCCCAAGCAGGCTGCACACTACCAGTTGCAGAGCCTGATCCAGGGCTCAAATGCACAAACTGCAAGATCATGACCTGAGCCGAAACCAAGAGTCAGACACTTAACAGACTGAGCCACCCAGGCACCCCAATGCTGCAGTCTTGAGACAGAATTCCTTCTTTGAGAAATCTGTTTTGCTTTTATGGTCTTCAACTGATTGAATGAAGCCCACCTTCATTAAGAGTAGTTTCTGTCATTTAAAGTCAACTAATTACAGATGTTAACCACATCTATCAAATACCTTCACAGCAATACCTAAATTAGTATTTGATTAAATAACTGGGCACTGTAACTTAGCCAAGTTGACACATAAAAACTATCACACATGGTATTTAAAAGAAACTCTCTTAGGGCACTTGGGTGGCTCAGTTGGTCAAGCATCTGACTCTTGATTTCACCTCAGGTTCATGATCTCATGGTTTGTGGGATCGAGCCCCACATTGAGCTCTGCGCTGATACAGATGGGATTCCCTCTCCTCTCTCTGCCCCTCCCTTCCTCGCACATGCTCTCTCTCAAAATAAATAAATATTTAAAAAGTATATTAAAAAGAATGTTTAAAAAATAAACTCTCTCAATCTCCCAGTACCAAATTAAAAAACCACTTAGATCTGCTTTATCCATCCTCCATCCTTCCTGTTACCAATGAGATGCTCCTCCTTTCTCTAAAGCCAAGCTCTAGACCTTTGCTCTGGAACTCTCTTTCTTGCCTTCACTTAGTCAGCAAATAATTATTGAGCACCAATTGTTTTAGGCACTATTTTAGGTCTTTGGTTACATCAGCATACAAAGCAATAGCATTGACAAAACTCCTAATTTATGATTTATAGAACGTAAATTCTAGGGGGAGATACAAGTAATAATAAACAAAATGAGCCCCCTTACCCATTTCACCAATGGGTGAAGGGGACCAAAAGGTAAAAATAAAAATAAATAGAACTTAGGCACAATATAATTGTAAGCCACAGGACTGGTCAATACATAGGGTATGATTTAAAACTCTCAATTTCCATAGAAATATTATTGATCTTAATCTTCACCCTCTCCAGTAGGATCACATTTAGAGAATTTATATCACTAGTCTTGGGAATGAAAATAATACTTTAAATCTGAAGGAAGAGAATTACATGCAAAAGCCCTACAATTGTTTCTATCCTAACCTAGTTTCTGTTTAGATGATAAAACAAGCCTATTCCAAAAGTCCACACTATGTACTGTTTATGTGTGATAACAGTCCAAAATAGTCTTCCAGGAAAAAAAAAAAGAAAACAGTAATGTAAACCACTGCAGGAGACAATGCCAATATAAACAATTTTGTATAATCATGGTAATATATGACCAAATTTTATAAAATCTTGATCCAGAATTAAGAACAAAGAACAAAATGAGTAAACTACATAGTATGTGAGAAATGATAATGCCATGGAAAAACAGAGAATAAAGAGAATCAGGAATGTCTAGGGAGAGGATGGGTTGCAATGTATATATGTATGTATGTATGTATGTATGTATGTATTTTGTATTGTTTTCAGGAGTTGAATTTAGTCATCACTTACATGTACCACCCAGTGCTCATCACAAGTGTCCTCCTTAATACCCATTACCTATTTAACCCATCCTGACCCACCTCCCTCCATCAACCCTCAGTTTATTCTCCATGGTAAAGAGTCTCTTATGGTTGGTTTCCCTCTCCTTTTCCCCCCCTTCCCATAAGTTCATCTGTTTTGTTTCTTAAATTCTAATATGAGTGAAATCATATGGTATTTGTCTTTCTCTGACGGACTTATTTCACTTAGAATAATACACTCTAGCTCCATCCACATCGTTGCAAGTGGCAAGATTTCATTCCTTTTGATGGCTGAGTAATATATATATATATATATTTCTTCTTTATCAATGGACATTTGGGCTCTTTCCATAGTTTGGCTATTGTGGATACTACTGCTATAAACACTGGGGTGTATATACCCCTTCAAATCTGGTTTTTTTTGTATCTTGGGGTAAATATCTAGTAATGCAATTGCTGGATCATAGGGTAGTTCTATTTTTAACTTTTTGAGGAGGCTCCATACTGTTTTCCAGAGTGGTTGTACTGCGTTGCAGTTTTAAATAATGTTATCAGAGGGGCACTTGGGTGGCTCAGTAGGTTAAGCAGCCGACTTCAGCTCAGGTCATGATCTCTTGGTTTGTGATTTTGAGCCCCATGTCGGGCTTTGTGCTGACAGCTCAGAGCCTGGAGCCTACTTTGGGTTCTGTCTCTCTCTGTCTCTCTCTCTCTCTGCCTCTCCCCAACTTGTGTTCTCTCCCTCTCAAAAATAAAGATTTTAAAAAATTAAATGATGTTATCAGAATAAGTCTTAATAAAAAAGGCTTATTCTAAGCAAAGACATGAAGGAAAGGAGGGTAGCCCTTCTCCCTGTCTTTTGCTTGATTAATTCTAACTCATCCTTCAGATCTCAGCTTCTAAATCACTGCTCTGGGAGGCTCTCTTTCATCCCCCACACAAGTTCCTACCACTGTATGTTCCCATTACGACACATATTTCTTCTTTGTAACATGATTACTCATTCTATATTGAACTTCACCATACCTGTGTTAAGTCCCAAGAGAACAAAGATTGCCTCTTTTATTCACCTCTGTATCTACAGGGCTTAACAGTGCTGGAAAACGCAGTCACTCAGATATTTGTGAAGTACTGAATATATGAATGCAAGTGGGGCACACTCAGAAAAGGAAAAAGAGTCCAGAATTGGCATGATGTATCTCAGTACCACAAATAAATTGATCCTTTTATAACCAAGGGTGAGAAAATCAAAAACTGAGAAAAGGGGGTTGGAGATGAGGCAGAGAGATCACCTGAAACCTGATCACCCAAGAAAGCCTCAGTTATGAAGCTAAAGAGGCTGAAGGTCATGGAAGGCATTAAGTGGATGAGGATCATTGTTAAATTTATATTTTGCAAGAATCACTCTTGATTAATGTGGAAAACAGATTGGTGGGTATCTTCTAATAGCCATTCTCTTCTTTGTTAGTAACAGAGCTCCCATTTTTTAACTGGGTAAAAAAATGATGAGTAAGAATAAAGTGACATCTCCCAGCTTTCCTTGTGACAAGGTCTGACCACATGACAAATTTCTGATGTGCAACTTTTAGGATGTGTCCTTAAAGGGAGGGGGGCATGCCTCTTCACCCACCCCCTCCTCCATTCTGACCCTTGGAATGTTTATGTGATAAGTAAAACTCCATCTTGGGTCACAAAGTTGAGAGTCATACCACTGATACAATAAACAGAAAGCTGATGAGTATCGGTTCTCAGTTGACTGTGATGCCACACCAGTTCTGGACTAGATTTTTACTTGAAAGAATAAAAGTTTGTAAGTCACCGTCATTTTCAGTCTGTTACGTATACCTTAGCTAAATGCTAATCAAAGCAGTCCAGGCTCAAGAAAGAAGCTGCTACGTGATTGCTGCTGTAATCTTTAGAAGAGCTGATGAAAGTTTGACTAAGGTAGTGACAAAGGAGATGGAGAGAAAAGAAAGGGTTCAAGAAATATTTAAGCAGAACTACAATACTTAGAAAGTGAGTGAAAACTAGAATGACTGATTTACTCCAGATGGAGGCTTTCAGGTGTTGACTGATCTGTGAATATGAAGGGTAGAAGATACCAACCAGTGAGATTTTGAATGAAAAACACCTCCAAATCATTGGCAAAAGATCAAAAGTTCAATGAAGATTCATTTCTGTCTCTTCTCATATAAAGCCTTTCTCTTGATATGTAAATAGTAAACTGAGCTGGGAGGAACTTGAAAGATGTTCATTCAATATTTGCCAGGCACATATTATGTGCCATATTATGTGATAAGGATACAATGTGAGCGATACAGACATGGGACTGTGACCTCATGAGGTATATAATTAATTACCAACTGTTAGAAGTGTTACATGCAAAAAACAAGAGCAATTATGGGAGCTGGAGTCTAGGAAGAGTTATCTGAAGAAACAGCATGTGAACTAAGTACTCAAGAATGAATAAAAGTTAACTACGTAAAGTAAGGGGGAAAGCACTGCAAGCCAGGAGATAGCAGGTGCAAAGGCCCTGAGATTGAATAGCACATGACAGATTAGAACTGAGAAGGCAACGTGGTTAGAGCACAGAGAGGGAACAAGTGAGGTGTGGTTCAATTCAACAAACAGTGCTGATAGTCCAATGTTTGACAGCCAATAAAATAAAGCTGAGATGGGCAAGGGCTGGATCATACAAGGCCTCACAGGTCACATGTAGAATGTGTTTTATCCTAAGAAGAATGGGAAGCTATTGCAAGGTTTTAAGTATCAGTTTGTGTTTTCTGACCTATGAATGGAGAACAGATTGGAGGGATGCAAAAGGGGACATGAGGTAGTAGCAATTGCAGTAACCTTGGTGGAAGATTGTGAAGACAGGGAGAAGCAGACAGAATCAAGGGCTATTTAGAAATGTAAAATGCAAACTGATGGGATTTGGCAACTGAATAAGGGGATGAGTGAGGTTCCTATCTTCTGCAACTGGAGAAGTACTAGGTATAAGATGAAAATTGATGAGGAAAATATGTTGAGGTGGGGATGTCAATCAAGTAACTCAGAAGAGAGATCTGGGAGTCATCAGTAATTGAAGCTCAGAGTAGGGAGGAAACGATTCTAGAAAAATGTCTGAGAAAGAACAGGCCCTAGAGAAATCTTTAGATGTAAAGGCCAGAGACAGGTGAGCCTCAAAGGAGGCTATGAAGCTGCAGTGAAAGTAGCAGAACCATGACTGGAATCACAGACACCAACAAAAGACTGCTAATGATGAGGAACTAGTCAATACTACCAGATGCTATTGAGAAGTGAAGTAAACTGAGGACTGGGAAATCATCACTGAATTCAGAGATATGAAAGTCACTTGGTGAGCCAGGGTAACCTCATTAAGAAGGGTTTCAATATAAAGGTTGTAGAAGTCAAAACAGAGTGGGTGGATGAATGCGAATGGAGAGTGCCGAAGTATCCAACTGTTTTTGAGAAGTTAAGCTATAGAGTGGGGGAAAAAATAGGATGGTAACTGGAGAAATAAGGTAGGGTGGTTTGCCTGTTGTTACAGGAAGTCTTTAGCATGTTTAAACAATGGTGAGAATATAGTAAAATAGGAAAACCGATGTCGGAGATTCCCAAAGAAGGAAGGACTAGGATTTAGGGCAGGAATAGGCATTGGCCTGAAGAGGCATGCTTGCTGTTTACACAGGAGGGAAAGAGAATGATGCAGATGTAGGTGGGTGACCAAGTTTTGTTGAGATTTTGTGGGAGCTCCCAACTGATAGCTTCTACTTTTACCTATGAATTAAAAAAATGTTACCTGTAGAAAACTTGAGAGAATGGTGAGGGTAATAAGAGGTTTAAGAATATTGGTTTGAAACAGTCATTGCAGGGAGACTAGAAAAAATCTGGTGGGATTATAGGGGTTGAGACCCCAGTTGACGCTGGTAATCATGAATTCATTGTGATGTAAATCTGCTATGTGGTGATTTCCTTGGGCTTTTAGCTGTCCAAATGCAGGCAGACAAATGTCTTATTTTATCAGATTCCAACAAAGAGATGACAAAGAAATTTAGTCTGTTCCAAGAGAGTGACTGGAATTTAAGCTGGACAGGAACAGAAAGACATAAGGTGTTAGTGGAGAGAAGGTAGAATCAATGGCTTGAATGCTCCAGTGAAATCAAAGAATAATAGTAGAGAAATAGATCAATAAAGTGGAAGGAATACAGTGAGTGAATAAGATGCTGGTAATTGTGTTTTAAAGATGGAGCAGTTTGGGGTAATGACAACGGCCAGGACATAACTAAGGGAGTGGGTGGCTAAGATAGAGTGAAAATTATTGGAGACTGGGTGAAGGAACTTGACTGGGTCAAGAAGCCAAAATATTGAATGGACTGTCCATGTAATATTAAAGTATCAAGGGATTGATAGGAAGACCAAGGGCTAGCTATTTAGAGGAAAATAGGAGAGTGGTGGTTACTAAGGACAGTAATGAGAAACTGTAGTACAGCTGAATAGGTTCCAAGGAATCAGACTTTGCAAACAAGTTCTAAAGCTACAATGGCAAGAACATGAACGCTGTCTCCAGTATGTACATATAAGGGATAAAGCTTTAACACTTATCCTTGTGTTGTGCTTGAAACATCACATTGTTTTCGTTATGCCAATGGCTATCACTTTATGGCAAGACCGGAAGGAGACGTGACTAGAGCAGATGGATAACAGGGATAACAGGAGTAGGATTCTTCTTCCAAGTACTGAACATATTTATAAACAGAGAGGAAAGAAGAGGTTAAAAAGTTAGAGATTAAATGATGGATTAGATTGAGATACCTGTTTTTCCCCATGCCTAGGGACAGGTTGGGTACAGATGAACAAGCAAAGATAAGCCTCTGCAAGTTCAAAGCCTTTAGAGCCAGACAGATTTTGTTCCTGGTCCTTCTCCAGCAAGCAGAAGTTATGTGGCATGGAAACCCAGACAATTCACAATGGAAATTTACTGGCGCAAGGATACACACGAACATCCATGCGGAAGAGTCCTCTCAGCAGCAGCAAAATATTCTAGGTCCCCATTCCCCCCATCTTAGAATTGTTACATTTACAAGTGGTTTCACCTGCACTTGTACTTTTCGAGGACAGAACTCTATTGAGTAGACATGAAGCCACTCAGTAGGGAAGTTCCTGGTCAGCAACTTCTACATTCCTAACAAAACCTTCTGTTCAAAGTATAGCAGCTAAAGAGGCAAAAAGCTGTTTGGAGCCACTTTTCTCAAGAAGTAATTATGTTTAAGATGGGGTTCTGGTACATTCTGGATTCTTGCTTCTTCATCCATTAAATGGGAATAATACCTCTTACTTGTAGTTTTGCTATAAAGATTAAGACATATCACTATCAGAACCCATATGAATTGGGTGGTTTAATGGATATTTTGAGGCAGCCTGGTGTAGTAAAAAGAACATGGATTTTAAAGTCAGATCTAGGGGCACCTGTGTGGATCAGTCGGTTAAGCATCTGACTCTTGATCTTGGCTCAGGTCATGATCTCATGGTTTGAGAGTTTGAGTCCCACATCAGGCTCTGCACTGACAGCACAGAGCCTGCTTGGGATTCTCTCCCTGTCTCTCTGCCCCTTCCCAACTTGTGCTCTCAAATATAAACAAACATTAAAAAAAAAAAAAAAGTTTAGGTTTATATTTTAAAATAGGGTCTGCTACTAAAGAATTTCAACTTCCTGATCCACACAGGGGAGAAAAATGTCTCTTTTGTGCATGGTTATAAAGAGTTTAATTATTGTGGGAGCCAATGTCTAAGAGCTTCCATTTCCTCTGTAAAAAATAGAACATGGTCACCTGATGGGGGGTAGTTGAGGGTGAAGTGGGGGATGAGAGCAGTGAAGGTGTAAAATAATTGCCATAGTAATTATAGGAGATGAAGGGCACCTGGGTGGCTCAGTCGGTTAAGCCTCCAACTTCAGCTCAGATCATGATTTCATGGCTTGTGAGTTCAAGCCCCACATGGGGCCCCGTGCTGACCCTCGGAGCCTGAAGCTTGCTTCGGATTCTGTGTCCCTCTCTCACTCTGCTCCGTGTCTCTCTCTCTCTCAAGAATAAATAAACATTAAAAAATTTCTTTAAAAAAAAAAAAGAGATGAAACACACCACGAACTGAGAAAGGATTGATTGCCTGTTGGTAGTGAGGGCTTGGTTGAGGTTGGAGACCTTGAATATTTAGTGGCATGCATTACACAGCCGTGTTTTTCTCTGGCAGTCTGAACAGAGGACCAGAAAAGATAAAACAGCTGGAATGATACAACAAGGACACAGAGGAGGCAAGAAAATGTGGTGACAGAGTGATAGGCCATTCAGGCTGGTGAATACAGAAGTAAATTCCACAAGGAGGGCAATAATGAGGGAAAAATGGAGAGGCTCAACATAGAAATAACAGAACAGAGACAGTGGAAACAATATGGGATAGAGGATAGAAGAGCTGGAATTAGATTATAGACATGCAGGTAACATTAAAGAGGTCCCGAAGATTTGCATTATCCCTTTTGCCCCCCAATAACTACCATCATCTACTTCTCCCTTGGGTTCCTCTCCCTCAGATCTGGCTGTATTGCAGAATATGGTCCCTCAAGTTTCCCCTTTCTGACCGCTCCTGAAGACAAGCACACAGACCTTCTCTATTTAAATGCTGTACTGCTTATCCTGGGGAAGAGGGAAAATAGTAAAAAAGTAACAACTTGGGGAAATGGTTGAAGTTCCACAACACCCCGAAATTCATATAGGTTTCATCTCTGTTCTGGGACTACTGACTTCCCAAGAGGCAGTCCCTAGAAGCCCTGTGATTTCTTGATCTGTTGTCCTTAGAGATCTCCTCTTTTCCCTAAATTTAGCAGAATTTCTTCTTGAAAGATAGAGTCCATGAAAAAATAGTTATGAATGAATGCATACCTGGCTCACAAATGAGCCATTTAAGTCAGACAGACTTAAGTGAAGGACAGCTAGAAAGAGCTCTCATTTTCTCTGTCATTTGGGCAGGAACCAGCTTCCTGTTGCTATTACCAACATTAAAATTGTACCCACAGACCTTGCTTTAACCAGGCGCCGGGGAATCTTCTACACATAGAAGGCAATTTCTCCACTGCCAAGGCTGAGGCCAGCAGATATGCAATAACTGACAGAATAAAGGATGTTGCCAACAAAGTGGGCAAAGCTTCCTGCCCAGAACATAAACCAAACAGAGTAAAAGCGGGTTTATTGGCTCCAGGAAAAGGAGCAATAGTACCCAGCTCTCAGGCAATCCCTCACTCTACATACAGGCTGCATTCAGCCCAAGGTCCACTGGCTCCTTCAATTTGAGGGTCCATCCAGTGCCTCCCTTCCTGGGGTTGAGGAGGGCTAGCTGCCTGATGGTGAGGTTCCGGGCTGTTCAGCAGCAACACCTGGCCCAGCTGAGGCAGCCTCGTAGTCTGCGATGCGGCGCTGTACCAGAGCAGGCATGAGCTGCACGTAAGCGGCCATGAGGCGGTGGTTGGAATGGATCAGCTTTCCAGCACAGCTGTGCAAACAGGCCTCCTGGAAGGAAGACAGGGTGAAGCAGAGGCCAAAGGTGTCCTGTCGGGTCCGCCTCCTTCCTTCCCATCCCTAACCTAAGGGTGAGGGTCGTAGAAAGGCCAGGACCAGAGGCAGGGGGAGTGGCGGTTGGGAAGGATCTACGGCGCACCTCCCTACAGAGTTTCCCGCCTAACCTCCTCAGCATCCAGAGCTCGGTGGTGCAAGCTGGGCACGCAGCGCTGGAAGCAGAGTTCCGTCATCCGATTGTAGACCAACAGGAAGTCCCGCAACTAAGAGAAAAGGGGACAAAGAACTCAGCGGTAAGGGGGCAACTCAAGGCCGCATCGCCCGAGATTTCCCAGGACCCTGTGCCACAGCCCTACATTCCCAGCCCTCAGATCTCCAACCAAACAGACAAGGATGCTGGCTGAACTTAATGGCCCTGCAGCGACTTAGCGCGCACTCACGTTTCTCAGCTGCTGCTGCTGCTGCTGCTGCTGCGGCTGCTGCGGCTCCTGCGGCTCCATCGCACCACCCGCGCACCCTACGTCACTTCCCCACAGCTTCTTGGTAACGCCCCGGAAGTGATCTCTCCTCCCTCCCCAGGGAATGAGGGGTTGGCTCAAGGATCGCCCTGCCCCGGGCTTTAACGTCATCTCCGCCCTTATAATCTGCGACGTGGCCGGCTTCTTCTGCCCGGGAGGGGACGTCACTTCCGCCGAATCCCTGACCTGCTGCTAGGATCGCGACGGGAACTGGAGCCCGAGGTCCCCGCGCGGCCCGGGCCTGGCGCCCTGAGGGGAAGAGCGGCCCGGCCCGAGGTGAGGAGGACAGACTTGGGCGAGGGGAAGTTGAACGCACGAACCTGCCCTGAGGGAAAGATGCCACTGAGCTCTGGGGAAGGATGAGGACACACCTGATGCCCAGGTGTGAGGGGTGGGGGGGGCGGGGACTCACACACCTGGGGGACATAACTGACTTTGGAAGGGATCACCTATGTCTTGGGAAAAAGAGGCTTTACTCAGAGGCCGGGAATATACACCAACTGATTCAACTAAGGCCTGGGGGGGGGGGGGGGGGGGGGACGAGGAAGAGGAGGTGCATGAGATGGAGGAGAGGGAGACCCCTGAAGAAAAGGGGAAGAAACACTACAGGAGTGTGAAAGGCCAAGCAGCAATGGAGAACATACCTGAATGGGAGGAGTAGGCTCCTGAGCCTTGGAAAGGGGTTAATCGGATGGGGGGAAACAGCTGCATGGGGATAAGCTTCAAGACAGCACAGACTTTATCTCTCTTGGTCACTGCTGTGACCTCAAATAATGCATGAGACATAGTAGGCACTCATTAAATGTCTGTCAAATGACTGAATGCATGAATGATCACCGGGGCCCTGGTGGGATTGAGGGTTCACAAGAAGACACCTGGGGCCCGGGTGTGCATGTGTAAAAATAATGCACCTTGGAGAGGAGAAATACATATCTGTGAGAAGAAAGGAGTCGTGGCCAAACCCCAGAATACTCAAGTCCTAGGACAGCCTCCAAAACTTCTGAAATGGTGGGGAAACCTTTCTTTCTGGAGTACTGGCCAGTTTCCAGAATTGTCTGTGTTGGGCTTTGCAGGGCGCTGGGGTGGAGACTTTGACTCCAATCCCTTCCCTAGCCATGACGGACGGGATCCTAGGGAAGGCAGCCACAATGGAGATCCCCATCCACGGGAACGGTGAAGCGGGGCAGCTTCCTGAGGATGATGGGCTGGAGCAGGTGCTTCTGTTTGATTCTTCTCCATATTGTTTCAATTTAGGAATCCCAAATCATAAGCCCTGGCCTTTCACCCCATTCCAGTAGCCTTACCCTAACTTATCTAACTCCCTCCAATCTTTTTACAAATCTTCGTTCTGATTCTATGCAGACTTCCCTTGTGTGCTCTCTCTGTGATGCTTCAAGCTTGTTCTCACCCCCCAAATGCTTCAGCTGCCCCTATGTTCCTGAAGCCCCCCTCTTCTCTGGCCTATAGGACCTCCAGCAGGTGATGGTGTCAGGACCCAACCTCAATGAAACCAGCATTGTGTCTGGTGGCTATGGGGGCTCTGGTGATGGACTCATCCCCACAGGTATGAATGATCAGAACAGGACAGGAAGCTTGAGTGGAGAGAGGGAGAGGAATGGTTCTGGGGAGTATAGGATGTGTCAAAGAAAGCTTGAATTATGACTGGAGATCTTGGGAACTTCTGCTAGTATGAACCTTATGGACTGTCCTCAGCCCAGGGTTGTCCAGTTGCTCCCACTTGCCATTTAGCCCCTGAGATGTGTCCATTTGTTCTTTCTCTGCTGCCACCACCCAAATCATGTTAAGAACTCTGTTTCACAGAAGTTCTCCCTGCTCTAGAGCTTGAGCCTGATTTGGAACTCTGAAGCTTCTTAGAGTTTTACTTTAGACTCTAAAGCTTAGAGGAGCAAACAGCCCTGAATCTCACACTGACTAAGATTCCACATGGGAATGTTAGGTTTCTTGCTATCAGGATCCACCATCCTTGACCTGCCACCCCATATTCAGTGTATTTTTTTCTGTTTCCTCTGTCCCCGTACACCAGCAACTCCCTCCCCCACTCCAGCCCCCATCACCACCTCAAAAGGAGGCCAGATGTATATTGGGATATGGGTCTTAGGGCACAAGGTATGAGTTCTTCCTAGTGAGTAGGAGAATCTCATTGTCCCTAGTTTCTGCTACTTCAGGGAAGCAATTTTCATATGCTGGGTGGGAGGTACGGGTGGAGCCACAGAGACATCTGATTATGTCTGAGAGAGGCTGGTGTCAGAGAACTTGGTCCTTTAGGGTCTGGCCGCCATCCGTCTCACAGTACCACTCCTGCTGGCCCCGGAGATGAGGTGGCTCGGGGCATCGCCGGAGAGAAGTTTGACATTGTCAAGAAATGGGGCATCAATACATATAAGGTGGGATTTAAGTACCTTTCCCTTCCCCCAGACTTCCCCTGGGTACCTTTTCCCCATCTTCTGAATTCCACTATCCCATCTACGGCTGAGACTAGGAGCCTGGGGATGCTAGGGTAGATACCTGTTTGGAGGGGCGGCGGGGGGCAGGGTGCTAGGGCTCTGACTTATTCTCCCACTTCCCAATCAGTGCACAAAGCAGCTGTTGTCAGAAAGATTCGGCCGAGGCTCCCGGACTGTGGACCTGGAGCTAGAGCTGCAGATTGAGTTGCTGCGTGAGACGAAGCGCAAGTATGAGAGTGTCCTGCAGCTGGGCCGGGCACTGACAGCCCACCTCTACAGCCTGCTGCAGACCCAGCATGCACTAGGTGACGCCTTTGCTGACCTCAGCCAGAAGTCCCCAGAGCTTCAGGTGCCTTGGTCAGGCCAAAGAGGGTGGGGAGACTGGGCCCGGGCCCTCCCAGGCAGTCAGCCCTCAGCCTCCCTCCCTCCCTCCCTCCTGCAGCCCAGAGGGAGAACCCCTCCAGGGTGGGCCCAGCCCTACCCCCAGCAGCACTCACCTGTGGAGGCAGCCTAAGGGTTTGTACAGAGGTTCAGAAGTTGGAGGGGTGGGGGAGATGGCACACTAGATGCCTCACAAGTAACCCTTCTCTGCATCAGTGCTCGGCCTAATCAGAGCCCCTCCCTTGCCTGCTGCACTAGCTTTCCCTATTCCAGTCCTGTGAACTTATCTGAGAACCCCACTCCCACATTCCTACCCTAGGCATTTCTGGGTGGTCCCACTAACTTTCTGGCTAAGAGAGCCTTGCTGGAGGCAGTCCTTGGTTGTTCCAGTTTCAATGGCTGTTTCCTTCCTGGGGAGGAGGGGAATGAGGGCCCTACAGCTTGATTCAGGTAGGAACTGTTACTCAAGGCCTGTCCTCCCCTTCTGCCTTCAGGAGGAATTTGGCTACAATGCAGAGACACAGAAGCTGCTGTGCAAGAATGGAGAGACACTGCTAGGGGCTGTGAACTTCTTTGTCTCTAGCATCAATACATTGGTCACCAAGACCATGGAAGACACACTCATGACTGTCAAACAGTATGAGGCTGCCAGGTGTGGGCACCAGCAGGGCCCAGGGTTTTGGGAGTTGGCTGGCATGGGTGGAAGTTTGAGCTTTGGGGTCGTAAGAATTGAGGAAGGAAAGGAAAGTATGTGTGGACACAGGGGTGGAGACCAGCCTGTATTACCCTTCCCCAGGCTGGAATATGATGCCTACCGAACAGACTTAGAGGAGCTGAGCCTAGGCCCCCGGGATGCAGGGACGCGTGGTCGACTCGAGAGTGCCCAGGCCACTTTCCAGGCCCATCGGGACAAATATGAGAAGCTGCGGGGAGATGTGGCCATCAAGCTCAAGTTCCTGGAAGAAAACAAGGTGCCAACCCCACCCCTTTGACCCCAGTCCACTTTCCCATCTATAACACTGACCTTCTACCCCTAAGACCCTCCCCATCACTGGATGGGGAAATGCAGCCTGGCTAAGAAGTGGGATCTTTCCTCCAGCCCCTTCAACTCCTGGACCTTTCCAGTCACCTACCCTCCAATCCCTGGCCCTTTTCTATTGGAGGATTTGGTTGCTGATCCCAGGAACATAACTGGGAAAAATCACCTCACCCTGGGCTGGGGTACCAGAATGCCAGACCCGGCAAATCAAGTCAGGTTTCTCCCATCAGATTGCCCTTATCCTTTGACTCCGTTAGTGGAGGTCAACCCCCACCCTGAAAGCACTATCAGAGCAGAATCCATGTACCCCTGGTCTGGGCTCAGGCTCAAGAAGGGCATCTGAGTCCAGTCTCAGCTGACCCTGCTGGACCCCCAGATCAAGGTGATGCACAAGCAGCTGCTGCTCTTCCACAATGCCGTGTCAGCCTACTTTGCTGGGAACCAGAAACAACTGGAGCAGACCCTGCAGCAGTTCAACATCAAGCTGCGGCCTCCAGGAGCTGAGAAGCCCTCCTGGCTAGAGGAGCAGTGAGCTGCTCCTAGCCAAACCTGGCTATCAAGAAGGACATTGGGAGAGGCAGTCCCAGGGTGGGAGAGATTGGACATGGGACATCCCTTGCCACCTGCCCTCTGGCTTGGGTTCCCTTTCCCTTGCTGGGGCCTCATACCAGTTTTGCCCACACTGCTGTGGTAGGGAGGGGGCCTGCAGGCCCGGCAGCTGCTGCCCTGTCCTTTATCTTCCTGGCCACTGGGCTTCATTCCCAGATCTTTTCCTTCCACTCCACAGCCAAAGGCTATGACAAAATCACTCCCTGGCCAATGGCATTACTCCTCAGGCCTATCCCCAGCTCCTGGGGTGTGCCCCCTGACCAATGGCAGAGTCTCAAAAGGCCCTGTCAGCCAATGGCAGCTCTTCTTGGGCTCCCCTGAGCCAATGATGTTGCCTCCAGTACCCTTTGTCCCTCCTCTATGCGTCCCCAATGCAGAGAAGGGGACTGGGACCAAAGGGGTGGGGATAATGGGGAGCCCCATTTCTGGCCCTGCATCTGAATGGGCTTCCCCTCACCAACCCACCCAGTTTAATTGTGCTTAGAGCCCTGGAAGATTGGGACCTAGCACTAGGAATAAACCTTTCATAAAAGCAGGCCCAGTGAGGTCAATTTGTGGGGGGGACTCTAGGAGGGTGGGCTGGGTGGAGAAATACTCAGTCTAATCATACACCAAAATCCTATCAAGACAGAAGAGCAGAGGCCAGATAGCTGAAGTCACAGGTTTCAGGAACAGTCTGAGATCCTACTCTTCCCCCAGCCCCAGCTGGAGCTGAAGCTTTATTTGCTCTTTAGGCCAGCACCGAGATAGCTATGGTCTTAAGAGCATGGGGCCTAGAGGGGGTTGGGCCCGCTGACCTTCATCATCCATTCATTCATACAGCAAATATTTACTGAGTGCTTTTATTTGCCAGGCACTGCACTAGACCCTGGGGAAACATCAGTGAATAAAACTCAGTCCCTGCCCAAGCGCTCATGGCCTAGTGGGGGATAGAGACAAGTAACCAGGCAACTACAATACAGTAATGAGTACTAGGATACAGAAGTTCAGGGAACTATGGGAGTGCAGAGGAGGGGTGTCTAGCCCAGTCTGCAACGGAGATGGGATGTCAACTTGAAAACTAAGAACTGAACAGCAAGTAGGCACAGCCAGGCAAGCAATAGGGAGAAGAGCAACCTAGGCAGAGAGGCCAGTGTATGTGTTAGCCCTGATAGGACCAGAGTGCAATTCACTTTGAAATGAAAAGTGGAAGGGGAGTGGCTAGAGGAGGGCTAGGGAAGTGAGGCAGCAAGGAGTCACACTGGGCCTGTTCAGGCTCATTAAAGACTTTTGTCTTTAGAGGAGAAAGGTAGCTGTGATGCTTTTTCAAGCACAAGTTTGATGGGATGGGAGAAATCTAAGGTTGTGGAAAGTAGTCCTCATGAGGCTTGAAACAGTGTTATACAGACCCTGGCTCCCTTACATTGGATAGTCTAGTGGCCCTGGCCCAAAACCCCAAAGCAAGCATGAATGCTGAGACTCATTCACAAACATTGGAGCACCTGTGCTGGGTGCCAGACCTCATCAGGTGGATGAGAGGTTGAGGGTGCACCCAGGTGTTGAGCACTTATCAACTTTGTGTGGGACAAGAAAGTACCCCCAACAGCACTTTGATTCAGTCAGGGCCTTGGTACCATCACTTCTGTGCTTCTTGGTCAAGGAGAGCTCCAGAATTTTTCAACATTCTCCCCTACCTCTCTCAAGAGCTGGAAGAAGGGGACAATCCAGTCAGCAGATTGTCATAGCACTGAGATCCACACAGCCTGATTTTGCTCTTTGTCACTGACTCTGCAGCTTCCAGGCAGCCTTTCTGGGTTTTGGTCAGCCTGCAGTCATCTGACTGGAGCTTGATTATTAGGTTGGGTGGTCCACATACAACCCCCCACTTTATGGGCCACTGGGGACTTCCAACATGAAATGTACTGAATCTCCAGGTGATTGGGGGCAAGATCTAAAGCAGAGCTCAAACCATAGCTACACCACTTTCTAAGTGAGTTAGCTGATCAGGGTTAACGTCTGGGGAGCCAAGGGCCCTCAGTTTCTTCCGCTGTAAAACACATCTAATAAAAGAAGATACCTATTAAGATTATGAGTATTAAGGAGATAATATATGTAAAGTGATTCGTTATGTGTCTGGCACATAATAAGCACTCAGTCCCTGTTAACTGTTATTATAATTTTTATTATTTACCACCGGGGCTGCTTTTCCACAATGTGATGATTCTGAATTGCTCTGGTTTTTTGGAGTGTGGAAGGGAGTCGCTGGATGGTTTGAACCATAATCTCCTCGCGAGGGGTCTCCTCACCTACAGCCAAATCAAGTCCCCCACCTTTCACCACCCCGTCCGCCCCTTCTCATAGCGCTTTGGGTGCTGTGCTTCCACCTGGAGGCCCTTCCGTCGCCCAGAGATCCATGCCGAGGTACGGACTATCCCGTATCCCCCTGCCGCAGCAGAGAGCACACTAGCATATTCCCAAGGAGCCCCCGAAGAAAGCTGGGAAGTGCACCTCCTGGAGGGCCCGGACCGGCTCCCAGAGTCCGAAATCTCTGCTGCCCAGCTGCGTTTCCTTGACGGAGCCTCAGCCCAGTTCCTGAGACCTGCCCCGGAGCGGTCGGGAGCCAGAGGCAGCTGGCAGAGATCGTGGATCCGGGATCCGGCTCACGCGTTCCCCAACCCGCCGGCTGAGGCAGCTCCCGTAGGAGCCTCGAGGGGGTTGGGGGAGCCCGGCGGGTGGGGTAAAAGGGGGCGGGGCCTCCGCGGCGGCGGGCGGGCCGTGGGTGGGTCTTCAGCACTCGAGCCGCCCCCTCCCCCGGCGGGTCCGCAGCCCCGCCCCGGCCCCTCCCTCCGGCCTGTGCGGCGGGTCCGGCGGCGGCGCCGGCGCGGGGACAGGCGGAGGCGCGGGACGTGGGGCGGCGCCGCGGGCAGGGCCGGGCGGACGGGCGCTGGCAGCGGGAGCAGCGCCGCGGGCCGCTCCGAGTGGCCGCATTCTGGGCCTTGGCCCTCCCATCCTGCTCCGCCGCGGTGAGTGCGACGGGCGGCCCCCAGGGGTGCGTTTGTGTCCCTGTTTGCTCGGGTCCGCGTCCAGGTCCGAGCCGCGGTGTGTCTGTCCGAGTGTCTGTGGGTGGGGGCACAGATGCTTTTCAAAAGCTGTGCCTGTCTCTGTCCACGTGAGGCGTGTCCGTGTCTGTGAGAGCAGTGGGGGGATTCTTCGGGCTGTGGCTGCTCACGTGAGGTCCATGTTTGAGGGGGGAGGCGCGGGTGGATGGGTGATGGTTCCTTGGAGGAGCGCGGGGTTTGGTAGCTTGTGTATGTTGGCGGAGGGTGTCGAACGCTGCGGCCGAGGGTGGTGGTGGTTTGGCGGGTGGGGTTGCTGAATGGAACTCTGGAATCTTGTGGCCCAGCTTGTCTGAAGGGTTCCTTTCTCCCTGGGTGCAGACACTTCCACCCCTAGCTTCCCCCACCATCCTCCTCAGCCACCCAGAAGCCCACCAGCTAGGGTGGAGGACACTCTTTCCTCCTCTAGAGCTGCTCCCTTGACAGGAAGCCTGATCCGGAGGCTGCCTGTTGTAGGAAAAGACCCCTCTGGTTCCCCTTCAGCCTGGGCCCTGCCTGGAGGACCCCAGGCCCCTCCCTGGTTCCAGCCTCCTCCCTTCTGGACTTGGCTTCAGATCCTGGGCTGCAAACCTGCAGGGACAGATGGTTGCAGGTTGGAGGGGCAGGCTGCACCCCAGAGAGGTCGGTCTGACTGAAGGCAGGTCCTGGGCTTGTTCCTGGTGTGGGGGTCTCTGATGTGGACAGCATACGCCCAGGACTAGCCCCAGTAGGAAGATGAAATCTGGAAGGTTGGAGTCGGTGCAGAGGTCTTTTTCACAGGTCTCTCCCCTGTTTGTGTGTCCAGCTCACCAGTGCCCATTCATCCCCTAAGTAGGGCTCTGGTTTGCTGCAGAATTGCAATCAGAGCTGCAGGCCTGACAGGTGCCCTGCCTCTCTTGGCTTACATGCCACCAGTGACAGAGCACTTACTACCTTATGCTGTGGGGAGGCTTTTGTATGTTAAGTAGAGGTCTTTTTCCTTGGAACTTTGTTCACTTGTCTTGTTATTGCCTGTGCTTTTGAGTCTCTGTCTGGTGAGAGGGAACTGCAGTGATTTAAACATGGCTCTCCTGTCACCAACATATACTGAGCACCCTCTGTGCCAGGTGCTGCCTCAGCCACTTAGGGGACAATGGCATTCTTGCTGAGAGAAGAGCTTGAGCAAAGGCCCATGGTTGTGATAGTACAGCCTGTGTTCAGAAAAACAGAGCAAAACCATATGGCTACAGAGAGGGTGTCCAGAGGGAGTGTCATGGGTGCCCTAAACTTAGCAAATGTTTATTCTGGAAGGGTGGTGGAAGCAGCTGCACACCTAGCCTTACCGTGGAAAGCAATCAAATCCTCAAGGTGGTACAAGATGGGATTTAATCATGGCACATATTACAGTCTGTAGGGACCTTTGGCTGGAAAGAGAACCCAGGGGATTGCAGATTTGGAGAACAAAAAGACCCTCCCCATCCCAATTTACAAGTAAGGGGCTGGAGTAGAAACTTGCCCAGTGTCTTACCTTGCCTTAGTGAGATTAGTGTCAGAGTCAGGATTGGCTCCTAAATCTCCTGACCTTTTAACTTTGACACATTTTAGAAGCAGAATATAGGATATAGTCATAGCTGGTATCTGAAAGGTGAAAGAACAGGAAGAATTGAGAAGATTCCCAGGGTTCTGGCTGGTGTGGCCAGGTGGATGATGGTACCTTTTGTTGAGATAAGAAACGCCAGCAGGAAGAGTAGGTTAGGGGGAAAATCAGTTTTAGACTAATCTCTATGCATCATCCACGTAGAGATTTTTAAGATAGAGCTGGGTATATGGGTCTGGTGTGCAAGTAAGTTTTCTGCACAGGAGATAAGGCTTTGAGAGTCAAGTGGATGGTTACTGAAGCTATGGGAGTTGATGAGATTTCCCAGGCAGAGTATGAAACTAAGAGAAGAGGTCCTGGATCAAAGACCTTAGGAACTAAACATTTAAGGAATGAGCAGTGAAGGCACAGCTAGAGAGGCAGGTGGAGAGCCCTCCTTGAGTGGGTTGTGAAAACATCTAGGACAACCTCTGCCCTTTCAAGTCTTGCTCTCTCAGTCTTGCTCTCTTGCCCCAACTGGTCCATGTTTCTTAATTTTTCATGCTTCTGTTCCTTTACTCACTGTTTTCCCAATGTACCTGTCAAACTCCTTCAAGAGTCAGCTCATATATCTCTTCCTCTGGAAGCCTTCTTTATTCTCCCCCACCACCTTCAGAGTTAGATACTTCCTCCTCTTTTTGTCCATAATAGTTAGAGTATATCAGTATCATGACACGTACCACATTATAGTACTGTATTTCCATGTCTCTTTCCCACGCTAGTCTGAGAATTGGTGAAGGACTGGGAGTGCAGCTGTTTCAGCTCTGTGTCTCCAGTTCCAAGTTCAAGAGCCTGGTCCAGAGTATGCCCAGGGAAGTTTGATTGTTTGATAGGTTAATCAGCTGATTAAATGGTTCATCCACCTGCTCATTCTGGCAGTGATGGGGGAGATGGCACTGTGAATTGCATCACTTTCCTTCCCTGCCAATCTTATTGAAAGGATTCCTTTGCTTTCAGGACTCTATCCTTCTAAGGCTTCATCTGTCCCAGAGAAACCCCAAAACTGTAACCTGTAGTCATTTGTCACTTTTCTGAGGTCTCCAATGATCAAATACCCTTGGGGGCTAGTGGACAGGAACGAGTCATTTTAGGAAGCAAGTGAGCCTAGATGACCTCTTGCATTGTTTTTTAACAATGCCATGGTCACCTACCTCCAGTCACAGCTGTGTGAAGCATGTATACTGAGACTCTCGTAAGTCTGTAGGAGGAAGTCATGGGGGAAATTGGATGCTGCTTGAGAATTTGGAGAAACCGAAAAGCCTTGAGACACATCCTTTGCAGATGCCAAGGATCTAGTGGAGTCAGCACTGGCTTTCTTCATCTGCTCAAAATCAACTTCCTCCTCACCCTCTGGATCTGGCTTCCTTTCCTCCAGCCCCTGGAAACCATACTCCCTAAAGTTAGTGACAGCTTCTTTTTGGCTTTAGATCCTGGGGATTCTCTGCAGTGTTTCACAATGAAGATTGTTCCCTTATCCATGAAGCTTCTTCTTCCTTGGTCTTCATGATATCTCTCTTTCCTGTTTCTCCTGCCTCTCTGGCCATAACCTTTTCAATTCCTTTGCAAGCTTTGTTTCCTGGACCTATGCCTTGAATGATGAAGTTCCTCAGAGCACAGTCACAGTCTCTCCTTTCTCTCCTTATGCTCTGTCTGGGTGATGTCAGCCAATACCATGGCTTCGGGCACCATGTCTACACCAGTAACTCCCAAATCCCTATCTCCAGGCCGCTCTCTTTCCTAGGCTCCAGCCTAACTTTCCCACTGCCAGCTGGACCTCTCCACTCAAAATGCCCAATAGGCTTCTCAGATCTGTCTTATTAAAACCCTGAACTTATCCTCTCATCCAGCTGCTCCTCTCCTAGAGTTTCCAAGCCAGAAAACAAGGAATCATCTCCAGTTCTTTCTTCTCCATCTACTCTTCACATCACACCAACCAGTCATCAATTTCTGTTGATTCCTCCCTGTGAAATCTACTTCTCTCCACCTCCCCTTTGCTTCTTCCCTAGTCAAGGCCACCATCACCTCTCCTGTGGAATATCATGCAGTCTCACCTTTCCCCTGGTAACTTCTCTAAACAGTTTTTCACACAGCAGTCAAAAAAGCTACTCTTTTGACCCTATTACTTTCTACTTAAACCCTCTTTGCCCACCTAAACCCCCCACCCCCCCACCCTACCCAAGGTTTCCTTTGCTCTTTGGATGAGGACTTAATCCCCAAGCAGGGAAGAGTAAAGTCTAAACTCTTTAATAAGGCCAATAAAGCATTGTATGATCTAGCTCCTGCCTATCACTCCATCTCATTTCTTAGCCCACCTCTGTCACAGTGCGTGATTCAGTCTCCTGATGCAGAAGGCACCATGCTTTGTAACTCTTACACATCCTGGAGCTCTCAGCATGAAAGGCACTTTCTTAGGAGAACTCCTTTGACTCCCAACCTCTAGTAACCCCCCTCCCCTGCCCCAGCTCTAGGTTAGGTGACCTCTGTGCTCCTGGAGCAACCTGTGCTTCCCCACAAAGCCTTCCATATTACATTGCAGTCACCTATTTGTTAGACTGGAATCCATGAAGGCTGCACTGTGACTATTTATCTTTGTGTTCCCAGTCCTAACAGAGGTGTTGAGTGAATGCTGATTGGGGAAATGAAGTGCCTTTAGAACTGAGCCATAAAAGATGGGTAGGATAAGGGATGCAGGGATGGCAGTGGCAGCCTGAGGAAGGAGGGTGGAATCTCAGGTTTAAGTTCAAGATCCTCCAAGTTTCTGCTGTGATAAACAGTCCACTTAAACCATTGCCTAGAGGACTTTGGGGGCAGATCTGTAGGGCACAGTGGGATGGGAGAGATGGGAGTAAGAGCCCAAGAGAAGAAGGGAATCTTAGTGATTCAGGCTGGGGTATGGCCTCAGCAGTTGCATGCCTGGCAAGTCTGGGTGGGGAACTGAAGCAGGAAGGGGAAGGGAGGGAGGAGCTGTCCGTCCTGGATGTAGCCCAGTCCCCGCCCCTGTGTGACAGGCTGGGAGAGCCCCTTGGGCTTGGAGAGAGGCGGAGCCTGACATCCAGCTGCCCTGGCAGGGCCCAGTAGACTACTCCTACTCTTCTTCCCAGCCCTCCCCTTCATCAGACAGAAGCTTCAGCTTGGCTCCCACCTCCTGTTCCTTCCTCCAACCCTCAATCTGTCCTCTTCCTGCTATGTTGTCCTGGTGTTAAGTCTCTCTGGAGAGAGAACCTCTGAGTCCCAGTGCCCACATCAGGAGAGGATGCTCTCAGGGATGCCCTTCCTATCCTGTTCCTACTCATTCCCACCCTTCTACAAACATAAGACACATGCAGTTCAGCCCCCTGTTCCTCCTCAAACCTGGAGAGGGCTCTGGACTGGCCCCACTGCATGCATGTATTCATTCATTCATTCATTCATTCATTCATTGTCTTTACAGAAGCCCATGATACATCTAGCTGGGCACAGATAGTTGTTACCTGATTCTAGTCACCTCCTATTTTGAAGTAGTCCAGCTATTTTTCTGCCTTTCTTCGTGGCCACATTTCTGTCATGAATTGTCTATGCCACTGTGTTAATTTCTTCATCTCCATTCATCATTCAACAACTCTAACCTGGTTGCTGTCCCTACTGTGCCACCGGAAGCAAACCTGGTGGGCATTCCAGTCTTCATCTTACTTCACCATCTCTTCTTTCTGGAATCACTCTCTTCTTTGGAAGAGTCCCACAGTCTCTTGGTTTTTTTACTATTCCTTTGGGTTCTCCTTCACTCTCCACTCTCTGTCTCTAGGAGGCCTCATCCATTCTCATTGCTTTAAGTGCTGTTAATATGCCAATGCTTCCAAAACCAGACAGGTTCTATTCTATTCCTTACTTTACATCTCTACCCAGATATCATATAGCGTCTCAAACCTAGCATGCCAAAACCGGAATGCCCCAGATCAGTTCTTCAGCTTTTACTATCTCTAGGCATGGCCTACCACTTCCTTAAGTGAAAAACCTGGGAGTCATTACTGGCATTCCATTATCCCTCTCACACCCAATCCGTTGTGATGTTTTTTTGATTCAACCTCATGAATATTTCTCAAATCATTCTACCTTTTTGCCTATATCTCTGCCAATACCCAACATCATCTGACCCAAAGAACTGAGGCAGCTTCCTAACTGGTCTCCCTGCTTCCACTCTAGCCTCTCCGCAATCCTCATAGCTACCAGAAGAGCTTTTTAACTTTGTTTTTATTTTTTTGTAAATTGGACCATCCCTCCTCCTCACCCCCAATCAGGATAAAGTCCAAATTCTTAACCACAAGGTCCTTGGTGATATCATTTCAGCCTCATTTCCCGGACTTACCTCTTGTCTTTTATTCACTTTGCACTGATCACATGGTCCTTTTGGGTTCTCAGTGAGCCTTCTGCCTAAGAACTTTCATTCCTGCTGTTCCTTCAGCTCAGAATGACTTCCTTCCCTCAGTCTTTGATGCCCCCACCCTCATCCCTACCATTTTCCTTCCAACCCTCAGAGCTCGGTTTACAAGTTACCTGCTTGGAGAGGCTTTCTCTGATCACCCAACCAAATCAGTGTTGTTTCTCATAGGATCCTTTCTTTTTTATAGCACTTCCTTCCCCTGCAGTTTATAAGTATGTATTTGTTTATTTACTTTTAAAACATCGCCATTACAAGGACAGTGACCATATCTGTTTTGTTTACGCTCTATCCCTAGTGCCTGTACAAAGTAGGCACTTAATAGATATTTGTTGAACTATGGAATAATTATTCAATAAATATAGATCAATCCTTTATGTCAGGCTTTCTGCTAAGTGTTAGGGATAAAAAAGTAAAATATCATGCCTGCCTTCAAGAACTCTTCATGCAGTGGAAGAAGTAGAGCAGTTACAAGGATATTATAATACAGCATATTTGGGCTAGAATGGAGGAAATACAGGGTATGTAGGGATACAAAGATGGAATACCTAACCCAGACTTCAGGAAACCAGGGAGGACCTTCTGGAGGAAGTGACATTTATGTGGAGACCTGAAAGATCAGTGGGAGTCGGCCAGACAAAGGGGGGCTTGTAAGAGGATCTCAGGCTAAGGGAACAGAATGTGTGATGGCCCAGAAGCAAAAGAGAACAAGGAGTTTTCCAGGAACTGAAAAGAAGCCAATGTGATTTTTTTAAATAAATGTTTATTCATTTTTGAGAGAGCGAGAGAGCATGAGTAGGGGAGGTGCAGGGAGAGAGGGAGAGAGAGAGAATCCTAAGCAGCCTCTGTGCTGCCAGCGCAGAGCCTGAACTGGGTCTCAAACTCATGAACTGTGAGATCATGATCTGAGCTGAAATTAAGAGTCAGACACTCAACCGACTGAGCCACCCGGGCGCCCTGTGACTGATCATATATAATCATGAGACGTGAGGTAGTAGAGGGAGGTATGGAGCAAACAAAGCTAAACCTTGTTGGCCAACATAAGGAGTTTGGACTTTGTTCTCTGGACAATGGAGAACCAGTGAGGGATTTTAATAGGGAGTAAGTAACAAGATAGAACCTGTGTTTTAGGAGCCTTGGTCTAGCTGCAAGGGAGATAGATGAGAATGCACAAGCAAGGAAACAAGGATACCAGTTAGGAGGCTGTTGTTGTATCACAGGAGAGACTCAGTAGGATGAGGATTCGGGGAAGGCAGAGGAAGTGAAAGATGGGTGTGTCATTGAAAGTGGGCATCCTTGTACTATGTACTCAATAAGCACTATCGCAGATTCTCAAAACATCCATTTGAGGTATGGATTATTCCCATAATTCCAAATCAGGAGACTGAGGCTCAGAGAGGTTGTATGAATTGCCCAAGGTCACATAGCTGGTAAGAGGCTGAGCTGGGTTTGAAACTCAGTCTAACCCTAAGTCTGTGGGGTTTTTTTTTAAATTTTTTTTTTTAACGTTTTATTTATTTTTGAGACAGAGAGAGACAGAGCATGAACAGGGGAGGGGCAGAGAGAGAAGGAGACACAAAATCGGAAGCAGGCTCCAGGCTCTGAGCCATCAGCCCAGAGCCCGACGCAGGGCTCGAACTCACGGACCGTGAGATCGTGACCTGAGCCGAAGTCGGACGTTTAACCGACTGAGCCACCCAGGCGCCCCTAAGTCTGTGGTTTTAACCAGAGCACCATGCTCAGTGGTCACTCAGCCCACCTCCCTCACCCTGTTCCCTCCCAATCACTGCCTGTCCTGCCTCTGTCTGGAAAGAAATGGGGTTAGTTCTCTGCAGGGGATTTGAGTGGTGAGATTAGGTGAGGAGAGGAAATGTGAGCTTCCCTAGAACTGACCATGTCTCTGTACACAGGCTGGTGTGAGTGGTAGGAGTCATCCGTGAACACCATGGCGAAGAGGGAGGACAGCCCTGGCCCAGAGGTCCAGCCAATGGACAAGCAGTTTCTGGTGTGCAGCATCTGCCTGGATCGGTACCGGTGCCCCAAGGTCCTGCCTTGCCTGCACACGTTTTGTGAGAGGTGAGAGGGTGTGTGTACCAGGGAGCGATGAGGACCTTGCCGCCTCCCCTGAGAGGGGGTGCATGTATAAACCTGTAGGAGGTGAGGAAAATGGGTATACATGTAGGGGAGCAGATGTACCCCAAACTGCAGGAGGTGAGGGTTTGGTGCAAGAACGTGTGAGAGAGGACCAGAAGCTGCTAACACTGGGCTGTGGTCTCTGCCCCTTCCCAAACCAAGGCAGCTTTCAACACCATCAGAGAAATCAAACAGAGCCCAGACTCTCAACAAGCTGCAGCCTCAGAAGAGTTTGTCACCAGTGGGAGGATAGAAGAAGGCCTGTCCTTCCTTCCCTGCTTATCTTCATGGTTGTTCTGAGGCGCTGAGTGAAAGGCAACCACCCCCTTTAGGCTTTATCCATTATTTACTCATTCAACAAATATTATTTATTGAGCATTTCTATGTGCCAGACCTGTCCCAGGCACTGGGTATGATAAGGAAACAGGTATCATACTTGCTTTTAGAGTATAGTTAAACAGAAAGCCAGTGATCAAAGGATCATACAGCCAGACTATAGATAAATGTAAGTATTGCCCCCTTCATAATGCTGCACCTGAAGTGCTAAGATATGAGAGTTTAGGTAGGATCTATTATAGTGTGGAGAATGAGGGAAGGCTTACCTAAGGTGTGATGCAGAGGGTGCACTATAGTGAAGGGTGCACTAAAGTTAGCTAAGCGAAGGGAGCGCTACGAGCATCCTAGGCAGAAGGAAGAACGGGAGAAAAGGCGTGTGGCTTGAGGAAATGTGTCAGGTAAGAGGGCCTGGAGGAAGCCAGGTGAGTCTGGAGCACAAGTGTGACTGAGGTGGTGAGGGTGAAGCCAGACAGGCAGGTGGGGCCCATACTACAGGGGCTTTGTACACCTGTTAGGGAACTCTGCCTTTACCCTGAGAGCCTTTGGTCCCTGGGTCTTCTTGCCACTGCCTCCACCCACACCTTCCCGCTGATTCCTGCCTTCGTGGAAAGCTGGCTCTGCCACAGGGACACTGCTCCCCTTCCAGTGCCCCTTCACCCCCATGCTCTTTAAGATTTCAGCTCTGCTGCTCTCTCTCCTTTGTCAGCTGGAAACACTCTCAGCCTTCTGGCCTATTCCAAGCTCTTCCATCAACCTGCATGGCTTCACGACTCACTTTGGCCTCTTGGTTCTCGACTGTTTCTCCAGGAACATCCTCCTTACCACCTCAGTCATACTTTCTCCCAGTTGTGCCTGGACCTTGCTATCACCCAGAATAATATCACTTCTGTGGTCATAACTCTGGCATCCCACTCCTGGCTCCCATTACTCCACTCCCACTATGGCATCTTTAAGTGGGTGTAGACGCCTAGCCCCCTCAACTCTTCCTTTTCCCAGCTGCCAGCTCCATCCCTTCCCCCTGGGATGGCTGACCATCTGATTGGCTGCCATGTTCCCTCAGGTCTTTGTTCTTTTCAGAACCTATGCAGCAAACGTTCAAAACTGGATCAGAACTGTAATTGGACATCTCTGTGCCTCCTCATAGGCCCAGATCACTGACAACTCCTGGAGAAAACTAGTGCCTGAGAAATTATGATAGTAGTAGCTACCATGTATTGATTGCTTATTATTTGCCAGGGACTGGCTAACTGATATACATGCATTGAATTACTTAATCCTCACAATAGATACTTTATTACCCCCATTTTACAGGGGAGTAAACTAGGGTTCAGAGCCACTGAGTAATTAACAAGTATTTCTGAGGCTCTGTAGTAAGTAAGTAGCCAAGGTCTGAATCCAGGTTTGATTGTAGGGCCTTCACTGTTAATTACTACTCATTCATTTATCTCTTGGTCCCTGCTCTCAAAGAGCTTATGCTCTAGTGGATGGTGACTGACAGTAAGCAAGCAAACAATCCAACAGGAGAGTCACAGCTTGTGCTAAGTGCTTTGCAGGAAATAAACAGAGTGTGTGGGGATGGTTGGGCCAGGGGCTCTTCTACATAGAGTCATCAGGGAAGGCTTCCCTGAGGAGGTGACATTTGACCTCAGACCCAAGGATGAGGAGACAGACTTGCAGATTGTTCCAGGCAATGGGAAAAACCCATGCCAAGGCCTTCAGGAAGGAGTAGACTGGGCATGTTCAGAGATCAAAAGAAGCGAGTGTGGCTGAAAGAGGAGGATGAAGTGAGGTCCAAAAGCATCAGGACAACTCATGGAGGAACTTGGTTTTAGGGAAGTGTTTAGATTTTATTTTTAAACACAATGGGAAACGATGGGAAGAGATTTTTTTTTTTAAGGCAGGGAAATAATGTGAGATAAATTAGATTTTTAAAGCTCACTCTGGCTGCTGTCCAGAGAATAGATTACAGAGGAGCAAGAATGGAAAGAGGAAACCAGTTAGGAAGGTAGTGTAAGCCAGGTATGCTCAACACATAGGAAGGAGGTCTTGACGAGTTTGCAAGTATTTTGGCTGAAATTCAGATTTCAGGGTTGATGCAGTGACTGGAGATGAGAAACAGGAGGTGGGGGAAGCATGGGAATAGACAGCTGAGGTGAAGTGGAGGAAAAGATTACTGGGTGTGAGGAGGTCAAGGAATTAAGAGATCCTGTTGGTGGATGGGTCACGTCGTGGATGTCAGAGCCCCTGAGAATGATGGCAGGAGTGCATGGATGGAGGGCCTATTTTTTTTTTTTTTTTTTGTTATTCTCTGATTTATTTCAGTTAGCATAACACCGATGGAGGGCCTATTGGGGGGGTGGCAGTAACAGAAGAAGAGAGTGAGCCAGAAAAAAGACTTCAGTAACTGGGGAAGCACCCATGAGGTCAGTGGAGATAATAACAGGAGGGGTGGTAGAGACAGAAGGCTTGAGCTTCCAAGGAGAATAGAAATGTCCCAGTTGGGGGCAGGGAGGACTCAACCCCACCTGGCCCTAAGGAATGTGGAATGTGAGACAAGCCACTCTATACTTGAGAGGACTGCAGGGAAAACTAGGTCACAAATAAGTTAATATTTGTGAAGCACTTAGAATCGTGCCTGGCACCTCATGTTTGTTAAATAAATAAAAATTAATTAATGCAGATTCAGAGGTGTAGAGAACATTAAGAGGAGAGACTGAGGATATGGGAAAGTGTGCACCATGCAGATCTTCCCTCCACAGATTCATAGTCTCCCAACACAGCCACAGTCTGTGTGTTTCTAGCAAGCTGTCTCTCGTCCTCCCTCCAGTGACTAATCCCAGCCCTCACCAGTCTCCTGAACCCCTCCTTCACTCTCAACAGCTGATCTTGCCTGAGGCGAGTGAAGCATGGTGTCTAACTTCACCCCTGTGCTCAAGTGCATTCACCTCTCTTTCTCTCTTCCCCCATTCACAGGATGGCCTCTTCAGCCAACCTGAACCATTACCCCCTCTCAGAGACCTGTCCACACTTCTTGTCTCTTCTATGTCTCCCTCTCTACTGGCTTCTCAATGCATAAACATGCTCAAGGCTCCCATTACAAACAGATAAGAACTCTCCTTTGTCCCTTTGTCCCAGCTAGCGGCCAAGCAGTCCTTCATTCCCCTTCTTCCCCAAACTCCCAACCTCCCATTCATTCTTCAACTGGCAGCAGTCAAGCTCTCCTCCCCCCCACCCCTACCCCACACTCACTCACCCAGTTTTCCTTACAGACGAAAGTACTCTCACACTGGCCAAATTCAGGGGGCATTTTCCAATCCTTTCCTACCCTGACTCCTCAGCTGTTTCTGACACCGATGACTGCTTCTTCCCTCCTTCTGGAAATGCACTAGTCTCTTTGCTGTCTTGACAGTGTCTCTCCTCTTACCTCTCTACTGGTTCCTCTGCTCTCCTTGTTCAGTATTTCCTGTGTGCTCTGCATGCTCTTGGCACTGAATCCAACTTTTGGGCTGATCTCAACCTCTTCTGTGGCTACAGAGGCCTTCTCAGTGTTGATGGCATCCCCATCTCTCTGTAACCTGCCTTTTCCCCAACTGTCTGCTGCGCCTCACCTCCTGGATGTCCCACTGTTCCAGGTCAAAGCTGAAAGCCTTTATAAACCACTCCTTTTTCTGTGTTTCTCATCTTAGTGATTGTTACCACCATCCACTCAGTCCTCTAAGCTAGGAATCTGGGAGTCAACCAAGACTCATCTCTCACTCTCCATATCTACTCAGAGCTAACACCTCCCACTGCTTTACTTCTTAAATACTTCTTAAATTTGTACCAGCTCATAGTCTACACTGCTACTGCCTAATTCCAGGTTTTTCTCATCTACCACAAGATCTTTTACAAGATGATTGCAAGAGTATCTTGGCTAAACACATGTTTTGTCTTGGATTTGAATCCAGGCTCCAGTGCTCACTAGCTTTGTTACCTTGGATGACTCACCCTTTTTTAGTGTATTAACATAAACATAAAGCACAAAGCATAGCACCCAGCACTTAGTACTTAATAAATGGCAACTGGATGATGATGATGATGATGCTACCATACCCTGTCTGCTGTCTCACCATGTTCAAATTTATTCTCCACACAGAGGCAATGAGGAGGATAAAATGTAAACCTGGCTGTACCATGCTCCTACTGCTCCCTATTGCTATTGGGATAATTTCTAAGTTCCTTATGTGGCCCATGTGGCCCTCCATGACTGGCCCCTGCCTCTCTCTCCAGACTTCTCTTACATTTCTTGCCTTGGACTTGGTCTCCATCCATCTCAGACTGCTTCCCTACTTACATGATGCTGTTTCTGGCCACCTTCTGTGTCTGGAACACTCTTCCTCTTCTCCCTGCACTTCTCTTTGGTTAGGCTAACAATGATTTATCCAGGAAGATTTAGCTTACAACACTTCTTCTGAAGCTTTTCCTGGCTGTTCTCTTCTCCCACCCTGGGCCAGATGCCCCTTCTGTGCATTTCCTTATCACTGCATGTACAGTCTTCTTTATGTTAATAATAAATAATATAATACCCTGCAATATATAGTGGTTGCCATGAGTCAGCATGTGAGCACTTCATATTTAATCCTCCCTCAAGCACCCTGTGAAGTCTGTGCTGTCTCCATTTTACAAAGCAAGGATCCTTGGCTCATAAAAGTTAAGTAACTTGTCAGGGGTCATGCAGTATAATAGATGACTGACCTAAGAATTGAACCCAAACAGCCTAACTCCAGGACCCATGCCCTTATCATTATACTATTTACTTCTCTAAACTCTTTCTGTGACTTTTTTTTTCTCTGTAGATTTGGAAGTATTTTAGAGATAGGCACTGTGTTTTATCTTTGTATTGCTAGAGCTTTGCACAAATTTGGCAAGAGTAGGCAGTAAATGTTTAATGACTTAATGGGGGGAGGGGCTAGTTGCACATTTTCTATGAGAAGGGTTTGTAAACACCTGTGGAAGGTGAGCCTGTGTTTGTACACACTGTGAGGAATGCAGATCTGTCTGCTCTCCTGAGAGAGATCAGGGATGTGTTTCTACTCAATTGTGAAAGGTGAGGCCTTTTACACCCGTTGGCAGGACAAGATGTACGTGCCAACCAGAGAGGTTTCAAAATGAAGTGTACAATTGCAAGAAGGATTGGCATCCTTGGACGGCATGAGGAGGGATACACTGTTTGCCCACCCCTCCTTCCTTTGACTCCCCCTCCTCCCTGGTCAGATGCCTCCAGAACTACATCCCTGCCCAGAGCCTGACGCTGTCATGTCCGGTGTGTCGGCAGACGTCCATCCTCCCCGAGCAGGGTGTCTCCGCACTGCAGAACAACTTCTTCATCAGTAGCCTCATGGAGGCCATGCAGCAGGCACCTGATGGGGCCCACGACCCCGAGGACCCCCACCCCCTCAGCGCGGTGGCTGGCCGCCCCCTCTCCTGCCCCAACCATGAAGGCAAGGTGGGCCCAAGCAGGCCCAGTGAGGCCAGGACTTGGGGTGGAGGGGGAGGAGAGGTTGGGGGAGGGGCTGAGTGGCCGTGGGTGAGAGGGTGTTTCTCTGGATGAGTGGTCCAGGTAGGGGATGCACCTGGAAGGCAAGGGGCAAGGAGGGCAGATGGGGAGGGGAGAAGACAAAGAAGCTTGGGGTGTAGCCGTTGCCTGACTGGAGTGCTTATGCCACCAGACGATGGAGTTTTACTGTGAGGCCTGCGAGACGGCCATGTGCGGCGAGTGCCGCGCGGGGGAGCATCGAGAGCACGGCACCGTGCTGCTGCGCGATGTGGTGGAGCAGCACAAGGCAGCCCTGCAGCGCCAGCTCGAGGCGGTGCGCGGCCGGTAGGAGCCTGCTGGGGACCTGGGCTAGGGGGGCCATGGGCGAGCGTCTCAACCGGGGCAGCGGGGAAGGGGAGGGACGTTGGGGAGGCTAGAAATAAAATTCTTAGGGAAGGCAGGGAGGTTGAGGTAGGGCGTCTCCTAGAGGGCACAGTATAGGGTGCCCCCTGAGAAGGACCGGTTTGGTGAGGGCATCCTCAAGCAACCCGGGTATGAGATGTTTCCCTTCCCCAGACTGCCACAGCTGTCCGCAGCTATCGCCTTAGTGGGGGGCATCAGCCAGCAGCTGCAGGAGCGCAAAGCAGAGGCCCTGGCCCAGATCAGCGCAGCCTTCGAGGACCTGGAACAGGCGCTGCAACAGCGCAAGCAGGCTCTGGTCAGCGACCTGGAGGCCATTTGTGGGGCCAAGCAGAAGGTGCGTGTGTTCACCCTTCCCTACCACCACCCACTGTGACATGGCTGTATTGCCTCCACGCTTTCTCTGCTTTCCACACCTGGGCAACCCTTTCCCTAGACTATACGTTATGCCTCCCGACACGGTCCCATTGGTACCGCGGTATCGGTCTCCTGCCCATACTCACCTTGCAATTCTTTCATGCTATAGTACCGTAAGTTCCTAAGGAATCACAGAGACCCTCTCTGCGCGACCAACCTTCCCCTGTCCCCTCCTCAGGTGTTGCAGACCCAGTTAGACACACTGCGTCAGGGGCAGGAACATATCGGCAGCAGCTGCAGCTTCGCGGAACAAGCCCTGCGTCTGGGCTCGGCCCCGGAGGTGTTGCTGGTGCGCAAGCACATGCGAGAGCGGCTGGCCGCGCTGGCGGCTCAGGCCTTCCCCGAGCGGCCACATGAGAACGCGCAGCTGGAACTGGTCCTCGAAGTCGATGGGCTGCGGCGATCGGTGCTCAATCTCGGCGCGCTGCTCACCACGAGTGCCACTGCACATGAGACCGTGGCCACGGGCGAGGGCCTGCGCCAGGCGCTAGTGGGCCAGCCCGCCTCACTCACCGTCACTACCAAAGACAAGGATGGGAGGCTGGTGCGCACAGGCAGCGCGGAGCTGCGCGCGGAGATCACGGGCCCCGACGGCACGCGCCTTCCTGTGCCGGTGGTGGACCACAAGAACGGCACGTATGAGCTGGTGTACACGGCACGCACTGAAGGCGAGCTGTTCCTCTCAGTGCTGCTCTACGGCCAGCCTGTGCGTGGCAGCCCTTTCCGCGTGCGTGCCCTGCGTCCTGGAGACCTGCCACCTTCCCCAGACGACGTCAAGCGCCGCGTCAAGTCCCCCGGCGGCCCCGGCAGCCACGTACGCCAGAAGGCGGTGCGCAGGCCCAGCTCCATGTACAGCACGGGTGGCAAACGGAAGGACAACCCCATTGAGGACGAACTTGTCTTCCGAGTTGGTACAGATGGCTGAGGGCTGAGCCAGATGGGGGCGGGCAGTGGGCAGGGTAGATCTGGGAGGGAGGCTCAAAATGACCTAAGAGTGAATTCTTTTTTCCCCCTCCCCTGCCTTCCCCACAGGAAGTCGAGGAAGGGAGAAGGGTGAATTCACCAATTTACAGGGCGTGTCGGCAGCTAGCAGCGGACGCATAGTGGTAGCAGACAGCAACAATCAATGTATCCAGGTAAGCATCTTTCCTGCTCTCCTCTGACCCAATAAAGGTTCTCAAACTATAGCCTCCTGAAAAAACAGGGTACAGGTCACCTCCTGAAAGGTGAACCAGTCCTTAAAGATAGTATCAGTCCTTAAAGAGCAATGAATCATAGCATCACCCCGCACCCACCCACTTCCACTGGCCACGCTATCCAATACCCTGGCAGTTAGGCCCCAGGGTGTTCCTGTGCTTGCAGCCTCTACCTCCCAGGCTGGGGCTCAGGCCAGACCAGCTCCTGGACTCCGAATATCTGGTTCATTCTTCACACCCCTCTGTCTCCATTTGAGCCTCCACCTGGCTGGCTTACTTACTCCCCTTTACGTGGTCAGGATGCAGGCTCTGCCCTCCCCTGCTTCCTTCTCATGCCAGCCTGGCTCCAGAGTGTCTGTGTGGGTCTCTGCAAACATCTGGTTTGGCTACCCCCAAATGGGGGTAACTTGTGAAAAGAGGTGTCTTCCAGAGGCTGCAGTGTAACCTCACAGGTGGTCCTGCTCTCCGTGCTCCCAGTCTCTCACATACCTGATTCAAGCATCTGCCATACAAATGGACGTGGCCGTGCTGCGCTTTGAGCTCCTTAAAGCCAGGAAGCGTGGTTTTCTCTCTGTATTCCATAGAGTGAGCCCAGAGCCTAGTGACAGGCACCAGCTTGGCAAACACGGTATAGCAGTTAAAAGCTCAGGCTCTGAAACCAGACACCTGGGCTTGAATCCTAGCTCTGCCACTTACTGACAAGTCATGTGACCTCCCTAGCTTCTGAGAACTCATGTGTAAAATTAGGAAAAGAATACCTCATGGAGTTGCTGGGAGCATTAAAATGACATAATGCACTGTGCGTGACACCTGGTGAACCTTCTAATGTTAGCTATTGTTAAAAATATCATTGTCCAGGTGGAGACTGTAAACAAAAGCCAGGAGGTGGGAAAGTGCTGGAGGAGGTTGTTCAGGGAACTGGAAGGATCCCAGCCGGCTAGAGGTGGATTACTATTAGAAGCCCAGTAGCTGAGGTAGCGTTGTAAATGGTTTTAGAGAGGATGCTGTGGAATTTTAATTTTATCCTGTGCAGGATTGTTTCTAACTACCATGCACTTCATTCAGTTCTTGCAAACATTGTATCAGGTGGCAAAACTTTTCTTGAGGATTCTTACTTCACTACACCTATACATTTAAAATGTTTTTAATGTTTATTTATATCTGAAAGGGAGAGATACAGAGCATGAGTGGGGAGGGGCAGAGAGAGAGGGAAACACAGAATCCAAAGCAGGCTCTGTCAGCACAGAGCCTGATGCGGGGTTCGAACCCACAAACCACGAGATCATGACTTAAGCTGATGTCAGACGCCCAACCAACGTGAGCCACCAGGTGCCCCCCTACACCTATACGTTTAAAGTCCTTCCTAACCCTGACTGAGTACTCCTGTCATACTTCCAGCTCTGCCAAAGGTCTGTCACCTTAGTGTCAGCTCCTCCCAACCCCTGCTTTCCATGTAGCAGGCTGAAGGTGCCAGGAACTTTTCCATGACCACATTCCCTGTACTGTCCCACCTGCTTTGATTCCTCTGCTATTCCTAAGAGCAGAGGAATGAAGAGGTGCAGCGTAGCACATGGCAGCATTTGGGTCCAGCCCAGATAGCGAGGGAGGGATGAGGTGAGTAGGGCTGGTGCCAGGTCCCTACTCAGTCCCACCCTTCACCTTCTAGTTCTTTTCCTTCTTCTTATGCCAGGGATGCCTTCTGGCACAAGAGCTGAGATTTGGGAAGCCTTCCCAGGTGTGCACACACATGAGTGCTCGCATGCACACAAAGATGCATGTTGCTTTGTCTCCCTGATGAGGGGCTGGGGAATTGAGAAAGAGGGCCTGGAGCAGCCCCCCTCCCCTCCAGACACCCGCCACTCCTGTGGCAGCCCTCCTTCTCATTCCTACTCCCATCAGCACCCCAGCAGCATAACCACTAGGACCTGGACTCTCAGATCCCCGAGCTGAGTTTCTGCTTCTTTTATTTTGGGGTCCCCCAGCTTGGTATGGACCGGGCCCCAGGTGGATGTTGCCTTCCCACTTCACTTCCCAAACAGAGGTTTTGTGACCTTGTGAACTTTTCCTCCTTTGGACGGTCTGTGGTGACAGCTGAGACAAATCCCTTCATTGTGCTGAATCAGCATCAGCTGACAGAAGGGAAAAATATTTTGTGATTTTGAATGAAGAATTTTATTTGTATATATTATATCCGTGTGTAGTCATCTTAGTCCAGAAATTTTATCAGCTCTTCTGTGAAGACTTCCTCGTTTCCTTTAGGAAGAATATTAATCACATTCTCCTTTGAGTTCCCTCCACCTTTGCTGTCACATTTTTCATACTTTACCAGAATCACTAGTTTGTTTTGTTTTGTTTCGTTTTACTAGTCTGTCTCCCCTCAACTAGACTCAGATCCTGAAGTTACTTAGTGCTACTGTGGTATAGGAGAGAGATGTTAAGGACCAGACTAGGGCACCAGCAGATTCTAGAGAGGTTAAGAAAACAAATGTGTCAGGTGATAAGGGCCATCACATGTCAAAGGAGAAGAAGGGGTCAAGAACGGCAGGACTTGGTGCACCGGGTAGCTGGTGCTGCCTTTCAGGAGCAGGCCTGGGTATAAGTTGATGAATTCTCTTGCACACATGTTGAGTGTGATATGGCTGTGTGGCACCCTAGTGGGGATGGCCAGTTCTGTCTGAGCTTGAGCTGAGGAATTCATGTACTTGTTGCTGTACCAGTGCTGCAAATGCAGTAACAAATAAGGCAGACAGTCCCCGTTCCACCTGAGGCTTACATCCTTTGGAGACAAGGGTGTTTAGCAGTTAGTTCCAGAAGTGTCATTTGTTAGCAAAAGAAATGTAAAGCATGTATCATGGAGGCCTACCTTTATGCGTATATATTGATTTAAGGGCTGGAGTTGGTCATTAAAGGCTTTTCTGAAGAAGCGACCTGGAAATTTCTAAGAATCAAAAGATGAGTAGGAGTTGGCTAGGTGTCAGGGGTGGGATAGGATAGGATGGGAAGAGCCTACTCCATTCCCCCTCACCCCTACTCCAAGCCTCAGCGTTGAGCCGGAGACTGAGCTGTTCAGACTGGAGGAGGCACACGTGCAGCCTCACTGCTGATCTGGCAGCACCTTTAGTCCCTCTTGCAAGATGGTGCCTCCCTCTCGTGCTAGCTAGTGCTGGCCTGCCACAGGGGACCAGGGCAGACCCTGGGCTGTGCTGGCCTGTCAGCTGAGGGCATGATAGAAGTCCACATCAGGAGGGAGGACTAGTTCAAACAGCCCTGCAGGCATGAGAGATGGAGCAGGGGCAGGGAGCCTAGCCCACTTAGGGGGAGCAGGTCTGGATGGAAGAGCAAGGGCAAGGCCCAGAACTTGCGTTCCCCAAGGCTGCTCCTGGCTCTGACTCATCTTGTGTCCCTAGAGTCTATAACAAAGCAGAGCATGTGAGACTTGTGTAGTGAGTGATGTTTTGGCTGTGAAGGAGAAGCAAGAGGCTATAGAGGGAGGGAGAATTGAAGGATGGGAAGACCTGAGTATGTTGGGTGGCTAAGAGAGAAGGTAGGAGAGGGGAAAAGGTCAGAAGGTTCACTCTGTCCAGGAGGAAGGTTACCTTGTCAGCCCCTTGGCCTGAATGTGCTCATCCTTGTCCACCACCCTGCCCTTTCTTGTGTGCTACCAAGTCCTGTTGTCTTCCTCCCATGTCTCCTGAGTCCATCTTCACTCCAGCAAGTACCCTGGTCAAAGCCATCATCACTTCTCACCTGGACTAGTGCAGTGCCTCTGGCTACCCAGCCAGTGTCCAGTGTTGACCCCTCCCTGCAGCCAGAGTGCTCTTTCTTAAAAGCGCCCATGTGGTTTTTTCAATACCACCAAGCAACTCTCAGTGGACACTGACCAGGTGTCCTGCAAATTTAACTCCGTTTTGACACTGTTTACCTATAGAGATAGCATCACTTCCCACAAGACTGCCCTCACATCAGATGCCAGTCACAAGTCTGGGTTGTTACTTGTGCTTCTTACTGACCAGCTATAAATTGGAGTGTCATATGACCCCCTCCTCAGGTTCTATTAATTTGCTAGAGTGACTCATGGAACTCAGAGGAGCATTTTATTCCGTTTACCAGTTTACTACAGAAGATACTATAAAGCATACAGACGAACAGCCAGATAGGGAAGTACAGAGGGTGAGGTCTGGAAGAGTCATTACTGCAGGAACTTTGGTCCCTGTGGAATTGGGGTGCACCACTCTCCCGGCACCAACATGGAGGCACTTCAGATCTGTACCATTCCCCTCTTCTCCTTCTCAGAGGTTGGTGGATAGGGCTGAAAGTTCCAACCCTTTAATCATCAGGTCTTTCCGGTGACCAGCCTCATCCTGAAGCTTCATAGGGGCCCCACCCTAAGTCACCTAAGTCACAAGGGGCTCCTTGTGAATGACAAAAGACAATCCTATTAATCAGGAAATTCCAAGAGTGCCAAGCACTGGGGACAAAGACCAAATATATTTCTTGTTATACTACAAAAGCAGATCTCATCTTGTCACTCCTCTGCCCAGAAACTTTCAGTGAATTCTCATTATACCCAGGGGGAACTTTACTCCTGCTGTTCATGGGAGTGCTCCCTGCAATCCAGCCTCACTGGATGAGCAGTGCCCATACTGGACCCTGTGCCTTTCACACACTGTTGACTCTGCTTAAAGTGCCTTTCCACCTCCTTTACTGGCCAGCTTTGGTTCATCTCTTGGCATCTTTATTAGGCTATTAGCTCAGATATTCATCTTTCAGAGCCTTTCCTGGCCAGTCCCCCTCATCTCTCTCTTATTCTTTTTTTTTTTTTTTTTTAAGAGACAGAGTGTGAGCAGGGGAGAGGTAGAGAGTGAGGGAGATACAGAATCTGAAGCAGGCTCCCCGCTCCGAGCTGTCAGCACAGAGCCCAATGCGGGGCTCAAACCCACGAACCATGAGATAATGACCTAAGCTGAAGTAGGATGCTTAACTGACTGAGACACCCAGGTGCCCCATATTCCCTCTCATATTCTTACAGCCCTGTTCATACCTGTGCTACATGTCACCTCAGGTCTGCGGCCTTGTCTGATTCTTCACTGTACCCCCAGCATGGTGTCGGTAAATGTTTGTTGAATGACTGAATGAAAGGGGGGGTCTCCTCCCTCAGGATCTTGCTCCCTTCCCTCTGTGCCCACAGTCTCTCCCCTCCTCCCCGCTCCCTCCCTTGCTCCTCTGCTCCAGGTTTTCTCCAATGAAGGCCAGTTCAAGTTCCGCTTTGGGGTCCGGGGGCGCTCACCTGGGCAGCTGCAGCGCCCTACAGGTGTGGCAGTGGACACCAATGGAGACATTATTGTGGCAGACTATGACAACCGTTGGGTCAGCATCTTCTCCCCTGAGGGCAAATTCAAGGTGAGAGGCCTACTGTCACTGTGCTCTGCATTCCTAATGGCCAGCTCAGGTGACCATTCTAGTGCCTCCTGCTGGTCAGGGTCTGACCATCCCCAGCCCAAGGTTCTCCTTTAGTGTCCATCCCCAGCCCAAGGTTCTCCTTTAGTGTCAGGCTGGGACTATTCTCCCGACAAGGCAGGATAAAGGCCCTAATGGGTATCCCCTTCTTCCAGACCAAGATTGGAGCTGGCCGTCTCATGGGCCCCAAAGGAGTGGCCGTAGACCGGAATGGACATATCATTGTGGTCGACAACAAGTCTTGCTGCGTCTTTACTTTCCAGCCCAATGGCAAGCTGGTTGGCCGTTTTGGGGGCCGTGGTGCCACTGACCGCCACTTTGCAGGTATTGGGGAATAATTCAGAGATTTATTCTGATACCCCAGTCCCAGAGAACTACCCCGGATACCCCAGCTTCAACTACCCCCCCCTATATCTTGGCTCCAGAGGACCCCCTCCCTTCACTATACCTTGGTACCATACCTGTCAGCCTCTGAGACCCCACCCCTTTTCCAACGCCCCAGCTTTATCATCCCAGATATTCTTCTCCATCCCACGCAGTATCCCATTTTACTGCCCTAGAGACTGCTTTGTATTTTCAGGGCCCCATTTTGTGGCTGTAAACAACAAGAATGAGATTGTAGTGACGGATTTCCATAACCATTCAGTGAAGGTCAGTGTCTTTCTTCCCCCTATGACCGCTGTCCTGACATCTTTTCCTCTTTCACAAGACTGCTCTCTCCCTCACCATTTTCCCCCCTTGAGATCATTCATTTGAACAATAAACATTTATGGCATGGCTACTTTGTCCCAGGTGCTATGCTAGAAGCTGGGGATACAGCGATGAATAAAGCAAATACGCTGTGTTCTTTGTTATGGTTTAGTAGGGGAGAGGTAAAGCAGCATATTGCTGTGTATTATTATATTACAGTATGATGTGATAGATTCTGTGGTAGGGCAGTGCAGGGCACTGTGTGAGGGCATGGTAGAAGCAATTGATTCAGGTGAGACTGAGAACCACCTAAAGCAGCAGGGGAACTAACCGGAAGGGAGAGAAGGAGGAAAGGATTTGAAGCAAGGAGGACAGGAGGAGCCAAGATTTGGAGATGGGAACCCTTAACAGTGTGTTCGAGAAACCACCAGTAGTTCAGACTGGGTTTGAAGAGGGAAGTATGGATCAAGTGTGGATGAATCTTGTGAACCCTGTTAAGGGGCTTGCTCTCTTCCTAAGAGTTATGGGGAGTCACTGAAGGGTTGTAGGCAGCGGGGTAATGCAGTGCTATGTCTTCGATCACTCTGGCTGGGGTGAGACTGGTGTCAGGATGATCCGTCTTTTGTAGTAATCTAGATGAGAAATGTTGAGGACCGCTGCAGGGGCAATATATACAGTAGGGTGCAGTTTTGAGAGAATCAGCAATTTGTGTTAATTCACTGGCCATCAAGCAGAGGAGAAGGTGGAGTTGAGAACGACTCATGGCCAGATGGGCATTGCCATTAAAAAAAAAAAAGAAAAAAAAACGCGGGGAAGTTAAGCTGTTAGGTTTGATAAGCCGAAGGTACATTAGCTGGACCTATTCAGTAGGCAGTGGGAAACATGGATGTGAAGCCTGGGATGAAGAACTGGGCTGGAGCTGTAGACGTGGGGGTCCCCAGCCCTGGGGCTTCACCCTCCCCTCCTTGAAGGCTCTGCCCGAGGCCAGGTCCCCAGTCCCCAGCCCTTTCCCCTGCCAGGTGTACACTGCCGACGGAGAGTTCCTCTTCAAGTTTGGCTCCCATGGAGAGGGCAATGGGCAGTTCAACGCCCCCACAGGAGTAGCAGTCGACTCCAACGGGAACATCATTGTGGCCGACTGGGGCAACAGCCGCATCCAGGTAAGGCCCAGGGATGGCATGGGGGTGAGGCTTCCTGCTGTGCTCCGTGCACCAGCCCCCCCTCCTGCAACTCCCCTGCCACACCCCTGCAAATGCCTCTCATCCACCTGATCTCACCTCTCCCTCCATTGTCCACTCATTCCCCAGGTATTCGACAGCTCTGGCTCCTTCCTGTCCTACATCAACACGTCTGCAGAGCCACTGTATGGCCCCCAGGGCCTGGCACTGACCTCAGATGGACACGTGGTGGTGGCCGATGCTGGCAACCACTGCTTTAAAGCTTATCGCTACCTCCAGTAGCTGCACAGGGGCCCTGCCTGGCTCATGGAGGGACAGACATGGGGGGATTGGACAAGAGGGTCTGGCCGGGAGTTGGGCCGGACCTGGCAGCACTGAATGTGGGCTGTGGGCGTGGGTGCGCCCAGTGCCCTCCCTCTCCCCGTCTCCCAACCCCACGGTTGCACTTTATTTATTCGGTTCTTGCTTTGGTGACTGGGTGGGCCTGGACTGTGGTCCCAAGGATGTGTGCAGAGCTTCACCGTTCCCCCTCTCCCCACCTTACACGCCTGCCCTGTCCCCTCAGTCTGCCCCCCACCCCCCAGCCTGGGGCCAGAACAGCCTCTCACTCCAGGGCAAAAGTCCCTCTGGTTGTCTCCCTACCACACCATACACACTGACAGAGACAGCAATACCCCACCCCCCATATTAAGTAAATGTGTTCACCAAGATGGTTTTGTTGCTTTCTTGTGGGGTGGGGCTGCAAGGGTATGGGAGGGTGGGACTCATTCTGAACTAAAAGGTGGGCAAGCAGGCAGGCAGGTGATCCAGAAGCCTAAGAGCCCTGATGTTTTAAAGTTTCAGGAGTAGAACACAAGAGAGGGTGAACCCCTGGGACTCTTAGCCACCTACCAAGTCCCTGTCCCTGGGCCCATATCTCCTACAGAAATAGTAAGTCCTTTGGCTGTGTGCCCTACGGCTGAGAAGGAGCTTGGGAAAAAATGACCCTTGCCCAGAACCCAGCCAGCAGCTGCAGGGAGAATAGTTTGAGGGTATGACAGTAATTCCTGAAGCCCAGGCCTGGGTTGGGGACCTTGGGGCTATCCCAGGTGGAAGCCAGGTGTGGGAGACTCCATGGCCAATTTTCAAGCTCACTGCTGAAGCTGTGGAGCCCTGCTTCATCCTCCTGTTCCCCATTCCATGATCATCGCCCCTTCTCCACAGTGAAATGAGAATCCTCATACCACTCCTGAGTTCTAGTCCCCTGGAGTTGACTACCAGTTCCAGAGATAATTATAACCAGCACTCAGTGATTTGGGAGTCAGGGGCTCTGACTTCTCCCTCTACAAAAGGCTGAGGCTCAGAGGAATAGGGCATATGGCTGATGAAGGGCAGAGCCCAGACTGGAATCTGTAGCTGTCATACTCCTAATCTGAAAGCTGTAGCACTTAAACTCATCCTTGCATTCCTTGCACCTGGTGTAGTAACCGGCAGAGAAGGCACTCCACAAGGTTTGGGGAAGGACAGATCAGGGAAGGTTGGTTATGAGAAGCCATGGGAAAGCTCGACATTGTCCTGGTGTATGATTCCTGGGACTAGGATGGGAGGACCTGTCCACGGAGACCATGGGGGCTTTATAGAGATCAAGGGAGCACCACGCAGACCACATGGAAGTCTTGGTTATTTTCACCTCCCTGAGCCTCTTTGTCCCCACCAGTTGGGACCTGCTAGGCAGGTGTAGGGCCAGATGAACTCTCTGAAGTTCTAGGGCAAGTGTTCTTATGGGGCCTGCACTTCTGTCTCCAATTATGAGTAGGACTGCCTAGACCCATGCCCTGACCAGCATGGATAGTGTGCTCAATTATCAGTCACTCGGCACCAGTGCAGTCTTCCCCTGGGAGCTCTCAGGTGATAGTTTATTCCTCCTGCATTCCCTTCTTTATATTTATTTTTTTATTGAAGTATGGTTGACACATAATGTTATCTTAGTTTCTTTTCTTTCTTTTTTTTTTATTTATTTTTGAGAGACAGAGTGAGACAAAGTGAGAGTGGGGGAGGGGCAGAGAGAGAGGGAGACACAGGATTGGAAACAGGCTCCAGGCTCTGAGCTGTCAGCACAGAGCCCGACGCGGGGCTTGAACCCACAGACCGTGAGATCATGACCTGAGCCGAAGTCGGACGCCCAACCGACTGAGCCACCCGGGCGCCCCATCTTAGTTTCAGGTGTATGTACTCCCTTCTTGACAAAGCACCAGCAGTGGCATTGAGGATGGAAACTCAAAGTTCCCAGCCCTCAACTCTCACACGCTTACATCTTGACACCTAAAAGTAGCAGGGGAATAAAATGGCAATAAAAATGAAGTCCTTTGGGTGGGAAGCCCCAGATGGCTTTCCTACCAGCACAAGAATAGGCTGCTGGGGCTGATTTCCATAGATACCAGATTAGGTTGTCTGCCTAAGCCATGCAGAAGGTGTCTCAGGGTAGGGTTACTCACTTCCTCTTAGACTTGATCACAGTGGGCATTTTTTCTCCCAGTTCAGGCCATGGGCCCAGAAGTAGGCAGAAGTGGTGTCTGGAAGTGGAGGCTATGCCTTCACTTGGTTGGCATGTCTTAAATAATCTTTACAGACTTGGATATTGCAGCAGAACCCTTGCTGGGACAGGTCAGAAAGTTATTCTGTGGTCCTGCAAGGACTAACACCTGCTTATGTAGGTCAATCAGATGATTGCAGAACAGCCTTCTGGACATATGTGGCCCGTGGGCTCATGTTTTCATTCAGTAAGTGCTTGTATGCACTTAGTATCAGTCAGAGTGGTGGGCCCTGAGAATACAGACAGAACTGTTCTTTGCCCTTATGAAGTTGATAGTATGGTGGGGAAGGCAGGCAAAAAAGTAAACACAGGAAGTAAATGTATAGTGGCAGTTTGTGTTAAAGCTGTGATGGAAATGAATAGAATGCAATAAATAAAAGAATGTTATGTTAAATGGGGTAGGCAAGGAAGGCTATATATATATATATATATATATATATATATATATATATATAAACAATTTTCTTTTTTTTTTTAAAAGAGAGCACAAGCAGGGAAGAGGGGCAGAGAGGGAGAGTCTTAAGCAGGCTTGACACTCAGTGGGAAGCCCAATGCAGCGCATAATCCCACAACCCTGGAATCATGACCTGAGCCAAAATTAAGAGTTAGTCACTCAAGGAGCACCTGGGTGGCTCAGTCAGTTAAGTGTCCAACTTCGGCTCAGGTCATGATCTCACGGTTTGTGGGTTCGAGCCCCGTGTTGAACAAAGAGTTGGTCATTCAACCCACTGAGCCACCCAGGTGCCCCCAAATAACTCCTCTTTGAGCAGTGACCTGCAGCCTGGGGTGGGTGGTGGGTAGGGAACCACCTGTGTTAAGAAGAGGAGGTAGAGGGGCATCTGGTTGGCTCAGTCGATTAAGCATCTGGCTTTTGACTTCAGCTCAGGTTATGATCTCACAGTTTGTGGATTCAAGCCCCACATCAGGCTCTGTACTGGCAGTGTAGAACTTGCTTGGGATTCACTCTCTTCCTCTTTCTCTGCCCTTCCCCTCTCATGTGCTCTGTCTCTCTCTCTCTCAAAATAAATAAACTTAAAAAAGAAGAAGAAGAAGAGGTAGAGATTTCCAGATAAAGAACAGGTACAAAGGTCCTGGGGAATCAAGATCTCAGTGTTTGGGAGGACCTGAAAGGAGGCCTCTGTGTTGGGGAAGAAGGAAGGTGGAGGGAGAGAGGAAAGGAACAAGTTTGGAGAGTCAGGCCTGCGTTGGATCATTTAACTCAGATAAAGGGTTTGGATTTGATCTGGAGTTTAATAGTAAACCACAGAAAGAGGTGAAAGGGTGTCTTTTGGGATGGACTGGCAGCTGGACAATGACTCTGTGGGGTGGAAAGAAAAGTGAGAAGAAAGAACAGAAGAAAATCCAACATCTCTAAACTATTCCCCTCGTAGACCAGAGATACTCTAAAATCATCTAGAGTCTTCCAGTTCTAGGATGTTTTCAAAGGAAATAATTGGGCAAAAGCACTAAGAGGTGTGTGTACCAATGTGTGTCACAGCTTTATTTATAATAGAAAATAATAATCCCAGAGAAACCTAAATGTCCACTAGCAGGGAATGGCTATATCAAGTTTTGCTTAAATATATAATGGAATATATGCATCCTTTAAAAATGCTAGTGTCCAAGATACACTAAGGAAGAAAAAAGCTTTATAAAATTATATCTTTGTTTCTAAAGGGATGTTAAGGGAATAGAAAAAGACTGGAATAGATAAAATATTAATAGTAGTGTTCCTGGTTAGTAGAATTAAAATTGATTTTTGTCTTCATGGAAAAAAAACTTTTAAGCAGAAGCATAAGGTTGTTTCAGGTATGTTTTTGAAAATTACTGTTCTTGCTATGAAGACTATTGTAGAGGGGCAGAAGTGATTTCAGTGATCAAACAAGAAATGATAATGTTTGCACTTCAAGGGAGGCAGAGAGAAGTACATAAATACATAAGTACATAAGTACTCAGAAAGTAGGAACAGGATTCAATATTTATTAAACATATATTGTGTTTCAGGCACTGCTCTAAGTACTGCAGATACAATGGTGAATAAAGCAGATGACATCCCTTGTCCCATTCATTAAGGAAGTCTGGTGGGCAGTGGCGTGCTGGAGCTGGCTCATATGGCTCACGAGGGCTTGTTGTTGAATTTTCAGGAATTGTGACAGCTGGTTGTTGCAACCCAGCCATTATTAAAAATTAAATTATGTGAATTTGAGGTTAAGTACATTTTATGAAAATCAAATGTAGTACTCAAAACTCATCACTTCCTAATATTTTTACTGCATTTTATTATTACCTGTGCTCTTGAGGTTATTTACATCTATTGTATCTGTGTGGTGGAAATGCCATATAGTAAGTAGTACGTTACTGTGCATTTTTTCATAATTCCACTTTGATGGTGTCATTTGTAGCTTGACGGTGGCCACTATAGGAGATTTATACCACAGAAATTATCAAATGCTACAATCAGGGCTTTTTCCATTCTGGAAAGCTGGCTCTTATGTACTAGTATACCCTTTGAAAGGGTAATGAGCATACCCCAAAATGTCAGGCAGCCAAAACTTAATCAGGGCTCTACCATTTGCTAACAATGGGATTTAGCTACAATACCTAATATTAGTTACCTCATTTATAAAATAGGACTAATAGTATCCTGTATGTATATATGTCATATATATGATTTAATGAAATAATCCACGTCAAGAACACTGCCAAGCACATACATGTGTCCAATAGATAGAGCAAATTATTACTATATTTATTCACAGAGAAGCAGGAATAGATTATGCAGGAAGGCCCATTATGACAGAACAAGAGAAAATGTGCATGTTGGAGGAGTCAATTGGGAGCAGCTAGCTCTTTTTTTTTTTTTTTTTTAATGTTTATTTTTTTTTTTTTTTGAGAGAGAGAGAGACAGAGTGAGAGTGGGGAAGGGGCAGAGAGAGGGAGACACAGAATCCAAAGCAGGCTCCAGGCTCTGAGCTGTCAGCAGAGAGCCCAACGTGGGACTTTAACGAGAGATCATGACCTGAGCCAAAGTCAGAGGCTCAACCGACTGAGCCACCCAGGTACCCCTGGAGCAGCTAGCTCTTTTTGGTGCCTGGAGCTTTATCCCAAGCCTTCTAAGTCAAGGGAAAGGAATCCAGGCTCTGCTTCCAGGAGTACACAGCTGGGCTGCAGGCCCAGCACACCCAGCATTCAGTGAGCCCCAGGAGAAATGACTGAGATCAGAGAACTCAGACCAGGGGTGGGACCGGCTAGACAAGCCATTCCAGGGGATGGTGGGTGAGTGTCCAGCTTAAATGTAGCCCGTGCAATGCAAGAGGAGATTCTGTCCATGAAGACGTTTGCAGACCCACATTCAGACCCCCTTTGTGGGAAGTCTGAAAGTTGCTGGATAAGAGGATTCAGAAGACCACAAGGAAGGGATAGTTGGCTCTTTCTGGGCTTGAATTCCCCAGGAAATCAAGCAAGAGACTGAGGTTCCCAAACCTGCTCAGGGCAGCAGAGGTTTGCAGAGGAAGGGATGTACCATTAAGGCCCCACAGCCAGACTGAGAGGAGGGGGGAAAGAAGGCTGTGGAGAGGAAAACTGGCCTCCGGTTGAAGGGTGGGTGCACACTAAATCCTGTGGCCTCCAGGGGGCGCTCTGGCCCAAGTATGGAGGAGCCCTTTCTCAGCCCAGCCCAGAGGGCTGGGAAGGACTCAGGATAAGCAGAAATGGCCACCTCAAGTGAGCAGAGAAGCAAGGCCAGTCCTATTTGAGTCCCCTGAGAAGAGTTGTCTTGTGCCCTGTGACCAGCACCGGAATGATCAACATACATATCCACAGCCTGGGTTCCCAAATGGACACAGTCCTCTGCCTCTTAGCTCCTGCTCAGAACTTGAGCTTGAACAGAACTGCCTGCCATGCAGAAGACTCTGCTGGTCTAGTCCCTGGGACGGTGGGGCAGGGGAAATGGGGTAGGGGGATGATGGGGGGGGGGGGGTTGTGGGGGCAGGGAAGGAAGAGAAAGACTCCTATAATGGTATCTAAGCCCCCTTAGGGTAGACAAGAGAATTAGGAAACAACAGTGAGAAAGTGCCACAAATCACTCTTCTAGGATAGATAGACCCAGGGATGCTGTGAAGGGGACCAGAACTGTGTGGAGAAAAAGAGCCCAAGCTGAAAAACCACCATCCAGTATGTATGCTGTCTCCCCTCAAAAAGTCCTGCTAGGCCAGAGGGGAGGCTTCTCCCCTGGGGCAGCAGGGCCATGCAGGGCCCTGATAGTACAGCTATTGAAGACCCTCACTGTGGATTTTCTGAGGGGTGTTTGTGACTCAGTGTGAAAACCTCCATTCCCCTGGTAGGCTCAGCGAAATCTTGTAGGGCATGTAGGCACAGGTCTGGAGCTACAGACAGTGGTTTGAGGGGGTTTCTGAGGAAGAGTCACTGGGTGCTCAGGAGGGAGAATTCCAGGAAGGTTATATGAGGTTTTAGAGACTGAGAGGCAAAAACAAAAAACAAAAAACAAAAAAACAAAACAAAATAGGTGAGAGCAAGTCTGCGGGTAGTGCTCCCTGTGTCCAGTGCCTAGAAGCTGGGGCAGAGCAGGTCCAGCCAGGGATGCCCTGCAGTGGGGACAAGGTGGGTGTCAGGCATCTGCTATAGGAGCTCTGACCTTTTTTTTAAGTATATATATAAATTTGTATTGGTTATATACCTTGAAGTGGCATTGCAGAGTATGCATCCTAGAGTATGCATATAATTACTTTTGGTAGACGTTGCCAAGTAGTTTTCTTTTTTTTTTTTAATTTTATTTTTTATTTTTTAAAATTTACATCCAAATTCGTTAGTGTATAGTGCAACAATGATTTCAGGAGTAGATTCCTTAGTGCCCCTTACCCATTTAGCCCATACCCCCTTCCACAACCCCTCAAGTAACCCTCAGTTTATTCTCCGTATTTATGGTGTCTTCTGTTTTGTCCCCCTCCGTTTTTAGATTATTTTTGTTTCCCTTCCCTTATGTTCATCTGTTTTGTCTCTTGAAGTCCTCATTTGCATGAAGTCATATGATACTTGTCTTTCTCTGACTAATTTCGCTTAGTATAATACCCTCTCGTTCCATCCACGTAGTTGCAAATGGTAAGATTTCATTCTTTTTGATTGCCGAGTAATACTCCATTGTATATGTATACCACATTTTCTTTATCCATTCATCCATCGATGGACATTTGGGCTCTTTCCATACTTTGGTTATTGTTGATAGTGCTGCTATAAACATGGGGTGCATGTGTCCCTTCGAAACAGCACACCTGTATCCTGTGGATAAATGCCTAGTAGTGCAATTGCTGGGTCGTAGGGTATTTCTGTTTTTAGTTTTTTGAGGAACCTCCATACTGTTTTCCAGAGTGGCTGCACCAGCTTGCATTCCCAAAGGAGCCCTGACATTTGCCTATACTGCCAAGGGCTTGGGAAGTCCCGATTTGCCCACTAAGGAGGAATGATATTATAAAGGCACATTTTCATCTGTAAGTCAGGGGAGAAGACTGAGCCTGAGAGCAGAGGCCTAGTGACACATTGTTCCAGAGGTCCCAGAAATCTTTGTTTTTCTGTTGGGAGGAAACTTTGCAGAGTAGGAAGGGATCTGAGACTTTTGCTAGGGTTATATAGGGGAATGTCAGGGGCATAGGGCCATCTGAGAGGAATCAGGCCCCTTTCAGGGGGGCTAGGGAATAGGGGTCCTGGAACCTCAGCCTGGCCCATACCAGACTGCCTATATTTGTCTCCTGACTCAGCAGCCAAGTCTCAGATGGAAATGGGGCAGGCTTTGGGAGTGGCCCCAAGGAGTACTGAAGATAGCCGATACTAGAGATAGCAGGTGAGATACCAGGGCTGGAGAGAGAGAAGGATATGGGGATGGGACACTGGAGAGAGAAACAAGACCATCAGATGAAGGGCAGTGACAAGGGGACATATGACTCCTTGATCACAATATGCTTCCCATCATTAACACACCCCCAATTCCTGATATACCCCTTTCCCCAGAAGGAAAACAAATTGTCAGAAATTTGACTGCAATAATAGCAACAGTAGTCAGTACTTGAAATCCGTTTTTTTCCCCCATTCAACAAATAATTATTGGGCATCCATTATGCACCATTATGCACCAGGTACTATTTTAGATGGATAGAATGTAATGGTAAACAGGATGGGCAAAACAAACAAACAAAGCAACAAATAAATAGATGAAATAATTTCAAGATTTAATAAGTGACATAAAGGAAATATGCAAGTGTCTGAAATGGCTAGATAAGGTGGTCGAGAAAGACTTCATTCAGAAGATAGCATTTAAGCAAGACTCAGCAGTAAATATTGTGAAACCCCAGTTACAGTTCTATTTATTCTGTGATGGGTAAATAAAGTACTTTTCCCTTAAGGTGGAAACTACCAAGAAAGACTAATTACTAGAAATGCAATCTGGGAGAGAGACACCTCTTTCTGCCCCATTTAGCCCTTCCCTCCCAGGTGATTTTTCAAAGCTCTTTGCCAGTAGGGGTGGGGCTGGGGGCAGGACTTGGACATTTGGCGACAGCGAAATATTATTGACCCATTAAGGGCAAAGCTGAAGAGATTTGGGAATGCCCCCAGAAAGACCCTTGATAAAGCTTGGAAAAAAGCTGTTCTCTGAGTATGTCTAAGTATGTTTGTATGAATGTCTGGTTGCTAAATATGTGTAAGTATCAGTGTCTTTAGCTATCTTAGAGCAGGGCTTGACACTTAGTACACAAAAGTGGTAATTTCCTCTTCTCTCCTCCCCCATTATAGAGGTAAATCCAACCACAGAAAGGTGCTTCTCAATCCATCTATGCCCTTCCTTGACCTTATGGGCACCTGGATCCATCACCAAGGTGATGAGAGTCACAACTGGGCATCAATGGCAGGGGCTAGTTACTGCTCAAAAGTCATTGAAGGGGGATGGGGCCTCTTGCCGGGAAGAGTTAGTCTTGGACTCAGATTTCTGTCCAGACCCTGACCTTATTTGCGCTGATGTAATCAGCCAATATTGGCATAGTTCTGACAGACAGGACTTGGAGTTTCAGCAGGCTCGTGGTGGGGGTGGTGCTGCTGCCATCTCTATATAGGGGGCTCATCCAGGTGCCCAGAGCTATCCTGTGGCATCTCAGCATGGCTCGTGCACTGGGAGTACCAGTTGCACTGGGGTTGTTGGGCCTGTGCTGGTCTCTGACCCTTGCCCACCCTCTTCCTCCGTGAGTAAAGCTGGGGTTGGGGAAGGACTGGGGACTGGGCTAAAGTGGGATAGGGCCAGTTTTTAGGGCCCTGCAAGTTTGAAGACAGGAGCTAAAGGAGAGGGATTTGGCCCAGTGGATCCAGACAACTATCTGTCTTGTCTCTAGGGATGGTACCCCTGGGAACGGAGCTGAAGGTGGGAGTGGGGCCAGAGTGAACCCAGATGTGACAGGTGAGGCCCCAACTCCCTGAATCTGTCTGTCTGTCTGTGTCTCTGCATTGTATTACCTGACTGGTCTTTTACTTGCATCTCCCCACCTCCATCCCAGAACCCTGTTCGGATGGCTGGAGCTTTGATGCTACCACCCTGGATGAACATGGGGCCATGCTCTTTTTTAAAGGTAGGAGGGGCTGGGTTTGGGGCATTTGGGACTTCAGACTTGGTCCCATTCACCGAGGGTGTATCTGTCTGTGGAAGATCTCAGAAATTATCTGAGGGTATCACACACAGCTTCTCTGTAACTATCTCAGTAGGCCAAATGTTTGTTCTGGGTCCCTCAGTGAGTGTGTGTTTTTCAGGGGAGTTCGTGTGGAAGAGTCACAAATGGGTCCGGGAGTTAATCTCAGAGAGGTGGAAGAATTTCACCAGCCCTGTGGATGCTGCATTCCGCCGTGGTCACAACAGTGTCTTCCTGATCAAGGTACTTCTGGGCCAAGGTCAGGGCTGGGCCGGGAAGGGCTAGAATGGACATTATAGAGCCTCCCACAGGTGGCCCTAGCATGGACTCCTTACCTGTAGGTTCCAGATTTCCTCCCCCTATGCCTTATTTTCCTGAAGAAGCTCAAGCCAAGCGAGTGTATGTGCATGTGGACCTGGCAGGCACAGCATCCAGGGGCTATTCTTCAGGCCCAATCTTTATACAGACTTCTCTGCTACTCCTGATGCTTTTGGCCATCCTTTCCTTCCTGGTAATTTCTTCCCTTGATTTCCATGACTCTGCATCAAGTACTCTTTGTATGGTGGCCAGGCTGTTCATAACAATGGCATCTGACTAGGGTGTGAGTGGAAGATGAAATCAAGTCTTCTGTGCTCACCAAGTCCCATGCCCTGGCTCAGGCTATGTCTGCTCAGAGGAAGGGGTGCCTTCTCCTAATTTGCATAAGGTGCTGTGTGCTTGGGGCAGCCCTTGCTGCCAGCTTGATTTCCCCTCCTGCCTCTTTCTTGCTCTTATCCTCAGCCAGTCCCTGTATGTTCCTTGGAGATCTGTCCCAGATATACCCTCCCTGGGTGATCTCAACCATTGCTACAGCTCTGAGGACTCTCTGTGTTGTGGACACCAGATCTGGATATCTCCCAGAGCTCCAGACATCTCGTTCCTATTTCCTGCAGACATCTTCGACTTAGATGTTCTGTAGCACCTCAAATTCAATATCTCCCAAACTGAACTTAGTATCTTTCTCACAAACCTACCCTTCCTGCTGTGTCCCCTGTTTCACTAAGTGGTACCACACTGTGCCAATTCCTACAAGTCAGGTACACATGGGGCTCGAGTTCTGGCCTATGGTTATCTTTCCAAGCTTTTCTCCTCCCCCACCACATTCACTGTGTGCCAGCTACATGAGACTACATGTAGTTGTTTGTGCAGGCTTTGTGCTGGCTGCTCCCTCTGCTCCCTCTGCTGGTAACACCCTTTCCACACTTGTCCACCTGAAAAATTCCTACTCAGGCCTAAATGCTTCCTCCTCTGTGAAGGCTTCCAGGAATTCTCTAAGTAAGCTTAAACACTCTGCCTATATTCCCAATGCACTTCACATGTTTCCACTTTGGTGGCTGCATGGCTAGGATTGTAGGATCCTTTCTGCTTTTCTACAGTGAACTCTTTGAAGGCAGAGACAATCTTGTTATCCTTTTATCCTCAGTGCCTTTCACAATATCTGGCATATGGTAGTCATTTAGCAACTGTTTCTTGAGTGAATGGATGAATACATAGATAAACAAATGAATGTATGAATGGATGGATGACTGCAGGATGACTATGTGTGTGGATGTGTTTGCCAAGACTAATGGTGTTACAGATAAGTGTGCCATGGGAGTCTCTGGTTGTACACAGCCAGATGTGTGCATGTATTATAGCAACAGTGGTGGGATTTGCACAAACTAGTATTTGTGCAAGGGGTCAGCACATTGTTATCCACAGGTGGATCGAAAGTGTGTAGGCCTACAGGAGGACATTGTATAGATGCAATATATCAAAGATGTTGTGTGTAAATGCAGAATGGCAGCATGTGGAGGTGCACAGTTAAAAATAGAGTGATTTATATGCAGGGGGACAAAGTCTGGGTGTACCCTCCGGAGAAGAAAGAGAAAGGATATCCTAAGTTGCTCCAAGAAGAGTTTCCTGGAATTCCATCCCCAGTGGATGCAGCTGTGGAATGTCACCGTGGGGAATGCCAAGATGAGGGTGTCCTCTTCTTCCAAGGTCAGTCGAGGCAGGAATAAGAGAGACTGGAGTAATAGTCAGTTGGTGGTGATTGAGGTAACACAGGGATGGTAGAGCCACCATCTGGCTTCCCAAGGAAGGGAAGAAATAGAGATGCCAGTTATGATCTAGAGGTCAAATAGGGAAAGGAGAGGAAGTCATCCTGGGTGAGGTAATGGTGCAATTTTGCTAAAAGTTCTTCACTGTTCCCCATGACCCTTAGGATAAATCTGTATTCCTTAGTCTTACATATAAGGTTCTCCATGAGCAAGTTCCTACTGACCCTCCAGCCTCGACACTCATCATGCCCTTACCTTGAATATGAAGTTCCAGAGACACTATGCTGTTCCCTATACACCCAATTTGCTTCATGCTTCAGACTTTCCTTTCTCTGGAGTTCCTTTTCCTCCTATTCTCTGCCTTGTAACTCCTGCTTCAGGTATTAATTTAAATATCACCTTCTCTGGAAAGTTTTCCCTCTCTCCTCACCGTACTTGTTGAGCCAATCATGTGCATTTTCCTGCTGAATTTTATTGTATGATCATTCTCAACTGTTTCCCTGTGGGCTGTGAGCTTCACATGGCCAGGATCATATCTGGCCCAGCCTGGGCCCAGTGCAAGTATAAGGGAGGGTGTAGCCTGGCCCACTGAATGCTTGTTGATTGATCGGACAAAGGTAACCACACATGGTTCTGGGACTCGACTACGAGAGCCACAAAGGAGCGTTCCTGGCCGGCTGTTGGGAACTGCTCCTCTGCCCTGCGATGGCTCAGCCGCTACTACTGCTTCCGGGGTAACCAATTCCTGCGCTTCAACCCTGTCACGGGAGAGGTGCTTCCAAAGTACCCTCTGGATGTTCGAGACTACTTCATACCCTGCCCTGGCAGAGGTGAGAAAGCCCTAGCCCCTGAAACCTACTGGAATTCATCTACCTCCCCTGAGTTTTCATACCCCAGCTCCTACCTAAACTCTCTGGTATAGTACTTTGGCCCTTGCCCTAGCCCCATCTCCATGCTGGATCTTCCCAGTTGTCCTCCTGTGGGAGAAGCCTACATTCCCACTAATCCTTGCCATCTCTTCCACCTCAGACTGCATTCTGACCTCTGACCTCCCTCTGTGTTCCCCCTCACCTATTTCTCTTCCCAGGCCATGGACACAGGAATGGGACAGGCCATGGGAATGGTACCCACCCTGGCCATAGGGATGTGCGCTGTGGCCCAGATCTAGTCTTATCTGCACTGCTGACTGACAACCATGGTGCCACGTATGCCTTTAGTGGTGAGAGATAACCCTAATTCCCCCATCTCTGCCCTCCATTCCTCCCATCTCTTTCGCATGTATCTCCCATCTCTGATGTACTTCCTCCACTTTCATCACTGCATCCCTTATTTGTCCCCTTGGACCCCATCCTTAGCATCCTCAGCATGCAATTTTTTTATTCCTCATCTCTTCTGATGCATATTGTTCAACCTCGTCTCATTGCCCAGGCCTCTAACTTCATCTACCTGTCTGCTTCCCAGTACCCTCTACTCTCAGGTCTGTGCCCTCTGTGGGGCCATATAACTCCTTATATTATATTCCCTTTGCTCTTGCACATCTTGCCAGGTCCTCTAGCTCCCCCTAAGTATATCCTTAGGAGTTCCATCTTTTTCCAAGTGCTTGTTCTTAGTTCAGGCCTCTGGGCACAGCATTACCTGGGGATGAGGTGTTCCTGTTGCTGAGAACCTGCAACATGTTTTGGGTCCCTTATACCTTCACTAGCCCAAGGAGGTTTCTTCTTTTAGTGACTGGGGAGACACCTCTCTCCAGACCTGTGGCATTAATTGGTAAAGGCCATGTAATGATACCTAGGGATGTTCTGGGTTTAGTGAGGCACAAAGTGATGAGTCTTGATCCACACTTGAGGATAGCTCCAAGAGAAGGAGTAAAGCAACCAAGTTACATTCAGCCCAAGATAAATGTATGATCAGGTACAAATGTAAAATAGTGGTGAGAACACAGAATGGTGAAAATCCTGTTTTGCTCCTAAACCCTGGACAAATCTGATCAGACATGACTACCAAGCTATACTGAAAAAGACACAGTCATGAGGAAAGTATATCTCCACAACAGAAACGCATGCTATAATGAGAACATTCATCCATGATGAAACACACACCTGCAGTGAAAATAGAGACTTATACTGTAAATACATGCCATGGTAAGAACACATAACTATCAGACCATGAAGCTATGGTGAAAGCATAGGACCACCAGGAGAACACACAGAAAAAGTGAGACAGAGATAAAGGAAAGGAGGTAGAGATCATTGAGAAATCAGGGCCATAGGGACCACATGGGGATGTAGAGAGAATACCCAGCCATGGAGAGATCATAGAACCTCCAGGCCATGTGGCCCTGAATAGAATTTAGCTGTACTCCCAAATCAAAAGTATTAGATATGTTCCCTAGTTGATGACAGAGTACCAGCTATGGAGAGAATACCATTATGTTAAAAATCCCCAGCTGAAGTGAGAATTCACTATCTTGGTGAAAACATTCATGTGACTCAGCTACTTAGCATAGGGCTGGTCCTCTCTTCTCTCCAATATATCTTTCTTTCTCTGCGTCATAGCTTCTTACCTATTCTTCCCGCCTTTTCACAATGTTGGCTTGCACGAGGACCATCATGCCCTCTTCCTTCTCTCTATTCATGATCTTTTAGCCTCAGATCCAACTGGAAACTGCCTCACTTACTCTTTTTCCTACTTGGGTTGCCAGAGAGCAAATCTGACCCAGCCCATATTTTTATTCCAGACCACATTGAAGTGATTGCTGGTCAGTGTGTGCATTGGCTAGTGATGGAAAAGGGGCTCATCACTTATTTCCTCTGTACAAAGAGCACCACAGCCCATTCTCAAAATAGGGGCCACGAGCAGGGTAGTTTCGTAAGGAGGTGAAGGTGGATACGGAGTCTCCATGACATACCCAGTAAACAACTATAAAGAGAACTTGTGGGTAGGGTGAGAACATCAGCTATTTATTCAACAAATAATGATTGAGCACCTGAGAGGCACTGGGCATTTTTCTAGGCACTGGGATACAGTAGCCAACACAGCAGATGAGACACATGCCTTCATGGAGCTTGACTAAGGAAGACAGGGCAATAAGAAAGAAAAAGAAAAGAATAATTTAGGTAGTTGTGAAGTGTTCTGGGAACATCAGAATGTTTCTTATTCTCAAATACCATTTGGTATGGATTTAAAAATTGTTGATGTTTTTAAATATGAAATTGAAAATGTTAGGTGTCAAAAAAAGCTGCGAAGAAATTAGGACAGGATAATGAGATAGAGGTGAGGAAAATGAGGGTCCCCTTCTTTGAAGAAATGCTTTTGAGCTGAGATTTCAGTGATAAAAAGGCATTAGGTACATAAAGCACTGGAGGAAAAGCATTTTAGGGAAGGTAGACAGCAGATACATTGATGAATCAGGAAAAGAGGCCAGTGAGGCTAAGGAACAGTGAGGGAGGAGGTGAGTGGTTTGAAAAGAGGGAAGCAGGGGCCAGATTAAATAGGCCTGATAAGGATTTTCAACTGTGAAAGAAAGCCAGGAGGGGGCCTTGAGCATGACTGTGATATGTTCTCACTTATTTTTTGAAGATCATCCTGGAGGACCCAAGTCATTAAAGATACAATTGTATAAGCAGGGAATCCAGCTAGTACTTCTTGCAGTTGTCCGGATTAGACACAATAACAGCTTGGACTAGGATAATAGCAGAAGTGGTGAGGAGTCATCATAATATATTTTGGAGGTTGAGCCAACAGCATTTTTTAAAAAAAGTTTATTTATTTTTGAGAGACAGAGAGCGCTCATGAGAGAAAGGGAGGGGCAGAGAGAGAGGAAGAGAAAGGATCCCATGCAGGCCCTGTGCTGTCAACACAGAGCCCAGTGAGGGGCTCAAAGTCACAAACCGTGAGATAATGACGTGAGCCAAAATCAAGAGTCAGATACTTAACTGACTGAGCCACCTAGGCACCCCTCGAGCTGACAGCATTAACCAATGGATTGAATATTGGATGGAGTGGGGAAGGGAAAAGAGAGGTTTCAAGAAATGACTTAGCTTTTGGGGCCTGGGCAACTAGGTGACCGGTAGTTCCTTTTCCTAAAATTGGGAAAGACTAGGGAAAGAGTAGGGGTGTGTGTGCGTGTGTGCGTGTGTGTGTGTGCGCGCGCACGTGCGCATACGTGTATGTATTTGGCAGGGGGCAGAAATCAGTTTGCACAGGGTAGGCTTTTGGTGCCTAATGGACCCACATGGACATGTTGGGTAGGCAGTTTAGTTTAAGCCTGATGCTCAAAGGAGAGGTCCATGAAAGCTGAAGAAGACAGATCAAAAGTCATCAGCATAAAGATGGTATTTAAAGCCCTGGACTGGGTGAAATCACCAAGGCAGTGAGTGTAGGTAGTGACAAGGCCCAAACTAGAGGATTCCAATATAAGATACCAGGCTAAAGAGAAGAATAGTCAAAAAAAATTTAGAGGAACACTGGAAGAGGCTGGTATCACAGGAGCCAAGATCCAAAAAAAGATCTTTCAAGAAGGGAGTCGTGAGCAGTCAAATGCTGCTGAGAGGCGGAGCAGGATGGAGACAGAATCGACGATTAGATTTGGCAAGTTGGAGGACACTGACGACCTTGAAAAGTACAGTTTCAATGGAGGAGGACATAAGTGTAAGTGAAGTGGGGTAAGGAAGGAAAGATAAATGGGAACTTAGACAATTCCTTTAATAAGTTGTTATGAGATGGGGAGAAGAAAATGAGGATGCTGGTCTGGCTACTCCCTCATTCTCCTGTCACCTCAAGGGATTAGAGAACACCACCAGAATGAGAACACTCAGTGGGAGTGTGCTGTGGTGCTTTCCTTTCAACTTCTGGTTACTGTGTCTCATCTGTAGTACTTTTGTACATGGATGTCTGAGATGCGTAGGGAGCATCCACCAACCTTCTTGGGACTTTGGCCACTGTTCTCCATGCTTGCCCTTCTGTCAGGCCCCCAGTGACTCCAGCTCCAATCAGGTCACCATGCCCAACTTTGCTGAAGTCCTGCTCTAGCTCCTCTCACCTGGCCTCTTCACTCTTGGCCTCTGGATGTTCTCTCCTCCTTCTCAGGACCTATTCCTGTACCTGTTACTTGCCTGTTCACTGCCTGGCCTTTTACCACCAGCACTAAAGGTACCTCTGATACCCAGGGTCCCACTACTGGCGTCTGGACACCAGCCGGGATGGGTGGCACAGCTGGCCCATTGTCCATCAGTGGCCCCAGGGTCCTTCAACAGTGGATGCTGCCTTTTCCTGGGATGATAAACTTTACCTGATCCAGGTATGTGTTGAGAGAGAAGCTTGAAATGGTGACTGGGAGAATATCCAGCTCTATGCTGATTAATGTCCTTTTTCCTCCAGGGCACTCAGATATATATCTTCTTGACTAAAGGAGGCTATCCCCTAGTACATGGTTATCCAAAGAGGCTGGAGAAGGAATTTGGGAGCCCTCATGGGATCAACCTTGAGGCTGTAGATGCAGCCTTTACTTGTCCTGGGTCTTCTCGGCTCCACATTATGGCAGGTGAGGGGCATCTGGATACTAAAGGGTGACTTATGCTGCTATATCTCCATGGCATAGATCCCCATCAGGGCATAAGAAGGGCAAGATCAGGATCCCCATGATGTGTAAGCCATGTTATGTCTGATGCCTTCTTCCCAGGACGGAAGCTGTGGTGGCTGGACCTGGAGTTAGGAGCCCGAGCCACATGGACGGAGCTTCCTTGGCCCCATGAGAAGGTTGATGGGGCCCTGTGTGTGGAAAAGTCCCTTGGCCCCAACTCATGTTCTGCCAACGGCCTTGGCTTGTACCTCATCCATGGCCCCAATTTGTACTGCTACAGTGATGTGGAGAAACTGAACACAGCCAAGACCCTACCCCAGCCCCTGAGAGTGGACAGCCTCCTGGGCTGCAGTCATTGAGAGGAGGGCTCTTGACATGAGTCTGGCATAGCCCCTTCTGCCTATTTTCCTTACAATAAAGCCAGAGTGCTTCTTTGCTGGACTCAAGGGGCCCTGGTTGTGGAACAATCTCACTTCTTCCTTTGAATTAAGAAGCTAATGACATCTCTTTGGAGGCTCTCAAGTTCAAATGAGGCTGTGGGAAGCAAGGGAGGGGAGGGCTGAGAGACAAATCCCTGGAAGTAGATCCACACTCCAAACCACGGCCTTATCTGGTTTAAGGCCAACCCCTCCTGACCTGGGGGCCCCTTGTTTTGTGGGAATTTGGTGGCTAGAACAGTAGACTGACAAGCTCCAACTGCCATACAGGGCTTTGCACTGGGAGGCCAGGTCATAGAGTGGTTCTTGATATGCACCAGTCAGTCCTACTGGACCAGGAGACTGCCTAAGGTTCCTTCACCAGCCTCAGTGGCTGGGAGGGAGGGAAGGAGATGAATCTGGGCCTCTTAGATCAGGATGGACCCAGGACTTGAGGTTGGCTGGGGCTGGGAACAGAGGTCAGGGGTGAGGCACCAGAGCTGTGGGGTCCACTCCCAAGAAGAATCTTGAGCTTTCTCCTTCATCCCTGATGATGTCTGGATGATTATCCTTATAGGGCTGGCTGCCCTTCCTTCAGTCTGAGGGGTAAGGATAAGGCCAGAGTCTCAGGTCTGGGCCTCATTCAGTTGATGTACTACATCTAGGGCCATCACTATATCATACTAGAGAGCTTGGAGGTGTCTAAACAGTTATCCAGAAATTCTGGTACTCAAGGTTAACTTTCTCCTCTCTGAGGAGGAAATCTAAGTCTCTTTATTCTCTTCTCCCACCTGCTCTGTCACTTGGAAGCCTCTAGATTGTTTCCAAGGAACTCACAGAAAAGATCCTACTCATGCTTCTTTCATCCACTTACCTCCTATGTGCAGAGCAGTGTGTCAGTCAACGAATTACAAGTCCCTGCCCTCAATAATCTCCAACTCTATATCACGGTCAAGAGGGGACCCCAGACAAGGCATTAGACAAATGCAATAAAGTGAGATAGAGATTAAGGTGGAAGACTGTATATACAAAAGAGAGTGGAGCCAGCACTGCCTGGGATGAAGGGGTTAGGAAAGCCTTTACACATAACACTTAATCTGAGTTTCAAAAGAGGAGTAGAATGTATGGAATCCCTTTAGCAAATATATATTCACTGCCTACTATGCAGTACCATTCCAGGAGCATTATAGGCAGGAGGGAACACAAGCAAAGAAAAGCCAGAGCAGAAGAAATACCCAGGATTGGGAACCACAGTAATTCAGGGGAGCTAGATGAAGGGCTGGTGGGAGATGAGGTTGGAGAAGGAAGCAGGGGCTTATGAGTTCATGCCAGGCTAAGAAGCTAAGATTTTGTCTGTCTTTGGGGGCAATGAAGACCTACTGAGGGATTTTAGACATGGGTATGGAGTGTTGAGGTTTACATTTTAGAGAGATCACTGTGACTGGGTGAAAGGAGGCCACAATGGATGTGAGATCACTGAGGAGACTGGTGCTGTTACTAGGTGGTAAATCACATAGACCTGGACACTGGGTGGTAATGGAGATGAAGAGAAGTAGGTGGATCAAGAAGCATTTAGAAGACAGTCTATAGGGCTTGCTAAAATATTGGATAGAAGGCTGAGGGGGAAGTGAGAAATCTCACCTCCAAACTGCTCTGTGGCTCTTTTTCCCCACTCATAATTGCACTCTCCTTCCCAAACTTCTCATGGCACCCTCTTGAATTCACCCAATGGTTAATAAGCTTCTCTATATTCTCTATACACTCCATAGTTAATACACTTCTCTATCTCTTTACCTCCAGCTTTAACTGAGATCAGGCTCTGCTCCAGGGTCCCCCCTCCTTTCCCTTAGCTGTCCCAATAGATGGGCAACAATATCAGTATTAGTATGACTCCCATATACATGTGTACCATTTCTCTTCCTCTTTAAAAAAAAAAAGTTTATTTTGAGAGAGAAAGAAAGAGGGTATGTGCATGCATGCACGAGAGTTGGGAAGGGGAAAGGAGAGAGACAGAGAGAATCCTAAGCAGGCTCCATGCTGTCAGTGCAGAGCCTGATGCGGGGGTGGATCTCATGAACCATGAGATCATGGCCTGAGCCGAAATCAAGACTTGGATGCTTAACTGACTGAACCACCGAGGTGCCCCTCTTCCTTCCTTCCTTCCTTCCTTCCTTCCTTCCTTCCTTCCTTCCTCCCTCCCTCCCTCCCTCCCTTCCTTTTCTTTCTCTCTTTCTTTCTTGTTTAATATTTATTTATTTTGAGAGAGAGACAGGGAGAGAGACCGAGAGAGGAGGGGGAGGGGCAGACAGAGGGAGACACAGAATCCAAAGCAGGATCCAGGCTCTGAGCTGTTAGCACAGAGCCCAATGTGGGGCTCGAACTCACGAACTGTAAGATCATGACCCGAGCCAAAGTCAGACACTTAACCGACTGAGCCACCCAGGTATCCCTCTTCCTCTTTCTATGCGGGTTAAATTCCTAAATTCCTTCTTTGACATCATGCAAGTGAGCCATACCTCTCTTTTTTTTTTCTTTTTATGTTTGTTTATTTATATTGAGAAAGAAAGATAGAGAGTGAGCAGGGGAGGGGCAGAGAGAGAGGGAGAATACTAAGCAGGCTCTGCACCATCAGCTTGGAGCCTGACATGGGGCTTGATCCCTCGAACCACAAGATTATGCCCTGAGCCAAAACCAAGAATCCGACGCTCAACTGACTGAACCACCCAGCTGCCCCAAGCCATACCATTCTTTTTTTTTTAATGTTTATTTATTTTTGAGAGAGAGAGAGAGAGAGAGAGAGAGAGAGACCATGAGTGGGGGAGGGGCAGAGAGCGAGGGAGACAGAATCTGAAGCAGACTCCAGGCTCTGAGCTGTCAGCACAGAGCCTGATGTGGGGCTCTAACCCATGAACTGTAAGATCATGACCTGAGCCGAAGTCGGACGACTAACCAACTGCACCACCCTTGTGCCCCCATACCATTCTTATGGCCATCATCTACCAACCTTCTGCTATGTCCTCTCAGTTGGTGAAGCCATCCAATTAGTATGACCAAACTCTGACCCTACTCATTATTCATAATTGCTCTTCCTGTGAAAAAAATGCCTTAAGTTCCACCATCCCACTTGTGACCACAACCTCTTATCCTTATGTTTCTGCCTCCTGCACAACTACATTCTCCTTCTCCACCTCCTTGATTTTATAGAGATGTTTGATCCCTTAATTATCTCCCAGTCCTCCATCCCCTCAAAGCCATTCTTTCCTTACCCTAGGTGAACATCAAGATTGATCACCTGAACAATTTACTTAACAATACTTTTCTCTGTCCCCTCTAATTTCTACTTAATCTAGCTATAAAAAAAGAAAAGAAATATAAAAACCAATGTTAGGTCAGAAAAAGAGTGAGAACTTTAGAATCAGTCATGTCTGAATTCCAATCTTAGCTAGGCCACTTACTAACTCTGTATATTTGAGAAATTTAGCCTCTCTGAATTTTGTGAGTGGTGTATGTGTGTGTACATGCATGTGTGTATGCAAAAAAGGAATGCATATTGTATTGATGGCTGTTCAATAAAAATACAGAAATCATTCCAGATATAACAAGTAGAGGAGGATTTAAAGCAAAGAATTTGTTACAAAGTTGTAAGGGGGGGGGGCAGCTGGCTGGCTTGGTCAGTAGAACATGTGACTCTTGACCTTAGGGTCATGAGTTGAAGCCCCACATCGGGTGCTGAGCTTACTTAACAACAACAACAACAACAACAACAACAACAACAACAACAACAACGTAATGGAGATCTGCAGAAGCATAAAAGGGAAAACAGAGTTATTCAGAGACCAGGAAACTACCATTCACCTTGGTTTAGAGGGGGAAAAGGGAGAAAAGTTATTGCCCAAGAACCAAGGAGCTGGAATGTACACATCTACACGAGTGGATCAAGGAGCTGGAGCCTACAAATCTGCACTAGCTGCTGATGCGCCCGGAGTTTGCACTGCTGATGCTACTGGAATCACCTCTGCTTTTGCTGGGCAGGAACCACTGCTGCTGATGTTGCCAGAGGCACCTCTCCCTTCCCCCTACTCTCCTCATGCTACAAAGGCATCTGAGAAATGTGGCTTTCAGATTTCCAGCCCGGTTAGTACAGGGGAGGCTACAGAAGAGTGGGTGTGGGGATGAGTACCAATAGGCAGCATCTGCCACATATATTCATCATATATGAGTTGGGTGATAAAACCTAACTCAAATTAGTATTAATTAAGCACAAAGTAAATTTACTGACTTATGGGACTTTAGGCAGAGGTAAATATAGGTATTAAATTGATGTTGTCAGGCGTCTGTCTCACTCCACCCCTTAGCTCTGCCTTGAGTTGGCTTTGTTCAGGCAGGCTCATCCTTCCCTGTGGCAAGATGTCTACCAGGTTTGCCTTCTATGAACACCTCTTGCCCAACAGTTGCAGGAAACTGCTCATATTCCATCATGTACCCATTTCTGAATTGATCACTTTGACCTGACGCTAGGTTAGGGATCCAGCACTGACATGGATATGGGACTGAGATGATTCCCGTCTGAACCACACAGAGTGGGGTGGGGATGGATCTTCAGAGAAAACTGATGTGCTGTTACCAATAAGAAGGGGGTGGGTGCCGTGCAGATAACAACAATGGCAACAACATGTTCACGACAGGGTAATACCCACCTTATAAGGTTTTTCTTGTTCTTCATCCAAACATATTCCTTCCTCAGATAAAGATTTTGACAATATTGATATCACCAGGTGCAAAATCCCTCAACCTCTTGCCTGCTCCACTTTATTAATTACCCTACCTATACCCTTGTCTTCATTCCTATCCATTCAGCCCATAAAGGTAAGGTGTCTAATTCTTCTCCATGAACTCTTGATCTTATCTCCTCTTATTGCCTCCAGGATCTCCCTCCATCTCTCATCATCTTTTTTATTTCTTTTTTTTTAAAGTTTACTTTGAGAGAGAGAGAGAGAGAGAGAGAAAGTTGGGGTGGGGCAGAGAGAGAGGGAGAGAGAATCCCAAATAGGCTCCGTGCTGTCAGCACAGAGCCTGATCAGGGGCTCAAACTCACCAACTGTGAGATCATGACTTGAGCAAAAGTAGGATGCTTAAATGACTGAGCCACCCAGGTGCCCCTCATCATCTTTTTTATTTTCAAATTCATCTTCTCCACTGGTATCTTTTTGTAATTTATACCCATGTTCAAGTCTCTACCATCTTAAAAAGACAAAACCAGAATCTTTAAATTCACATATCACTTTTCAGCTGTCTATTCCTTCTTCCAAATTTCTTGAAAGGGGGGGGGGGTCTGCACTTATTTATTCTACTTCCTTATTTTCATTTGTTCAATGTTCTTGCATTGTGGCTTCTGCCCTCATTTTCTGCTGACACAGATCATATCATGAGGATCCAGGCCTTCAATGTTGCCAAATTCAAAGGATACTTTTTTATTGGAAATCTTTGCTGCATTCAATGCTGTTGACCACTTCTTCCTCCTTGAAAGTCTTTCCTCCCTTGGATTTCTTCCATGACATTACTCTTTGCTGATTGTTCTCTTACTGTGTCTTCTCAGTTTTCTTCTTAGCCTTCTTTTCCTCTGCTGGCTCCCCAAATGCTGGTGGTACTCCTAGACTTCACCTCAGTCCTTTTCTCTTCTCACCCTATATCCTCTTCCCAGGAATATACTAAAATAGTTCTGTTCAAGAAGGGCATTAAGCAAGTCCTTGCTAGGCCTAGCATCTGACTTATGAATGCCACTCCATATAATATTTGGAAATATTTTACTCCTTATAGATTTTTCAAATCATAACAACCACCCAGAAGAGGGTTTATTGAATAAACTACAAGAAAAATTGCAATATCAAAGCAATACTTATATACAGTGGTATAAAAGGCTGCCTTTGCATCATTAAGTGTCTTTGCTGCTAATAGAGATGAAAGATCTATTCTTCCATATAGGTGACACAGGTGCCAACTGCCTGGTAATGTTAAATGGCTGGTTTATTAATCCAAAAAGCGTAAAGCCAGTATTCTTGGTATGTGACTTTGGATAGATTTGCTTTTTTTTTTTTTTTTTTTAAGTTTATTTATTTATTAATTTTGAGAGAGAGATAGAGAGAGAGAGAGGGAGAGAGGTGTGTGTGTAAGCAGGGAAGGGGCAGAGAGAGAGGGAGAGAAAATCCCAAGCAGGCTCTGCGCTGTCAGTGTGGAGCCCGATGCAGGATTCAAACTCACAAACTGTGAGATTATGACCTAAGCCGAAACCAAGAGTTGAGTGCTTAACCAACTGAGCCATCCAGGTGCCCCTGGATAGACTTGCTTCTAAATAAAGTTTTTTCCTAATAGTTTCAAAGTAATAACTTTAAAAGATTGCTGCCTCAGAGGGATCTACATTGGTCAGAACCACACACTGAGCATCTGAGGCAGTTCATAGGCTATTGATTGCTCTGAGGCCATGGAGAGCATTAGAAATGGAGAAGAGATACAATAGAGAAAGGATGGGTGAAGGACACAGTTTGACTCCCCATTATTCAGGAAGCTTTGCAGACTCACGAAGGGATCAGGGATTCAAGAAGACTGTGTGTAGGTCAAACTGCACTATGTGTGAACTGTACAATTTCCTTTTTTACATCTTAGGTAATTAGACTCCTTTCCCCACCTTCCCCACCCTGTACTGTGTGCCTCTGGTTATCTGAAGAGATTTCCCTGAATACTGCAGCCATCCTACTCAATGGGATTGGGAAGACAAGTATTCTGATTTGTAAATGGGTGATATTTCTGGATTTTCATTTGCTCCAGCAGAAATCCAGAAGTCATCTCTTTATTCATACTTCCATAGCCAATCAATCAAATGATCACTATTTTTGTGAATTCTACCTACTGAATTTTTGTTAAACCTATGCAACTTTCTCCATCCCTACTCCCACCACTATAATTATTTGCTACCTAGACTACATCAATTGCCTCCTAACTGGTCCCCACACTGCCAATTTTGCCCTCCTCCTATCTATTCTCCACTTAGCAGCTGAAGTGATCTTCTAAAATACAAGGGGGAACATTCTACTCCCCTGCCTCAAACCCTCTGATAATTATTTATTCCCCTTAAAATAATGTCCAGAACGCTTAGCCTAATATACAAGGCCCTTTTTGATTTGGTACCTATCCACCTTTCTAGCTCATCTAATAAGATGAGAATACTTCTCCATTCTCACATCCATATTGGCCTTCTTGTACTTCTCCTTAGCCTTGGAGTGATTTCCTCTTCTTCTGGATGACCTCCATCTCCTTTACCCCTTCCCCTCTCATAAGTGCCACTGCCTTATAAAAGCCTTCCCAAACCTCCCAGGCCAAATTTAGTCTGCTCCTAGCATCCTGTCCATCTCCTTCAAGATAGTCATGACATTTCTAACCACATGTTAATGTCTCTTTCCCCTGTTATTCAAGTTTTATGAATGTGGGGACAATGCCATGTATTCTTGTTTCTTTACATGTTCCTAGCACCAAGGACAGTGCCTCACAATTATTTGTTGAAAGAAAGAATGAATGAATGAGGAGGACACCCTTCCTCTCTTGGATAATTCTTACTCATCTTTCAAGAACCAAGGTCAGATATTATATCTTCAGATTGGGTTACAGTAAAATCTGATTCATCTTTGGATCCTTAGGTTGTAGGTTGGGACCTGGTACATGGTTCATATATCATAAATGTTTGTCAAGTCATAATAAACTCTTGGCCAGGAATTAATAATTATTGAAACTGAATGATGGGTATATGATGGTTCATTATACTGTTAAGTCTCCTTTTGTATATATTTGAAATTTTCCATAGTAAAAAAATTTAAAACATTCATATTCACCTCAAGTCAAGTGAAAGTGTAGTCAAGGATGATCTTGAGGCTTCTGGCTTGGACAGTCCAGTAGAGGGTGGTGCCATTCACTGGGAAGGGCGAAGTAAACTGTATCCAGGCTACTGTGTATGTGTGTGTCTGTGTATGCGTGTGTTGGGGAGAGTTCTTTTTCACCACAGTGAAACTTCTTAGAAGGCCAATAAAAGGATGAGGTAATGAATTTAGATTTGGACATCTTTAGTTTGAAGTACCTTGAGGGCTTCTCCAGTCAGTTGTTCAATGGTTAGCATTTCCAATAAATTGAAACCTCTGCCTTAGAAGAATGCACCAGGCGAAGATTTCTGGATGGTAACATTCCCCCTCATATCCTTGATGGCCTCCTGGCCGCTGAGAACTATCCCACCATCCAAGGAGTAGTCTGTGCAGCATGGAGCCCCTCCGTACCTTCCTTCCCTCTTTTCACCCACATTCTCCCTTTTTCCTTCCCTCTCATGAATTTCTACCAGGGAGTGATTTATTCCAGACATTCTAAAGCCCTTGGGTGTCGCAGCTTTACCTTCAGCAGCAGGGGTAGAGTGTTAAGAGACATATGGGTTTCAGTCTGATTTCACCACTTACTTGTGACTGCAGTCAAGTCGCTTTACCTTTCTTAATCTCAGCATCTGTCTCTGAAAAATAAGGATAATAGTGGCGACCTCACAGGGCTGGTGTGAGGATGCATGCCTGTAAAAGGTTTAAACACAGAGCCTGGCACAGTGTAAGCGATCAATAAATACGATCTATTATTATTATTATTATTATTATTATTGTTACCAACCCTGTGTCCTCATTGCCTCTCCACCAGGACGTCAGGGACTGTTGCCGCAAGAGTGGAGCAGGCTGTCTCCTCGGGGCCCCTCCCCGCGCCGCCGCGGCCCGGCCACCGCCACAGCCGCTCCCGCTCCAGCCTCGTCGGTGCGGCGCGCGCGGGAGTGCGGGCCCTGGGCCCTGCGGGGCGCGCTCGGTGAGTCCGGCGCCTCGCCACAGAGGGCGGTGCCGGGCTGGACAGGGGTCTGTGGAGGCAGGGGCAGAGCTCTGGGACCCGGGGACCCGGGCGCAGGGCTGGCGGCTGACCAGGGCGGCTGGGCCGCGGGGCGCCCTGAGATCCGAGCGTCCCGCAGGGTGCGGCCCTCGGCTAAGCTGCGGCAAGTGTCGCCCGCGACGGGCTCGCGCGCCCGTTCCCGCGCGCGGCCCAAGATGGCGCCCCTCCGTCCAAACCGCGCCCCCCCCCGCCCCCCCGCCCCGCGCGCGCCTCCGCCGCTCGGGGCGCGGCCCCGCGGCCCGCGCGCTCCAGGGCGGGGGATGTTGTGATGGAGAAGCCGCCGCGGAGCCGGAGCCCCGCAGCCTGAGCCACCTCCGCCACCTGGGCCTGGGGCCTCCCCGCGCAGGTAGGAGCTGCCCCTGCCCGGTCCCAGCCCCGGAGTCCGGATCCCGACCTCCCCAGCGGTCGGCGGACCCCGCAGCCCCTTCCCCACGCGGCCTGGGTCTCCCCCGGCCAGGCCCCATCCTTGCGGGCGGTCCTCCAGCCGCGCACATTCCGACCATCCCCCTTTCTCTCCCTTGTAGGCTCCACCTCGGTCCTCACAATGCCCCCTCCCCGACCTTTACCTGGTGCCCCTCCGGGCTGGAGAGGGGCGAGTATGGGGGACCCGAAACGGGAGCAGGTGGGGGATGGGGGTTGGGGGAGGGGAGGTCAAGGGCTGGGAATGGGACGTGGGGTGAGGTGGACAGAACCCTGGCGGATTTCTCCAGGGTCCCAGGCCTGGAATCTGTCAAGCCGCATTCTGTTGCCCTCGGCGACTAAGGGGTGTGCCTTGGGGCCGGCCGGCTGTGTCCCCAGCTCGGCGAGAAGGCCTAGCACTAGCTGAAACACTCCTCCAGGGCAGCTTTCCCACCGCCAATTCGGAGGTTATTCGGAACGTATTTTGCAACTGCCTGTGCATTTCTTGCATTCCCAGCCCCTCGAGACTAGTCCCAGCTCTCTCTACTCTTTCAAAGCCGAAACCTTGCCTACACTTGCTGTCTTCATTTCCTCACTTCCATTCATTCTTAAAACCTCTTCAATTTGGTCTCTGTCGCGGACACCCACTGAAACTGCTGGAGCCAAGGTCACCGGAGACCTCCAGGTGGCCAACTCCGAAGGACACTTTTCTGTTATCCCTCTTTACCTTTCAGTAGTATTCAGTGGTGTGTGGTAACTGTCCTGGAAGCATTTTCCTGGTTTCTCTTGTCCGGCATTGTCTGCTCCTTCGTGGTCTTCATTTGTTACCTCCTTCCCCCCCCCCCCCCCCCTTTAGATGTTGGTAAAGCTTTTAGTTCCATCTTGAGCTATCTTCTCTCATTATGTACTTTCTCCTTGGGTATTTTATTCACTACCAAGCCTTCAAATTTCATATATATATTCTGATGATTCTCAGATGTTTATATCTGGCCCAGACCTCTTTTCTGAACTCCAGATCCAGCTGCCATCATGACATCCTCATTGAAGTTCAACAGAAATTCCAGACCTACAGATCCGAAGCTGAATTATCTTCCCTGTGTTCCCTCTCTACCCTTCTTCCAAACCTGTTCTCCCTTCAGCTTTCAGAAATGGCTACTTTCCAGTCAGTTATCCAAGCTGGAATACTGGGCAACATTCTAGATTAACCTCTCTCACCCTCTGTATCCCTCACCCTCTGTATCTAATGTCACCAAATTCTGTCACATCCACTACCTAATTTTCAGATATTTTCCATTCATTTCACTCTGTTCTCACTGATACTGAATTTAATCTAGGCCAAAACTCTTTTTTTCCCTTCATTGCTCTAATAGCATAACCTCTTGCCTACCTCCCCTTAAATACTCTGAACACAGTGTGATCCTTTAAAAAAAATGGCATCTATCTGATCAGTTATTCATTCAACAAATATACTTTGAGCACTTTTTATATATCTGGTACTGTGTTAGGCACTGAAGATATAATTATGAGCAAAATAGACTGGGATCTTGTCCCCACAGAGCTGATAATCCAGGAGGGAATCAGAGAAGAGTAAAATCACAAGTGTAATAAATACTGTGAAGGAAAGGTGGATGGTGCCTTGAGAATACATAAAAGCACAAGCTAAACTGGTCTGGGAGATAGAGAGAGGGCCAAGGAAGGCTTCTCTGAGAACATGACATTTGAACTAAGATGTAAAGGATGAGTATCAGTTAGTTAGGCTGAGTGAGGGTTAGCAGAAGGAGGTTCCAGGCAGCAAGGAAAAATCACATGCAAACACCTTGTGAAAGGAGAGAGCATCATGTCTTCGAGGAATCAAAAGAAGGCCAGTGAGGCTGGAGAGCAGAGTGCTGATACTGGAGAGGAAGGCAGAGGCCACACTGAGCAGGACAATTTAGGCCTTGTTAATAATTATGATCTTAAGGTCTTTGTCCTTGGTACAGATTGTGATAGTAGTGGATGTGGAGAGTAGATGAAATCCAGAAATTTTCCTCAGAGAGAAAATTATCAGTATCTGGGGATGGATGGAATGTGGGGAGTGAGGGAGAAGCTAGTGTCAAGGATGGTACCCCTGCTGCACAACCGGAAAGGTGGTTATATCACTCCATGAGCCAGGATCCTAAAGGAAGACTAGTTAGGGTGTGGGAGAGAGAAGCTTAAGCAGGCATGTTTGTCTGAGAGGCCTTTGAGACATCAGATGGAGATGTTGAGTAGGAAGTTGAATGTACATGTTGTGGAGCTCAGATGAAGGGTCTGAAATGGAGATGTAAATTTGGAAATGAGCAGTGTATAGGTGGCATCTGAAGCTATGGGCATGAATAAATACATTGAATATTTGGTGAGAAAGAGTAAAGGGCATAAGAACAAGCCATGAGAAACCCTAGTGTGTGACAGTTGGTAAAGGAAGATGAGCCAGCATAGGGGGCTAAGGAGCCACGGGGCAAGAACTAGAGTGTAGGAAGAAAACCAGGAGATGTAGTGTGGGGAAGCCATGGAGGAGAGCCATGGATGAAAGTTGGATGAGAGGCAGGGTGTTGAGTGGTGTTGAGAGTACAACCAAGATGCTGTGTGGGTTGGATTAGATGACACAGGGTCCTGTTGACCTTGGCAGGTGTTACCGAGGTGTGCTGGGAATGCAGGCAGGGTTGGAGACGGCTGAGCAGTGAGTGTAAGGTGAGGAAATGGCAACAGTGAGTAAAGACAGCTCTTTCAAGAAGTTTGCTTAAGCTGGGGAGAGAGAGCAGCTAGTGGTGCTGGAGGAGCATCTGTCAAGAAACATTCTGTTTTTAAGCTGGGAGATAGTGAATCCCATTGAGAAGGAGAGGTTGATTATATAGAAGAAAAAATGGATAAACAGTGGTAGAAAATTCCTGGAAAGGCATGAAAGGAAGGAGCCAAGTAACAGATGAAGCAGTTGGTCTTAGGAAGAAGGAGAAAGGGGTAGGTGCTGAAGTCAGCAAATTTGTGTTTCTGGACATTCTCCAACTGCTGGCTTCCATTTCCTCTGTGAAGGAGGAGTGGGAGGTCTTCCGCTGGCAGGGAGGGGTGGTACAGGGGGTGGTCCAAGGACAGTTGTGTTTTTGTCTCAACTTAAAGGTCCCTTCCTTGGGGCGCCTGGGTGGCTAAGTCAGTTAAGCATTTGACTCTTGATCTTAGCTCAGGTCTTGATTTCAGGGTCGAGTTCAAGCCCTGCATTGGGTTCCATGCTGGGTGTGAAGTTTACTTAAAAAAAAAAAAAAGTCCCTTCACCAAGTTGGGTCTTTGCCGATGTCTAGGCTGGAATAAGCCTCAGACTCCTATAGTGCCCTGTTCCTCCCCCATCACAATACGCCATCATTTATTCAACAAATAGGGAGTGCTTATTGGTGCCAGGGACTGTTCTAGACACTGGCACTACACTGCTAGATTGTGTACATCACTGGGGAGAAACCATTTCTTTATAATTCATCACTCTTCCCCATGCCTACTACAGTGCCTCACAAATAGTAAGCTGGCAGGCTAGAGGACTCTTGACCTTGAATAGGACTCACCCCTACCCCTGTGGTCTGATATCAGCTCCTTCAGGCTTAGTGGCCACTCTTTTAGCTCCTTGCCTTGAGCCAGAATCCATGTGGATCTTTCCATCCTTTGAGAGGGATCAGGGACTCCCAAGGAGAAGGGAGAAGCTGGCATGTGCCCCTTCTTAAAGATACTAGTCATCCTTTGACCTCAAAAACTTAGGTGATGGTACCACACAGTGTCTTGAACCAGGTGCTCAGGCTTCAGTATTTGTTGACAACAGAGCTGCCTCATTTCTCCCCCAGTACTTTCTGCCCTGGTGACCGGAGGGACAGGGATGCCCTGGAGTCGAGCTGGCTCTTCACCGTCTCAGCCTCACAGTATATGTGCCCATCCCAGATCACACCTCCAAGTGCTAAGGAGATTGGTCCCATCCTGACCTCTTAGAAACCTGGAACCATATACTGCTGCTTCAGAGAAGGGCTCATCATCTCCATCATTCTCTGAGTTTGCCAGAGTCATGGGGTCTTCTACATCCTGGAACTCATGGAGATCCGACTATTGAACAGACTCAAGCCAGGATGTTGGTTTATGCTGACTCCATCCCTCCCTTTTTCCCTAGATCTCGGTCCTTGCTGCTCTGGGATTCCTGCCTTCATCATTCTCCAGCACCTTACCTAACACTCCTATTGCCCATCCCCAGCCCACAGGACCACACAAACCTGTCTCAATGTCTGTTGCCACTAGTTCTGGGCCTCCTAATTCCTTTCTTCCCATATCTGTCTCCTCCATCTTTCCCTTCCATCCACACCAAGGGCCCACTCTGTCATAGACGCACAGCACACACTCCTTGGTAATGGGAATGTGAAGTTGAATAAGACTTCACTGGGGCACTGGGTGTCGTGAGACAGAGGAGGGAACAGTCTCCTGAGCATGAGGAGAGAGGACTGAACCAGAAAGGCTCACTGCTTAGGGGCTTTGACTGCTGAGCCAACTTTTGAAACATGAGCAGAGATTCTCACATGGGGACGTAGGATTCCAAGCTGGGGGAGCACTATAAACAAAGAGCCAGGGTTGTGAGGGTACGACCAATTCCGGAATCTGCCATACTTTGTGAGGGTGGAGTGTAAGGTGTGAAAGAAGGAGGGAAGGGGGAGGAGGTCTGAGAGGTCATAGGGATTGGCTCAAGTAGGCTCTTGGTGTCCTGCTAATGAGCACAGACTTTATCCTGAAGGCAGCACTGAGCCATCTAAGTTTTCCAACTGAGGAGTGACACAATCTGGTTTCCATTTTTGGAAGATTACTGTGGTTCTAGGTAGCGGCAGAGCCATTTATTTTTCTCATTTATACCAGTGACCGTGAGTTTGCTTATTGCCCAAGTGGAGCCACACCAAGCAGCCAGCAGTTACATGTGAGGCAGATACACAGACAACATGTTTTCATCCATGCCCCAGACGTATACACAGCATTGTGCTAGGGGCGGAGGAGCTGGGCAGGATGGAAGGGTAGACTATGGCTCCTGCCTCAGGACCGCGCACTGCGCCTGAGAGACAGCAGAATGTTGCTCAGGCAGCCAAAAGCACCTCACCAGCAGCCTTGGCTCAGGGCTCAGAGCTGCACTGAGGTGCAGAGAGACCCGGGGCCAGAGGTTCTGAGGGAAAGAACTCCCCAGTGGGGCCAGGGGGAGAGAGAACTCTCAGGTGAGAAATCAGGGAGAAAGAGCCATATGGTAGGAGTCAGAAAGAGAGGTGTGTGTTGAGGGGCAGTCAGTGAGGGAGAGCTGTGCTGGGGGGAAGGGTCAAGTAGGAAGAGAGGACTCCAAGAGAGGGTATCAGGGAGGGGGAAGGGTGACACAGTAGGAGCTAAGAGGGCCAGGATGAGAGAGAATTGGGTAGTAGTTGGTCAGGGAGAATGACCTGTGAGGTGGTGGCAGGGAGGCTCCAGGAAGTAAGCACTTTATAGTGGGGGGGTCACTGAAGGAGAGCAGCAGAGCAATGGAAGGTCAGGGAGATGCGGAGGGGAGGGTGAGGCCTTGATGGTGGGATTGTTGGGCTATGTGGCTGGAAGGATAGGTAGGCAGAGAAGGTGGTCCACAAAGGGCTTGTAAGGAGATGGGGTCCAAGGGGATAGGAAGTGGGTGCTGTCACTGTGGAACAGGAGATCCCCTCACCTGAAGGGCAGATGGGGTTTAGTTGGGGCACTGTTGAGACACAGTAACATGGCCAAAGTGTGCTTTCTGAAACTGGGAGAGGAGATGATAAAATGGGGCCTTTAGGAGATGGGAGGGTGGAGTTATACATTCATTCAACAAATATTTATTGAATTCTTATTCTGTGCCAAGAGTGTGTTAAGCTCTGAACATATTGCATTGAAAAAAAAAGACAAAATCCTCCACCATGGAACTGAAATTATAGTCATGAGGAGATAATCATAAAACAGATAATAATAATAATGTTGATTAATAGCTTGACAGTCTAGGCACTAGGGAAGGTTTGGGTGTAGCTGAGAGAGGGATTGGTGGCCTTCAGTTTTAAAAGGGTATCAGGGAAAGTGTCACTGAGAAGGTGACAGTTGGATCAAGACCTGAAGGGCTGAAGAGTATAGGTCAAAAGCCCCTGCAATGATCCAGGCATGGGGCATTATAGGAGCTGGCAGATGGAGTAATGCCCATGGTGAGACACTTTATAGAAACAGTCATCAAAATGTAGCTTCAACTGGCCAAAGGAGCCACGGATTGGAACTGAAGGTCCTTCCTCTGTGACCTTCCTTCCTAGGTCCATGCCCTTGAGGGATGGCTCTGCAGCTCATTCTCTCCTATTCTTACAGCCCCTAGTAGGGGTGGGCTTCAGGGCTGGTTGAGCCCAGTGATTTAACAACAATGGGAACACAGCCTGGGGAGCTCACAGTAGGGGGCTGTGGATAGCAATGTGGCAGGAGGAAGGGAGCAGTGAGTGTCCAGTGTCCAGAACACATGAGCCAGTCCCACGCCAGCTGGGTCCCTGGCACAATAAGCACCGGTCGGATAAGCTGGGGGTGGGGATGCACAGAGAGCCATTGTGTGGAGGCTCTGCTGTTGGGAGCGAGGGCAGAGCAGGGGCTGGCTGTACTGTCCCAGAAAGCTCAGGGCTGGGGATTTAGGGCCGGAGTGGACTGTGGGGCCTGGCCCCAGCCTTTGGTGGAGATAGGGTTGAGCAGGTGATGGTGAAGGGGGACAGCAGTTGGGCCTAGTTGTTGTCATGGGAAAATAGCTCACAGGACATGGAGTGGTGGGTGCTGGCCTGCTGTGTGTAAGGGAGATGAGGAGGTGCAGAGCACAGCCCCGGGCAGAAGCAAGGGTGCTGCTATCCAGACCTGGAGGCTGAACATGGTCTCCTCTCCCCACCCCGCAGGATCTGCCAAGGCCATGTCTGTTCCATCGTCACTGAGCCAGTCGGCCATTAATGCCAACAGCCACGGAGGCCCCGCCCTGAGCCTACCCCTGCCCCTGCACGCTGCCCACAACCAGCTGCTCAACTCCAAGTTGCAGGCCACGGCTGTGGGACCCAAGGACCTGCGCAGTGCCATGGGGGAGGGTGGTGGGCCTGAGCCAGGCCCTGCCAATGCCAAATGGCTAAAAGAGGGCCAGAACCAGCTCCGGCGGGCTGCCACGGCCCATCGTGACCAGAACCGCAACGTGACCTTGACCCTGGCAGAGGAGGCCAGTCAGGAGCCTGAGATGGCACCCTTGGGCCCCAAAGGCCTGATGCACCTGTACTCTGAGTTGGAGCTCTCCACCCACAATGCAGCCAACAGAGGGCTCCGAGGATCTGGTCTGATCATCAGCACCCAAGAGCAGGGGCCAGATGAAGGAGAGGAGAAGGCAGCAGGGGAGGCCGAGGAGGATGATGAGGAAGAGGATGAGGAGGAGGAGGAGGAGGACTTGTCTTCTCCCCAAGGGCTGCCTGAGCCCCCGGAGAGTGCGGAGATGCCCCCTAGACCCCAGGCCCTTGCCGACGGTCCCCGAGAGCACAGCAAGAGTGCCAGCCTCCTGTTTGGCATGCGGAACAGTGCAGCCAGTGATGAGGACTCAAGCTGGGCTACCTTATCCCAGGGCAGCCCCTCCTATGGCTCCCCGGAGGACACAGGTACCTTAATGGAGCTTCACTTGGGGAATATGGGAGGGCAATAGAGGCCAGGGCCAGCCTGGGGATGAATCACAGAGCACATGTCCTCAGTCCTCAGCAGACCATATCCAGCCAGGTTTTCCTGAACGAAACCATTCCTGCATTCAGAGTGCTTGCACAAGTTGATAGATCCTCCCGTCATGCACACCCTGATGGATGGTAAACTAGGTGCGTTTATGGAGTACTTACCAGGTACTGCCCTGTGCTCAGCATTATCATATTTAATCCTCACAGTAATGTTGTGAGGTAGAGACTGTTATGATGTCTGTACTACAGATGACAAAAAAAGGAGGCCTGGAGAGGTTAAGTAGCTTTCCTAAAGTCACAGACAGTCTGGGATCACAGTAGAACCGAGTCTAGACCTGAGCTCTTGGCCCTGCATACCCTGCCACTGATGCACACAGCACGATGAACCAGGTGCGCTTGAAACAGGTTTTAACAGGCCGGGTCTGGAGGCAGCAGCAGCACCTCCCCACAGAGGTCTATTTGGAAAGACTGAGGTCGGGGATTATGTGCAGAGACCCCTCTGGGCATTGCAAGGGTACCATTTTGTATCCTTTGTATCAGGAATGGAATATTGACTAAAAGGAAGTAAAGGAAGAATAAACATATTCTTCTTTGTAGGGTGGGTGGGGGGAGAAAATAGATATTAGGACTCCAAAGATTGATCATTAAATGTGTTCTATTTAAGTAAATTGAGTCTCCATATTTGCTCATGTCACATAGAGATGCAGACAGGGCTGAGGAACAAAGGACAGAGATAATGGGCTGTAGCTACTATCCTGGACTTCTGTGGGCTGGGGTGTAAGTAAAGATCAGGAAAGACTCTTGTGTGTGCCTGGCAGCAGGCACCATACCAGGCCCCAAATGGTAGAGCCTTTGCAGGGGGACATGCAGTTCATGGAGGTGAGCAAAGGGCAGTACACCATCCCCTTTCAAAAAACTTGTTACAGACGTTTTCAAACATCTACAGAAGTCGAGAGAATAGAATAATGAGCCCAATTTACCCATGACCCAGTTTCAACAATTATCAACACATGACTAATCTTGGTGCATCCATACCCCCACCTACTCCTGGGCCCTAGCCTAGGTTATTTTGAAGCAAACACTCAAGCCCAAAAGTGTTTACCCATGCATTTCCAAAAAACAAAACTCCTTTAAAAAGATCTACAACATTACTGTCATGAACACAAAATTTTAACAATAATTCCTTAATATTATCAAATATCCAGTTAATGTTTATAATTTCCCAGTTGTTTAATAATGACCCCCAACTCAGCTATTTAAAAAAGTTTTGATTGTTTGAATCAATAACCAAAGAGTCCCAGACCTTTTGGCGGTGGATGTGTATCTTAAATTTTCTTTTGGATCTGTATATTGTTGTTTCATTCCTCTGTCTGTCCTCTATTTTTGCTTGCAGGTTGTTGTTGTTGTTGTTGCTGTCATTTTAAATTGGAGACACTGTGTTTTTTGTCTTGGATTTTCCATGGTCTGGATTTGCAGACGCTCTCGCTGTGGCAGTGTTGAACAGGTTTCTCTTCCCCTAGATTTCCTGTAGATTTGGGAGTGAGTTCCAGAGCCTTGATCAGACTCAGATTTGAGAGGTTTTTTGTGTTTTGCTTTTGCAAGAACACTTCATAGGTGGTATTGAGTACTTCTATCAAAGACAAAGTCTGATTGCCTCTCTTTTTGTGATGTTAGTGGCCTTCGATGGTCATTGCTTGGACCCCCTTTAAAGGGAGCAGCTGCTAGCTACTCCACTCTAGCTTGTTTTTTATAGGGTTGGTGGGGGGAAATGTAGTTGCAGTGGAGCCAGTTCATGCAACTTTTCTAGGTAAATGGAAAACTGGACATTGATGTGAAATATTCCAGTTTCTTTTTTTTTTTTAATTTTTATTTTAATGTTTATTTATTTTTGAGAGAGAGAGAACGTGAGCAGGGAAGAGGCAGAGAGAGAGAGGGAGACACAGAATCTGAAGCAGGCTCCAGGCTCTGAGCTGTCAGCACAGATCCCGACGTGGGGCTCAAACTCCTGAGCTGTGAGATCGTGACCTGAGCTGAAGTCAGATACTTAACCGACTGAGCCACCCAGGTGGCCCCCCCCCCAAATTCTTTTTTTTTAAAAGCACCATGCAGGCCCCACCAAATCTGAGTCTTGTATCGGTCTATAGGCTGCTGGTTTGCAGCCCCTGTCCTAGCGGTGGGTATGAGTCAGAGGCCTGATTGCTCAGGGGCTGCTAGGATGGTCACTGCAGTAGCTGCCCTTGTGAGTCTTCTGGGAGAAGGAGGATAGAACTGCTGAAGGAGTGGGAAGGGTATGCTGGACACGGGCATCAACCTCAGTGAGAGACAATGGTCAAGGATCAAGCTCTGGTGGAGACTGTGGAAGTTCAAAGTAGTGAGTGGTGTGGGGCCAGCCTAAGGAAGGGGCTGAGTCACTGCTTACTCTTTTGTAATTGTGGTACTATGACCATGAAGGCCACAGAGGAAGTCTGGACTCCTGAAGGAATGGAGTAGAATTGAACAAAAGTATTTTCTCCTTCCCATCTTAGGATCTCCACAAAGTTGTTTATTGAATGCATAAGTGCATGAATAAATGAATGAATGAATGGTGAACGGATGAGCAAAAGAACTTTATTGCCTGTGTTGGGTTCATACTCGGCACCAGGCCTTGTCCTAGATGCTGAGAATGCATTCTACAAGGGACCTGCCCTTATGGTACTCACAGTCTAGTGGGGGAGACAAAGATAAACAGGCAGTTCTGATCAGCATGGTGAGCACTGGGATGGGAGAGATGCAGGAGGGGCACTCAGCCCTGCCTATGTGCATGGTGGGGGGAAAGGGGTGGGCCAGTTTTGAGAAGTGACCTTTACATGGATGCCTGAAGGAGGAGTGGGTCATAGCCAGGTGAAGATTGAGGGAGGGAGGCTGGACTTGGAAAGGATGAGGGGCTTACCAAGCAGGGAGAGAGAGAGACAAGGAGGGAGCGGGGGTGATCGGAGATAAGGCTGAGGGGCAGAGGCTAGGGGCTCATAACAGCACCCAAACCCTAGGAGTTTAAGTTCTATCCTGAGAGCAAGAGAAAACAATTAGGAATATTAAAGTGGAGAGTAGTTTAGCATTTTGGAACAATCAATTTTGGGTTGTAGTGTGCAGCCCAGATTGGTGGAGATGAGGTTGGAGGAGGGAGCCCACCTGTGAGGCTGTTGCAGTGATCTGGGTAAGAATTCCAGGTAGTAGCTTGGACTACTGTAGTGACATGGGAGTGGAGAAGAGGAGAGAACATTATGCGATTCATTGACTCCTGAGTAAATGGCCACTCCTGGTTTCACCATGAAGGTGTGCATGGATGAATGAATGAACACAAACCTTTGAATTCGTGCGTGAGTGCCTGAATGAGTTGATGCAGGAGTGAAGATTCCTGAAAAAAATGTGTGCATGTGGCAGCAAAGGCCTGAGTGGGGCTGTGCTTGGAGGGAGATGTGCCAGGTCCAGAAGGGCCTCCCAGATGGTCAAAGGGGGGAGAGCGGCCCCTCCAGGACAGATCGGAAGGATGAAGCTCTTTGAAGCAGGAAGGTACAGGCTACCAGGGATGGCAGATGGATTGGTATGTGTGACTCAGTCAGAAGATGGTGAATTGGTCTCCAGATTCAAAAGGTGTATGACCCTTCATGAAGAAGGGTGTGGCTGTGTAAGGCATGGTTGCCCTGGGTGTTGGTGTTCCTGAAAGTTTTGATAGGAGAGCCCTGAAGATGATGGAGGGCTCCTGGGGAAGAGCAGGCATTCTAATTCCCTGGGGCCTCAGGAGAAGGGAGGGTGGAGGGAGAAGAGGTGGTAATGGCTACCTAGAAGGCTGGACAGGCAAGAAGAGCCCCTCCTCTGTGAACCCACCTCACTTGGAAGCTGAGGGTGGTGAGATATCTTGCTCAAATAAATGACTCTCACATTAGGTGTGCATCCACCTTGGGTATCCGCGCCTGCTCCCAGTCTCTCTGTGCCCGGTTGCCCAGCAGCCTGGGTCTGGGGACTGCCTGTATCCTCACTGCTGCCTCTTGGACCAGTCAGGATTCCTGGTTTCCTTGGTAACGGGAAGCACGTCAGCAGTCTGGGCGCTCCCAGCCATCCTGGTGCTGCGGTTGCCGAGGAGACGCTGCAGCCTAGCTGGGCCCTGGCAGGTGAGGGGGGCTGTGATGGGAAGCCCCAAGCCCAACCTGAAGCTTGCTAGGGCCCAGCCCTTAAGGCCCACTTTTGGCCTCAAACTGCCGGGCAGGTTCTGGGCCCGGGAGGGAGCTCTGGGAGCCCTGAAGCCACACCCTTTTTGTTCTGAGAGGTACAGGCTTTGCAGGGCCCCAGGTGGCTGGGGTATTCCCGAGGGGTTGAGCTTCCTGGTGTCCCCAAGACTAGGTTTAACTGTGGTGCTGTGGCGACTGCTGCTGCTGCGAGGTGGGATGGAGATTCAGGATTGGGGGAGGGGAGCCAGGATTAGAAAGAAGAGATGTAAGCAGGATGGGCTGGGGTCTTATGAGGACCCTCCATCCCCACACCAAGGAGGTCCCCTCCCGTGGTGGTCCTGGCCTCTCCTTGGCGAGCGCCAGGCGGGGGAGGATCTTGCCTGGCAGGCGCTCTGCCCTGGTGAGAAGGGGGTGGGATGAGCTTTCCTCTGCAGCCCAGCACCAGGCTGTGAGCCCAGCTGTCTGGGCTGGAGGGGCTGTGAGGAGGGAGGGTGGAGACAGGAGGGGCTGGGAACCAGCGCCATGTTCTCCCAGGACTTTTTCCTGGCCATCATCCTGCAGGACAGCAGTCCAGGTGAGGGGTGGCATGGGGCTGGGCATAATGTGGGGTGGGGCTGGGTAGGAGGAGAGGCAGAGGAGGCATAAGCTGGGCCACAGAGCTGGAGTGGTGTGGCTCTGCTAGGGGACGAAGAGTGTATGTCACAGGTATGTGTGCATGTGCATGAAATATTTGCCTGCGTCTGTGTGTGGTAAAGGGTCTGGGTATGAGTGTCTGTGGTATCTGCACACGTGTGGCAGAGGTTGAGTGTGCACTCACTATTTGTGTGGTACCCACACATGCTGGGGGTTGTTGTGGGTGTGGTCTCTGCGCACATGTGGTGGGAGCTGATATATATAACTGTGTGTGTGCACACCTCTGTGTATGGTGTCTGCATTAGTGTATGGCTGGAGTTGGTGTGTGTATGTATGTTTTTGCCCTTGCACATGTGGGTGCCCCTGACTTTGATACCTGCCGTCTATATTGGCATTTTCTATGTGTGCACATCCTTGTGTTTCTGTGTTTCTGTGGCTGCACAGGTGTGTAGTAGGGCTTGTATGTGTTGTGTGCCTGAGTGCACATGTGTGTGCAGGAGCTGATATGTGTGTGCACCTGAGATATGGATATGTATGATAGGAGGTCAGTTGGGGTCACCCAACCTCCCTCCTTCTCTCTGCCTTCCTCCTTCCCTCTATGTAGCCACATTAGCTAGGCGCAGGGTCCAGGGGGAGACCTGAGTCATGTCCCCTGCGGGTGGTCCCCCATGTTGTGATTCCAGACTGCAGGCTCTAGGAGGAAGCAGGAACCTTGTGCTGGAGCCCTCCCCCCATTCCTCCCTCTGTACAGTGGAGTGTCAGTGAGGGGACTGGGCATAAGTACCCACTGCTTGTTGGGTGGGCACACCCTCATCAGCACCCCCCAACCCGGCAGATTCCTTCTGGAACCCCAACGCCTTCGAGACGGATTCCGACCTGCCGGCTGGATGGATGAGGGTCCAGGATACCTCAGGGACCTACTACTGGCACATCCCAACAGGGACCACCCAGTGGGAGCCCCCGGGCCGGGTCTCTCCTTCACAGGGGAACAGCCCCCAAGAGGAGTCTCAGGTGAGCTCACAGGTTTTTTGTCCAGGGATGGAGGGGTGGTGCTGCTGGAGCAAGATGAGCCACCCATTCATTGCTCCCATCCCTCTTCCTAGCTCACTTGGACAGGCTTTGCCCATGGAGAAGGCTTTGAGGATGGAGAATTTTGGAAGGTGAGGGGACCTGCTTTATAATGGGGGAACTGGAGAGGGGGCATCATTTTGGTCCTGACTCCTCTCACCCCTTCCCAAGGATGAACCCAGTGAGGAGGCCCCTATGGATTTGGGGCTGAAGGACCCTGAGGAGGGGACATTGTCCTTCCCAGCTCAGAGCCTCAGGTGAGTGGGAGGGCATAACACAGTGGGCTAGCCGGGGGACGGATCTCTCTGGGAGAGGCCTTGGGACAGTTCCCTGTTTGGTGATCCATACTAAGTGTTACCATCTTCCTCCAGCCCAGAGCCATTACCCCAAGAGGAGGAGAAGCTGCCTCCACGGAATGCCAACCCAGGGATCAAGGTTTGTTCAAGACCAATGCCCATTCCTCAGGCTGGAGCTCCTGTGTGTGTGGGAGACCCCCCTCATGTCATGTTCTGGGAGTATCTCTAGTCTCAGTAAGCTCTCCAGGTCCTGAGTTAGGAGCTCCTCTAGTCTTAGCACAGACCCCTGTGTCAGGACCAGAGGCATGTCAGTGTTTAACTCAACCAGCCCAGTGGCTTGGCGGGGGTGGGGTGGGGGTCCATCCAGGCTTGGCTCAGATGCTTCCTTGTACTAGCAGCGGTCTCCTCTGAGACCAGCACCCCTCCCACCAACCATATCCTGTTTGGGGAGCTCAACATACCCTCCCAGATTCCATGTTCTGAGTCAGGAACTCCTCTGCTCTCAGCAGGAGAGTGTCCCATGTTGGGGGTCCTCCGGTTCTAGCTCAGACCCTCTACCTCCCACCCCCTCTTCTGTGTCTGGCAGTGTTTCGCCGTGCGTTCCCTAGGCTGGGTGGAGATGACCGAGGAGGAGCTGGCCCCTGGACGCAGCAGTGTGGCAGTCAACAACTGCATCCGTCAGCTTTCCTACCACAAAAACAATCTGCACGACCCCATGTCTGGGGGCTGGGGGGAGGTGAGGGCTGAACTGGCAGGTGTGGTACAGTGGAGAAGGGAAGGGAGCTGTGAGGGAGAGGAGAGCTGGGCTGCCTGAGCAACGGCGGGGTGATGGAGGTGTCAGCCCCCCAAGTGACAGCCCTGTGACATGGGTGTGTGATCCCAGGTTGGGGCCTTGGGAGATGGTTTCTAACAGTGACTAGATGTTAAAAGGAGTCACATAAGAGATGACAGATGTGACCTCTACTAGAGTGAGGCTTGCATGGTGGGTGGTCCAACGCCAAGGTTGGGGGTGCCCTGAGCTGGAGGTGGCAGAGATCAGCACCTCCCCAGCTGGGGCTCCACTGAGTGCTTGCTCTCTGGGCCCACAGGGAAAGGACCTACTGCTACAGCTGGAGGACGAGACACTAAAGCTGGTGGAGCCACAGACTCAGGCCCTGCTGCATGCCCAGCCCATTGTCAGCATTCGCGTGTGGGGCGTCGGGCGGGACAGTGGAAGGTGGGAGCTGGGCCTGGGATCCTAGGGCGGGGACTCATCCATCAGTCAGAGTGGGGGCTCTCCTCCCTAACTTTATTCTTTGCCTCTCTTGTGCTGCCGGACCCAGAGAGAGGTACTTATGCCTGCCTAATTTACCTTCCTGTTCCTCCTCCCACACTTGGACCAGACACCTCAAAGCACCTGAGGTCCCCTATTCTGCCCTGCCCCTTCCTGCCCGCTGTGCTCACCCATTTTCCCCTCTTCAGCATGCTTGCCTGTCTACCCATCAGCCAGAAGGCAGCACCCACAGGACACCATCCCGAGGCTGGAAGCCCTGAGGAGCTGCGATGGACAGGGAGGGTGTGGGTTTGTAGGGATGATGCCTCGCACTGGATGGCACTGGGAGACACTGAGGTGCCCCTCCCCCAACAGGGACTTTGCCTACGTAGCTCGTGATAAACTGACCCAGATGCTCAAGTGCCACGTGTTTCGCTGTGAGGCACCTGCCAAGAACATCGCCACCAGCCTGCATGAGATCTGCTCTAAGGCACGGCCCCCTCCACTCCTTGGACTAGCTGCCACCTTTGCTCTACAAGGATGTGGGTGGGGTCACTGAGTTGGGGTGGGGGGGCTCCAGGGCAACGAAGCCCTAATGGATTCTCCCTCGCTCCTCCCCTCCGCTTCTCCCTTCCTCAGATCATGGCCGAACGGCGTAATGCCCGCTGCTTGGTAAATGGACTCTCCCTGGACCACTCTAAACTTGTGGATGTCCCTTTCCAAGGTCAGTGACACAACTTTTCCAGATCCAGCTCAACTGTGTTAGCAAAGGTGCGGTGACTCAAGAAAAGGCATGTGCTACTACATGAACATGATAAAAAATGGGCACATGGAGACTGAATTCTTTGGAGCAAATAAGTGAAGGGACTCTGGTTAAAGGCAGATGGGGAAGGGGTGGAGGTGAGGACTTGGCTGGGTGCATGTCCAGCTTATGCCCTCGTGGTGGGGACTGGGGGGTGAGCAACACCTGCCACCACAGTTGATCCTCCTTTTCTTTTCCACAGTGGAATTCCCAGCACCCAAGAATGAGTTGGTACAAAAGTTCCAAGTCTATTACCTGGGGAACGTGCCTGTTGCTAAACCTGTTGGTATGTGTGTTCTTTACCTAGGGACCACCAACACTGATCCCAAAGCAATGCTCCCACCTTCTGCCTCCCAATACCTCTTTTATCAGACCTTCCTCATGCTTGATGTCACCTTGCCCTTTAAAGGTACACCTCCTGTACCTCTGTCCCATCTGCACTCTGTGTCCTGCCTATAGCAGCAATTGGCATGCCTTTATGGAGTGTGAACCAATGAACTAGGCAAGGGAGACCAACTCTTGCATCCCGTGGAAAAACTTTGATTGGGTTGGGAGGTAGGTCTTAGATGACTGGAAACACCAAGTAGCAGCTGGGAGCTGGGTTTGGTATTACAGCACTATGAGCTGTGAGCACCTAGAGAGGAAGCAGTGAGCATAATTGTGAGATGCTTTATTGTTTGTGAAGTACTTCTATATATGTCATTTAAATTTTATTTTTATTTTTTTAATGTTTATTTTTTTGAGAGAGAGACACACAGAATGCGAGTTGGGGAGAAGCAGAGAGCAAGGGAGACACAGAATCTGCAGTAAGCTCCGGCTCTGAGCTGTCAGCACAGAACCCGATGGGGGGCTTGAACTCGTGAACTATGAGATCATGACCTGAGCCTAAGTCGGATACTTAACCGACTGAGCCACCCAGGTGCCCCTTTGTCATTTAAATTTTGATGATCCTATGAAGTTGGGATTTTGGTAATACCCATTTTGTAGATAAGGGGACTGAGAGTAGAAATCTGGTTCTCACTTATATTTCCAGTGCTTTCACAGTACCTGTTATTTATTTGTTCATTTGGCTAACAAATACCTATAAAGCCTACCATGTGCTAGGTCCTGGGAGAACAATGGCCACAGCTTTCATGGAGGTTACAGCAGAAAAAAAAAGGAATTAATCAAATAATCATATTAATAATAAATGTGTAATTACAAATGAACATTCATTGAAAGAAAGTAGCAAGGTGCTATAAAACTTGTAACAGAGGAACTTCATTTTGTTTAGAATGTCAAAAAAGACTTTCTTGAGAAAGTGACATTTGAACGAAGACCAAAAAATGAATAGGAGCTAATGTGGCAAAATGGGATAGAGATGAGAATAAAGCAGGGGAAGATCATTCCAGGCAAAATGAACAGTGTAGGGGAGGACCCATAGTGGAAGGCATTTTGGTACTTCAAAGGCATTGAGAGAAGATGATTGGTGCCAGATGATGCTGGGAGCTGGGTAGCAGTCAGACACTGTGGGACCCCATAGGCCATGTTAATGATTTGTCTTCATCCTAAGAACAGCAAGGAGCTATAGAAGAGTTTTCAGGAGGCACTTGGCATAATCAGATTAGAATGTTGTAAAAGCTTGCTTTGGCTATGCCATGGAGAAAGATGTTTAGCAGGTGGAAGTGGACGTGAAGAACTCAGTTGAGAGGGTCTTGGAGTAGTCATGGCTGGTAAGAAGAGTATTGTGGACTATGGTGGAGCTGAAGAAGAGTGTGCAGATTCAAGAGATGTTTAGACAATTAAAATTAAATATCTTGGTGATTGACTGAAGGTGGGACGAGGGACAGAGGCATTCAGGCTGACTCCTGACTTCCTGGCTTTGGGAACTAACTGGATGGTGATGTCATTCTCTAAAGGTAGCAGACTTTGGAAGAGGCCAGTTTTGGTATAGAGATTGGAGTTCAGTTTTGGACATGCCAATTTTGATGTGCCTTGGGGAAGCTGAGTGGCAAACTCAGGTTGGCAGCTGAATTCACAGAGGAGAGGTCTGGGTTGCAGATTCAAATGTGGCATTATTGGGTTATAGAGGTAATCAAAGCCATGAGTGTAGAGAAGACTGACCCCCGAAAGTAGGCAACCCACAGTGAAAAGAGAAATGAGGCTAGGCTTAGCTTTTAGGTCCTCCAGCATTTAATGGACAGTACAGGAGGATGAAGTTGACAAGGATAGTGAGAGCAGCAGGAGAGAGGCCAGAGGAAAAAAAGAGACTGCTTCAAGATGTGGTCAGTTGTCACATCAAAAGATACTTAGGAAGAACTCAAAAGTGTTTGGTGAATGGATAAACAAATCAAAGAATGAATGAGACTTGCTTCAAATGACATGACCAGGACATGGTAGACCTAGGACTCAAACCTGGTCATCTTCAATTCTCTGCTCTTCCCCTCAAACAATACTGACTTTAATGACCAGCATCTTATATCCAATGAAGGAACCCTTCTTGGAAAGGATGGGGATTGAGGTGGGGTTTGAAAGAAGGCCTGGATTTGCAGCGGGCAATTGGTATTCCAGTTAGGTTCAATGGCACTGCCACAGACATGGAGCTGGAGGTGAGAAAATCATGTTCAGGGAGCAGGAAGGAAGCTTGGCTGACCTCTTCACCTTTGCTTTCGTTTCTTTCTGCCTTTCACCCTCAACTTTCAAACCCTCATTGCCTCTTCCAGTTACTACCCCTACTCTCTTGTCTTTCTGCCACCTTACGTAGGTTCTCATAATGATGAAGCAAGCATCTGCAATCCTTGACGCTCCTCTGCTGCCTGTCACCTTGATGGGTCTGCTCTGTTGAGTCCCTAACCTCACTTCTTGGTTTGTCTTATGCTCCCTTTGTAACCTCTAGGAGTTTAGCATTGGCCCCTCCTAAAGCTGCAATATTCACTCAATCATTCGTTTATTCAATGAATAAGTATTGAATGCCTGATTTGTGCCAGACACTATTCTAGGTTCTTGGTATACATGAATGAACAAAACTGACAGACTACTGCCTTCAGGTAGCTGACATTCTAGCCAGGAGAGAGAGGCAATAACAAAATTACATACTATGTTGGAAGGCAACAATTGATCTGGAAAAAAAAAATGCACAGTAGGATAAGGGGTATTGGGAATGCAGGGCTGGGGTTCAGGGTGTAGGTTTCACTCCTGAGTTGTTACCAAATATGGCAGACTTTCTAGGCCACTTGCTCCACTACTTTCCCCCCCTCCACGCTGATCCTCCCCCTCCTCTGAGGCCAGGCCCCATCCCCACAGCCCCATGAGCTTGTTAAGCTGTTTGACTTCGATATCTTGTCCACACTCATGGTCTTCAGGAGTTTCCATTGAGTGGTATAAATGTCGAAAACACCACAGCCCTTGGCAGTCGGATCCGACCCACTCAGGACTGCCTGTGTTGTCACCGTTCTGTGGGCTTCTAGGTTCCTCGGTTATGCCAGTTTGGATGCATTTGCCCATGTTGCCTTCAGGGTGACTTGCTCGTACATCTGGAATTTCTTCTGTGCTAGGGTTGGGGACATGGGGATGAATTAAACTTGGCTTCTGTTCTTGAGATGGTCACAGCCCAGTATGGAGAAAGGTTTTCTAGCAGTTACCAGATGTGCTAAGAGTTGTTCCTGCAACATCCTCTCTCTTCCTTGCAGCAGGGAAGGCTTCCGGGCGGGACTTGGATGAACCCCAAAGGATGAGTATCGGGAGTTTCTCAGTCAAGAGGGAAAGGGTACTCCAAACCGAAGCTTTTCCACAGTTGCAGCCTGTGTCCCTCGAGGGCATCCTCTTCTCTTATTCTGCATTCCCCATTTGCCTAGTAGGGCATTTGCCAGGACTAGATGTTAATAAATGCTACATAAATCATTTGAAGCTCCGGGAGCAGTAAAATATGAGGCTTGACAGCTCAGATGAGGCCAGTTTTTGGAGGACCTGCATGCTTGGGAGAGGAGTTTGGCCTTGATCCAGTCAGAGGTGAGATGAGCAAGGCCAAGATGAGGGAGGACTTTCGAGGAAGACATTTGTCCTCTTCCTTGTCCTCTGCCCAAAGAGGGTCCATGTAGTCTGCTCCTTTGGGAGCCCGGAGGCACTGAGAGGGGCAAGAGGGCCCAGGAGTGGCCCACAGGGCTGCATGCCTCCACGTAGGCACTGCTTATTCTAACCTTTTAGCTGCGAAGGTAAAGACCAGTAGATCACACTGCCTGTTCATGAGTAGTGCAGGGACCAGCACCCATGCAGCACCATGCTATGTGCTTCTCCTGCCATGGTTTTCTGCTGAGTGCAGGCAAAAGTGGGATGCAGGAGTGAAGTGTTGAATAACAGTTTGAGATGGAGGAAACCACTGTGTTACAGAGGAAGTTGATTGATCTAAAAAACCAGGAATCTTGCATTACTTCCTTTGAGCACATTATAGAAATTACTGAATCCAACTAAGATTTGACATTCCTTCTACTTCTGAAAACTAGGAATATAAAGAAGGGAACTTTAAGCATTAGTTTCCTTATCTGTAAAATGGTAATAAAAGAACCAATTGGGAGATTGTCATAGGTGTAAATGCAATTGTGCACTATAATGATGTAGCACGGTGGGACACAAAAGTCAACTTACCTCAGGTGGATACAAAACAAACCAAAGTTTGGGTCTTGGGAGAGGAGTGGCCTTTAGGGGCTGATTTGAGAGTTGTTGTAGTGTGACGTATTTGAATGTCTGAATGTGGGTGAACACTGAGCCAAGATGTGGGGAGGTCAGAGCTTTGGGGGATCAGCTTATTTAGGAGGCTGAAGGAAGAGTCAGAATCAGGTGAAGAAAACCAAGCCTAGGATTCAATATTGAAGAAACCAGAAAAGTGCTAAATTACTGAAGCCAAGTAAGAGGGTACCAAGGAAGGGATATCTGTGCAGCATTGTACAGGGCTGTAAACTGGTGAAATGGGGATGGAGCAAAGGACCTGGGGTAAACTCTCCCCACCCCTAGTGGTATCATGTTTGTGTCCATATCTTCCAGGGGTAGATGTGATAAATGGGGCCCTGGAGTCAGTCCTGTCCTCTAGTAGCCGTGAGCAGTGGACCCCAAGTCACGTCAGTGTGGCCCCTGCTACCCTTACCATCTTGCATCAGCAGGTAAAGACTGGGATGGGAGAAGGCATGGCTGTGCCTCGCCATGGAGGGGAGCCTGGGGTGGTGGGGGAAGAGCTGCCAGTAAGGTGGATGTGCTCAGTGGAAGAGAGGGTTGGGCTGTTCCTTTCTAACTGGGCTCCCTCCCTCCAGACGGAAGCAGTGCTGGGGGAATGTCGGGTGCGTTTCCTCTCCTTCCTGGCTGTGGGCAGAGATGTCCACACATTTGCATTCATCATGGCTGCCGGCCCAGCCTCCTTCTGTTGCCACATGTTCTGGTGCGAGCCTAATGCTGCCAGCCTCTCAGAGGCTGTGCAGGCTGCCTGCATGGTAAGTGGGTAGGGTGATGGAGTGGTGATGCCCACCCCACATGGGGCAGGCTGGAGAGTGACTGCCGCACCTGCCTCTTTGCAGCTCCGCTACCAGAAGTGTCTGGATGCACGCTCCCAGGCCTCCACCTCCTGCCTCCCGGCACCCCCTGCAGAGTCCGTTGCCCGCCGTGTAGGGTGGACTGTCCGTAGGGGCGTTCAGTCGCTGTGGGGTTCCCTCAAGCCCAAACGCCTGGGGGCCCATACCCCCTGAAGTCCTCAGTCCTCCCTCCACCTGCTTGCATTGGGCCCCAGGGAACTCAAGGGTATGGGGCAGGGAGGGGCCCTAGAGGCTATTGTTAGGCCTCAGGCCCCCTCAAAGCTGCCCCTCCCTAGTAGCTGGGATTCCCTGCCTAGGGGCTGGGGAGAGAGAGACCTAATCCCTTCGGGGAAATGACAATATCGGATTGATAAGAGGAGCAAGAAGCAAGGCCAGCCCCAGGCTCTCCACCCCCATGTTTCAGGTGGAGCAGGAGGAACTGGTCTAGGCCAGGCCCTATCTTGGTAGGGTCTGGCAGGGGCAGAAGGGGGACTGGTCCAGGCATGGGTCCCCTCCCCACTGTTCCATGGGCACCTCTGCTGTACTGATATCACTAATAAAGTCTGTCTGCCCTGCTAAGGTGTGTGCCTTCCTGTGCCTGCACCATACCATCACCCCCAGTACCCTGATCCCTCAGTTAGGATTATATTCCCAAAGCCCCCTTCCCCCGCCTCCTTGAAAAAAAGAAAGTGGGACACTTGCAGAGGGGTCTGGAGTCCAAGTCTCTTATCTTTATTTTAATGGCCTGACAACCAGGCAGCAGCAGTCCAGGGTTCCTGGCTGGCCAGCACAGGCCTGGGGTGAGAGCTCCTGTGTGGTCTGCTGAGGCAGGACCAACTTAGACCTTTGCTCCATAGTTATGAAAGGCAGCAGTCCCAGGGCAGCTTAGATGCTGGGCACAGAGCAGCCACCCTCTCTCCTGTATCTTGCCAAACCAGCTCCATGAAAGAAGGTCCTGTTTCCCCGGTGTGCTTGGGGCTCAGGGATAGGGTTTTCCACCAGATGCTCTTCTTACCACAGCTGTCCTCTGGAGTTTTTGCAGCTTTCCTCACATTTGCACTTTCACAAATCTGGGCCATGGGGTACTAGCAGAAAGATGGCCTTGGCTGCAGGCTCTGGACATCAGGGAGGCTTCCATCTGGCACCAGATGGCGACATAGAGCAGGGCTATCCGAGCGAGCTGAGAGCTGGGCGCACAGTGTAGTCAGGCGGCAGGGCATGCCACAGGGCTCTGAGGGGGGGTGGCCCTTATGGTAGAGAAACCAGAAGGTCTGGAAAAGTTGTGTGTCACCCCGCATGCGGTACACCAGATCATGCCAGGCGGCAGGCAGTGCATTGGGCAACCCGTAGGTTTCTCGAGCTCTATAGAGACGCTGCCAGTGTGGTATGGCTCCTGGCTCATTAGCCTGTGTCAAGTTCAGGATGTAGGTCTCATGATCTAGGACCACATGAGAGCTCCCCGGATAATTGCCATCTATTTGGTAGACCCGGTAACCTGCAAGGAGGGAGGGCTGACTGGAAAGGGAAGGAACCAAGGCAACTCCAGGGGGAGGTCATATGTCCCGCCTGCCCCTTGCCAGCCATGGCCCCAACTCTGTTTCTGCTTCCTCTATCTCAACAACTCCCACATCACTCACCAGGATTAAGGCCGATGTAGGTGGTGGCACTGGGTGCCAGGAAGGCTACAGACAGTGGCCGGCTCAGGGTCTCCTCATCATAGAATACCTCAAACTCATCCACGTGGGTGTGGCCAAAGAACTGACCAGCCAAGGTGTTCTCATACCTGGCCAGAAGACACTAATTAGATTCAGAAGGTTTTAGGGACAGGGAAGAAATCTGGGGAGATGGGATGCTTTCTTTCTCCACACATTGAAGTAAGTAGCCTCTCTACCCCAAAGGGGCACCAGGAATGATAAAATACCCAAAGGAGTTTTCAAATGAACTTTAGACTCTTCATCTACCCCTCTTCTCCCCACTTCCCTCCTACCTGGCTACAATTCGATAATAATTCCAGCTCCAGCTTTTCAAGCAGTGCCCTGGGGGGATGTGGCCAATTATATGTACCTGCAGGGAGAGTTAAGGGAGGTTATCAGGGAGAATGCCCCTCTATTTGCTAGATGGAATGCTGCTTGGTTCATCAATTGTTCAATAAGGCCAATTAGAACTTGAAATTTGGGGGGGGGGGGGGAAGGGGAAGGAAGGTTATGAGGACAAGGAGGGGTCTAGGCAGCCCTGGCCAGGAGAGTTGGTACTCATCGCTCTTACAACAGCTATTACTGCTGGCCAGAGACGGGGAGTGAATGAGAGCTCCTAAGGGGGACCAGGAGCTGAACTCCCAGGGAATCCTATTGTTGGAACTCCAGAAAATCAGGCTTCTCTGCTCACAGATGCTCTGGCTCCAGATAGGAGTATGGTCATAAAGGGCCTGCTTCTCCCCGCCACCCCCATGGAGCACCTATCCACCATGTTCTCACCACTTTCCCTCACCTTGTCTCCTCGATCCTCAGCTGCCTGAAGCTCTCCTACCAGCCACTGGAGCTGTCCAGCAGGATCTGTGGAGTTGATCAAGAGCCAGAAGTTCTCACGGGAACAAAAATTCATATTGAGAGAGATGAGGCGGAGGCCAGGGCGTGGGGAAAGGGCATAGAACCCCCCAATTCTGAAACAAAGTGAACACAAACGGTCAGCACTCATTCATAATCCTGGTCCTGTGCTCACAGTCCTATACTAAGCATTTGGGTGGAGGGCAGAGGCATACGGGACATCATCCCTACCAAGGGGCTCACATTCCAGCAGAAAACCAAACAGCACCAATTATAGGGCCCATATGACTGGGCAAATGGCTCAGAAAGCTAAGGGCTCTAGGCCTCAGAGATAAAAGAGAACTATAATGGGAAGCAAGGGCCATTCAGAAGGAGTATGAACTGGACCTGGAAAGTTGGGATGTTAAAGTTGCAGGGGGAGGGGAGGTGTTTTAGAGGGCCAACATGAACAGACACAGACTAGCATGGAGAAAGTATGCTGTCAATCCTGAGGGAGAGTGGCTGGACAGACATAAGGGTAGAGGTGGAGTATGGGGTCAGAGCCAGTGAAGACAGCTGAGGACTCATGCTAGAAGAGTCACAGGTATGCCCAGGTCCCCTGCTCCCTTCACTATTATCCACTTTCTTTTCCCTTCCTGGGTTTCCATGGACCTCAACTACCTGAGGGTGTGAAGGGCTTCAGGAGGGAGCCAGGACTCCCATGCCTTGGCCATTGCCTCATAGAGCCAGCTGGAAGAGTGATTGCCCTCTATGAAGGGGGGAGGGAAGCCATTGACAGGTGTGCTCTCATGGTTGCCCACAGCAGGGTACACAGGCACTGGCCCCAAGAACTTCTTCACAAGGGCTGTGACAGTGGTCAGGGCCCGAAGCTGGTCCTGACGTGATTGGTGCCAGATATTGTGGGCGGGGATGTCTCCTGTCCAGTACACCATATCAAAGGGGCCGGCAGGGCCCAGCCCGCTCAACAGGCTCTCCAGGGTCCGCAGGGGCAGGTCACACTTGCTGTACTCGCCCCAGTATCCAGCACCTGGGCGGGAGGCAGGTGGCAGGCCAGAATCCTGGCGGCAACACAGTGGGTTCTCACAGTCAGGATCTGTGCCCTCCAGGTAGTCATGATCCCAGTGCAGGTCAGTGAGAAAGAGGATGCGGCTGACAGGGGCGCCTGGGGCCGGGGGCTTGGGTGGTTGTGGGGCCGGCTTTGGTACAGCTGGCAAAGAGATGTTCCAAGATGAGAAGACGTCCCAGTGCCCACAAGTGGAGCCCAGGAGCAGACCACAGGCCTCAGATGGGCTCAGCACTGAACGTGTCCACACCTCCACCACATCATCTTCAAAGAGCTGGACAGTTGACTGGCACACAGCGGGCGGTGCTATCTTCAGCAGTTTGCAGAGCTTGGTGGCTATGGAGCCCACCCACTCCACACTGGACTCCTTCTGTGGTGGGAAGAACCAGTGACGAGAGGTCAGAGACAGCACAGGGACCAGGCCAACCCCTGGCTACCACCATCTGTGCCTTCATATCCAAACTGGGGCCAAGCCAGACTCAATGCCACTGTGGTGAAGAGACCTCAGAGCACCCCCTGACTCCCACAGATATTGCCCTGTGACTCAGGCAGCACCAGGCCAGTACTTCCTCTTCAGCTCAGTAGGCAGTGGCATTTCAGGCCTTTTGCTTGCCTGGCTGGCTTCCTCAGTCACTGTCTGCAGAGTGCCTTGAAATTCGGGCTGGGCAATATAGCTGTCCAGTTTGGGGACACACACAAAGGCAGGTTCCCTGGGGAGACCTGCAAAACTCACCTACCAACCAGCATTCATCATCCCATCAGGGTCAGGGCAGCCCCATCTACGCCCACACCCTTGGATCTTTCTGAATTCAAGTCCCTTTTGAGCAGCTAGTACAGGCATGGTGCTCCGGATTAGCGATGCCAAATGTAAGGCACAGGGGGATTCAGAGTCAGATAATACCAGGAAAGGAGTCCCAGCCTTGTCGCCAGCTATGTGCCCTCGGTGAAGTTACTTCACCTCCCCCAGATGCTCTTCATTTGGCAAATGGAGATACTGTAATGAAAACACCTCACAGACTTGACTTGACCTGTATAAAGTGGCTAGCACAGTGCCCGGCATATAATTTGAGCTCTTTCCTTACTTCACAAGGTCACAATGGAGGTAGTGGTGGCGTGTAGACATGGGTGTCCCTAAAGGAGAGCAAATCCGGTAAAGGCTTGTATCCTTCAGCCTCTTCATCAGGGATGCTCTTCATGACCCCAGCCCCAGCCCATCCACTCCCCGCCCCCGCCCCCGCCAGCGCACCCTTGGCTGCTCCACTGCAGGCCCTTTAAGCGCTCACCTTCAGCCCAAAGTCGATAGCGGTGAACAAGCTTTTGCAAACTGGGCAGCTGAGGTTCCACCACCCAAAGGCGTCACGGAGCTGGGGCACTAAGCGACCGACGTGTTGGCTTTGGACGGGAAGAGGGTGGGCCCCGGCTGGGGCCCAGAGAACCAACGCCAGAATCAGAGGCAGGCCCATCCACAGAAGCCTCAGTCTGGGGGATCCTCGGGTCCGGTCCGATTCCTGCTCCGGGCCGGACCTGCGGTGGCCCTGGCCGGGAGATACTCCATGGCGGGGCATTGCCCGGCTTCCTAGACAGGGCTGGTTCACCCCTCCGGGTCCCCCGGGTCTCGGCCCTGGCTAGCTCTCAAAGCGCGGGGCAAGACCAGGGACTGCCGAAGAGCCCCCGAGGCAGTCGGCTGACTGCTCCGCGTCCAGCCGCAAGGCAGCTCCGCCCCTTCCTCTTCCTGGGTTCCCCAGCAGGAGATCTCCCCAGCAGCCGGGATCCGGGTCGGCGAGGGAGGCTGAGGGGGCGGCGCGTACCAGGACCCCGCCCATGCCCCGCCCCGGCTCTGACCGGACTGCGCGCGCAGCTGAGCGGAGGGAAGCTGTGTGCGCCCTAACCGCGGGAGGTCGCTGTCGTAGCCCTTGTACATGCTGTGGAGGCAATCAAATGTGGCTGGTGAAAGGCTCGCGGAGGCTCCTAGGTGCCTGCTCTCTTCAAACCTGGACTAAATTCCTGGAATAGCTAATTGCCAGGCCCACGTGGCACACTACTGGCCCACCACAGGGAAGGAAATCTGGAGAACAGCACGCCCTAGTAGGGCAGGGATTCTCACACTGAGTGTGTTGCCTCTGCCCTGAGAGCGCCTCCCCTCCATCTCCCCTGTTCTGCCACAGGCACCAGGACCCTTGAGTCACCCTGACTGAGAATCTTTGAGTCACATTTGATGCAGAGTTCCTGATGGAAGGGGCTCTGAACTCGTGGGGACACCCATACATTTACCTTACAGATGAGGAAACTGTGGCTCAGAGATGGTGAAGTGACTAAAAAGGAGTACAGATCATACAGCGAGGAGGACCAGGAACATGAACTAGAACTTGGGTGTCCCTTGCATCTATGATGGTGAAAGTAACATTTACTGAGCTCTATGCATGTTCCGGCACGGATCCAGACACTTTAGAGTTACTGTCTTCAATTGGAACAACCCTGAGAAGTAAGTATAATAGTATTATTACTTCCATTTTGCAGATGGGGAAAATGAAGCATGGGGAAGTTAAGTGGCAGGACAGCAGTTAAAACCTGAGCTGTTTACCTCCTAGAGTGCTTCTCCAAGATCCACAGAGCTACCAAAGTCCTGTCAGTTCTTTCCTTTGAGAATTTCAAGTGACTCTTTTCCTGAGTTCATCAGGGCACCATCTCAGAGTAATTGTAGTATAATAAGTATATTTGGTCTTTGTCTCGAATTCTAGTTCAGGGCATTGAGCTCCTAAAACCCTTTGAATTTCCTGGGTGATTGAGTGCTTTTGTTATTTATACTACCCCTTTTTCAATCACACCTAAATTTATGCTAATGAGCCTGAAGATGGGGCTGGTGACTTAAAGACAAAGTGATTAGAGGGTGAGAAGTTTCAGCTCCACCCTCAACCTACAGGGAAGGGAGGAGTGGAGATTGAGCTCTTTATCTCTTTGATAGTTTCCTGTTGGTGAATTTAAGGAGTTGCTAGTAGGGTGGCACACCTGGAGAGCACATGACAGCTTCATGACATCCCCCCCCCTTCTGTGCCTTATCCTTCTGGATTTCTTCCATTTGGCTATTTCTGACTATACCCTTTATAATAAACTGGTAAATGTAAGTAAGGTGTTTTCTGAGTTCTGTAAGCTGTTCCAGCAAAATATCAAACCTGAGGAGAGTGTCCTGGAACCCCAGAAGCTGGACAATTCTGTGGGACTGAGTTCTTTAATTTGTGGGATCTGATGCTGCCTCTAGGTAGTGTCGGAATTTAATTGAATTGTTGTATAGCCAGTTGGTTTTGGAGAATTTGAGAGTTGTTAGGTATCACCAGAAGTGGTGTCAGAAGTAGGATATGCTGGGGTGCCTCGATGGCTCAGTCAGTTAAGCATCAGGCTTTGGCTCAGGTCATGATCTCACGGTTCATGGGTTTGAGCCCTGTGCTGACAGCTCCAAGCCTGGAGGCTACTTCAGATTCTGTGTCTCCCTTTCTCTCTTTGCCCCTTCCCTGCTTGTGCTCTCTCTCTCTCTCTCCCTCTCTCAAAAATACATAAATAAACACTTAAAAAAGGATTTGCTAAAATAATAATAATAATAAATAAATAAAATAAAATAAAATAAATAAAGAAGTAGGATTTACTGGCCTGGCCCTAGCTTATGAAAACATGTGTTTTGGGAAAAGAGAGAATGAAAGGGTGGAGGAGAAGAGGAGGAACCTTTGATTCCTGGGTGGCAATGTTCACATAGTCACCCATAGTATCAAACAGTAATTGTGCTATAATCAATTACTAAAGGTAAAATTTACCAATGGAATTTAGAGATGGATCTAACTCCTGGGAAATTGATTCACTGGATGCTTAAGGAAATGGAAACTAATAAAAAAGCAAACTATATAATCTCTCTTTCTCTCTTTATTTATTTTTGAGAGAGAGAGAGAGAGCACTCACAAGCGGAGTAGGGGCAGAGAGAGAGGGGAACAGAGGAACCAAAGTGGGCTTGGCACTGACAGCAGAGGGCCCAATGTAAGGCTTGAACTCACCAACTGCGAGATCATGACCTGAGCCGAAGTTTGATGCTTAACTGACTGAGCCACGCAGGTGCCCCCAAACTATATAATCTCCTGGTTGTTGTTATCTGTAATCGCTAAAATGAAAGAAAGGTAGAGGGCTGGGTGAGACCTTGATGCTGGACCAAGCTCAGATTTTGGTTAGTCTGGGTTTTGGCTTATGTCGGGACTATTGAGAGTACCTCTAAAACTCTGTCATAAGAAGATGGGCCACAAGGGAGAGGACAAAACCAAGAAACTACTGAAACCAGGAGGTATCATGTGAGGGAGTTGTTTTATTTTGTAGATTAGTATCATCAACTTCCTGAAGAACCTTTACTGAAATGGATTGTGAGTGTGACTAATTTAGGGGCAGTATCTTTGTTTTTACATGCTTCAGCATGGAAGAGCATGTTTGGGTTGTTACTGGACCCATAGCTCACTATGGAAAAATCGCAGATGGCCATACAGAGACACAGAGGGTTATTCCTGAGGAAATGACCAGCCTGCTAGATTGGATAAAACCACTCCCATCCCCCACCCCCCACCCCCCACAAGTAACTTTCCTGCTGCAAAATCAGTCCAAGAAGCCTTATCAAATTTGGTGTCTAAGCTTCCCTTCATGGGTGTTACTGATGTTAATAAAAACATTAGATTAACAAGAGAATGGGGAGACAAAAAGGGGAGAGTCAAAGTTCATCTTGATGGACAGCAGGATGGACATATCTAGATGGTTATTAAGAAGAAGATTTCAAGTAGCCCCATTTGTCCTTAACTATTGTTGCTCTCAGTCTCTGTCCTTGCTATGTAAGAGGACATTGATGACCCTCAGGGCCCAAATTCTACCTGTTTTCCAAGATCTTATCCCATAAAGTCCTTTCCTTTGCTCACATACTATTTCCTTAACAGTATCTTTCTTGCTCACTCCCTTCTTGCTCATTTGCCCAATTCTCTTTCTTACAGTGTTCTCTTTCTTACAGTTCATATAGTTGGTTTTGGTGGAACCATTATCGATGCATATCACACACCCTTATCCTTCTGAGTAGGTGATCAAAAGCCCCTCTTCCCCTGACATGGATGACATTATTCTTCAGGAATTGAATTAGATTCTGAGACAAAGATGAACATGCAAGAGATTTCTTCAGGGACGCCTGGGTGGCTCAGTCAGTTAAGTGTCTGATTTTGGCTCAGGTCATGATCTCATGGATTGTGAGTTCAAGCCCCACGTTGGGCTCTGTGCTGACAGCTCAGAGCCTGGAGCCTGCTTTGGATTCTGTGTCTCCCTCTTTCTATGCCCCTCCTCAACTCATGTGTGCGTACGCGTGTGCTCTCCTTGCTCTCTTTTTCTCTCTCAAAAATAAATAAACATTAAACAAAGTTTAAAAAAAAAGATTTTTTCAGAAGTGCTTTTGGCATCTATAGCTGTGGAAGGATGGGAAAGATAGTGGGATTGAGCAGAGGGACATGTTGAGCTTTGATGCTACCTCAGTAGAGACCTCAGCAGACCCAGTGGGAGTTCTGAAGCTGGGATGACCCTTCAAAGTTGTCCTGAAATGGCATGAGGGGGCTTGGTTCATTTGGGGAAGTTCCTGTGGGTGCTGATAGCTGAGGGCTTTCTGTTGAGAGCAGGCCTAACAGATGGGAGAATAAGTCCTTCGTTCCTGGAGGGAGACCAGGCGGCAATGACAGTGTTTACCACAGTCCGTCCACCTCGTGTGCCACTTGGATCCATTTCTTCATATAAGTTCTGGGAGCAGTTCCCCCAGCATTGTGGTGAGCCTCTCTCTTCATGGTGGAAACTTAGAAAAGGAAAGCTGGTAGGAAGAATTATGGTTACTGTAACTGATAGCAGGGTAGCAAGGGATACCCATCATTTTTCTTTTCTACCGCACATTCTAGATTTCCTTCCTCCTTAGCTAGCACCTCTGCTGATTTCAGTGGCTTTACCTGACGGTGTGATCCAGACTTTTACTCCTGAGGTGTGTGAGCATCTGGTATCCATGCCGTCCTCAAGCCATTGCTTCTGCATTTTTTTATTTTACCATCAAAATAGAGGAGGAGAGTGTCAAGAGGCTCCCGAGTGGACAAGCTGATGCCAAACTATTTCTCCTCTATCTCTTTTGTGTAGCAGCTGCCCTGCCTCCTCTATTCTTGTAATTAGTATCTACTCTGTGGCCAAGATGGTGATGCTTCTTCTTGCCCTTCACACAAGGAGCCAAAAGTTGCTGGGCAGCAGCTATACTCTCTCCCCTATTGGACACATTTTCCCTTTGGGAATCAGGACCTCTAAACCTGTGGGGCCTAGCACTGTAGGGACAGGAAGCACAAATTCTCCAGGCAGATCATAGGAGTAATGGTAAGAAGCCAATTCCTGCTTCCTCCCTTGTTTTTGGACTCATGCGTTCTACCTGTTGGGCACACTGCATAATATGAAGGTTGCTATTTTAAAGTGGACACTGCATGCTGGAAGACAGCACGCTGTCTTCTCTAGGTATCACTTTCAAGTTTATGCTTTAGCTGTGCCTTCACCAGCCCATTCCATCACTGTATCAGGCTGGCAGTTTCTGGGTTGTGTGGTATGTAATGTGACCAGTGGGTTGCCTAGTCATGGGCTCACTTTATACCTCCTTTGCCAAAGACTGGGTCCTTGGTCTGATGTGATGGGATTCCATGCCGGTTGTTCAAACACTGTAAGCTCTTAGATGATGGTGATGGTTGACTCCCAGTGGGCAGGAAAGGTAAAACCATGCCTGAAATATGTTATTTATTCCTGACAAAACAAACTGCTTCACCCTTTAGAGTGGAAGGAATCCAGTGTAGTCAACTTGCCACCAAGGGGCTAGTTGGTCTCTTCAAGGTATGGTGCCATCTTGGAGACTTGGCTTCTGTTTTTGCTGCTAGCAAGTTTGCTGCTAGCAGGTTAGACACTTGACATTTGGCAAAAACCTTTATCAGGTTTGGTAAGTGGGAGCCCACCCTATTGGGCGTATGGGAATGGGTTTCTAATGATTAATGCTGACGCCTAGCCTCTATTTTGGGAGGAGACTCCTATCATTTCTATTGCTGTCAGTGAGTCCACCAACTCAGCAGTAGTGTTTTCTGCCATCAGCCTTGGCCTATATAGTAGAGCCATTATGGAATGTCTTGGTGATGCTGGTAGCCCTCCTACCAAACATTCCTTATTACTTTGGCAAATTATGTATCCTGTGGAATATAGTTATTTCATGAGTTTTCCAACCTTATAAAGTCTATCCTTCTTGACACCCACTTTCTGAGCCTTTTTATCTTTCCTGTCAGTTACGGCATTTCTGCCTCACTTGGTGCAGGCTGTCACTTTCTCCGTGCTTTTAGTTGCAGATTAATTATTTTACACTTTTCATTACTCTTTTCTAGAGCATCCATGAGCTTAGCTATAATCACTCAACTTCCTTATTCTTTTTTTTTTAATTTTTAAAATGTTTATTTATTTTTGAGAGAGACATAGACAGAGTCGACCAGGGGAGGGGCAGAGGGACGGAGACACAGAATGGGAAGCAGGCTCCAGGCTCCAAGCTGTCATCCCAGAGCCCGATGTGGGGCTCAAACTCATGGACTGTGAGATCGTGACCTGAGCCAAAGTCAGACGCTTAACTGACTAAGCCATCCAGGTGCCCCTCAATTCCCTTATTCTTATAGTTACAGATTCCCTCATGTTTCTCAAAAATCTGATTCACTGAACCAGCCAGTGCATTTCTTTTGCATCCCAATTCACCAGGGACTCTCCAACTCCACCTAACTGATGCTGGGTCCCTGTCAGCTGGGTGGCGAGTGATCCTGCTCTAAAATCCCATGTTAGCATCTGCTTTCTTAGAGCATCCTGGCACCAGCTGCTGCAGGTTGGGTTATCCATAGCAGACCCTAAGATGGAAATGAACTTGCTGGAGGTTTCTTAGGGAGTACTCTCAGGATAACCTCTGTGAAGGAAAGGAAGCAAGTAGGATTGGGCACGGGGAGAGGATGAATGTTGAGGCAGTCTCTGCAGAGGCCTCAGCCAACCCTACAGTGGGTTCTGAAGCTGAGAAGACTTTTCAGATTGTTCCAAGCTGAATCAGGGGGACCGAGCCTTTGCTCCCTTCTAAATTAATTGGTCATAGGATGCTTCAGAAAGGGGGTATGACCTTGGGCAAGGTGGCTTTCCTAGGTGAGGGCTTCTGTATGGGCTCATCATTGAGGGCCATATTCCAGCAGCACCCCCAACAGCTGGGGGGGCCAAGTCCTTCATTCCTGAAGGGGAACCTGGGTGACCCATAGCAGTGTCCACTACACTCCTATTCCTAGGGTCCATCTTAAGAAAGGACATAAATACAACTTGGATATCCTATGGCCTAAGAATCATTATGAGCAGAGTTCTGTGGGGCTAAGAGTGAGAGTGGTAAGGGCCACTTTATTCTTTATTTTCTCTGGATTTTAGAAACTCTGAAACCTATTTTGGAGGCTCCTAGGCTACTGGACAATGGGTAAAACTCAGGGAAGGGGAGAGGAGCCTGGTGTTAAAGATCTAAGGCTCACACAGCCCCTGCTTCCATAGCAAATTGGGTGCCAGGCTTGGAGAGTGATTGGCATGGGAATAATATGCCTGGTTGGGACAGAGAACTTCCTAGTTAATTTGGACTAATTGGATCAGGTACCACTAGGGTACCTATGCTCTTTTGTGTCAGGAAACCTGTTCAAATTCTGTGCAGGTAACCAGCCAACTCTCCAGCTGCCTTTAGAACTGCAGATTAAATCCATAATCGCCCCTCCTCCCTGGCAGCAGCCTAGAACTGATGGGAAGAGGTCCCCCTCTTGTGGATATTTTAGGGAGTACTAGAGAACTAGGAATCTATGGATTCCAGGGCATGGACCCTGAAGAAATGGAATCTTCTGACAGGCAATTGCAACAGTGTGTCCCAAACCCTCCATGGTAGGGACTGTGGCTGTGGGGATGGGCGTTAGATTCAGTCTCCTGGGTTAGAATCCTGGCTCTGCTGCTCACTCATTGTGTGACCTGGAAAAAACACATCACTTTCTGAGCTTTGATTTCTTCCTAGATGACATGGGGATAATAATGGTGCGTGGTGGTTGTGAGATTCAGTGAGATCCCAAGGACTTAGAACAGTATGTAGTGTCGAGGAGGTGTTTAGTGTCTGATGCATCCTGTTAAGCTACATCTTCCATCTGTACTATCATTGCTTTAATGAGGTCCAGCTCAGGGCTCCCGGCTACCCATGCCCCATTCATAGTATCCATTGCAGGGGAGAGGAACTTACTGTGGTGAGGTGAAGGCCAAAGGAAAGAATGTGGGAAGAGGCATCTAGGTGGCTCAGTAGGTTAAGCATCCGACTTCAGCTCAGGTCATGATCTTGTGGTTTGGGAGTTCGAGCCCCGTGTCAGGCTCTGTGCTGTCAACTTGGAGCCTGGAGTCTGCTTCAGATTCTGTGTGTCTCTCTCTACCCCTTCCCTGCTTGTTCTCTGTCTCTGTCTCTCTCTCTCTGTCTCTCTCTCAAAAATAAGTAAACATTAAAAAAATGTTTTAAAGGAAAGAATGTGGGAAACTTTGAAAAATCCTTTCCCTCACTGCCCTCACTTCCACCTAATTACCCATGGAAGATGTAGGGAGCATTTACCTAACAGATGGTGACTTGGCTCCTTTTATTGCCAGGCAGTCATACATTTATTAGCTCAACACACACACACACACACACACCCCACACACTCATACTCTGTTTGTCTAAACAAAAACCTCACAGAATTCAGCCTCCCTAGAAAAGCCCTTTAGTCATCTACTGTTATTCATGCAACCTCTCTCTCCCCACCCGAATTCCTTATGAAAGGATTCTTTCAGTAACAACAATTCCCTTCAGAGGGGGGAGAGAGAAATTTTGCATCTAAGAGAAATAGAATTTAGAAATTTCCCTATATTGTTATACTAGTAACTGAGCAATTCTAACCAGTCCAATAGGAGTTTCCATGGGGGACATGTGGAGAGTTGTGGGAGCAGAGAGAAGGCATGTCACCTGGATCTGAGGGCCTTCGTGCAGGTTCCCTAGGAAGTGAGTTACGTCTATGCTAGGACCAAAGAATGGAATGAGACTAATGTCCCTGCAGAGGGAACTGCAAGTGCAGTCCTGTGGCAAGGAAGGGCTGGCAGGTTTGGGAACTGAGGCAGAAGACAGTATGACCACAGGAGCCCTGGGAGGGAGTTGGAAGGTGTATGAGGCTGAGGCTGGAGACTGGCACTGGCCAGAGTAGGAGAATTACATTAGAGTTTAGTTTTAATCCCCAAAGGAATGAATGCATTTATTATTAATTAATTAATTATCCAGCCATCCAGCCAGCCAGCCATTCAGGTGACACATATGCAGAAGTTTATTCTGCACCAAGTGTTGTGCCAGGGACCCTGAAACACAGAGATGACTGTGCCCCAGCACCTCCCACAGACAGCTCATGGTGGTGGGAAGACACAGACATGAAGCACAGACCTACGAGAAAGGGCTTCTGGAGACAGCTTTCTTGGTACTGTAGAAGCCAAAGGAAGAAGTGGTTGATTCCCGCTAACTGCAGAGAAAAGGTTCATGGAGTTGAGGACATTTTTTCCAGGAGGCCAGTCTTGAAATATGAGTTAGTATTTGCCTGGAGAACGAGATTGGGAAGAGGTTTCTCCTTCCTTTTCAATGCTTGAGATGTACTAACCATCTTTCAGAGCCTAAACAACAGGCTCCCAGATTTCTCAGGGCCTTTGCACCTATACTGTTCCTTCTACCTAAAAAGATCTTCCCTCTCCTTTCACTTAATTAACTGCAACTCATTCTTTTAAAAAAATGTTTATTTATTTTGAGAGAGAGATAGAGAGCAAGCAGGGGAGAGGCAGAGAGAGAGGGAGACAGAGAATCTCATGCAGGCTCCACACTGCCAGCACAGACCTGGATGTGAGGCTTGAACTCATGAATCATGAGATCATGAACTGAGCTGAAATCAAGAGTCAGACGCTTAATGGCTGAGCCACCCAGGCACCCCTGCTACTCATTCCTTAGTTCAACTGTGACTTCCTTGAGGATGCTTTCCCTGATCTATTTTTTTCTTTTTCTTCCTCTTTCCCCTTTCCCTCTTTTCTCCTCCTCCTTCTCCCTTCCCCCTCCTCCTTGTCCTCTTTCTATCCTACCCCCCCTTCTCTTCCTCCTCCTCCTCCTCCTTCTTCATCCCCCACCATAGTTCTCATTGCAGTTATAACATTGCATTTGTTTATGTGCTTATTTAATTACTGCCTGCCTTCTCCAGTACACTGTAAGCTTCATGAGAGTCGGGACCATGTCTAGTCTTGCTCCCATCGTATCCCTAGTATTCACCACAATGTCTGCCAGTGCCTCCATAAGATTGGTTGCTTGAATAAATTGGAAGTGAGAGGATAAGCAAAGGGCCAAAAGCATGAAACACTATGCAAAAGAGGAAATTTCCAAAAGTTTAAATGAAGGCTAGTTGTGCAAGGAGATGCAGGGAGATAGGCACGGCCCATGTGTTGAAGAGTTTGGTTGCAAATTTGGACAACTGAGTATTAAAGGATTTTATTGGAGTTTGTCCCGAAGGCTATGGAACTTCAGTGAGGAGAGCCAGAGAGATCAGCTGGTAAAGAGGGTGATAGGTGAGGTTAGAGATGATGAATTCTGAAGTGGGATTTAAGAGGGGTGTTTGGCAGGGAAATAGATAGAAGAGATACCTGGAAAGCAGCATCCACAGAACCACCTGGATGCTGTGGGAACAGGGCTCTTGATGCCTTCCAAGTGGCCACCTCAGATCTGTACGTAAACAAATGAACACAGGGAGCACTTGAATTAAAGACACCAAGGTTTTTGTTATAGCTGATAGGCAGATGGAGCACACATGTAAGAGTTGGGCTGGCACAAGAAAAGGGATGCAGCTTCCTCTGAGGTTAAAGGTAGGTGTAGGAGGACAGAAAACAGAAGGATTGCAAAGTCCAGGTGATCTTTTAGGAATTGAGGTCACGTAAGCCATAATAACCTGCTTCCTCCCCCATCTGCCTAGTTCCTTGTCCATCAAGTTTTACCTTAGTCACTCTAGCACACACAGGGCACCCTCCCTATGCTTCACCCGAATCACACTCATCTAGCACCCAGCACTACACAATTACTCAGTGGTTTCCCCAGGAGATCACAAGTGATGGGGGGTAGGGGGGCAAGACCTTCAGTGTCTCCCATTTTATCCCCGCTCCCTGGCATAATGCCTCGGGTATAGTAAAGGCTTACTGTTTATTTGTTCAAAGAGAAAGGAGAGGTTTTCTAGTATCTAATCTAATAATTTTATATACATACTCCCCTTTCCCTCAGTAAAACCTCATTCCCCCCAAAGAAATTTTTTCAACTGTGTTTCTTGGAAGTTTAGCTTCCTTGAGGGGAAGTTTGAAATAAAACTGTAACCTTTGCTTGAAATCAACTTGTGTAAGTTGCTTTAACAAAGCCCTTGCTTTGCTTTATGTGAGTAATAACACCCACACTTTTTTGTTACATCAGTGTGAGGACCACACCCTATGTGTTTCATTTTGAAAACCAGTTTTCTTAAAACCAGAAATGCAATATATTCACGTGTTAAAAAATTTGTTTTCAGGTACTTAAAGGGTTTACTTTAACTAGAGAATGCTTCTTCCTACCCCAACTCACTGAGCCTTTCTTTGGAGAGAAACATGGTTCCTTTTTTGTGTGTTTTTTAGAATGTTTCTAGAATGTTTCTACTATAGAGAGAGAGAGAGAGTGTGTGTGTGTGTGTGTGTGTGTGTGTGTGTAATAGAATGTTGGATGGGACTTCTGATGCCTCAATTAAAAAAAATTTTTTTTTAATCTTTATTTTTGAGAGAGAGAGAGAGAGAGAGAGAGAGAGACAGACAGAGTGCGAGTGGGAGAGGAACAGAGAGAGGGAGATGCAGAATCCCAAGCAGGCTTCAGGCTCCGAGCTGTCAGCACAGAGCCCGATGTGGGGGTCGAACTCACAAACTGTGAGATCATGACCTGAGCTGAAGTTGGATGCTTAACCGACTGAGCCATCCAGGCGCACCAGTGATGCCTCAATATTTTGACCAAAGCTCTAAGGTTAGACAATATACATACCCAAAGGATTACTTAAAAGTTGGCTGAGCAGATCCTTTCACCCTCATCCTAACATCCACCTTTGGTCTACATAAAAGAAGTCTAAAAATTCTATGGCAGTTAAGCACAGGGGCAAGTGCTGTGATTCTTCTAAGTATGTGTATGTTTGTGTACATGTGTGGATGGCAGGAGGAGGCTGCTAAGGAAACCACTAAGTGATTGGTAATCTAGTATCTTTCTTGGGGAGAAAGGCTTGGGGAGTTGCAGAGGCTTATACCCAACGCAATCCCAATACAGCTACCACAGCCAAGTATGGTGAGAGAGTTCTTGGAAGAGCTTCATATGTGACATAGACTCTCCTGCCTCCTCTCCCACCTGTATGTTTCAGGCGGGGAGGCTGGCTGGAGTAGCCCTCAGCGTGAGGGCGAGGAGAGAAGGCAGTGATGGGGTAGTGTGCGTGCTAACAGTATGTGTCTAAGTCACATGAATACCAAAGAAAAGAGCTGAATGGGAAGGAACCTTGTGCAAGGGGGCACTTGGTACTGCAAGAGGAGACAACAGAGTATGCTTCACTAGAGAGGAACTGAGGACGTGGGGACTCAGGACATTCACTGGAGGGTGCATACCCCTTCCTGCTCACTTCTTCCCCATCCCCCAGGTCAGAGAACTGGACACTGTCCATATCCCTAACAGGGCCTCTGAAATCCACACATGTCCCCAAGAGAGAGCCATATTCAGACACCTCTATACAGAGGGTTATGCAGAGCTCAGTTACAGCAGGCCAGTGCCGCAGTATGAGCTCACACCCACACACCCCATGTGGACTCTGGAGGAGCCAGTTGCAGAAGGTGAAGGAGGTGGATGGAAAATGAAAGCACTGTCCACACCTCTTTTATTATTACCAGTTCCCAAACCACAAGACTGGCCTGAGATGGAAGTGCAAGGCTGGTGGGGGAAATTTTGAGTTGGAATCATTTCAATACACAGAAGTAAGCTTAGTGTTAATTATCAACTTGAAACTATTTTCTATCTGAAAGTGACTGTAAATTTATGGGATTAGTTTGAGACATCATGGGAGAGGGCTTGTGAAAAGGGCATTCAGTGGGGCGTGTGTGAAGGCTGTGTTCAGAAGGAAAGCTGAGGCATGTTTGTGCTCCACTGAATTCAGTTCATTCAATAAATCCATTGCGTCTGTGTTTATAGGCTTGTAATGCAAAATACACAAAGGAGACAACAGTACATTGTTTCTTCTGCTTAGCAAAGTATCTTTTCATATCAACTGGCAGAGAGCTAACTTCTGGATAGTTCCAGGGAAACAGTGAATCACATGGGCTTTTCACTGGATTCTGAACAGAGGGCAAATGCCCAGGGGCAGACGAGGATTGAGGTACACTATCTGCTTTAACCTGGTACTGTACTGGAGAGGGATGCTTGGGCCTGAGGCCACAGTGAGACTTTCTATGAATCTTCTGTCCTGGCCAGCCTTCAGCTAGATTTAGACTTTGGGATAGGTCCAAAAGATGGGCTTGGCCCATGGCCCATCTACTGGGAGAGGAGAGCAACACATCTTTAGGACCGTCTCTAAAATAATAATACCCTGGGGCTCCTGGGTGGCTTAGTCAGTTAAGGTCTGACTCTTGATTTCAGCTCAGGTCATGATCCCAGGGTTGTGGGATCGAGCCCCATGCTGGGCTCCGTGTTGAGCATGGAGCCTGCTTAAGATTCATAACAAAATAAAAAATAAATTAAAAAAATAAAAATAAATAAATAAAAATAAGCATCTGCCACACACACACAGAAAGATTCTCTTGCTCTCCCTTTGCCCCCCTCCCCCTCTTCCTCACTCAGGCTCTCTCTCTCTCCCAAAAATAAAAATAAAGATAAAAGAAAATGAAGTGAAATACCCAAACTTTTTATTTGCAAATCCCTATGAATAAATGATTTTTCAGCACTCATCCTCAAATGTTGCTTCGTTTACAAATTATATACAAATTTATAGTCATATTGTTTTTCTTTAATGACTTATTAGAATATAAATTTGAGAATGAAATAAAAGTAAAAATAAATACCCGTTCTAATAACCTAGTGTATTATTCTTTCACCTCCATGGATTGGCCTACATGCTGTACCGCCTGGGATGCACATACTCAGCTGCTCCAGAAGGAGAATCTAGGCCTGACTTGAGAACAGAAGTGGAGGAAGAGATGCTCCATGTGGGCCTGCAGGTCCCAAGAGAGAGCAAGAGCCAGGAGCCTGGGCTGTGGTTTGGCAAACACGGCTTCATCTCACCAACTGAGTTACAAGTTCGATGAGAGGAAAAAGAGACCAGAAGTGCTCTTCCAATAGAGTTTTCTCTTGGAGAATGGAACAGAATCCTTCCCCTCCTTGAAAACTTCAGGATGATAAGAGTGATAGACAACTCCTCCTACTTTAAAATTTAAAATCAGTGTAGTATTCCACTATCATGAGATATCTTGGAATATTTTTCTTTGTGTGTGTGTGTTTTTCCTTTCTGCATGTTCCAGCTCTAGACTGGGGTGGGAAGATTGCCATTCATGGGCCAAGTCTGGCCTGTTGCCATTTTTTTGTGGGGGGACAGTCTGTAAGCTAAGAATGGTTTTTATATTTTTAAATGGTTAAAGAAAACCAACAGAAAAATGGTATATTAGGACATACAAAAATTATAGGAAATTCAAGTGTCAATATCCATAAATAAAGTTTTATTGGAACACAGCCACCTTCACTCATTTATGTGTGAAGAATGGTAGAGCGGAGTCGTTGCAACAGAAGCCCAATGAACCTCAGACCCAAGGTGTTTGCCGTCTGGCCTTTTACAGGAAACGTTTGTTGAGCCTTCCTCTAGAGAATCAGAAATAGCCATAGTATTTCAAGGAAAAATAGGATTGTTGTAATAGTAGGAATGCAAGTAGAAGCAAAGGGCTAATGTTAAGAGTGGTGCGTTTGTATCTGGGGTGTATGTTTATTTTTAAATAAGTTTTTGAGAATAAAAAAGAGAAGGGGAGAGGTGCCTGGGTGGTTCAGTCAGTTAAGGGTCCCCAACTCTTGATTTCGGCTTAGGTCATGATCCCAGGGTTGTGAGATCAAACCCTGCATCAGGGGCTCTGCACTGAGCATGGAGCCTACTTAGGATTCTCTCTCTCTCTCTCTCTCTCTCTCTCTCTCTCTCTCTCTCTCCCTCTCCCTCTCCCTTTCTTCTTCTTCTTCTTCTTCTTCTTCTTCTTCTTCTTCTTCTCTCTCTTTCTCCCTCCCTCTGCCACTCCTCTGCTCATGTGAACTCTCTCTCAAACAAAACAAAACAAAACAAAAACGGAAAGGGGAATCAAGGCATAGACTTCATGTCATTACAGTGATAGGGAACAGAACAAGGCAGGTAATTTAATTCCCCTTCTCCTTGCCCTGGAGAAACTAGAAAAATCTTTGGGACTTCAGATTGCAAGGAGTTGGTGGTAAGAGGTGGGCTGGGGGTCTGGAGGAGAAGATCAGACTGGGAGGAACTGTTATGCCAGGGTCAACATCAGATGGATAAACAGCCTGCCCCACCACCGTCAGGAGGCCGTTTATCCAGCTAAAATTCATAGATTCAACTACCATGGAATTTGGGAGAAAGGCTATTGGAGGACATTAATAGTCTCAGCCATACTCCCCCCCTCTGGCATCTTCAACCTCTCCTGCTCAATTTGAAAATTCAACTGACACTCCCTCTTTAAAAATGAAGTAAGCAGGGGCGCCTGCGTGGCTCAGTTGGTTGAGCATCCGACTCTTGGTTTCCACTCAGGTCATGATCTCCTCATGATCTGAGGCCCCACATAGGGCTCTGTGGGTTTGGAGCCTGCTTGGGAGTCTCTGTCTCCCTCTCTCTGCCCCTCCCTTGCTTGTACATGCTCTCAATCTCTCTCTGAAAATAAAGAAATGAAAAAAAAAAAAACTTAAAAAAATATAAATAAATAAAAATAAGCAAACAAAAGTAGGACAAAACAAATGCAATCCCCTCTCTGGACCTAACCTGATCTCCAACTATCCCCGTTTCTCTGCTCTCCTAAACAGGAAGCATCTCAAAAGAGCTCTCCACACATGCTGTCTCCACTTCCTCACCTATTTGTCCTTCAAAACACTCCCATCTTGTCTTGACCCCACCAATCTACCAGAACAGCTAAGGCACCTATGACCTAGGTGGACAGATCTAATGGACACTCTTCGGTCTTTCTCTTCTGGATCTGGACATATTTGATTGTCTTCAAGCACTCCCTGCTCTCTGCTTCTCTGACATCTCAGTTTTGGCTTTTCTCCATTTCCCCGCAGCCTGTTCCTTCTCAGTCTTTCACAACATTGACTTCCTGTGTCTGCCTTGAAGAAAACCCTGTGAACAGGAGGTACTGCAAACACAAGGTAAGTGTACTGTTCACACATTATCTGATTTCACTGATGGATGAAAGAACCTTGTTGTTGTTGTTTTAAATGTTTATTTATTTGTTTTGAGAGGGAAGTGGGAGGAGCAGAGAGAGAGAGAGAGAGAGAGAGAGAGAGAATCCCAAGCAGGCTCAGGGCTGTCAGTACAGAGCCCAAGTCAGGGCTTGATCTCAGGAACTGTGAGATCATGACCTGAGTTGAAATCAAGAGTTGGATGCTTAACCCACTGAGCCACCCAGGCGCCCTGAAAGAACCTTGGTTTTATAAGCTACCTGCTAACCCAGCCTAGCATCAGTGGAGAGTTCAAGATGTAAAGAAAAGAATCTGGGCTGATATGTGAAATCATGGTTCTTCTCTTAGCTTCAAATAGCATCAAAAACTCTAGATCCTGTTTATGACACTCAGTTCCCAGTATTGCCCTTTGTTAGGGCTTTATGCTCTTTCTCCTTAGAATGCTTAATCTCACATAGGCAACTTGTAATATACTTGTATTTTGCCCTTGTTGGGATGGGAGAGGGAGCTTCCTCTTCACCAAGGCAGCTAATCTCAGCCTCTATTACCTAAGAGTATATGAAGTCATTGTCTGACATAAGGACAGATCCCATAATTGGGCCTCCTGCTTGCCTGGCTCAGAACCTTAGTCCCCTTATCTTTCTTGTCTTGCTTAAATCTAAGCCAAGAGTCAAGGCAAGTGTCTTATTTTCTGCAACAGTTTTCTTTTTTTTTAGTGTTTTTTCTTCTAAAAATATCTCTTATCTATACCTCCCTTATGACCCTGTATGCAGTGTTACTAGTAGCCAATGATGGACTTTCTTTTGCTTTTTATCTACTGAAGAGCTCCAGCCAAAATCAGGCTTCCTGTTTTAACTTTCTTGAGCTGATGTAGACATTTCAACCACTCAAAGATGCTTAGAAATCACTGGGGCTGAGGTGTGTAGGTCTCACCTCACTGCAGAGTTGGCTGCTTTCCAAGTCCTATGATGCTGTGCAGCATGGGTAGGGCAGGTGACCTTCTAGAACTTGCCAGGCCTGTTGTATCCTTTATGTTGAAATCTTATTTGTCCCTCTCGCCATTTCTTTGGATTGGAAATGTTCAAATTCTTACTTTCATTTATTGTAGTCAGAATTTAATCCACATAGTCTGGAGGTAGTGGGGAATAAAATCAGATTCTGGGCTCTAGTGTCTTAGCAGCTAAGAATGGAAGGAGGAAGCCTGGAAGCTGAGAATTTAATCAAATTATCACAACATGACCCTGAGACAGGTACTGTTATCATCCCTAGTTTATAGGAAACGGAGGCTTGGAGAGATTAATTGACTGACTGGTAGAGTCAAGTCTTGGGACTTGCTTTCAGGTTGTCCAAACCCTGGCCATGCTCTCAAAATTCCAATGTCCACATCCCATTGTGAAAGTCTTGCCAGATAGAAACAGGCCTATAAAATGTCAAGCTTTCCTCCAATTTAGGAAATAGTTGTAGATATCAGGATGCCATGTAAACCTCTCAGAGAGTGTGCCTCAGGGACTGGACATCATTGAAAAGGGGGGAAATTCATGTGAAACTCCAGTGTCTACCAAGAACGTAATGAATAACTTTAACATAACAAAAAAGGTCTTTTCTCTACCCTTGGTTCAGTAAGAAGATATCTAGAGTTGTAATAAATGACTAAGGAGGTGGTCTGATTCTTTAGCTTAAAAATAGAGTTTTGGTTTTCTATCCTTGGACAGACAGATCCCTATCACTGTAGTATGAAGATATAAATGAAGAGTGTGGATGGGAATTTGCTGATTTGAGGAAAGTTAGAAAGTTGTGGATAGCACAAAAGCCAGTTGATTAGGGAAACATAGTTAATATTGTGGGACAATTTTGGCTTTGTAGGACTATTACTCTAGTTCCATACTTGTGTATTAGTCATGATAAGTAACATTGGCTGCTTTAAGAAACAATCCTAAAATGTAAGTGTCTTAACACAATATGGGTTTACTTCTGGCTCTTGTCACTGTCCACTGTGGTGAAAGAGAAGCAAGGAGGACACAGGTAGGTGGAGGTTCTATCACCTTCAACTCATGACTTCTGGAATTGCCTGGATGTTGAAATCCAGGCATCAGGTGGGGATGGGAGTGAGGGTGGGCAGAGAGAGAGAAAGAGAGAGGATCGTGCAGATGATCTAGGCTTGGAAGTAGTTTTCATGAAGCACCAGACTTGGAATAGTGCCTGCTGCTACTGCCCAAATTCCCTTGGCAGGAAGTAGGGCAAGGAGGAGGCCTGGGGAGGTCTGTGGGCCAAAGTGGAGAGAACAGGGATATTGCAGAGCATTGCAGCCTCTGTTGCAAGAGCTAATTGAACTTGACATTCCCTCCTTGCATTCTCTCACCTTCTCAGTGTCTCCACCTACAGGAGCTCAAAAACTATGTGGAATTGTTGAATGACTTAGTGCTCAAGCTTGGATAAAAATTCAGGCTTTCTAATTTTTAACTCAGTGTTCTTTTACCCCCTGTATTTACCTGATTCAGACTGTATAAGAAGATGACTGTTTGGCGGGGGAGAGGTCAGTGTGGGCTAAGGTGAATGAGAAAGGCTCCAGGGGAAAGCAGAACTTGAAGTGGATCCTACAGTTTGTGTAGGATTTGGATGGGCCAATCAGAGGCACAGCACATTCCAACCCAGTTTGCAGACATAGAATTGGGCTCAGCCAATGAGTTTATTTATTTATTTATTTATTTATTTATTTATTTCAATTTCTAATCTTTTATTGATTACAATAATTTTAAATAAAAATTTTTTAAAGATAACACATTTGCATGGTTCAAAATTCAAAAGGCACCAAAGGACATAGAAATGAAAACAAATCTGTCTCCCATCCCTATCCCCTGCCCCCATTAGCTCCCCTTCCCAGAGGCAAACATTGGTGTCTTTCTAGAGACCTGCGCATTTAAAATTAATATTTGGATTGCCTGTCTCCTAATAATTTCACCATAGCAAAGCATTATATTTGCTAGTAGGATCAGATAAAAAATTGTATTTCAGAGTTGTTTTAGTTTGTACTTTAAAGAAATTTTTTAAAAATCTTTATTTATTTTTGAGAGAGAGTAAGACAGAGTGGGAGTGGGGGAGGAACAGAGAGAGAGGGAGACACAGAATCTGAAGCAGGCTCCAAGCTTTGAGCTGTCAGCATAGAGCCCAATGCAGGGCTCGAACTCGAGAACTGAGACATCATGACCCAAGCCAAAGTCGGCTGCTTAACCGACTGAGCCACCCAGGTGCCCCTAGTTTGTACTTTTTTTAAGTAAAGTTGATCATTTCATATTTAGAGCTGTCCGTATATTGTTTTATCTGAACCCTTTCCTTTGCCCATTTTTCTGTTGGATTATTATTCTGCTGGTATTAATATGATTAATTTCTAGGAGTTTTTTTTCCATATTAGAGAAATTAGGACTTTGTCACTAATATGAGTTTCAGTTTTTTCCAGTTTGTCTTTTCTTTTATGGTAGTTTTTTCTTTTTTTTTTTTTTTTTTTTAAATTTTTTTTTCAACATTTTTTATTTATTTTTGGGACAGAGAGAGACAGAGCATGAACGGGGGAGGGGCAGAGAGAGAGGGAGACACAGAATCGGAAACAGGCTCCAGGCTCCGAGCCATCAGCCCAGAGCCTGACGCGGGGCTCGAACTCACGGACCGCGAGATCGTGATCTGGCTGAAGTCGGACGCTTAACCGACTGCGCCACCCAGGCGCCCCTATGGTAGTTTTTTCAATGCAGAATCTCAATTTTGTGTTGTTAAAATTTTGATCTTTTCTTTTATGGGTTATGAGTTTTGGGGGATACCTAGAACGATCTTCCATCCTCCAAGATCCCTTTTACAAAAATCCTGTTTCTTCCTCTGAAGGGAGGAAATAGGGACCATGGCCACATGGATCCAGACACAGACCCACCGACAGCACTGCTGGTCTCAGCTAGTCCCAGGCACCAGAGGACACAGAAAACTTTGATCCCTCGAGTCATGGGGTTGGAGCAGGGGCCTTGCTTATAGGAATCCAAAGGCCTTACTGGTTCACTTCTGACCAAGGGGGGAAAAATAAGAAAAGGGGACTCTAGCTGTCTACAAAGTGATAAAGAAGATCTGCTGCCTATTCTGGGAACTTTTTGGGGGGGTCAGTTTGACCCAGAATCAGCATTCCTTTGTCTCCTGAGAGCCAGATGATCACAGCCTCACATACATTTTATGTGTTGATGAATTCCAGATTTATATCTCCAGTCCCAGCCCCTGAGTGCAGATATCTCTAACTTAACTATTTCTAAAATGGAATTTGAGATCTTTCATCCTGAATTTGGCGCTGCTCCAGTCTTCCAAACCAGGGATTAGGTGCCTCAACCTACATAATGATTTGTACCAGGGACTTGGAGTCATCTTTGGCATTCATCTCTCTTTAGCTCTAAATTTTATTCATCACCAAGTCGTATCTATTTCCCCTCCAAAATCTGTCCTGAATCCTGCTACTGCTAACCTCTGCAGCCACTGTCTTAGCCAAAGCTGTGTCATGTCTTGGGTAGATTGCTTCAAGTTATCTTAACTGATTTCCTGCATCCATCCTTGCCTCCAACCTCATAGTCTACTTCTCATAGCTGACTCTTCAGGTCTGTCTTCTCCCTCCCTCCCTGCCTGCTTTTCATGTTGTGCCCTGCCAGATGGATATGGAGTTCTCTGAACAGCCTGGCCCACTGTGTACTATATACATCAGTTCCTTCTTCAAATACCTTCGTATCCTTTGACCCCCTGGCAGACTCCTACTCACCCTTCACATCTGAGCCCTTTTCTGCGCTGCTGTCCCCTGCATGCAAACCCTCAAGCCCTCATTTAGGTGATTCCAAACACATGTAGAGGCTCATTTAATGTTTGTTTGAATGAATAGATGAATTTGAGTGGAATGAAGACCAAGGAGGGAAGGGCCTGACTCATGCTGGGGTATGGAAGAAAGGGACAAGGGAAGAGTTAGCAGTAGGGCCTGGAGGAGGTATCAGGCCTGGTGAGATGCTGGGTCTGAGGCCTTTGCATGGCAGGACCGTGGTGATGTGATGGAGACCTTGTCTGTGATGGGTCTGGGGAAGTGTGGGGCTGACACATAAATGTGTGGTCTGGTGTTGGGGGGCCAGCAGAAGTGAGCCCCAGGTGGTAATGGGTAGGCCGCCCTGCTATGGAATCTGGTCTTCTCAGGCCAGAGTTCCTGGGATGGGATTAATTGCCTTAGCAGAGCCCAATTTCCTCATGAGACCAGGGCACAGCTATGGCCATATCTGAAGCAGGGACCAGGAGTAAAGGCCAAAAAAAAGATGGAAATCCCTGGTGACCAGAAGCCTCTGTTTTGGACACCAGGGGGAGGGAGCCAGGAGCTCCCCAAAATGCCACTCCTTATGCCCACTGGGCTCTGAGTAAACGTGTCTAGTTGCCGAGGTACAGAGGGTTCTGAATGAGGGGCTCCACGTGACTGAGGGGCCGCAGGTGACTGAGGGGCCCTGGTCTCTGGGAGCCATAAGCTACAGGTCCTGGTCACTGAATGGCCTGTGTGTAAGGCCAGGTCACTGAGGGGGCCTGAGTGAGAGACCCTGGTTACTGTGTAGCCTGAGTGAGGGGTTCTGGTCATTGAAGCCCAAGTAAAGGTTTCTGGTTATTATGGGGCCTGAGTAAAAGGCCCTGGCTGCTGGGAGCTGGAATTAGGGGCTGAGTGAGGGGGCTTGATCCCTGGGACCTAGGGGCCATGGCCACTAAGGGACATGAACAGGGTCCTCTGATCACTGCAATCTTAGTGAACTTGAACCTTAGTGCCAAGAAATTTGGCAGCTGGGTTCTTAAGGGGAAGGCCACTCCATTAATCCTGAGCTGAGGTACTTGGGGAAAGCTTCCCATTGCCCCCAATCTGCCCAGCACACTCTGCATGTTTTAGGCCTGACCAGCATGGCTCACAACAGACAGCAGGTGGCACTGTGGCCCCATGCAGCCTGGACTCACAGAGGGGCAGCTGGCAAGCAGTCCTTGGGGTAAAGTTCAGCTGAGACAGGCTCAGGGGCAGACTCAACCAGCTTTGGGAGCTGCAAGGCCTGGAGGTGGGGTTGGGGGGCATTAGGTGGACTCTAACCAAACTCCCTGGGGTGATGGTCCATGGCAGATCCCCTGGAGGCAGAGGATTCCGTGCTGTGGGTTAGGAGTCCTGTGTCTGTTCCATGTCCCAGGAGCCAGGGCAGGCTTGAGCAGTAGTTCTGGAGCACAGAACAAACTTTACTCAAAATCTGGCCTAACACACCCAAATGCACTTTCACCTCTGGATCGGTTCAGCTATCCCAGTCCACAGATCCAAGACAAACCAGGATCCACGCTAAACATTAGAGCTGTTGTTTTGCATAACATTCAGTGCCTTGTGAAACTCAGATAGAATTAGAGTCTGTTCCTTGCCATAGCCAGAACTTGTCACAGCCCAGAACTTGTCAGTACCTCACATCCCAGGGCCTGGTCACATTCCAGGACCATGTCACATGACAGGGCTTTGTTGTACCTCAGATACAGCCACAGAGCAGGGCTCTGTTATTTTTTGAATAAAGGCACATCGTAGGACCTTGTCAACAGCCTAGATAGAGCCTGTCCTGTCAGTACTTCCCAGGATCCTGTCACAGCCCATGCTTGACCTTGAGCTGTGACAGTATTGGGTATGTGACTGAGCCCTGAAATGTGCCTGAATTTGAGAGATACAGGGCCCAGGGCTGTGACTGTATCCACAATGTACAGTAACTGGTCCACAGACTTGCACCTGTGGTTTGGCCGTCATCAGCAAGTATTCAGGATCAGCCTCCGTAATGATCATGGTGACAAGTGCTGTGGGGGCATACATATAAAGCAGTTCTTCTCCAACTATCTGTGGGGACCATTTTTGTTTTTTAAATTTCCATTTTGGATCCATTACAGACTGACACTTTTGTAAAATGCAGTTAAATTGCTCAGAAAATGAAATTTAAAAAACACACAAAATATAAGCCCATAACTTTTAAAAATACAAGCTTCATTTTAAAATAATTTTAGATTTACAGAAAAGTTGCCAAGAGTATAGAGATACTGTATAGCCTGCACCCAGCTTCCCCTAATGTTACCGTCTTAGATAACCAAGGTACATTTGTCAAAATTAACAAATTAACATCAGCACAGTATTATTTCCTAAACTACAATTCTCTTCAGATTTTAGTAGCTTTCCTGCTAATGTCCTTTTTCTATTTCAGGATATAAGCCTGTATACCACACTGCATTTAGTGCACTTTTTTTTTTAATGTTTATTTATTTTTGAAAGACAGAGTGCAAGCGGGGGAGGGGCAGAGAGAAAGGGAGACACAAAATCGGAAGCAGGATCCAGGCTCTGAGCACAGAGCCTGCCGTAGGGTTCGAACCCATGAGCCATGAGATCATGACCTGAGCTGTAGTTGGATGCTTAACCGACTGAGCCACCCAGGCACGTCTAGTGCATTTTTTATTATTGGATTCCAATGACATAATTATTCTGTCAAATTGCTATATAAGTTTCTAAGCACTTAGTCTTAATTTTGGAACTTATGTCATCATGGACTGGTACAATTTGTGGCCTGGTACTGGCCCACAGGCCACACCTTAAGTAGCACTGGCATGAAGAATAGTTATTATATTTTTAGTGGTATAGCAGGGGAGTGAGAAGGATAGGAGGCAGCTGGCATGAAGTTAGAGTACGGGGTACAAAGGAAGATGGTAGCCATGTGGGTGGGCCTTGGGATGGCCTGCTTAGAACAAGATGGTGGTAATGGAGGCATTTGGGAAAGAAGTCCCAAAAGATACCCAGTAAGGCTGTGAGTCTGCATTTGTTTGCATTGCACTGAGGTTTGCATTGCACTGCTGCTAAACACTGAGGCTACAGCATAAATATCTGCAACAACCAGCAGGTCCTGATGACTATGGGAACTCACTGAGCTATAAAGGTGTTTGGGTGGAGGGGTGCCTGGGTGGCTCAGTCGGTTGGGTTGAGTGTCTGACTCTTGATTTCAGCTTAGGTCATGATCCCAGGGTGGTGGGATTGAGTCTGAGTTGGGCTCTGCGCTGAGTGTGGAGCTTGCTTACAATTCTGTCTGTCTCTCCCTCTGCTCCTCTCCCCTGCTTACACACACTCTCTCTCTCCAAATAAAGTTAAAAAAAATTATATAAAGGTGTCTGGGTGGAGAATATAAGACTTGAAAAGATAATGATGCATATGGGGCCAGAGATTCCAAGGTCTGACCCACGGCCCTGCTAGTCCATGGACTCTGGTGAGTCTGCACAGTCTTAGGAAGACTCAGGTCTAGGATCATATGACAGGAGACCAGGAAGCATAGAGTTTCAGGGATGGGAGCAATCCCCTCACCCCTTCCGAGGAAGGAGGAGACCAGGACAAGGGGGCTGTGTTCATGCTTTAGGGCCTCCCTTCATCCTGAATATGTTGTGATCTGGGCCTCCAGCAAGTGGGTAATGTAAACACTTTGAGTGTGTGTCTCCCCATGTAGGCAGGGGGGTAGATAATGCAATCTCAGGGAAGGTTCTGAGAATGAAATGAAAATCACATGGAAATGCTGTCATGACACCTGCGTGGAGAAGGAGCTCCTTTGTCCTGCTCCAGACAGCCAGCTAGAGTCATTAGTTTCCTGTCTTCACCTCTTTCTTTTCCTCCAGGAGCTGGAATCAAGTAGGGGTGACCTGGCCCAGGTCCCATTACATCCCAGATTCTGCCAGCCCCCTCTTCTTTGCATTAGTGCCACTCAATCCTCCGGTGTCCATCACCTGTAAGATAAACAGGTTGCTGCTAAACACTTTCCACACTTTATCATCACTGCTTATTTTTTTTTAAATGTTTATTTCTGAGAGAGAGAGAGTATGTGAGTGAGTGGGGAAGGATGAGGGAGGGGGGGATAGAGGACCAAAGCAGGCTCCATGCTGACAGCAGTGAGCCTGATGTGGAGCTTGAACTCATGAACCATGGGATCATGACCTGAGCTGAAGTCAGACACTCAACCGACTGAGCCACCCAGCTGCCCCTCTTCATTGCTTATTTGATTGTGAGAATAGCGATGGCAGAAACTGCCTGGCTTATTCTCCAGTCTGTTTCCAGCACCCAGCAAGTGCCTGGCCCACAGTCAATATTTAACCAGTATTTGTTGAATGAATAATTGGGAGGAAAATATGTGATTTCTTTCTTTAGACATTTTCGAATGTAGTTAACAAAGAGTAATACAGAATGTACAGTCAAGTGTCAAAATAATTGTTGTTTGGAACAGAAAGGTTGCCTGGAAAGAAGATGGCCCTGATACACATGAGTTCAATAAATAAAGGTGGAATCAGGAATCACTGGTAAAGGAGCATATTTATTCTATACATGGTCTGGGAAAATGGGCTATCATCAAAGTAAAAATAATTGACTCTTGCTTATGTTATATGCCCAGAGCTTTCCAGATGAGCTGAAGAGCTTTAAAAACCTCAGAAGCACTAAACTGTTTATCAAGTCTCTAGAAGGAAGTAAATTTCCATCTTAGAAGTAACAGAAGCTGACACCAAGGGGAAGGTTAACTGACTGGACTAGAAGTATTTCAGGGGCAGCTGGGTGGCTCAGTTTGCTGGGTGCCCAACTTCAGCTCAGGTTGTGACCTCACAGTTCTATGGGTTCGAGCCCCATGTCGGGCTCTGCGCTGACAGCTCAGAGCCTGGAGCCTGCTTCAGATTCTGTGTGTGTGTCTCTCTGCCCCTCCCCCACTTGCAGTGTCTCTCAAAAATAAATAAATGTAAAAAAATTTTTTTAAAAAGTATTTTAAACTTTTGCATGTTAGAAAAATAAAGGCAACCCAAATAAAAAGGCAAAAAAACTAGGGAAATATTTGTAGTCAGCTCCTGTAAGAACTTCTATAAATTGATTTTAGAAGAATACACTGAGGCCCCAATGAATAAAGAGGCAGAGTATATCAGGTAGTTTCCAAAAGAGGAAAGACACAATGACACTTAATCTTAATAATTAAAGATAACCAGGGGTACGTGGGTGGCTTAGTCGGTTAAGTGTCCAACTTCAGCTCAGGTTATGATCTCGTGGTTTGAGCCCCACATCGGGCTCTGTGCTGACAGCTCAGAGCCTGGAGCCTGCTTTGGATTCTGTGTCTCCCTTTCTCTCTACCCCTCCCTTGCTTACTCTCTCTCTCTCTCTCAAAAAAAAAAAAAAAAAAAAAAAAAATTCAAGATAACCAACCCCAGGAGGGAAAGGTCCATGGTGGCCAAAAGAGTCAAGGACAATTCCATAGGTGAGTTGGAGTGTGGGCTTGTTCTCACAGATGTGGCCTGATGGAGGTGGAGGGAAGGGATGCCATACATTTGGGTGGCACATCCTGCTCACTAGCCTACCCCGGCTTCCCTCTGAATTTGCAGGGCTTTTGAGGCCTAGAGCTGGATATTCTCCCTACTGTCTCCCTGGCCACCATTATCCATCTGTAATGGAAGCAACTTCCTTCGTGGGGAAAACCACTGTAGAACCTCCGGGAGGTCTAGCAGAGGGGTGTTCTGGTAGAAGAATTCTGGCGGTGGGGGTAGGGAGCTGGCCAAGGACCCTGACTTGCCCTGTCCCACCTTCCCCACAACCTTGGAGTTTTCTGACCTAAAAAGCGCTTGCCCACCTCTGCCTCCAACTACTAACTGGGGTTGAACTCATTTTTTTACAACTTTTCTGGAAATGTGGGTAAACTTTTCTTTATTTTATTATTATTTTTTTAATAAAGAATATTGATTTTTTTAAGTTTATTCATCCTTTGAGAGAGAGAGAGAGAGAGAAAGAGACAGAGAGCATGAGTGGGGGAGGGGCAGAGAGAGGAGGACAGAAGATCCAAAGTAGGCTCTGGTGTTGACAGCAGAGAGCCCGATGCGGGGCTTGAACTCCCAAGCCATGGGATCATGACCTGAGCCAAAGTCGGATGCTTAACTTACTGAGGCACCCAGGCACCCCCAAAACTTTCTTTAATTCTTCTGAGTATAACTCAAACTATCATTATCATTTTAGAGTCTTTTCTTTATATGACTTAAAATGTTTATTTATTTATTTTGAGAGAAAGTAGGAGTGGGGGAGGGGCAGAGAGGGAGGGAGAGAGAATCCCAAGCAGGCTCTGTGCTGTCAGCATGGACCTTGAACTCACGAACCACGAGATCATGACCTGAGCTGAAATCAGAGGTGGACACTTAACCAACTGAGCCACTCAGGGGCCCCATCTTTATATAACTTTTAATAAATGTCTTTTAAAAAATTATGCAGGCCATACATATTCATCAGAGAAAGTACAAATATAGCTGGCACTTCTGAGTTTTTCTGAAGAATCAAAAGGAAGAGAAAATAGAAAGTTCACCACCAATCAGATTTCCAAGGACAGCACGCAGACCCCACAATAAGGAGACCCTGCTCTGCTCGGAGGCTGTTCAGGCACCTAGGCTGGCTTCCTCTCTTCCCAGTTCCAGACCCACCTATAGCTGTGCACCTCCACTCCTTCCACATCGGAGAGGTCTCCTGACGTCATTGTTGCCTCCAGAACACAAAACCCTGATTCATATTTGCAGCTCCTTCCTGCTGGCCTCCCACTTAGCTCTCTTCCTGGCCGAAGGAGCTAAACTCATTCGCAGCCATGTGCATAAGCCATTCTCAATCTTTTTTCCACCCACTACGTGTGATGGATGACATCCATATTCATACACACTCTCAAAGGTTAAACCCAATTTTATCTAAACCTGGACAGGATTTTTGCAGGAAATGAAAGTCGGTGGTAAAAATAACTATTACATCTCAATGCAGTACGATGATTTGAAATTGGCCTGTTAGCAATCTGCCCACTCCTGGCTACTGCACACGTGGCACAGGCTTTGGAGAAGCAATACCTGAGTACTGGCATGATGCCACTCCTTCTTCTCCCAAATTAGTGAAGGTGTCATCATTATAGGGATAATCTTAGTAGTTATCTAAGACTCCAATGCCTGACATTGATCAGTGCACACTTATTGAACACATGAGTGAATGAACCCATTTTGGTGTGAAGCCTGCATGCCTCTTACCCTGACTCTTAGAAACCTTGCCTTCCCTTTATTCCTCTCTCCCTACCCAGCTGGTTCTACCAGCAGCTCTCTGGGGGTACATTTTTCTAAACTTAGTTTGCTTTCTTGTTTGGCCTTTTGGTGCTAGTCTGGCATCCCAGCCCTGACTGGTTGGCCCTGTTTTCTGGACTTCTTTACCCACATTTTGTCTTTCCAGTCACCAGGATATTCTCAAGGACTTTATTTAGAGTGCAAGATTTCTCCAATCTTCTCCTCCCTTAGCAAGAGCTCTAGGTTGGCTGTCCATCTAGATTTTGACTCTTTGACAGTATCCTTATGCCTTATCCACTTCTTTTTTTTAATGTTTATTTATTTTTGACAAAGAGAGAGAGAGCGCACGCACACACACACATGTGCATGAGAGGAGGAGGGGCAGAGAGAGGGAGACAGAGGATCTGAGGCAGGCTCTGTGCTGACAGCAGTGAGCCCAATGCGGGGCTCAAACTCACGAATTGAATTGTGAGATCATGACCTGAGCCGAAGTTGGACACTCAATGGATTGAGCCACCCAGGTGTCCTATGCCTTATCTACTTCTTTTATAATCCTCCAGAGCATGCAGCATAGCCCTAGATACATGTTAGGCCCATCTTCTTTGCAGCATGTAACATACTGTTTATTAAATAAGTAACAGTGTAGTTTGTCTAACATCTGTGTCTCCCATTTGGAGGTACATTCCACAAGAACAGGGATTCTGACAATTTTATTCACTGTTGTATCCCTGGCATCTAGCATAGGGCCCAGTACATAGTAGAGTTCAATAAAGATGTGTGATCAGAATGATTGAATGAATGAATGAATGAATGAACTGAATGATTAACCCACAATGACTTTGATAGGCAGGGGATGGTTTTGTTTCTTTGAAAGGAAGCCTTAATGCTGAAGGATCTGTTTGTGAAAGATGAAACAGGCCTTGGGGCAGTTGGCAACCAAGAGCAATGGTTGATGCTTAAAGGGCCTCCATGGGCAGTCTGGTCAAGTGCAGGGGAGCCTACTGGGCCCAAAATAGAGGGAACAAAAGGTTCTGAGAGGGCTGGGAATGGGAATGGGATGGTGAGTCACAATTTCCTATATCCATTGCACTGGTTTCTTCCATAATCATATTTACTTTGGACACTGTACTATGTTCCCAGGGGATCTGGGTAAAAGTAGAAGTTGGTTTGTTTATCTGTTATACTGTTCATGTGGATTAGTGTTTGGCAATAGCATTTCAAAGAGGGTTATTGCTAATCACTTCTGATGCACATGGAGTGGGGCAGAGGTGGCCAGAACTGGTCATTTGGGAGATTATCTCTGGGAGTTACCAATTAGCCCAGCAGGCTCACACTTCCTCATGGGACATGGGCCCAGCTGTGGTCCCTGTCTGGACAAGGGGCCCAGGGACAAAGCAGGAGGCAGAAGTCCTGGAGGCAAGGGGCTTTGGCAGTTTCTTAGGGGACCAGAGGTGAGCAGAAAGTAGATGGGCAATCTGAAGGGACTGTCTAGCTCTTGTTACACTTACTAGACCTTAATTAAGTCCGCTTGATCTCTGAGCCCCGAATGATGGGCACCAGGTCCCTGAGGGAATGGGGCTGAATCAAGACTGTTAAAGGTCTAAACATGTTTAAGATTATTGTCGGTCTCCATATGTCATTCAAAGTAAAACAGTTAAACCATAAAATAGGTGCAAGGAAGGTCAATACAGTTAAGGTTTATCCTGTGATGGTCATATTGATGTTTTTCTGCAAATATCAAATTCTTATTAAAAACTTTTTTTTCAGTTCTGTTTTGGTGGCTCTTCTTCAATAATTCTATAAGGTCTTTTCCTTCAGCCTGTTGAGGAATCCATCCCTGTGGAGGGGTCTGAGGTAGAGGCCCTTGTCACTGAGACCTGATTGAGAACTGGCTCTCTGAGAGGCCAAGTGAGGGGCTAAGGGGATGTAGGGAAGAGCTTGGATAACTGAGTGAGGGGTCTATGTGAGGGTCCTGGTCACTGAGGGGGTTGGCCTAAGATGTTGTCATGGAGGTCTGAGTGAGGATCTCTAGTTGCTGACAGTGCTGAGGGTGGGCTCTGGTCAGTGAGGGGCCTAACAAGGTGCTCTGGTCACTGAAGACCTGAGGAAAGTTTCCTGATCACTGAGGCATGCATCTGTCAATGGCCTTGCTTACTGAATCTTTTGATGGAGGCATCTGGTTACCAAAGACTAAAGGAGAGGTTTCTGCCAGAAATTCTTGAGTGTGGTCAACAAGCCCTAAGTAAGAGGCTTTACTCCCTGAGAGGACCAAGAGGATGTTTGGGTCACAGAATTAGGGTTGCTACCTTCTGAGGGGACTGTGGGTTGAGGGTCCTGGCTTTGAGAGGTTTGAAGAAAGAGCTCTGACCACTGAGATATGGCTGAGGGTCTTGGTCAGTGGGAAATATAAATAAAGTCTCCATCAAGTCTGGACTCATATAGGTGGAGAAAACTGCCCAGTGTGGAGTCCAATAACAGATTCTATGGCCAGATTAAACCTCCCCTTCCTCCTTCATTCTGATCTGCAGGCCTCCTAGTCACCAGTAGATGGCACTGCAGCTTCACACGAGGACAAGGCTGCTGGCTTGCATCCTAAGGTGGGGTCCAGGTGCAAGCTGGTAAGATCAGAGAGAATTAGTTGGTCCTCTGACCAGATTCCCTGGAGACAGGGAGGAACCAGGCTATGATGGACGAAGCAGATCCCCTAAACAGAGGCCACCTAGAGGCCAAGTCCTCTTAATCTCCAGGCCAACTAATTCTAAATGCAGTGTGACTTTTTATATTTGATTCATTTCTACATTCATTTGTTCAGCAAGTCCAGTACCTAGTAGAATTTGTGCTAGGCACTGAGATACAGGGGTGGTTAAAGAAGGTTGCCGTTGTTGAGAAATCTATAATCTTGGAGGTGAAACATTAATGTAAACAAAATAATTACAATACATATGATAAGGACTATAATACAAGATGTACACTATGCTGTAGAAGTCCAGGGAAGGAAGGAATACAGCATTTGGGGAGTTTGTGAACATAAGAGAAGAAAGAAGTGACCTTGACCCAGGGTCTCAAAGTATGATCAGGGATTTTGTTTGTGAGACACCAGTGAGGGAAGGTGTGAATAAAGATGTGGAGTCTGGAAGAGTGGGATCTTTGTGGACTCCAAGTGTCTACAGTAGAAGGAACAAGATGGGGATGGGCTGGAAGGGTGATAAGGAGTAGGGATGACAGATACATAGGTGGGTAGATCATTAAGAACCTTATAACCCACGTTTAGGGATGCAGTCATGGCTGTTTAATGCATGAAGATTCAGGAGGGTTTTCAAGTAGGTAGATGGAAGTCACCTCTCTGTTTAATTCACCAGTAGCCAAGGTGTGGGAGGCTTAGGGAGGAACAGATTGCATGCAGGAACCAAGGTAGGCAATCAAGTTAGAATTTATTGGAGTTAAGTAAAGAAGGGAGATAGGGAGAAGAAAACAGATTTGGGGGTATTTAGAAGGGAGGATGAATAATAGGATGTTGTGCCAAAGTAGATGTGAAAAGTTAAGAGGAATGAAGAATTTAGGAAAATAATAAATGTGGATATTTACTGAGCATTTAATATCTGTAACACTTTATCTCAGTCATTCTGACAGCACTCCATAATATAGGAATTATTATCCCCATTTTCAGATGGAGAAACTGGAGTTCAGCAAGGCTATATGACTTGCCAAAGGCCACACAGCTAGTTCTAGCCCCAAACTGGTTTTCCTGTCTTCAGCCTTATCCTTCTCTAGATCACCCTCCACACTGCCATGAGATAGAGCTTCAGAAAATCCTTCCTGAAAATGCTTCAGTGGCCCTCTACTGTGTATAGGGCAAAATAAAGCCAAAGCGCTTCACAGTTGCACGTAAAGTCCTTGGCTATCCAGTTCCTGCTACCCTCAACCTTCCCCCACCCCATTCTAAGGATCAGGCAGACAGAGCTGCTGGCAACTAACTCCCTAAAGGGTCCCCTCTTGTGCCTGTATGCACTCGCATATGTGGCATGCTGGTGATGCACATCCCACCCAGAAACCCTCACATATACTGACCCTTTTCCTTATCTCTACCTATATCCGCCCTGTTGCCTGACCAGCTCCCACTTGCCTTCAAGTCTCAGCTTAAATGTCACTTCCTTAGTGATTTCCTTAAATGTGACTTCCTTAGCCTTTTGTGACTCACCCTCAACCCCACAAGGTTAGGTCTTTGCATAGTGTCCTGTCCCGGCATTGAGCACTTTTCTAACATTTACCACAATTACAACTCAGTATTTATTTTCATAACTATTGACTTAGTATTAGTCTCTTCCACTAGACTATCAGGCTCTTTGGTAGGAGGGCTCTATCTGAGGATATTCATTACAACTTTTTTGTAACAACAAAAATACCTGATTTGCAGAAAGCTCTGTAAAGGACACAGATGTCCTTTGGAAGAATTGGAGCATCCTTAGTCATAATTATATTTTAATAACCATTCTCAAAATGTTGGCTTCCTGACTCCAAGATTCTTTTACTACCCAAGTCAGGAAAATTTCCACTAAGGTGTTGTAGCAATGATTCCACTAAACTGGAAACTGGTCATTTTACATTTCTGTAGACACACAGCAGAAAGGGAACAAAAGGTGTCCTAGTGTTGTCTAGGATGATTAATCTTGGCGACTGTTAAAGAACAAAAATTCAACTGAGTGAATCTGAAGATTTAATGGGCTTTATTAAGCTATTCATGAATCCTTGAATTCATGGGGCAGCACCCATGTAGCAAGTAGAGAGATGCTCTGAGGAGTTGTACAAAAATGCAAGATTTTTATAGGAAAGAGGGTGTGGCAAGACATTTAATTTTAATTAATTAATTAAATTATTTATTTTTATATTAAATATAATTTATTGTCAAATTGGTTTCCATACAACACCCAGTGCTCATCCCAACAGGTGTCCTCCTCAATGCCCATCACCCACTTTCCCCTCTCCCCCCACCCCCCATCAACCCTCAGTTTGTTCTCAGTATTTAAGAGTCTTTTATGGTTTGCTTCCCTCCCTCTCTGTAACTTTTTTTTCCTCTTACCCTCCCCCATGGTCTTCTGTTAAGTTTCTCAGGATCCACATATGAGTGAAAACAAATGGTATCTGTCTTTCTCTGCCTGACTTATTTCACTTAGCATAATACCCTCCAGTTCCATCCACATTGCTGCAAATGGCCAGATTTCAGTCTTTTTCATTGCCAAATAGTATTCCATTGTATATATAAACCACATCTTCTTTATCCATTTGTCAGTTGATGGACATTTAGGCTCTTTCCATAATTTGGCTATTGTTGAAAGTGCTGCTATAAACATTGGGGTACATATGTCCCTATGCATCAGCACTCCTGTATCCCTTGGGTAAATTCCTAGCAGTGCTATTGCTGGGCAGATCTATTTTCAAATTTTTTGAGGAACCTCCACACTGTTTTCTAGAGCGGCTGTACCAGTTTGCATTCCCACCAACAGTGCAAGAGGGTTCCCCTTTCTCCACATCCTCTCCAGCATCTATAGTCATTTTTAGTAGAAAGAAAAGAAAGGATTGTTTCAGGCAAAGTCACTTCCCTTCTAGGGGAATGGCAGGGGGTCTTTTCATGCAGATTAGCTCATCTTCTTTGGCGTAGAGCATGGAGAGGGCCCACATGATGGATATCCTCATTGGTGCTGACCAGAAAATTTCTCACTCACTGGTTAGTATTACATTTCTATAGGAGGTTGAAATTGCGACTGTTACTGAACTCAAAGGGTTTGCAGCTTGGGAGGCATCAAATTGAACACAACCCAAGGAAATTTGTAAGCAAAGAACTTTTTATTACTTGTTACAAGTAGGGAGACATGGAGACAGCTCTCAAAGCACTATCCTCCTGTGGGGTTAGTACAGGAAGCTTTAATTCAGTATATTAGGGGGCGGGCAGAGAGCTGAGGCACCTTTGGTTCAACGGCGCATGCCTGCCATGCCAACATCCTAGTGCATACATCATAGGTTTAAAAAATGGTAGAAAACTCCGCCAGTAGAAGGAGATCTTAGTATTGAACTAAAGGTAACTTCAGGACAACTCTGGGCGGGGGCTTCTATACAGGTCCTCAGCTCCAATCTGGCTCAAACTGGCTTAGTAAGGGGCTATCAGGTGAGTCACATCTAGCAAGAGGCTATCAAGTGAAACACCTAGTTGGGCTTCTCTTCACCTGCACCTGTGGGTTCTGCAGAACAAAATACATTCCTTCCCTGCTTTTGTTCCTTCCTTCCTCCCTTCTGCTGATAGCTTTTACCTCTCTTATTTGAGTAACTTCCTGTTGCATCCTAGCTAACACAATTAGGTTACTATTAAGCCCTGGTTTGGTGACTTGGCTTAAGTGACTCCATTTTGGTCCTATGGTTTCTTTCTTTCTTTCTTTCTTTCTTTCTTTCTTTCTTTCCCCTTCCTTCCTTCCTTCCTTCCTTCCTTCCTTCCTTCCTTCCTTCCTTCCTTCCTTCCTTCTCTTCTTTCCCCAATCCAACACCACAGTGTTTATTCCACCCTTCTCTTTTTCCTTGTTTGTAATATATTTCTTTGACAGGAGAAATTGGCTCTCATTACCTACATTATATAGTGGATCAACCCTAGTATATGCATAATTTCAGAACTGGTAATCAATATCATTATGAGGAACACATCTTTGAAATACAGTATACATTTATGGACACTACTTACAGGATCTTTCAAAATATAGTTTTCCGAAGTAAATTTGGTTTCACCTCCTTCATTGTAGTTATATCATTCGTTAAACAGTTAGGTTGATTTACCGTAGTTTGTATTTTAATTTGTGTTCTCCCCACTACCTGGGGTATTAATTTTTCCTTTCTTTAAAAAAATTTTTTTTAATGTTTCTTTATTTTTGAGAGAGAGAGAATGTGAGCAGAGAAGGGGCAGAGAGAGAGGGAGACACAGAGTCTGAAGCAGGCTCCAGGCTCTGTGCTGATAGCTCAGAGCCTGAATTGGGGCTCAAACTCGTGAACAGTGAGACCATGACCTGAGCCGAAGTTGGACACCCAACTGACTGAGCCACCCAGGCACCCTAATTTTTCCTTTCTATACAGTAATATTTACTCTTTGTGGGATACAGTTTTTGGCAAATCCATAGGATTGTGTAAACATCAATGCAGTGGTGCCTGAATGTGATCCACACATGAACAGTGATCTGAAGTGTATAGTTCAGTGCATTTTGACAAATGCACAGACCTATGTAACCTATACTTCTGTCAAGATATAGAATATTCTCAGTTGGTCAGCCAGTGGGAAAGGTGAGCTGGAGGCCGAACAGAGCAGAGTGCTCCCCAGTATATAAGAACTGAAGATAGTGTGGAAAGAGCAGGTGGACTGGGGTGGAGGTCCTCAGGCAAGTGGTGTGTGCCTACGGTTTTCTTGTTAACACTACTATTAGAGAAAAGTGCTTTTCCCTCCCTCTCAATGGTTTGTTTCATATGGAGGGAGCTCCTCTGGAATAACACCCTTGGCCTCTCTCTCTCTCCAGAAGAGAAGTCAATAATTTATTGGAAAATTTGAGAACAAACTGAGCACATTGCTTCCACTCCTCCATTTCTCTCTTCGGAAGTTAGACTGACCACAGAAGCATGCATTCTGTAGGACGTTGTAAAGGGACTTGTCCAGCAGGGAGACTTCAGTTTTCTAGGATAATCTGTAACTGGATGGGTAAGCCTCTCTTTATTTCTAGGGTTCACTATTAGAAAGTTAATTTACCCAATTATGTAAGTCACCTTCTCCAGTAATTGCTTTATCAGTAATAAAAGTAATATGTTGACTTCTATCTTTTAATTGGTTTTGAACTCAGGAGAGGGAAAGAGCGGGTTATTGAGTGAGGATCCATAGAACTTCAACATTCAATTCACTGGATTAGAAGCCTTAAGAAATAACCAGGGAGTAGAATTTGGGGACCCAGCTAACATGTGAAGAGGCTTTTGATGAGGCCAGGATGCATAGCTTTAGTAAGCATGTATTTGTGATTGCATGGTTTGTGGCAGCTTACATGGAGCCATGTGGCTGGCTTGTTTATGGATGGAGGTGATTTTTATCAATTGCAACTGGACAGGCAACTTCAGGTTTTTGGTGCTAGATATGTGAGACTTTCTCTTTGGTGGGTCCCCACAACTCTCAGGACTTTATCCACAGGTGAGGATCTGTTTTTATGGAGGCAGGACTGTGGGTTGACTTTAGGGTACAAGGGCGGGTCTTTCCCTGCCTTCAGCCAAAATGCCTCTAAGTGTATGTGGGTGGCCTCAACATTTGTAAGGGCAGGATTTAGGCAGACACGACTCTGGGCCAGGGTGCTAGGGGAGTGGGGTGGGTAGGACACGGCTCAGCTGACTGCCCTCAGCAGATGCCTGCTACACAGGATCTAGCAAGCACGTGCTGGCCACACTGCTCTCAGAAATGGCACAATCACAGTAAAAGTGAGAGCCTTAGGTATAATGGCTACAGTTTATCCTTGTACTACACAGGTATTAGAATTAGAATTAGCATTTGTGCATGGGCCATGTAGGTCACAGAGATGCTGGTGGATTACAGTGCCTTAAAAAATGGGTAGCTGAAGCAAGGCTTCAATCATGGAGGAAAGAGAGTCCTTCTGTATATGAGCTTTCTAGACATGCGGGGTGCAGAACAATTGTGTATCAGTTGTATTATTCATCAGTATGGATAGGCTTCTCCAAATTTGATCCAAAATAATGTTGTTTTGAAATTACTTCACTCAAGAAAGGGAACCATGGAGAGACTAACCTTCTCTTAGACATGTTGAGAAAACCAGAACGGATGAATAAAAATGGGGAAAGGAGATGCATCTTGATCTAATTGCTCTTGAAGAGGATATAAGGACAGAGTAAGATGTCTGAATCTTTATTAGCTCAGAAACAGTGATTAGATCCTAAATAAATCTAGAAAGATAAAAAAGTCTAGATTTTGTAGCTCATGACTGGAATGACTCACTCAAAAGGATTCCAAATTTAGTAAACCATTAAGAGACAGCTTCTTAAATTGAGAGAGATCATAGTATGAGCAAATTATAAAGTTGTAGCTTATTTTTGTGTGTGTGTGCCAAAAGTATTCTATTGACTTACCAGTTTATCTACTGAGATCGTTTGCCAAGAACATTCCAGTTTGACTCTACCAGGTTTTCTCAGTATCTTCAACTGTATGAGAATTCAAAACACTTACAAAACCCCACACACAACCACAATGCCATTCTGACACTCAAAACTTATTTCCTTAATATTATTTAATATTCAGCTAGCATTACAAAATTCAATTAGCATTCAAATTTCCCAGATTATGTCATTTTTTTTCCTGCTTGTTTTAGAATTGGAATCCAAATAAGATCCAATCATTAATATTAGCTTATAAGTTTCTTAGATCTATTTTAATCTATGCATTTGCTTCCATCTTTTTTTTTCTTTGAAATTTATTGGTTGAGGAACCTGAGTCATTTATCCTGCAGAATGCCCCACAGTATTCATGAATTGCTTGGATATTATTGAAAATGTTCTTTGTCTCATATATTGCTTGTGAATTAGTAGTTAGATCTAGAGACTAGATCAGATTCAGATTTGCTTTTTGATTTGACCTCTTGGGGCAAAGAGGTCATTTCTCTGGGAAGCTTGGAAAGAATGAATTGGCTATGCTCAACACAATTCCTCTGGCTCTCTTTAGCCAGACTCTGGCAGGATACACATATTCTGCTCTCATCCATGAAGTAAAATTTAAAGGGGTCTTTCTTGGATGGGGTGGGAGATGGAGTGGGGGAGTAGGGAGTGCTACAGTTTTCTTGTACAATCTGTGAATGAGTGGGCTAGTTTCCCTAATCCTGGGGTTCAGGATCAAGAAGCCCAGTTACTAAATGATAAAGCCACATCTGTCAATGTCAACTTTATTAGTAGTGTTGTTATTTTAATCTCTCATTTGCTTATGCTTTTGCATTATTTCTCAACTGATTCAGAACTAGGGCAGAAAATGGGGTGGGGATTATTTATTGGAGTCTCTAAACTCTATAACAACCACCAAGGATCAATAGATGAGCTACTTACATTAGACAAGCTTCTGTGCCTGTCTTGCACACAAGTCCTGTAAGAGTTGGTCATATTGACTGTATTCATCTCATTCTCTCACCCCTGGGCAATAACTGATTGGACCTGACTCAAGGCTACCAGTTAGATGCTCACTCTTTTTATCTTTCAGGAAATTCTACTAAGACACAGTGACTTTAATCGTTTGACAGTAGGCACTCGAGCTGGATTTGGATGGCCATTTTCTGGCCCTGTGCATCGCTCATAACTAGGCACAGAGAGTTAGCTTTAGGGAAGCAGCATGGAGCAGGCACACAAAGAAGAGTGGAGATAAGAGATCAGGAGGCCTTTGAGAATCAGAGGGAGAAGCCTGGTTCTCTGACCTCCTTATTCTAGTCCCCCAGGCTTTTTTTGGTCTTAGAGTCTGTGAGGTGGTCACTTCACCCTAAGTTGATGAGATGGAGGAATTATACTCATTGTACTTGCTGAAGAGACATCACCATAGTTTTCTGGAAGAATTTCATGACAGGCTCACTTGAGGTAGAAGGTGAGAAGCCAAGGAGTCCGAGTATGGACAAAACATCTGCTGGAGTAAGGAAAAGCATTTGCTTACTCTGGAGAGAGAGGGAAGAAAGAGAGTAAGAGTGTGGAGGGTAGAGTCTGTGACACTGATGTGACACTTCCCATTTCTACCCTTCCAAAGTTCTAGAGTTCTTATCTCTTCAAATAGGAAATTTTCAATGTTCTAGTGAAAATTGATGAAGGGGCTGTGCTTGATGCCTGGATTCATGTGGAAGAATCAAGGCAGCATGAGGGAGTGTGGGAGCCCTGAGTGTGTGTGGATGTAGTAGAAGTGGATCAGAGTGTATAGAACTTTGGGCTTGAAACTGAGATTTAGAACTAATTGTAATTGGATGCCATCGGGTCACTTGGAAGGGAAGCCTCCCTCACTTCCTCTTTTAAAGGGCAGTGTCCTCTGATCAATATGAAGACCTCAAAGCTTTGGTCATATTGCCCTTCAAATTTATCCTCTCTGCTAGGCTATCTGTCGTTGTGGTTATTTCCCCCTGCCCTCAGCGTAGCCTGTCACCACCAGGAGCTCCTCCTCACAGACACCTTGAGATCTCCAGTACATCAAAGGAGGAGGTGTTTGGGGCAGATCTTCCCTCCCCTCACAGGTCTCTCCCTCTAGTCTCTCTCAAATTACCAACAGCCTTAATGGTTATATGCAGGTGTCTTCATGGAAGAGTTGAAGCCATTCAGAAGGGAGATTCACTGTCAGAGAGGGGAAGGATAAAGTGCTCCTAAATTTTTTTTTGAGAGTTTTCCTTTAGTTCTCAAAGGGGTGGTATGTACAGCTCTAGATCATTCAGGCTCCTTGGATTTCAGCTGTATAACTTTTCCTTCTTATGGGCCTCCTTTTAAAATTTGTTCCATTTGAAACCCCACCGGTTTCCTCACCTATCATATAGGAAGGGATCTCACTTCTTGGGTCTTCTCTCTTCAAATTCACCATCCTCATCGTACCCCAAAGCCCCAGTCTCTGTGTGTCAATTTGAGATGAGCCCCCAGGACGTTAAGCTAGTTAAACATGGTGACTGTTGTCACTCAAGTCTTGAAGAATTGTGTGTGTGGGGGGGGGGGGTGGGCGGGGGTGGGAGGAAGGAAGAAGAGGAAGAGGTTCTGGATCTGTACTTAGTTGTGGATTTAGATTTTTCTGGCCAGATTTCCTTTTCCATATTCCTACATGTGTGAGCAGGAATCATGTCAGTTCATTTGATGGATAGAATTGTTATATTAGCTCATCCACTGCTCCCAGGAACAGACATTAATTTTTAGAGAGTACTATCTACACTCATATTGAAAAAGGATATATTTCCTCAATTAGAAGGACATCTCGCCTTTTTCCCAGAGTTAGTGGGCCCCATTATTGTTCAGAAAAGAGGTCTGGTTTCTTTCCTGCTCTGCCTGGGAAGCTATTGAAAGAATAAATAAGCTATATTATCCTTTAATGGCTCCTCCCTTTTGTTAATTCAGGAAAGCCTCCAGACTCAATAAATTGTTTCAATAGTCTGCGTTGGGAGCTGGGGTAGCTGCCAATTCTTTTACAATAAACCCACCTTCTCTTAAATTAACCAAGATAGTTTCTGTTCCTTGCAACCAACTGATCCTTGTCTAGAAGTGAAAGGGGTTCTGGCAAGCATGTTTACAAGCAGTAGAGCCTCAAAAGATGTGGATACCATCTCCAGCATTGCTGCATGGTGCCAAGCGGTAAAGATTCTTTTATCCTGGGAAGAGCAGTTTGGTGAAGTGTAGCCAGCTTGAGTGGGCTTCTGCTTATTGCAAAAAAGTAATGCCTGAGTAGAATCCAATATAATAGAGGCCTGGAGAAATATGTGAGGAACCCTTGGCATGATTTCTTATTCTGCCATGTCTGGTAGTAAAGTTAACCTTTAACATATTAGCACAATTCTAGGCGAATTCACCAAGGGTTCAGACTCTTCTGGAATGAAGGTTTGGGTCAGTTCACCTCGTAAGGAAACCCTACTGGTTAAAAGCCTAGGTAACATGAGATTCATTATAGAGAACAGACAAAATAAAGACCAGGTTTACTTCTAAAACTCAACCATCATTTTCTCATCCAACTGGGATGGGATTTTATTTGAATGTAAATTGAGCTTATTTTTATTTTGTATGTTTAACTCAATCTGTTTTCTGAGCTGTTTAACTCCAGTCTTAACCAACTTCCCTTTCTCTGTCTTTCTTTCCCTCTTCCTCACAATATTTGACACTTCAAATCTTCCCAGTTTCTTTTGCCCTCTCATTCTAATGGTCCCTGACTGACTGAAAGGGTATGAGAGGGAGTCCCTGACTTGGCGATCACAAGCTTCAGTCAAGGACACTGTAGTGCAGACCACTTTTCGAGAGAGAGAGAGAGAGACAGAGACAGAGAGAGAGAGAGAGACAGAGAGAGAGAGAGACAGAGAGAGAGAGACAGAGAGAGACAGAGAGAGGTGTCAGGAGGTCTTTCTGCAAGCCTCCTCCCCAAGATCCAGGTCCTGCAAAGTTTGTGCACTACGTGGGTAAGTGGAAGGTTCCCCTCTGGTTATCGCTTTCAGTTTCAACCAATACACTATGTGTTGGCCTCTTGAGGCATCTTCTGGAGGCTTAGGTCCTAGATCTAGCCTGGGATCATGGGGAAGCTTAAAAAGTTCAGCCATAGAAAAAACCTTCTTTTTTCCTCCCCTTCACTCAGGTGTGTAGATGGAACAATCCAAGGCCCATGAGGAGCCTAAGCAAAGGGTTATTTACAGAGGAGGAAATAGACACAAAGCAAAGTAGTGCATTCCTTTCTATACTTTCTCAACTTGAAAAAAATTTTTTTAACGTTTATTCATTTTTGAAAGACAGAGAGTGAGCGGGGGAGGGTCAGAGAGAGAGGGAGACACAGAATCTACAGCAGGTTCCAGGCTCTGAACTGTCAGCACAGAGCCCTACACAGGGCTCAAACCCACGAACCCTTGAGATCATGACCTGAGGCGAAGTCAGATGCTTAATTGACTGAGCCACCCAGGCTCCCCCCTTTCTCAAGTTTTGTTGCCAGAATATCACCGTAGTCGACAGGCTCTCCTTCAGTGTGGGCACGTCTGGCAATGAATGTGATGGTGACTCCTCTTGGACTGGTGTGCTGCTTCAGAGAAAGCCAAGGAGCATCAGTGACACCAGCAGGGTTCACTACTCCAACCATTGTAGTCCTGACCTGTGACCGAACTCAGTCTGCCTATGGTGTTTCCCAGACCTCTGTCACTGCTTCTCACTGGTCTCTCTCTCCCAGGGTTGCCTATCAAAAGCAGGGGCTTAATTCTTACTAACATATTTATTCCTAAAGACTGTCATTGCAAGCGTGATCTACTGCTTGCTGGTGCTTTACCTTTAGCAAAGCAAACTTTGTGTTATTGTTTTTTTCAATCAACAAGTTTGTATCGGACACTTTCACGTTCTAGGTTCTTTTGTGCTTAATACTTGTTATTAAAACTAAGAACTAAAATATGTGTGGTAACCAGTTGTGGATAGATGTAAGATTACATTTACTTTTTTATTCAAAACTGTATGCTCCAATCTAAACATACTCATCCTTCTCATAACCCTCACATCCCTTTCCAGGGTGAGGCAGGCTTGCAGTGAACATCCTAGATTGTTTTCATTATAGCAACTTCAGCAGAAGGTTCTTACAACACTTCCCCCCAAAGGATAAAATCAACAATAGTAATATTCCCACAATCAAGGTAAACCATGTCAGAAGGTATATATTGAGAGTGCTGATCGAGGTCCTGAAGAATTTCAGAAACTGCTCTCCTGTATTCTTACCTACCAATTTTAAATGGTCTCAAATTCTGATGGAAGAAATCACTTCTCCATTAATTGCTTTGTGATTTTATTCATACTGATCATTTCTTGTCAAGATGTGGCTTTCAGGTAAAATGGAAGATTTCTTTGTCTCATCTATCAGAGAAACTTGTGAGATTGTTATTGGTAACATTTGGGGTGGCTCGCTCACCCCATAGTATTAACTAGAGTAATTCATTAACTAAGGGCAGTATTAACTAGAGGTGTGTGGGTCAATAGGGTAGCCATTTGCCACATGTGGCTGTTAAGCTCTTGAAATGTGAGTTGTGTGACTGAGGACTTAATTTTAATTATTTTTATAAAAATTTTTTAATGTTTGTTTATTTTGGAGAGACAGAGAGAGACAGAGCAGGAGCAGGGGAGTGACAGAAAGAGGGAGACACAGAATCCGAAGCAGGATCCAAGCTCTGAACTGTCAGCACAGAGCCATATGTGGGGTTAGAACCCACAAACTGTGAGATCATGACCCAAGCTGAAGTCGGATGCCTAACTGACTGAGCCACCCAGATGCTCCCCTAATTTTAATTTTTAATTGTAGTTAAAATTAAAATTTAAACAGCCACATTTGGCTAGTAGCTACCATAACTGGACAGTGCTGGTTAGAGAAATCCTTAGACAGATTTAGGAAAATCGGTTTTGGATCACACTGCTTGTATTAGGTTTTACCAAGCAACACTCTAATCTGACTTCCTGAGGATCCTTCACCTCCTAGCTTAATTGCAAAGAGCAGTTTCCATTCTTCCTTTGAGGATTTACACTGGAATTTTACAACATTTGTAAGTATAAGCAGCATCCAGACATTGTAGTTTTCTATCTCTATAAACTTTCCTATTCTAGTTGGAGCCATATAAGTATATGGTTTCCTCCATATATTGTACAAATTTTCCAGTTGCAGAAGTGTAGATCAGTATATATCTATCTTTCCCTTTTCCTTCCTTCCTTCCTTCCTTCCTTCCTTCCTTCCTTCCTTCCTTCCTTCCTTCCTCTTGCCCATTACCATACCCTTCCTTCTTTCCTTCCTTCCCTTCTTTCTCGCTCTCTTTTTTAACATAAATCTCTAGCCCACATCAGGAGGACAGCTCCACCCCCCTCCTATATTCCCCCACCTAATGAACTTCCAAGCAAACTAACTTTTGGCTGAATTTCATGCCTCTAAAACCAGCTCCTCCTCTTCCCCTTAGTCTCTTTCCTTGGTCCAGGCCCTGAAGCAGCCCTGTGTACTCCTATGGAGCAGGAGTGCCTTGCTTATTGGTCTCTGGCCCATTCATTGTGTGGCTTAGATGCACCTTGATGACAGCAAGGATGTATTAAATGTTGTGTCCTGACTGTGTCAATTAATACGTCTTTCATCTAACTCTTCACAATAAGGAGAAGTCATAATTAATCTGCAGCTTCCACAAACAGACAAATTGACTAGCTTGGGGCAGTAGACTGATTTTGTATAGTATATTATCTCCATGAGATTCAGTGGATTACTGTGATACCATCACATTTGGGACTTGATACCACAAAGCTGGGATCCCAGCCTCAAGGATCATGCCATCTGTCACAGGGACCATTCTCACTCCTGGATTAAATGGGTAAATTTGCAGACCTATGAAAACATTGTTACTTTTTTTTAGAGCCTCTCAACTGCCATACCTGGCTGGTTTAGTGAATGGATTATTATTCATATGGTCTGGTTCTGAGAGTTTTCTCTTCTGCTTTTAAAATTCACTGAATCCACACAGGCTAAGAAATATTCAGTAGGGTACTTTGTGTTTGTAGTATTGCTAAACTATGCCAAATGCCTTAAAGTAGGATGGGACGGCACAGCCAAAGCTGCTCTTTGGTAGGATAAAGTTCACTTCTCCCACTTCCCTAGTTGAATTGATTAGCAGCTATGTCTTTTTAAGACACCAGACAAATGATAGTTATTTTTCAAACAAAATCTCACAACTAAACACCATCCAGCTAATGTAGTGCTAAATCTTATGAGTCCAGGGGCACCTGGGTGGCTCAGTTGGTTAAGTGTTCGACTTGAGCTCAGGTCATGATCTCATGGTTCATGAGTTTGAGCCCTGCTTCATGAGTTTGAGCCCCGCATCGGGCTCTGTGCTGTAGCTCAGTGCCTGGAGCCTGCTTTGGAGAGCCTCCCTCTCTCTCTGCCCCTCCCCTGCTCTCTCTCTCTCTCTCTTAATCTCTCTCTCTCTCAAAAATAAACATAAAGAAAAAATCTTATGAGTGCGATTATTTCTCAGTTGTGATAGACACTGGGTAGTACATAATGACTTCTGGTACTTCTTGGGTCCAGCCTGAGATATACAGGGGGCTCTTTGTACTAAGATGAATGTGGTTTCAGGACTCTAGCTTGTACAGTTTCCTGTTTGTCGCCACTGGTCTGGAATTGCTGCCCATGGCACTGTGGTCAAGCCTGTCTTCTGTGCTCCATTCTATCTCTCAGTCTAGAGGGCTGCCCTGTGAGAGGTAGGGCACACCATTTCCTAGTGATCCGCCCTCTCCTTTATTATTATTTCGTCCTGGGTCAAAGGCTATAGTTGAGAAATGCCATATTAGCTTAAGGCAGAGGGCTGCAGTGGCTTTGATGGTGGTTATCTGCCCAAGAATGCCTCCCCCCAACTTAGAGCCCACTGAGTTCCTCAGATTACAGAAGGAGGTTCAATAGAGTCTATTCAGTAAGTGCTTCCAGGCTTTTGACCTTTTGGAAGGTCCTAGGACATTTTTGTAGGAAGAGCTCAATTCCCACATGCTGATAGTTGGTTCCAATAGCAATAATTACATACTCTAAAACTGGGCTCCTGCCAATCTCGGTTTCATCTCAGGTGCATGATGCTCTAATGTGCCCAGTGTCCCTCGGCCGAAACATCTATCCATGACATATTGATTAACTTCATTGTTAAAATTGTTTTTTCGGGGCACCTGGGTGGCTCAGTCGGTTAAGCGGCCGACTTCGGCTCAGGTCATGATCTCACGGCCCGTGGGTTCGAGCCCCGCGTCGGGCTCTGTGCTGACAGCTCAGAGCCTGGAGCCTGTTTCAGATTCTGTGTCTCCCTCTCTCTGACCCTCCCCTGTTCATGCTCTGTCTCTCTCTGTCTCAAAAATAAATAAACGTTAAAAAAAAAAATTGTTTTTTCCTCCTCTAATCCTTTTGGTAGGTGTCTATATGAGTAATGGTTTCCTAGGGCTGCCATAACCAATTACCACAAATTTAGTGGCTTAAAAAATAGGTATTTATTCTCTCCCAGTTCTAGAGGGTGGAAGTAGGAATCAGTGTTGATAGAGGTACACATGGCCGGAGGTTCTGAGGGAGAATCCATTCTATGCCTGTCTCTTAGCTTCTGGCAGCTGCTGGTGATCCTTGGTGTTCCTTGTCTTGTGGCTGCTCTCCAATTGCTGTCTCAATCTGTATATCATCTCTTTTTTTTTTTTTCTGTGTCTCTGTGTTTTCTCCTTTTCTTACATGGGCACCGTTCATTGAATTTAGGACTTATTTTATTTTAAATTAAAAAAAAAATGTTTATGTATTTGGAGGGGGGGAGGAGCAGAGAGAGGGAGAGAGAGAATCCCAAGCGGGCTCCATTGTCAGCACAGAGCCTGACATGGGGCTTGATCTCAAGAACCTGTGAGATCATGACCTCAGCCAAAATCAAGAGGCAAATGCCTAAACAACTGAGCCACCCAGGCACCTCTAGGACCCATTTTAAAACTGGAATGATCCTATCTCAATATCTTTAATGTAATTACATCTGCAAAGACTCTATTACCAAATAAGGTCACATTCACAGGTATCAGGGGTTAGAACTTGGACATATATTTTTTGGGACAATATTCAACTCACTAAAAATACGAGATACAAAAATAGTGGTTTGATTTAATAGTATGCCTGAATTTTATAAAAAGCATCCTCAAGCCTTTTGGTCATAATTTACCATTTTAGGATCTTCCATCCAGTTGGTGATTTTGACTTCTGGAGTCAATTTGGATTCTTAACTTCCTGTTGCCCCAAACTTCTAGCTCTCTTAATTGCCAGTGGCACAGAGCTCCCTCATTGTGTGGAATGGCCTTACCCCTTCCGTAGACAGGATGTTTATGACAAAAGGTGGAAGGTAGTGCCTGTCCACTGAGGCTCATTCCCTGTTAAATGCATGGTTCTGCCTGTGTTGTACACTGTTACTTTTGATTCAAGGGTAAAGTCCCTGGAGGATACCCAGTTTGTTTGGGCAGCTGAAGGTAAGGTTCCAGGTCAATTAACTCACATAGCCATTCCTCATCCTTTCTTGGACATTCCACCCCCCACCCCCACCCATTTAATAATCAAAGACTGACAGCCTGTATTGCTACGTGAGACAGAGAGTTCCAGTTTACAAAATAACTCAGCAACCTCTGGTGAATCTCTCCACTAGCTTCTAGTGGTAAGCCAGCAACTGTTTTTCAAAAACAGCATAATTCTCAGAGGCTGGAAACATTGTCTTAGCCTAAAACCCTAAATATTTCTGCTATATTTTTCATACTAGGGTCTGCCTACCCACCCCCCTACCCAAAACATTTTATGAGAGAGGCAGAAATCACATAGACCTCAAGTCTTATCTTTCTTTCCAACTTATGGGACCCAAGGGCTAGAGCTGACCAGACTGTGCCTTGTAACTTGGCCAGGGCTGGTCACTGAAGCTCCTCTGAACCCTGTCCAAAGTATATGTCCTTTTGGATAACCCAAGATATGGAGTAAGAATTCCAAGGTGGAGCATATGCTGACTCTAAAACCCAAAGTTAATGGAACCTGAAGACTCCTTGTAGAAAATAGACAATTAAATTAACAGTTGCCCAAATATAATGGATCTTGCAAAAATTAATGGAATGCTTCACTACCTGTCATAGGCTTAAGTACCACTACTTCTTAATCCCTGTCTTCTGGATTCCTTGTAGTGGGTCCCGAGACCTGATGGCACATAATCATCCCCTCAGGTATAATATTAAGAACTGCAGTGCCTCTGCCACTTTTGTTTCATGGGATCTTTTCAACATCACCTGACCAGTGAGAAAAGAAGAGAGAAACAAGGATGCAGAATGATACCACCTAAGGCATTTGTAACCTAGTCTGTCCCTTTTAGTGGTTTCCTTTGCCCTCCTCTGATTTAAAGTAAAGGGAACATCCAACTATTCTTTTTGTTTAATGTTTATTTATTTTTGAGAGAGAGAGAGAGAGAGAGAGAGAGAGAGAACGAACAGGGGAGGTGCAGAGGGAGAAGAGGACAGAGAAAATGAAGCAGGCTCCATGCTGACAGCAGAGAGCCTGATGCAGGGCTTGAACTCATGAACTGTGAGATCATGACCTGAGCCAAAGTTGGATGCTTAACCAACTGAACCACCCAGGTGCCCCTCCAACTGTTTTTGATACTGGCAGAGACAGAGGGCCATCCTTGAGCAGATCTTTGTTAGGCAGACATATTCCAGGCAGATTTAACCCAGATGAAAGGTGTAGTGGCTTTTTTTCTTTTTTTAACAAAGCCAAATCCTTCCTCATGGTATGACAAATTCTAGGACAGGGATGGACCAGTGTAGAAAAGGAACCCTTAACAAGTAGAGTAGGCAATACCTTTGTTTTAGTTTTTTAAAGCATGTGTTTGCTCCACCACCATAGCATTCCATTCATTTTTGCAAGATCCATTATTTCTGGGCAACTGTTAATTGAATGGTCTATGTCCTAAAGGGAGTCTTCATGTTCTATTAACTTTTCCTACAGAGAATTTCATACTTCTACAGAATGGAGAAGGCCATTGAGGGGGCAACCTATGTAAGGGAATACTGTGATACTATGGTGATTAATTAATAGATACATTAGTTTCCCAGGGTTACCAAGGTAAATTACCACAGACTGTGGCCTAAAACAACAGAACTTTATTCTCTCACAGTTTTGGAGGCTGGAAGTCTGAAATCAGAGTGTTGCTGGGCCATGCTCCCTCCAAAACTTCTAGGGAAGAACCTTTCCATGCCTCTTTCAGCTTCTGGTCATTTCAGGCCTTCCTTAGCTTCTGGCAGCATAATTCCAATCTCACTTCCATCATTGGATGGTGTTCTCCCTGTGTGCCTTATGTCCCCTTCTTATAAGGATACCAGTCATATTGGATTAAGGACCCATGCTTCTCTAGTATGATCTCATCTTAACTTGATTACATCTGCAAAGATCCTGTTTCCAAATAAGAACATATTCACGGGCATCAAAGGTTAGCACTTGAATATATATATATATATATATATATATATATATATATATATACACACACAATTTTTTTGGCGGGGGTGGGGGACACAATAAACCTACAACCAGTGGGTTTCTACTTTTAATGCCTACACCAAGGAGTTTGAGGGAGTGGGTAGCAGCCACACTCCAGAAATCTTTAAGATCAAGTTATACTGCCTTAGGGGGTATCGTTCTGCATTCTTGTTTTCTTTTTCCCTCATCTTAATTGGAAACTGCAATATGGCTTCTTCTTGGATACTCCATGATCAACATTGTAATACTGTAATTTCTGTCAATCTGGGCTTTGTTGACTCGGCATTCTTCTGGGTTGCCCCAAGTTTTTTTTCTTTTTTTTTTTTAACCTACCTTTTGGGCTCCCATTTTTCAACACCAGCCAGTTCCTATGACTTTTATACTTAAGGTTTTAGAGAGATCAGTAGAATCATCAATGGCTTTATTCCTAAGTTTTAAGCTCCTTGTTCTACATATCCAGAGAGGGATTTAGCAGGCCTTTGAAAAATACCTACCCATGTAGTCTTGCTTCCAAATGCTTTTGACTCCCTTAGCATTGCTCAAGGCTGGTGATTCTCTCATATGCTTCCTCTGGTAGCATTTTGATTGACTAATTCTGGCAGTGCTGAGATTTTTAAAACAGATATCCACTTTTCTTCCCATACCATCCATGTTTCTAGGGAAGCTCAAGAAGTGGGCCTAATTTGTCAAAAGGTAATTATCAGCTCTCTGATCACTGATGGGTGAAGGAATTCAGGCTAAAGCCTACCAATGCATGATACTTTCCTAGCTATAGAATTTGGTTCTGAAATGGCCATGTAACCCAGTGGAAGGCAAGTAGATTCTGGGTGGCTCCTGGGAAATAGATGTCCTAAATTGTAAGATGGTCCCTTTTTTTCTCTTGACGGTGTGCATAGATATGAGGCCTGAAACTGCTGTAGCCACCTTGTGCCTAGCTTGGGAATGAAGCTGACACTTGTAGGGGGGAACAACTGAGAGATCTGTAGAGAACTAGATTTGAAACTGTGACTGATCCACAATTAATCATCACTCTATGGTAGTGTTTTTCAATTATGTTTAGATTGGATTTCTTGTTTTTAGGAACTGAATTGGGTTTTCTGTTCCCTTAGTTTGAAAGCGTTTTATCTGGCACATCCTGATGGGTCTCTTTGAGCAAATACAGGTCTAATGGAAGAAATGGTGATTCCCATCAGGCTCCCAAGGGAGTCCATTTCCTCTGTGCTAAGCAGAGGACTCAGGCTCCATAACCTCATATCTGTAGAAGTCAGTCATCAGCTTAGCACCCCCCAGAAATCTGGCAATAGATGCCATCCTTTGCAGTACTTCTGTGTCAGACCATGGATTTTTTCCATGTAATGATGCTAAGTAATACAGTTTCTTCCACAATTGTTATCAAGCACCCCTCATAGATTGGGTGAGGAGAGGAATAGAGTTTCCCAGGATCAATGGATTGCTTGGATTCCTGAGCCTACACTCAGTTTACCAAGTACTGTTAAAGACAAGACGGGATTTTCCAAACAGATGACAGTAACAATTCATAATCCACAGTAAGTGGATCCTCTGTGTGCACTCTCTCCTGCTCTACAGCAGCAGTTTCAAATCTTCTTCACTCTCTGCAGATATTCTCACCAATTTCTAGAAAAAGTAAAAAAAAAAAAAAAAAAAAAAAAAAATCAGGCAGGAGCCACAACCAACCTCCATGAAAACAAAGACATACCAGCACCTGCTCTAACCCTTTGTTTTTTAATGTGTATTGATTTTGAGAGAGAGAGCGAGCAAGAGCAGGGGAGGAGTAGAGAGAGAGAATCCTGAACAGGCTCTGTACTGTCAGTGCACAGTCGTACCCACAGGGGCTTGATCCCACCAACTGTGAGATCATGGCCTGAGCAGAAATCAGGAGTCAGTGGCTTAAGGGACTGAGCCACACAGGAGCCCCTACCCTAACCCTTTTAAGGGTTTCAGAGGAAGAAGAGGTGTCTTGTCTGCCCTCCAAGCTTAGGGTGTAAGAGCTAGGTGTCCCGGGGCTTTACCCTTGAAGCTCAAAGAAAGGGAGGTAAGAGAACTAGAAGAAAGAAAACAGGGTAATGCTACCCAACAGTAAGAGCTAGAGAAGCAGTAAAGGAGGCCTGTGGCTAAACCCTGGCGATGACTACTATTAGGAAAATACCAGAGGATGCCCCGCCTGCTGGTGCGCTTTGAGCAGCCTGTGCGGTCGTAAAGCCAGGCTTCCAACCTAAACGGTCTGGCGTCTGAGTCTGTAGGTTAGCTTCCCAGGGTGTCCCTGCCTACCGCTCCCAGCCCGAGGGCACAAATACAATCCTCAGAAGCGAGGGAGGCCGAAGGCGGTGGCTGTGGAAGCCCCTCAGGTTATCCTTGTGCCTCTCTTACATAGTTTCTTTGCCCACTCGATGTGCACAATAAAATTTTCCATGGCTCACCCTTTGCGGTGGTGAAAGTACATTCCAGAAAGAGACACACCAGCGAACTGGGCCCGAGGAGGGGAACTCAAACTTACAGGGAGCAAATTTGGGGAAGGGGGGCGGATACTAAGCCAACCTGCTGCCCTGCGGGGGCTACCGGGGCGGGGCAGCAGAAGGGGGAGCGCTTACGAAGAACCCCGCCGCCGCCATCCCGCGCCCCCCCTCCCCGTCCTGCCCCCCCAACCCCCACCCCACGCCTCCCGGGACGGCCCGCTCCGCCTGCCTGAGTCACGGCTGGAGCTGGGGAGGAGCCGGGAAAGGAGGCCCCAGCCCAGAGTGCAGCCAGCGGCCGCAGGGAGAGCAGGCAGGGAGGCCGGAGATCATGGGGGAGAGCGCGCTGGAGCCGGGGCCTGTGCCCGCAGCGCCGGCGAGGGGCCCGGTGCACGCCGTGACGGTGGTGACGCTGCTGGAGAAGCTGGCCACCATGCTGGAGGCGCTGCGGGAGCGGCAGGGGGGCCTGGCTCGGAGGCAGGGAGGCCTGGCGGGCTCTGTGCGCCGCATCCAGAGCGGCCTGGGGGCGCTGAGCCGCAGCCACGACACCACGAGCAACACGCTGGCACAGCTGCTGGCCAAGGCGGAGCGCGTGGGCTCGCACGCGGACGCCGCCCAGGAGCGCGCCGTGCGCCGCGCCGCCCAGGTGCAGCGGCTGGAGGCCAACCACGGGCTGCTGGTGGCGCGCGGGAAGCTCCACGTCTTGCTCTTCAAGGTCAGTGACCACAGGCGTCCCCCACCTCCCGGCCACCATCTGGGCCAACCCCACCCCCCTTACCCGGCCGCCTACCACACCCGCATTCCTGACCCCATCCGGTGGAACGGACTTGCAGAGCCGCACCCACTTCCCACCACGCTGCCCCATCCCTCAGAGCCTGAACGCAGCCTGGCCAACCAGGGTCGGCCAGCTCGAGCTCAGGCCACGTACACCGAATTTGCTCCAAGTCCCAGCCCATCCCTGAATGGAAATAACGGTGGCGGAAGTGCATCCTGCGACCGTTCCCTGCCTCCGATTCTTGCCCCTGCGACCACCAGCCTGCTTAAGCGGGTCCCACCTAATTTCCAAACTTTTGCAGTTTGCCAGTAGCTCCCCCTCTCCACCCCTGCCCCCTGCTCTCCCACGCCTGCCTTTTCTATGCCCCTTGGGCCCGCCCCAAGGGTGGGGCGGTTCCCCGGTGTAATTGAGGAGTGAGGCTCAGGCTGCTGCGGGGTAGGGGACTGCCAGGGTCAGAGCTGTGTTCATCACATGCAGGAGGAGGCTGAAATCCCAGCCAGCGCCTTCCAGAAGGCGCCAGAGCCCTTAGGCCTGGCAGACCAGCCCCAGCCTGGCCCAGAGCAGCCGGAGGCCGAAGTTGAGGAGAGCTCAGACGAGGAGCCTGTGGAGTCCAGGGCCCGGCGGCTTCGGCGCAGCGGGTTGCAGAAGGTACAGAGCCTGCGAAGGGCCCTCTCTGGTCGGAAAGGCCCCGCAGCACCAACGCCCACGCCAGTCAAGCCACCTCGCCTAGGCCCTGGCCGGAGGGCTGATGGCCAACCAGAAGCCCGGCCTGCCCTGGAGCCCAAGTTGGAGCCAGAACCTCCACAGGACACCGAGGAAGATCCCGGGAAATCTGGGGCTGCTGAAGCCGCGGTGCTCCAAGTAGAGAGTGCAGCCTGAGGGCTGGTGCTGTCTGCTTCTCTTGTGCCTATGCCTAGTCCCCAAATAAATCTCCCTCTCCCAATGCAGCATTCACGCCCAAATAAGGAGTGAATCCTGCACCCATAGCCCAGCTCTGGCCTTCCCTTCCCAGTGCCTTCAGTTTAGCCTGCATCCTCTAAAAGAGAAGCAGCTGCCCACACCTGCTTGCACTCCCCTTCAATAAAAGTAATGTCACCTAATCCAGACTCCATGTGAAGGGGTGGGAGGAAAAGGCTTGGAGGAGTAAGACAAATGTCGGAACCTGGAATGTGCCTTCAATTTCAACCAGATCATTGTATCATTTCTCAGGTTCCCACTGAGTCTTGGGCACATAGAAAAAACCTGTTGGCCATTTTCTTCTTGAGCACTTTACTCGTGGAGAGGCATCCAGTACAGTCTCTTGCTGTAGGTGCTCAATAAATGTCAACAAGTGGTTTTCCTTTTAGTTTCTTCTTCCTTTTCCATCTCTTAAAAGTTGGGCTTTCTGCTATTCTCAGCCTTCTCATTCTGGGTTGTCCTCTGTGAACAGACTGACTCCCAGGCCTTTGCCACCAGCCATACACACTCCAAGACCACTGTCCTGAGCCGCAGTTGAAATGTACCTCAAGTCAATGTGTCCAAAGGAAGCAATCTATCTTTTAATTAAGTTCAATTTCAATTTAGTATTTATTGAGCACTTAGTATGTATCATTCAAAATGGCATCTCCTCTTGCGTTTTCTTTACCAATGAATGTCACCACCATCCACACAGAAACCTGGGAGTCCTCCCTGGAGGACTCCCTCTCTCTCTCAATCCTCTCCCCCATGGAAACAGTTACCTCTGCAGTCTGACCACTTTTTGAATACCCATGGCCACTGCTCTGTTTTAGGCCTTATCTTTCACCTGACCATTATTTGAACTGCCAATCTGATCCCATCATCCTCCTGCTTCAGACCCTCAGTGGCTCTTCATCACCTTCAGAATAAAGTCTGAGTTCTTGAATATTCCTTCAGCATCTTTAATACAACTTTTTGTGATCTGGTTCCTGCCCATTTTTGTAGCCTCATCTTTTGTCGCTTCTCCTCATTCTATTGAATTACACTGAGCTGTGTGCTCTCATTCTCATCTCTAACTCTCCTGCAAAACTCAGCAAGGCACCCCTGTTTCAGGGTCAGGTGCTTCTCTTCCTTGCTCCCAAAGCACCTCCTCTACACCGCAGTGCTGTCTGGATTGTGATTGATTGCAGTTACTCTCCCCATCCCATCCCACTACACTGTGGCTCCTCTGCTGTAGGGATTGTTTTATTCATTTCTGTATTCCCCATGCCAGATACCATGCCTGGCCCACAGTAGGCCCTCATGCAGCAAGAACATCACAGAAGAAATGGGAAGTGTGAGGGGATTAGCTAGGGGTAGGAGCATGGTTGTCAGCCCATTCAATCAGTTATTGTCATATGAAAACATTTTTGAGTACCTAATGTGTTTGTAGGCCCTGAGGCCTTTAGGGACTTCAGAGTTTAGGGAGATGCAAACATGATGATGTAAGTGTAGTGATTGTTATGTTATTTTGAGACAAAAGAGGGAAGGGATGCAACCTAACCTGAAGGAGGATAAGTGGGGGATGTTTAAGGCCATATTCTTGGAAAAGGTAAATAGCGAGATGGAAAACAGGAATGGTGTGTGGCAGTAGAGCTCAGTGGTTATAGTTTGGCTTCTTAGTTCCTTCATCTTTTTTTTTTTTTTTTTTAAGTTTATTTATTTTTGAGAGAGAGAGAGAGAGCAGGGAAGGGGCAGAGAGAGACGGGGTCAGGATATGAAGGAAACTGCTGACAGCAGAGAACCCGATGTGGGGCTCGAACTCACGAACGGTGAGATCATGACCTGAGCTGAAGTTAGATGCTCAACCAACTGAGCTACCCAGGCTCCCCTCTTCATCTATTAAATGGGCAAATGATAGCCTCTATTGGGCTGTTGTGAGGATAAGTTACGTAAGTATCTAGCACAAGTGCCTGGAGGAGAGTTTGTTTTAGGTGTATAATTCGTTCACCCAGTTATTCAACAAATATTTACTGAACTTGGAATTTCTGCCAGACCCTGTTTTAAGAGCTGGGGATACAGTGGCACATGAGAATGACAGGATTCCTGTCTTTGTGGAGAGTGTAGGGGGAGATAGGCAATAAACAAGCATACTATGAGACAGACAAAAACAAGCAAACGTATGTACTAGATCTTTCTGGTTATGGGCCCTGAAGGAAAGAAAGAAGTAAGGATACAGATAATGACTGGGGTAGGGGAGTACTTTAGATGAGGAAGTCGGGGATTTAAATTTAAAAAAAAAATCTTTAAAAAAAAATTTTTTTTTTATTTTTGAGAGAGAGAGAGAGCAGGGGAGGGGCAGAGAGAGAGGGACACACAGAATCCGAAGCAGGCTCCAGGCTCTGAGCTGTCAGAACACAGCCCGACATGGGGCTCCAGCTCACAAACCTTGAGATCATGACCTAAGCCGAAGTCAGATGTTTAACCAACTGAATTACCCAGGTGCCCCAAGGAAGTTGGGGATTTAAAATGGGAGCAGAATTCACTAGTGACTTACAACTTTTTTTCTGATGAATTCAGTTAGAAGAGTCTAAGCTCCCACTGACTATGACTGGCGGGAAGTCTATTATCAGTCACTTTAGGGCTCCTCTCCTTTCTTAGGTTGTACAGTTATACCAGGAGGTTCACACCATTTCCTGGTCTCTCAGACCTTGGATGCCTCTGCTGCTATTGCTTCTCATGGCCACACGATGCCGCTGTTGGGGTACCAGTGTCCTGGTTGTTGTGTCAACAACCCAGAGGTTTCCTGTCCAGCTCTGTACCTAGAATCCGGGGTCCTTCCATAGAGGCTGGCTCTGCTGTAGCTCCATTTCCTTTGGAGAAATTCAGGACTCGTTCTGCAGGCTTCCAAGCCTTAGTATGCAGACTGTATCAGCTTCCCGGCAGCCACTCCTTTTAAGGTTCTGCCATCACAGAGGGGCTGGTCTGAGTAGGCTCATTTCTCTATCCCCAAGGAAAAACAAATTCTTGTTCTTTTTCCAAATCCTTGGAAACCTACCCAGTTTCCCTCTTTCAACTCGTAGACAAATCAAGAGCCCAGCTGCACATTTCTTACATAAAATGTCTTGATAGTTCACGGGGAAGCACATGAAGGCTCAGAGAGCCTGCACTCTGACCTTAGGAACCTAAAGCCTCAGCTAACTTGGATGTGTGTGTGTGCTACTTTTTATTCCTTCCTGGTGCTTCTACAGCAGAAGTGATAAAAATCAGTTAAAACAAAACTAACTTATTTTCTTAATAGTTCTCTTTGTTACATTTTGTTCTTCATCATTACCACTATTGCTGTTGTTATTAATATAAACTAAAGGGAGTGGAGACTGACACAGAGTACCAACTTGTCATCCAACATATGTGGCATTTAGGTGGCTGCTTTAAGCAATGGGGAGGCACACTGGTGGATTACCAAAATTCAGAGTTTGGTTCTCAGTTCTTCAGATGAGAAGCACAATTTATTATGTGTTCCAACGTGATTAGGCTGAGAGAGACTGATCTGCAATAACTGAACTTAGAAAACACTGGTTTACCATGAGTGCTGGATTCATTACTTTTTGTGAGAAATCCAACTGCTAAGTGAAGTAGAATAGTCTAACTAGCTAGTCAGAACCTTTTCCATCCTGCAACATGGGAAGCCAAAGTAAGATCTTAAAGTGTAAGGAAATAGAATTGTAGAAATGGGATGAAGAAAATTAATAGGATTATCAAACCTGGTGTGACCATTTTCTGCTGTGATATTCCTCCTACATGGATAAGAATATGTACATTCCTGGCAGGAAATTTCTTCCCCTGTTAAGTACTGGAGATCCTTTTGACTTTCCTTTATTGAGACTTGAATCATATAACCTTATCATTGAAAGGAATCCAAAAGCCATACAACCCACCCGCATTTCCATCACAACATCCACTACCATTTTTTTACCTATCCTTAGCTGGCCTGTGCTTGAAAAAGGCGGGTGACAAGGAGTTCACTACCTCTCAGGCAACTGTGTTTTTGGGCAACTTTGGTTGATAGGAAACTTCTTTATACTGAGATCAACATCTGTCTTAATGATTTCTCATATGTGGCAGTTGGCCACAAACAAATAAAGAAACAAAATTTCTTTATTTCTATGATGTGTGTGTCCTTGGAGTCCAGCTTCAGTGGGCCACACAGGACTGACAAATCTAAAACATCCTTTACATCATCTTCCTCGGGTGAAACACTGCTGGTTTATTCAGCCATTCGTTGTGATCTATTATCAATCTTGGTCATTCTTTTTTGGATTGTTTTCATTTACCCATATCCATTTGGAATAGGGATGTGCCAAGGTGCATAGAAAAAAGTATGGCTTTCATAGTCAAAGACATGGGAGCTTCATTGCTGGTGAATGATAATTTCCTTTTTTCGGCTTTCCTATGAGGATTAAATAAGATTTTTTACTTGCCCATTCATTCATTTTATATTTGTTGTGCTAGGTGATGGAGATGGATGGTATAGTATGTGGATCGGGATATAATAGAACTGTAATAGAGCGCTCATAGAACTGGCAGTTATAATAAAGTTTTAAATAAATGCTATGATGCTAGAAGTATAAGTTGCTATGGGAGCACACAAATGCAGCCTCTAACCTAGCAGGGGTGGTAGTAATTACAGAGGAGGTTCTCCTGAGGAGAAATGATCTTCCCTCCAACCTGATTTCTATTTCTTTTTTGTCCTATTGAATTAATTATATAAGTTTCTCAAGTGACTTTTTAGAAGGACCTGAGATATAGTAAAAAAAAAAAAAGTATACTTATCTCAGTATCTCATAGGAAACACTAAATGCAGCATATCTCAAACTGTGCTCATCTTTTCTCAGAAGTCAAGATTCTCTTCTGCATTTACTTTAGAAAGTGTTAGAACCAAAGACCTGACCCTTTGCCCCCACCCCAGCCCACCCCAATCCTTACATCCAATGAGTCACCAAGTCCTATAGATTCTTTATTAAGAATTCTTGTGAACTTTTCTCTCACAAATAACTAATAAATTTGGACCATTATGGAAACTTGAGAAGAAACCCTGTGCCATAGGAAGGCAGAGCTGAGAAATGGAGAGACACTGAATATCACACTTTGCTTGTGGGCAAAATGGAGTTAATAGCACTGTCTACTTTGTGAGTTTGTGAGTTTGTGAGTTAAGTGAGTGGATATATGTAAAATGCTCAGGATGGTGCCAGGCATGTGAGAGCTTAATGTTTGTGGTTGTTTGCTTATGCTCACTTGTTCCCTAAATTTAGTCAGGCAGGAACTCAGCACTTGCCACAGACATTTTCATTTATGTGAGCTAATAAACATACTTTTTGTTTAATCCCAGTTTTGCCTTTGTGTGTGTGTGTGTGTATTTGGTTTTCCCCTGCAAATGAAAGATTCCTAATAGACATAGCTCCATTGACACTGGAACCAACATGGAAGGCAAGGGCAACATCTTATTGTTCGTTGTTATCTCCAGCATCTAGCGCAGTGCCTGGCACAGAGTAGGCATTCACTGAATATTTGGAGGATATGCAAATTTATTCCAGTGAGGTGCTGGGAACACAAGGATGAACAAGAACCTGCCTGGAGGAGTTGGCTCATGGATGAGCCCTGTTTATTGTTCTTTGGAACTCTGTTGTTTCCTCTCAGAGTCAATTAAGGCATAGTAGAGACAATGGCTGGGGCCCACAATCCTTTCTGGGCCGTGAGAGTGTTAATTTTTATGATCAGAAGAAAAAAAAATGAACTTTTAGGTAAAAAAGTGTTTTAATATGTAATGTTAATGTATTGGCCTTTACCTTTATACCAACATAATTGTAAAATATAATTTTTTTAATGGATGAAGGAGTCCATGAGGGCAAAAGTGCCTAGAGCCCATGGAAGCCACAAGGCAGTCTTGCTTCCTTGGTCTTTTGTCTTCTTTCTCCTTGGAGTTTTCAGGAATTTTTTTTTTTCCTCTCACACTCATTCTCACATACTCAGTCCCTTAGTTTGATTCTAGCTTTCTCTTTTTTTATGTTCTTTGGCTATTGTTTAGAATTACCCTCAGAGGTGCCTGGGTGACTCAGTGGGTTAAGCATCCTTAAGTATCTGACTTTGGCTCAGGTTATAACCTCACAGTTTGTGAGTTCGAGCCCCACAGTTCCTGATGAGTTCAGAGACATTCAGGGTTGTCGGGCTCTGCTTTGGATTCTCTGTCTCCCTCTCTCTCTCTGCCCCTCCCCTGCACTCTCTCTCTCTCTCTCTCTCAAAAACAAATAAATAAGCATTAAAAAGACAATTAACCTCAATTATTTTTTTATTAAAAATGCAGTAGGTTCACTATATGTCATTATTTATTTTTATTTTTGTTTTTTTTTTCTTAAAGATTTCAGTTTTAAATAATCTCTAGACCCAGTGTAGGGCTGGAACTCCCAACCCCAAAATCAAGAGTTGCATGCTCCACCAACTGAGCCAGCTGCCCCTTGTCCTTTTTTGTTTTTAAAGAGAGAATTTGTTTTACTTATTAAATTTTAATTCCAGTATAATTAACATCCAATGTTTTCTTTTCAGGGGTACAATATAATGATTCCACAATTCTATGCATTACTCAGTGATCATGATATGTGCACTCTTAATTCCCCCTCACCTATTTCACCCATGCCCCCTCTCCCAACCTCTCCTCTGATAATTACCGAAGTTCTCCATGGTTAAAAGTCTTGTTTTTTAGTTTTATTCTTTTTAGCTTCCTTTGTTTGTTTGTTTTGTTTCTTAAATTCCACATATGAGTGAAATCATATGGTATTTGTCTTTCTCTGGGGCTCCTGGTTGGTTCAGTCAGATAAACATCCGACTCTTGATTTCAGCTCAGGTCATGGTCTCATGGTTGGGTTCATGAGTTTGAGCCCTTCACTGGGTTTCCCACCGACAGACGGAGCCTGCTTGGGATTCTCTTTCTCTTTCTCTCTCTCTCTCTCTCTCTGCCTCTCCCCTTCTTGCACTCTCTGTCTCTATCAAAATAAAATTAAAAAAAAGGAAAAAAGATATTTGTCTCTGACCGATTTATTTCACTTAGCATTATACTCTCTAGTTCTACCCATGTTGTTGCAAATGGCAAGATTTAATTCTTTTTTATTGGCTGAATAATATTACATTATATATACATACATACACACACACTACCTCTTCTTTTTCCATTCATCAGCTGAGGGACATTTGGGTTGCTTCCATTCTTAGCTGTTGTAAATAATGCTGCTATAAATATAGGGGTGCATGTACCCCTTAGTGTTTTTGTATTTTTGGGGTAAATACCAAAGTAGTGTGATTATTGGATGGTAGGGTAGTTCTTTTTTTAAAACTGCCATACTGTTTTCCACAGTGACTGCACCAGTTTGCATTCCCACTAAAAGTGCACTAGGATTCCTTTTTCTCCATATCGTTGCCAACACTTGTGTCCTTTATATGCTTTCTTCATTCATGTAGCCATATCCATGCTGCCTCAGGCCCTCAACCACCAGCCTATGTTCAGCTCTGCAAGCTTTATTCCTATTAGAATGAAACCACTACTTTAAGGAAGCTCCTTGGGCCAGCAGCCTACAGACTCTATTCTCATTGCTATAAACTAAATTTTGTGTATTCTGCACTTCAGGATGTGCCCATTCATCTTGGAGAAGTACGTTCTGCTGGTTCTGCACATGTTCATCTTCTGGGATTTGCGGTTGGGATCATCCTTGCTCTGATCTTCGCTGCTAGATCTTGTGGCTCTTACAAATTTCCTAGTTTCATTAAAGATGCAGAGTTTGCATTTATGTTCCTCTTTGCTGCTTTAAGATTTTTTCCAAAATGATAAGATGATGAGAAAAATACACAGGTAGAGCAAATATGGGGCCTGGTGTAGTAAGTATGTACCACTTCCTTCCCCCTGACAGTTTAGGAAACTTAAAAATTGATTTTATAGAATATAAGTCCAAAGAAGGTGTTAGAATCATCTGAACATAACACAAATACTCCTGAAAATTGAAGGAAACTGTAACCTCATCCAGAGGATTGCTAGGGAACATGAAGCCCAGAGTTACTAGTTACTCCAAAAGTTGGAGTACTAATTTCTCATACAGCATTCCCATATAATTAATGGAGACTAGTAATTAATAGATAATACATACAAAACTTATTGATGGAGTTTTCTCTAAAATTTCCTAGCCCTTACAATTTTGGGGGATTAAATTATAGACTTAATTTTTCCTTAGAGTCCTAATTTGAACCTGCATAATTTTTCATACATGTATTACACACACAACCTACATAGAGATTTTAAAACATTTCAGTAGTTGCTTTCACTGGATTCAGTTTCATGGAAAACCTTTGGAGACCTCTCTATAGCTATACACGCACATGTATACCCATATACATATGTATGAATACACACATATATACTTACATATCATATATATACACACACAAATACATATACAAACACACATATATGTCTACCTCAGAAAATATTTCATAAATATTTATTTAATTTCACTATATTTCATAGATTTCATAAATTTCCAAAACCAGTTAAGAATGTCAAGTTACAACTAAATTGATATAACATTAAAATGCAATCAAATCCATACTGAAAATTATTAGAGAAATAGTTACATTTCTGAAAACTTAAATAAGCAAGTTTGTGTAGAACAGTATCTGTAAGTCCACCTTATTTTCACAAACTCAATTCACAAAGGACATTTCACTTTTTATTTCATGATATCATTTACATTTAGTTCTCCCAAATATCAAGCCAGATGTTGTATAATTTTTTATATAAAAGCAGATAGAGAACATTTAGAAAACTTCAGTCATAAAAAATTTCAGGCACTTCAGTTTTGGCATAAATAATAACTGACTCTTTGTATGGATTTAAATATGTTCTTTTCATATCTTGCAAATGCATTTTCTATAATAATTTTCATAATTATGACAGAGATGAAGCATGTGGCCATCTTTAAGGGTTAAGGTTTATAATCTATTTCACCATTAAAGAAATACCCAAGTTGAAGAATAATACATCTTTTTGTTCTGTTATATGCTTTCACCACTATATCTTTGGGTTTAAAACAAAACATTTAGGATAAAAGTTACTAAAATTGGAATTGTGCAAGTTAACTTAAGAAACTTCATAAAGGAATTTCACTAAAGCAGGAGTTGTGATAGATTCCCTTCCCTTCTTGATTCTGAAGCAGCTCTCTCAAGGTAGAATTGTTAAGTGGTTCAAAAGACCCCCTCCACCCTGTTTCTCCCTCTAGAATCTCTATATGGGAGAAATGTCTTGATAATTGTCTGGCTATATTTCATTTTAAGTACCTGTATTTTTCTCCCTGTATGTTGCTTAATTCAATCTTTCAAGATCATACTTATCCCTGAAAGAAAAAAATCATTAAAAAATCATTCTGAAGAAAAGTCATGACTTTAGACATGATTTAACTCATAATGACATTTTACTTTCCTTAAATGGACTCCACCTTACTTACTTCAGTATACTTGAGAACTATAGATCATTCTGGAATACACAAAACTAATAGTTTTAAAAACTGTTTTGACAGGCAAATCACACATTTAGGTAGAACTGATAAGACTTATAATTTCTCAACTTCTCACATATATAAATCACACATTCATTCTGGTCAAAACACGCTCTTCAAAAAATAAGTTTCAGAAAGGAGTTTCTCATATTTATGAATGGAAATTTAATGTTCCCAATTAACTATTTTTAAACATTTGCTTAAAAGGCATCTATTTAAGCAAATGTATTTGGAAATGATGTCACATAATTTCAAGGTCAGAATACCCTCTCCTGTCCCCCACTCCTGTTACTCTCTTCCATGGACAGAGAGATTACGTATAGACATTCCAAATAAATAATTCAGAGTTCAAAAGCATCAATTTACAATCAGCATAGACATAAGTACTCATAATTTCAATGTTTAGCTTGTTTCCAGTCTTTTCTTTGCCATTCCTTTAGAGAGGGTCAGTAAATTTGGAGACTATACATATCTCTACTATTATCCCCCCTCATGTTTAAAACCTTGACTTCTATCCAATTTCCTTTGCTAAGTTAAGATTCTTCATTATTTCAGATATTCTCTATTTTATTTATTTTTTTAAGTTTATTTATTTGAGAGAGAGAGGAAAAAAACTCGAGTGGGGGAGGGGCAGAGAGAGAGAGGGAGAGAGAGGGAGAGAGAGAGGGCAAGAGAGAATGGCAAGATGGCAAGCCAGCTCCATGCTCAGCACACAGCCTGATGCAGGGCTCGATCTCATGAGCATGAGATCATGACCTGAGCCAAAATCAAGAGTCGAATGCTTAACCAGCTGAGTCTCACAGACACCCCCAGATTCCTCTCTATTTTAAAGTTGACATATAGGGGCATTCTACATAAAGTAGGGAGTATTACTTCCTTGATTTGGTGGAATTTGTTTTTAAAACTTGCAGAACATTATGTGGATCTCAAGTAGTTGATGTGCCCAGGGATATGCAAGAAGATCAGAGGATAGAGACATTAGCAGAAGGGAAAAAACCCAAATAGTATCCATTAAGGGTAGCTCTTAAAAGATCATAGCACCACCTGGCAATATCATGCAAGAACAAGATCTGGTAATAGGAAATTCCTAATCCCTAAACGATGATGTAGACTCAACAGAGTCCATGATGAAAACTGTGGCAGGCATGGGATACATTTGTAGGGAGTGTGTGGAAACTGCTTCCCACCACCAAAGCAGCCTCCTGTTGGATCAGTGGACAGATGAACTGCTTATATAGTGCATACTAATGGAAAGGACCCTCTGCATATCTACACAAAGATGTGCACTATGATTATTATTCAGTTACTGTTCTATGAGTTCTACCGTAGGTAATAAGAAAGAAAGAATAAATATGTGAAAAGATATCATTAATGGTAACTTAGAAAATGTAGAGTAATACAAATTGTGTGATTCCATTAAAAATATATATGTATAATATATATGTCATAGAAAACAATTTACTTTTTGATAGTGGGATGGGGAAATATACACTTGTATTTTTCATTTTTGATTCTTCGATTATTTGCACTTGTGAATATGTATGAATTTTGATAATAAAAAGTGGAAAATTTTACCATTCTACTTAATTCAGAAGTCCTTAGACTATAAATAAAATAGCTCTATCTTTCCTTTTTTATTTTATTTTAGAGAGAGTGAGTGATGGGGGAGAGGGGCAAAGGGAAAGAGAGAGAGAGAGAGAGAGAGAGAGAGAGAGAGAGAATCTTAAGCAGGTTTCATGCTTAGTGAAGAACCCGATGCGGGACTCATTCCTATGACCTTGGGGTTATGACCTCAGTCAAAACCAAGAGTTGGACGTTCAACCCAGGTGCCCTGGTCACTTCATATAATCACTGTCAATTTTTTTTAATATTTCTTAATCAAACTGTATATATCTTTCACAGCAGAAGTATGAGCAGAAATTTTGAGTTAAGAATTCTGTAGCTTTTTTCTTTATATAAATTTTGGCTTTTATTCTTTCCTTTTTCTCTTGTAACTATAGGACTATGCATAGCCCAGGAAAATTCCATGATGAAGAATTAAGTAATCAGAATAGGAGATAATACCACAAAGAAAAATACAACATTCACAATAATGAAATTTCATGCAGCTATCAAAATTATGGTTTAAAATCATTTTAATTATATGAGAAAAATTTCAAAATACAATGGTTTGAAGTATGAGGAAACCAAATCATTTATGCAGTATGATCCCAGCTACATTTTATTTTTTTATTTTATTAAAAAAAAAATTTTTAATCTTTATTTTTGAGAGAGAGAGAGAGAGAGAGCGAGTGGAGGAGGAAGAGAGAGAGGGAGACACAGAATCCGAAGCAGGCTCCAGGCTCCGAGCTGTCAGCACAGAGCCCAATGTGGAGCTCAAACCCATGAACCGTGAGATCATAACCTGAGCTGAAGTCGGACGCTTAACCAACTGAGCCCCCCAGGCGCCCCCCAGCTACATTTTAAAATTAAAGTGTGCTGGGGCGCCTGGGTGCCTCAGTCGGTTAAGTGTCTGACCCTTGATTTTGGCTCAGGTCATATCTCATGATTTATGGGATCGAACCCTGTGTGGGGCTCTGTACTGACAGCTGGAGCCTGCTTGGGATTCTCTGTCTCCCTCTCTCTATGCCCCTCTGCAACTTGTGCGTGCTTGTGCATGTACTCTCTCCCTCTCTCTCAAAATAAATAAATAAACTTAAAAAAGAAATTAAATTAAATTAAAATGCGCATAGGAGGAGGAAGACTAGATAAAAATGTTAACTGTGATGATAGGACAAATCACATGTTTTCTTCTTTATACTTTTTCCTTAGTTTCCGAATCAAATTATTTCTGAACAAGTAAAGGAAAAAGTACATATTTAAAACATGTTAAACAACAATAAAACATAGACTCAAGTAAATAAACGTGGTCAGAAATGAGAATGGAATTTATGAGTGTGAAGTAAAGGTAGGAAGATAGAGGCAATTCTATGCTGAGAGGCTCTATTTAGTAAGAGGGCCTCATATGATTTATACAGAATGGGGTCTTGAGCCTGTACATTTGTTTTTCCAGCATCCAAATAAGGGGCTTTCAGATTGTGTTGAGAAGCCAAAAAAATGCAGAAGATAGATAATCTTTAGTTAGAGCCCTAGTCTCTGCAGGCAGCTGTCCCTCTCTTGACAGAGCTTCAGTAGTGGAGCGCTCCTGCAGGCATATCTCCATCTTGTCAGCACAGAGAAGAAAATAAAACTGCAGGCATCTGAGTTACTCATAGGGAGCTAAAGCTAAATAAAGAGGAGACAGGGTGGAGGTGGGTGGTGATGGCATGGATCCTAAGCATGGCTTTCAAAGCATAAATACTTATGCTGCACAGACTATCTACAAACTGGGGATGTAATTGAACAGACAGCATGAAAAGACAGGAGTCTTCACTGGAGAAAAAATAAGACAAGATAGCCACACCCTGTATGATCACAAACCTCTTACATATACCACATTTAAAGCCGGGGTCTCAGAAAACAAGCTTGTCATCATCCACTCCATTTCCTTTTTTCTCCCTTACTTCTGTCATATTACTTAAACAAAGAGGCCATTAGACTGAGGTGGCTCTAATGCCCGGGTAGTCCACCTAAGCATACCAAACTCTAAGCCTGTAAATGCTTTGAGGTTGCAAAATTGAAACCTAAGGACATCCAGTCACAAACAGCCAACTAGGCTTTTTAAGCAAGAGCCAATCAATAATTTCCTTATCTTGCTTCTAGAGGCTCTCTATATAAGTCTTTACCTTGGCTCCTGTCATGGAGTTCTCCTAGTCACTTCTGATTTGGCACTATCCTGTTGGAATGGATAAATGCTTAAATAAACTTAAAAATTTTAATATGCTTCAGTTTTGTCTTTTAACACTTCTGTTAACCTTACCTCCATTGTCCCAATTCCCAATGCTCAAACATTTTGTCTCCTCTGCAAGCATCTCATATATATAATTGGTCAACAAATCTTGAAGGAGCTAGGTATGCAACATTTCACAAATCTAGTCTCATTTCTGTTACATTGCCATTATCCTCATTTAGAATCTTGTTTCTCATGTGGGCTCTTGAAAGCATCTCTTAGATATCCCTATTCAATCTATGTCATATAATCAGTTGGTCAAAACACTTGATTCAATTCTTGATTTTCTCAAAAACTTGTGATCTCTTCTTCTTAGCCAAAGTTGCATTGTTGTGTGATACTTGTTATATTCTGTTTGTATAATTGTTCCATTCCCCACAATGCTGTTAATTTTTCGAGGGCAGGGATATATTGAATTTATCTTTCAGTCCTCCATAATGCTACATGTATTTAAAAGTCATAAAAATAGGGGTGCCTGGGTAGCTCAGTTGGTTAAGCATCTGACTCGTGGTTTTGGCTCATGTCATGATCTCAGGACTCATGAGTTTGAGCCCTGAATCTGGCTCTGTGCTGACATCGTGGAGCCTGTTTAGGATTCTCTGTCTCCCTCACTCTCTGCCCCTCCCCCACTCACACTCTCTGTCTCTGTCTCAAAAATAAATAAATAAACATTTAAAAAGTCATAAAAATAATTGTTTCATGTAAAAGTGGGCCTTTGGTATATAATTATTAACTTAGCTTCCCTATCCTCTTACCTCAATTCTAAGAAACTCCTCCTAAAAGCATGCCTTAAGTAAGAGAAATAAGGCTGATGCTTCCTCTTGGAACCATAAAAACTACATCCTGAGCACCTGTTTCCCCCCATATCCTCCATCAGTGGTGGAAATACATTAATGTGCAGTCCACCCAAGATACTGAGGTTAACAAAAGACTCTTAATGATAGAGAAAAAAGTATGGGTTGACTATGGGAGGTGGGTAGGAGATGGGCTAGATGGGTGATGGGTACTAAGGAGGGCACTTGTGATAAGCACTGGGTGTTGTATGTAAGTGATGAATCACTGAATTCTACTGAGACCAGTATTGCACTGTATGTTAACTGAAATTTAAATTTAAAAAGGGGGGGAAATCAACTTAAAAATACTGAATTATCATCCCTTTTCCATAATTGCCTGTTTGCTGGAAAGTGTTAGCACCTCTATCTCTGTTGGGGATTGATGCCCATGAAGTGTTTACTACTAGGCACAAGTAGATGCAGATCCTGCAATTTGATAGACCCAAGTTCTTTATTTTATTTATCTATTTTTTTAGAGAGAGAAAAAGAGAATAGAGAATGAGTGAGGGAGAGAGAGAGGGCAAGAGAGAGAGGGAGAGAGAGAGGAGGATCATAAGCAGGTTCCATGCTCAGTGTGGAGCCCCATGTGGGGCTCCATCCCATGACCCTGGGATCATGACCTGAGCTGAAATCAGGAGTTGGACACTCAACCGAGTCAACCAGGCGCTGTGATAGACCCAAGTTCTTAACTGCACATAGTTCTGGACTGACTGCTATTATCCTGTCATTACCACGCAGGATGCTCTGCTTACTTTCCTATAAGCTCTTTGCCCTGCCACTAGGAATCTCTGTTCCTCACGTTCTCTTCCACTCTGCCATTGCCGGTGGGCCAGGATTCTGCAATAGAGTTGAATCTCCCTGCTCTTGCTCCAGCCGTGGTTGGAGGTGCTCTCATTATGTCCCTGGAAGCTCATTCTTTCAAATATTCTTATTTTAGAAGGCATACCTGTGTTACAGGATTTTGCTGTTCTACCAAAAACTCAGTGCAACCTTTCTCTCAAGGGAAGGGCTGGGATCTGGATCTTTTCTACAGATCAGTGGGTTGGGGGACTTAACAGAATACCTCAAATAGACTCATGGCTCTTTGACTTTCAAGTATATAACTCAGACAGACCATTATATGTATTAAACATTATGATAGTGTGTGTTTGGGGGGGGGGTAGTTTGTTCTTCTTAGCCTTTGCTTTTAGCCACTAATATAGTCCCAGACTTCCAAGGTATATAAGCAAGTAAGTATAGGATATTTAGTTATGACCATTCCTCCCCCCCACCCCCCACCTTTTTTTTTCTTCCTGGAGGACAGACACAATAAGGCCCATATGTTTGCCTAGTACTTTTCAGGTTATACTAATGAGAAGGAGTTGAATAGGAAAAATGGAGCTCTGATCTAGATGAAACAAAAGTCAAAGCTTTTTTGAAGATGGCAGAATACTAAAACATAAGGATAATAGAAATGCCTGAAAATGAAGAAGAGCTTCCAAAACAAGACAAGAAATCTCAATACCTATTGACAAAAGTAAAACATTAGTATAATAACAAATTAAAGAGCTTAACACCATCTACAAAGAACAAAGCTACAGAAGCCAAACCCTAGAGGGAATCTCTGCAGTGTGGTAGATGTTGAGTGGATGCATTTTCCAGCCACATAGAGACATTAAGGGGGCAGCCACATAGATCCAGCTAGAGTTATGTTCTAATTTACTGATCCCTATTTCCCCTGGTCACAACTGACCGGCCCAGGACGAAGCATTACATCCAAGCTAGGTCAATCACAGTCCTTTCTCTAGACCTTTGGTTCTCAATTAGACATGATTTTGCCCCCAGGGGACAGTTGGCAAAGTCTGGAGACACTTTTGAGTGTCACGAGTGGCATCTAGTAGGTAGAGAGGTCAGGGATGCTGCTAAACATTTTAAAATGCACAGAACAGCCCCCTACAGCAAAGAATTAGCCTGTCCAAAGTGTCAATAGTGCTGAGACTGAGGGGTGCCTGGGTGGCTCCGTCAGTTAAGCATCCGACTTCAGCTCAGGTCATGATCTCACAGTTCGTGAGTTCAAGCCCCACGTTGGGCTCCGTGCTGATAGCACAGAGCCTGGAGCCCACTTTGAGTTCTGTGTCTCTCCCTCTCTCTCTGCCCCTCCCCTGCCCCTGCCCCTGCTCACACACACACACACACACACACACACACACACACACACTCTCTCTCTCTCTCTCTCTCTCAAAAATAAACATTAAAAAAAATTAAAAAAAATAGTGCTGAGGCTGATAAACTTCACAGTTGATTGAGCCTTACCCAGACTGCTCCTCACATGGATACATACAGTTTAAAAATTGGGTGAAAAATATTTCCCTGGTATGTGATGGTGAGATGGGGGAGCTTTAAGTTTTACTTATTCTTGACTCACAAAGAAGACATTGCCTAGGATTCACAAAAACATTATAAGGATCTAAGTTGTAATTCAGATAAATTGTTTGGTAGAGAGTTTGGTTTATTTATTTTTTCTTATGGCTCTTTCTCCACAGCATTCAATATAAGAGACTGTGTTGAAGCATTAACTGAACCGTTTTTACTGTCAGTTCTAATGAATCCCTTACTCAATCTGGCATCCAGTAATATGGAACCAGTTATTTCAGTGAAGACTATAGCCTATTCCTCTGCCTATGGTGCATGATGGAAAAAGATGCAAAGTTAATTTAGGGTAAACTTCTGCTCCACCAATGATATTACATTAACAACAACAACAAAACTCAGGTGTGTATGGAAGTAGTCTCATAGGAATTGGGGAAATTTTCTTTTTCTTTTCAGAAGTGCTGGTACCCATTACTAGGATACCTACCTGAGTCTTTATTATGATGCTACAGGGTTCTGGGATGTGCCAACAAAAAGGGACCGATGAACAAACAATATCAGAGCCACCAGTAAAACGAAATAAAAGTATGTAAGATTATTTGCAAGAAGGGTTTTCCAGGGCAAGAAACAAAAAGACAAGAGTATGTATATATATATATGCATTTTTTCAGAGGTATTTAAAAACTTTTAAATGCTTTATGATTGTGATTTGGGCGTGATTACACAGAAGGCAGAAAGAGACAAGGTGTAGATCTAGTGTAGATACACGTCACCATCACAGCGGGAATTTAAAGGAGGCTTAGTGATGTAGAAAAGAGCATTAAGGCCAGTGTATGTGACCAGACTTGTCAGCAGTTTGTCTGAATGTAACAAGGAAGATTTTAAGACAGAGCCTCTTGCCCACTTGAGAGTTGTGCCTCTTACAACTGTAGCTGTTGTGTCAAAACAGCCACATCACCATCATAGTGCCTGGTTTGCTGGATTGTCCAGCTCAACCAAAACCCAGGGGAGGAAACAGAGGGCTTCTGAGATGGAAAGTACTGAAATGCTTAGGGGAAACTCAATGATATCTGGAGGGAGATATATTTCTGGAAAGCATTAAGCACTGGAAAAAGCTTATATAGATCATACTGGGGCTACTGAATATTTCTGTTTTATTTCTGTTTAACTTCCCAGATGTCCAAGAGGGGTAGAGATAAAATAAAACCCACAGGTAAATAAGTCCTGAATGTTACATTCAGCTGCAATGGATTGGAGAGAGTCAAACAAATCATTGTTCTTCTGTTGGGGATGGCAGTTGAGCTGCATGTAGGAACTTATCTAGTACATATTTCAATGTTAGAGTAACTCAACTGTTGTTGCAGATGTGTTCTCAAACTTAGTAGGTACTGTTAAGAAGAATGGGGGTGAACAGAGGACAAATAAAAACATTTTTCTGGTCAGGTAGTAAGCACCAAACACCTCCTGTGTCCAGAGTAGGGGGTTAGGGGTGTCTAACATGTGATCTAGGGTGAGAAGCTGTTGGGCATATAAACCTTTAATCTTCCCTGAAGGTGTCAGAAGCCAAGGCCTTTCTGATAAGGGGGTATCACTCACATCTTTTACATGGCTCTGAGTCAGTATTACATGGATACTGAGTCAGGTCTCAACAAGATGGCCCTGAGCAAATGAATACTGATCCCTTTTATTGTGTTATGCTGCACCATCCTTATGGCTGTATGTAAACTTGGAAACCAGAAACATAGCTCTTCTATCATTCCTCTCATTGCCACTTCTTTTCCATCAAAGATTATGCTTTCTTGGCCCACAGTTGAGGGGTTATCTAACATGCCATGCCTGCCAGGCATCTTGTTAGGTACCACTTCCTGGATGGCTTTGCTGTGATCAGAGGAACCAGGTTGCACTTGAGTCAATGGTTGTTCTCCCCCACCCTCTTATGGCTATAGGAACCCACAACCCTGTGAAACAAATCATCTTGGAGCATCATTACAACAGACCTTTGGTTAGTTCTCACAATGTGGACAGACTCAGGTTTCTAGTGTATTGTTCATTTGGGCATGACCCATTACAAAAAAAAAAGAGGGGGTCATCTCCTGCTTCAGTTCATTTTTGGGTATGCCATTATCCTATCGCCTCTGGAACCCTTGGGATGCTCTTTTGTTGGGTGGTCATAAACATGTCCTTAACCTATGCCTCGTTTCACAGTCTGGGAAGAGGATACACTATAGTCATGAATTCACAAGTCTTATCCTTTTGTGAACAAGACCAAGCACTGCTGTGGTGGGTAGTGAAGATTGACAGTGTTGATTTTAAACCATACTATTTTGGACTGAGGAAAGCATAAGTGTACCCCCACCCTGGGGCTATTTTGTATTGTCCTGATTTCTAGGATGCTTAGAAAACTAATGTTCATATGCTCCTGCTTGTGTATTGTCCATTGTATGAGGAAAGTTAACAGTCCTTATAGGGACTTTGTGTCCAGTGGAACCAGAGTGATTGACTCATCCTGGTTTTCCCATGAGTGTCCCTACTTTACCACCGAAAGTCTGGATCCAGGAAATTCTTCAGTCTCAGGCAAATCAACCTGGTTACCCATCCTGAATAAATAGAACTCAATATGGCTCTGGTCAAAGTGTATGGAACTAACAAGATTTATGAGGTCTAGCATTTTTTTTTTTAATTCAAGTTAACATACAGTGTAGTCTTAGCTCCAGGAGTAGAACCAGTGATTCATCATTCACATATAACACCGAGTGCTCATTCCCAAAAGTACCCTCCTCAATGCCTATCACCCATTTAACCCATCCCCCCCAGCACCCTCCAGTCTGTTCTCTATATTTAAGAGTCTCTTATGGTTTGCCTCTGAGGCCTAGCATTTTAAAGAAACTTTATATAACTCTAGGTAAGTATGTTCATCGGCAATCCATGCTGTAAAAAATGAGGCTTCCATTTCTAAACCATGAAGGGCTATATTGTGAGGATATTGAGTTAAACCACTATGAGATTCATTCAACAACTATTGAGTACTTAGTATGTGCCAAGAATTTTTCTGAGTATTAGAAATAGATAAATAATCAGAAAAAAAGTCCTTTCAGAGAACAAATTTTCAGGAATACAATCAGAGGCAGGTTGGCATGCATGCTCTGAATGAATTGTGGGCTAAATGAGCATAATGGTCAAACCTTCCCGATACAAATTTGGTGAGGAAGACTGGGAAACCCACTAGCAAGATGTTTTCATGTTTTGAAGATATATCCCAATGTTTTCTAATCTTGATTGTGCATCCTAGAAGAAAAATGTTGGGCATGAATGTTCAATATCTGAATATTTATAAATAGTATACATGTTCTACTATACTAATAAACATATACACAAAAATAGAAATAAAGCCTGTCCTGAGTTACCCCTGAGATATTGCATCCAACTTTGTTTTTTTTAAGTTTTAAAAAAGTTTTTATTTTGAGAGAGAGAGGGAGAGAGAGAGAGTGCACAAGCGAGCATGAGTTGGGGAGGGGCAGAGAGATAGGGAGAGAGAATCTCAAGCAGGCTTTGCACTGTCAGTGCAGAGCCCAATGAGGGGCTTAAACCCACAAAGTGTTAGATCATGATCTGAGCTGAAATCAAGAGTTGGACACAACTGACTGAGCCACCCAGGCTCCCCTGCATACAACTTCAGAGATGACTAATATATTCTATGTCAGTTCATAGATGATGTGATAATGGCTTCTGGAAGAATGCAAAGAATTCTGTACAGCTCAGACTACCTGCACTTCACACATATTTCACCATAATATGTGCCCTCCTGGGGCTTCAGGATTTGCTTGACTATGTACATGATCATTGTCATTACCAAAACATGCATCCCTCAGTAGAGAGCTGGATCTTCCTAACATGTCCTTAAGTATCAGAGTATTACCAAGCAAACCCAGAAGTGAGCGCTACCTTGGGAGCAAGTCAAGGCTGACAGTTATAAAAGCCCCAAGTCAGCAGTTGGCAAGTCTACTGTCAAGGCTAAGGGCATGCTAGCACAATTTTGACAATTTGGGAGACTTTAATTATAGTGCAGGGAAGAAACCCCCCGCAAAGCATCTTTGTTTAGCACAAGGCTTTTCTAACAGGTGAGTCAAAAGTGGGGGGAAAAATGAGAAGTTGTACTGTGAGCATGTCATTATTAACAATTTGCTATACAACCTATCATGACTGAGTCCTTTGTTTCTGGATCATCTAATTTGGGACAAAGCTATTTTGTGGTGGGAAAATAAACTTATGGAAAATTGAGAAAAGACATTGTTAGTGGGGGAAGGTTTCTTTCCCATGCCTCTGGTTTTCAGAAGAAGGAATTTTTCCCTAAACCCTCCAGCTCTAGGCCTTATTCCTCCTTATGTGAGTTAACTGAGTTTGGGAGGGAACTGGGCATGTTTGCCTGGCCCTGACATCCCTTTCGCTCTAGGGTCCTGCCCGTTGGTGGTGAGTAGGAGCCTTGCTGGTTGTGTTTGATTCCATGGGTTTTCAGGCTGGACTGTAACTAGGTAAATCTAGTTCCAGAGTTTGGGAATGGGGAGTCCTCTTTTGCCACATATCTAAGCCATGTACTTCCAACCAAGCTTTGTTAGTGAAATTGGTTTTTCACCTCCGTCTGCTTTACTCCTTCAAAAGTTAGTCAGGGCCTTCTAATATCCCAAAATTTATTATCAGAGTTTCTTTATAAAACTGTACCTGTGAGTGTTCACTTCTGGCAGTCATTGTATAGGGAGTACAATGCAGTTTACCTAATGTCCAAATTAGAAAACAGCTATGGAAGATTATATGAAGAACCAATTCCAATGAATTATGAACATAGTGAGTGTGGGTGTGTAATGGACAGAGCCTATGGCAAGAGTATAATTCAACAATGCTTTCCATGTCCAGAATGTCCAGAATTCCAGAATCGTAAAGGATTCTGTAAACATTGTTCAAAATGTGCCCTGCCAGGGAAAGAGAAACCACATCACAAATGTGAATTCTAAATACGTAGTTCTTTTAAAAAACTACCATAACTAATTATAACCATGTTGGCTCAGCAAATATATCCCCATTAGGTCATCTTTTTTTCCGGAAGCATAATACCACTAAGAACCCCTACAAAATATTCTCTTGGTAGGCTTAAAAAGTTCCTCCCCTGGTAAGTACTGCCTGAGAATCAGCCTTATGCAAATGCTTTGCAGGCTATGCACATCTTACATACTTAGGGAAGGAGTATCTTATATACTGAAGGAAGGGGTATAATATTCCAGGACACAGGTGCTAAGCACTGTAGTAGAGTAACTTGGATATACTAGAATTACTTATAAAATCATCCCCGCAACAACGAAAATCCTTACCATGTGTTACTTGTGATTCTTAAAGATAATCCTCACTTGAAGGGAAATATTTCTCTTTTGATATACCAGGCTAGTATTACAGAGAGAGCAAGAGTTGATTTAAAAAATAAATGGAGGGTTAGCATTGCTAGGAATTTACCCAAGGGATACAGCAGTGCTGATGGATAGGGGCATTTGTACCCTAATGTTTATAGCAGCATTTTTCAACAATAGCCAAATTATGGAAAGAGCCTAAATGTCCATCAACTGATGAATAAAGAAATTGTGGTTTATATACACAATGGAATACTACTTGGCAATGAGAAAGAATGAAATATGGCCTTTTGTAGCAATGTGGATGGAACTGGAGAGTGTTATGCTAAGTGAAATTAGTCATACAAAGACAGATACCATATGTTTTCACTCTTATGTGGATTCTGAGAAACTTAACAGAAGACCATGGGGGAAGGGAAGGGGAAAAAAAAAGTTAGAGATGGAGGAAGCCAAGCGATAAGAGACTCTTAAAAACTGAGAATAAACTGCGGGTTGATGGGGAGTAGGAGGGAGGGGAAAGTGGGTGATGGGCATTGAGGAGGGCACCTGTTGGGATGAGCACTGAGTGTTGTATGGAAACCAATTGGACAATAAATTTCATATAAAAAATAAAAAATCAATAAATGGAGGGGCATCTGGGTGGTTCAGTTGGTTAAGCATCCAACTTTAGCTCAGGTCATGATCTCATGGTTTGTGAGTTTGAGCCCCGCATCGAGCTCCACACTGACAGTGGCAGTCCTGCTTGGGATTCTCTCTCTCACTCCCTCTCTCTTTCCCTCTCTCTCTGTCCCTTCCCTGCTTGTGTGCTCGCTCCAAAATAAACTTAAAAAAAAAAAAAGGAAAATAAAGTCAGTTGCCCTTCTGATCAAAAGATAACTGAGTGGGAGAGGGTTTTCCAGGGCCCTGCTGAGTTTAGCTGCACCCTAAGTCAGGAAACTGTTGGCCAGCCTCTGTTGAAGTAGGGAAGTGGTACCAGGAACTCTGTCATCAAAAGGTAGTAAAGGATAGTTCCACCCTCTTTGACCATACTTCTACCTTGCCATCTGGGCACAACAATGAAGTTTTCTGTGACTTTGATTTAAACAAACTTCTAAATTCCCATGTGGCAGTTGCTTCAGCACTACCTTGCTTTGTCTGTGACAGTTAGAATATGAGGATCTTTAATTTGTATTTTCTCCCTGAAGTATACTTCTGGAGTGTAAGCAGCCCTTTTTAAGAAAACTGAATGACCAGGACAATAACTGCCAAGAAGTCTCAGGCCACCTCAATCAGTAGAACAGAAAAAACACTAAGTAGTTTCTGAACAGGGCTGCCACCATAAAGCTTCTAGAAAGTTTCTGTGTTAGGTTGCTACAAGGTCACCAAACCGGGTTGTCTCAAAAGTCTCTTGACACTTGTCTGAAAGTCTCTAGGCCCTCTGTGGCTGACGCAAAGACACAGGGTACACGTGACCAACCATTAAATGGCGATTTAAATCATTAAAAGTTAATTTTTAAAAGCAGGCATTAAAAGTTAATTTTTTAAGCAGGTAAATCATGACTCTGTTGCAGGTATTAAAAAAACAATTGATGAAAATTTTATTTAGCTTATTCATGAGGAAACTAGTGGTGTGTTACAACCAGGTCAAAGGAGAATCCCAAGAACAGACATAGGTCTGGAAAATTGTAAGAGATGTGCAAATAGAGCCAAAATTGGTTTTTCAGTTCTTTCTTTCCTGGACAGAATTTGTTTGCATGTCTTTGGATAAGAATTCTTTGGCATTTCTGTGTGTTATCTATAATTTACATAATCAGCATCAGACAATCAGCTTTAGAATGACCACACATAATTTTCCATTGGAGCACAATTTTTCCCTACTTTTGATTAAAAAGAATCTTAAAGATTCTTGATCATAAAATGAGTCTGGCCTCATTACACTAGGCCTGATTATTTACATAGTTGCAGTAAGAATATTTACCAAAAGGCCTTTTTAAATTTTGCTCTCTTGTTTCCATAAGGAATCTTAGGTTGGACTTCTAAAAGTCTCTATTACTTGCTGTCCTGAGGCTAGGAGGCCAAGTCCAAGAAACTTTATCCACCAGATTACTTCTACAGTACCCATCCATTTTGGGTGACTTCCTCTCTTCTCAAAGTCCTCAAAGAATCTGCAGGCTCCTGGCCTACCATGAACATAAACTCCCTTACCAGCTCTAAGGTTGGAACCTGTAAACCAGTTTATCTGGGAGGGTTTTGTCAGCACTGTCTCCATAAAGTCAACCTTCTATAAAAGTGACTGATCAACAGCTGGCAACAACAACTTCCCCAGGTCAACAAGGAGCCGCTCATCTCTCTTCCCAGTGGCCATGCCCACCTAGGGGGCCTGGCAATGGGGTGACTGATGGTGTAGGCATCCTGTCCTCCACAGAGCTGCTGCTTGGTGGCTGGGGACACCAAAAACAGACTTGGAGCATCCAGAAGTCAGCCTCAGGGGTCTGAGCAGGGTGCAATCCTCCCCTGAGACAGAGATAGATTGAGATCCTCAACCTGCCCTTGGTTGTCTGGAACTTTTAACAAAAATGGCAAAATGAGTGCCGACCAATTGTCCATAGTGCTCCTGGTGAAAAATGTGGTAAACTCCCTCCCACAGAGAATCTTCAGAAAACTTCCAAAAATCATTCAGCAGGAATATGAAACACAAACAGGGAGGACCTGTAAACCACCACTTTGGTCTTCAGGACATGAGAATTTTGAATTTGAGCCACTTTCTAGCACTGTTCTGATTCTTGAGTATGGACCATCCTGTGACTGATGATTGCTTTTGTGTCCTGTTTAGGAAATCTTTGCCTACTCCAGGGAAATCTTCCTGTCAAATCTGTGGAGGAAGATTTACCTCAATGACAGGAACATTAGACCATTGAGCTGAGTCTCAAAATTGAGTAATTTAAAGCAGTACATTAAAAAAAAGATTTAAGCATAAAGAAAATCTTACAAATGCAATGGTAAATTGGACCCGTGAAATATCACCCAATTGGGAAGTAATGCATAGTAAGAAAAAAGTTTGAGAATTGGGGTGCAGGGATTGCTCCCTACTGTTCATGGTAAAAGTTCAGAGTCTAGCTGTATCACCCCTGAACTTTGTGAAATATTTCTCTCAAGAGGAAAGGAACAGTGGAAAAGCTTTGGTGAAACACATTCTTTCTAAACATGATATAGAAGGTGTATCTGTTGATGATCCAAATGCCCACCACAATTAAGCTGGACATATCCTATGTATTTCCATCTCTACATCTTTCAGAAAGATGGTCTGAACCAGAGTATTTTTCTGTAATATCTAAGGAGTAAATGCATGTTACACACCTGATGTTGGTTGTGTCCAAGGGATGTCCTTCATCGAGGCGGTGCTCATTCTCAATTTGGAAGAGACAGTTGCCTTCACTATATTTGGAAGTTTCATGAATAAGCCATGCCAGCTGGCCTTTTTCTCTGTGGACTGCAATAAGGTGTTGAACATTTGAAGTCTTCTTTGGGGAAAATCTCTTCAAAGTGCTTCTTCATATCAAGTGTTATGGTCTTAATATATATATCACCAGACATATACATGATAAAGGACTGCATCTTCACACTGTATCACAAACCACTACTCTACTTGGTCCAGCTTGTCCATTTTGAGAGTATTTCACAGAGATGGGGAAGAATTTTTGTTTAGAACTGGGCTTTGTGTCCATAATGAAGGATGTTAAGGAAGGAGACAGGAATAACAGCACTGCTTTGAACAGCTAATCTTCATAAATCACAGACTGACCGAAATGTAAAACAAGTATTTTTGGTAACAGTTTTTGTTTCCTATGTAAAAAGCATGGAGGAAAGTTGGAGAAATCCAAAAGAATCAAGAGATGGAAAACAGCTGATGTTGAATGTTGTGTCCGAAGTAAAGGAAATGAGTAACCTGTTAACAATATTATTAAGAAAATATTTTGTAAGCGGAGCCATTTTACAAAGGAGAAAATGTAAATTCCTAGTTCATACTTCATAATTTGGGGTGGACAGTTGAAAGCAATATTTTAAAATAGTTTTGGGGGAAAAAGTAGTGGCTGGTAGTACCCCATTAAATAAGGGTCATTCTCAAATATGACATTCCAGACAAGGCCTTGGTTGCATACCAAATTTTCCAATTAGAGCCAGTAAAAAGGTGGTTAGATTCTTACTGAACCTATGCAAATAACTCTATTACCATCTAAAAGTAAGTGCGTATAATAAACGTTTCTGGATTTGGGAGGGGGTGTCAGGCAGGGAGAATATCATTTAAGAATATTCCATTTTAGTTCACAAAATCAGAATCTACTAAATTGTTATGGGTTATTGGATACCTTACATAAGAGAAAGGGCTTCCTTTTATATCCAGAAAATACAACATTAAAACAACATCAACAACATTCCAAACAAATACCTACAATCATCTTTTATCAGTTCATTCAGTCCTGTGTAATTAAGTCTTGTTCTTCTGGATCTTAGGTTGGCAGTATCATGAACCTATCAGCTTCTTGACTACAAAGAATTTTGGAAATCTTGACTTAACCCACTGTACAGTCTTAAAATTGTTTAGGCAATGACGTCAGAAGCCTGTACCCAAGATCTATTCTTCAGAGTGTCAACAGTTTAAAGTATCTAGTACAGTCCTTTTCCATGGGCTCTGAGATCATGCTTCTTTGTTGAAGATGTAACTCTTGTCTGGCCTGCAGCTCATTGCAGAGCCTTTGGGGAAGTATCTGAGTAATAAAACTATCTGTAGATGCCAGAGACTTAAAATGACCATGTCAATTACAGAAGAGCGTTCATAACCAGACTGATGCAACTGACAAAGAATTTTGGTTATTTCAATGTCATGCAAAACAAAGAGGTATCCAAGAAAATAAATAAAGCTTTAGTCAACATGTCTATACATATAATGATTAAGGCCATTTTCAAAGATAATAGTGAATATGACATTTGATTTATAATAACAGATGAGCACGCTTTTTTTTACAGAGGAAATATTCTTGAAATATGCAAAATTCCTGAGTCATAATATATATATGCAGTATACTAAGAACATACACAAAATGTATCAACAATATTGAGAGATTCAGAGTAGGTCTTAAACATCAGTATTTTAATAAAAACCCTATAGATAAGTCTGATGTTTATCCCTAAATGAAAACCAGTGGTCTCTATGTGAGGTCCAAATGAAAGAAGTGAGGTTCCAAGTAAGTAACCATTTAAAATAACTGAAATTATGACTGGTCACACCACATTCCTGTTGCTAACATGAGACAATGCACCATCAGGATGCTGATAAATAGAAACACTGACAAATCTTCAGGGACTTCCCATAATATTTATAGTAATATATTTATAGTAATTTATAGTAAAATATTTATAGTAATACTATTTTACCTATATAAATCTAACCTAGGGAAGACAGAGCATCTTTTCTGATTTGAATGACTCTTTCCATGAAACTCAAAGAATAACATAACAAATAAAACCTAATTCTCTTTAACACCTCTCTTTTATAGGTTAAAAGAACAAATCTTTGGATTTTAGAGAGGCAAAACCCATTAAGTTGTCAGGAGATTTCAACAGTTAAGATAGGATCATGGGTACCTAAGAAACAATGGTTGGCTTCATTTCAAAGTGACAACAAAACATCTAAAAATAAGCGTGACTGTAAAGAACCTTAATTCTTTCCTAAGTAAGGAGATTGTTTGCTTTTTAAAAATAATCAAGAACATAATAAAGTTAACATAAAGCACAGAAAATTATTCTGTTAAGACAACCTTATGCAATCTAGACAGTTTACACAGAAGAAAACGTTTCATGTTAGAGGAGAAGGCAATAAACAGTAAACCAAGGAAACGAGACCATCAAAACTGGGCAAACTTTGCAAAGACTTTAACACACTTCACAGCTTTTCAGACTCAGGTTTTATAAACCAAAGCAAATAAAATGTATTTCTGGACAGAAAGTAGAATAGTGGTTGCTAGGGTCTTTAAAAAAAAAAAAAAGTAAATGCAGAAATCCCAAATTCTACCAGGCCTGGTATGAAAATTGCCTTCTCAGTGGGCATAAGACTCTTGAGTGGGGCTCAAAACAGACAAACAAATGAAAATAACTGGGGAGTTTTGTTTAATGGGTACAGGGTTTCAGCTTGGGAAGATAAAAAATTTCTGGGGATGGATGGTAGTGATGGTTACTTAGCATCATGAGTATACTTAATGCTATTGAACTATACATTTTAAAGTGGTAAATTTCCAAGTTATGGTCTTCATTTTATATTCTGGAACAAATTTATACGTTATTATAAGATCCATCTCAGGGCATCTGCAATGTCAGAACTAGTTGTATAATATTCTTAAGATGTTATTAATATGCAGTGCATTCATTTTTGCTATCTTCAAGTGATTCAATAAATAACTATTTCTCAATTTCAATTTCTAATATGTAAGTGTTGATAGTTAAGACCCCCCTATCCCCGCCCCACAGTTTCCAACATATACACACAAAGCTTAAGTTTTAAATTACCTAAAGCTCTTGGAAATTATCTTTAAGCTGACACAGTACAAAACAAAATTACCACTGAAATAAAACGTTTTTAAGAATAATGATTCAATTTAGCTATGCACAAATTTCCATTTTTTTCATAATCTTAAGGATTATGAGTAATGTTAACTTATTTGATGATCAGTAAAATCTGTATAAGTTTAGAAAAAAAAGTATCCAAGTAGAATACTGTTAGGAATTACACTTAACACTAATAAATCAGAGAAAACATAGCTATTATTAAACCCCAAATATTAAACTAATTTCATTTTGTGAAGATGTATTTAAATTTGTGTACTTGAATTTTTAAAAGGTTATTGAGTTGGTGTAAGAATATATATTTTAATGTAGCACTTTTAAAGTATTAGAAGTTTAGTTTCACTGCTTTCTGAGAATTTTAGGAATATTTGCTTTATGCACATATTTATCCCTATTAGCCAATCAGAAAAGAACTCTTTGTAATCAAATATATTAATACCTCTAGTGGTGAAAAATATTATACAGTCATACAATGAGAGATGAAAACCTTTCTAAACTACAGACACATACACATACAGAGACAGATAAAGAGATAAATTTCAGTCAAAAGTAATAAATATAGGAGCACCTGGGTGGCTCTGTGGTTGAGCGTCCAATTCTTGATTTTGGCTCAGGTCATGATCCCAGGGTTGTGGGATTGAGCCCCATGTCAAGCTCCATGCTTAAGATTCTGTCACTCCCTCTGCTCCTGTCTCCTACCTGCGTTTTCTCTCTCTCTGTCTGAAGAAAAAAAGTAAATGCAGAAATCCCAAATTCTACCAGGCCTGGTATGAAAATTGCCTTCTCAGTGTGACTCTTGATTGGGGCTCAAAACTGACAAACAAATGAAAAGGACTAACAATCCAGATTCTCCATTGTCTCTCACCCAACAGAAAATAGATTTCTATAACCCATTAACCCAGTTATAAAGATCACCAATGGTTAGACCATAAGAGCAGATTCTCCCATCACTGCTGCTACTAATGAGTACTGGCTATAAATGAACCAAAACCAAAACATAAATTAATAAAGAGGAAAATTTAAATTAGGAAAATAGCAAAGATGCCCTGTCACTTTGGATACACCTCCCAAGAGCCAAGAAGAGATATGCCCAGGCTTAAGCAGCCCATAGGAAGTGCACTTCTCTGGTTTACCTGGCTCTCTGTCAGATGAATCCATTGGGCCTTTTGGGCAAAGACCTCCAAAACTGTAAAAAGGTCATTTTCAAAATAAAAGTACGACTCTCCTGCACATATGCATATTAAAGATTCTTTTGTTTTAATGTTTTATTTTTGAAAGAGAGAGAGACAGAGTGCAAGCTAGGGAGGGGCGGAGAGAGAGGGAGACACAGAATCTGAGGCAGGCTCCAGGCTCTGAGCTGTCAGCACAGAGCCTGATGCAGGCTTGAACTCAGGAACCAATCATGACCTGAGCTGAAGTCGGATGCCTAACTGACTGAGCCACCCAGGTGCCCCTTAATGGTTTTCTTTAACTCATTAATGAGGAAGCAGATGAGACGTTATAACCAGTTTAAAGGGGAATCCCTTTAAATCCCTTGTGTGTGTAGAGGGGGTGGGGAGTGGTGTCCGTGTCAGGTGTTTTGCATTGCTATTACCTACAGCTCTGAACTGTAAAATAGCTCCAATAGAATTAGAATCAGGTAGTGGGAAGGATAGTATTATTGAAGCTCCACGTTTTTCCTGTATAAGGTTATCATTAAGATTGAGATGCTGATGCCACTCCATATGCTAGGAAAGATATGGTCCTACTGGACCAGCCTATACTTCAGCCACTCCCAGGTACCACCTCATTACTCCAGAATTATGTTTACCTCCCTCCTCCAAGCCCAGCTAGCCCCATGGCTTTCATCTAACCAGGCAGGCACTCCTACCTCGCACCCACATTTTCACCAGCCTGGACACTCACATGGGAAAACAACAACAACCTTTCTCCCATGTTTCACCTTTCTCCCATACTTCTGAATCCTGATGCGAATAGCTGAAAATTAAAATATGTATTTTTAAACTTGAATTTGTTTAAAAATCCCAACTTTATCTCCAACGTAAAATGAAAATACCCATAAATCTAAAAGTATTTGCCTTAAATGGCTTTCAACAAGAAAAATAGAAGGATTCTCTTATTTCTCTGAAGCCCAATTCAGAGTCATGGTAAATTGTCCAATCTCATTCCTAAGTGGTTAAAAAAAAGAAAAAAGGAATCCTCCTCCAAAATACTGTAATAAACTGTTAATAAGGACAGAAAGACAAAAAGGAAGGCAACTTGTCACTCATATGTTTAAAATAATGCTCGAAAAAGGTAGAGATGCTTCCTTCTCCTCCGGGGGCTTTAAAATGAAATCCCGAGGGTGCATAGCTAGAGCTAGAAAGCACATGTTAAAATGAGAGATGTCTTGGGGCGCCTGGGTGGCTCAGTCGGTTGGGTGTCCGACTTCGGCTCAGGTCATGATCTCACGGTCCGTGAGTTCGAGCCCCACGTCGGGCTCTCTGCTGACAGCTCAGAGCCTGGAGCCTGTTTCAGATTCTGTGTCTCCCTCTCTCTCTGGCCCTCCCCTGTTCATGCTCTGTCTCTCTCTGTCTCAAAAATAAATAAATATTAGGGGCGCCTGGGTGGCGCAGTCGGTTAAGCGTCCGACTTCAGCCAGGTCACGATCTCGCGGCCCGTGAGTTCGAGCCCCGCGTCAGGCTCTGGGCTGATGGCTCGGAGCCTGGAGCCTGTTTCCGATTCTGTGTCTCCCTCTCTCTCTGCCCCTCCCCCGTTCATGCTCTGTCTCTCTCTGTCCCAAAAATAAATAAAAAACGTTGAAAAAAATTAAAAAAAAAATAAATAAATATTAAAAAAAAAAAAAAAATGAGAGATGTCTTGGATGCAGCCAGGTGTAGCCGAGGCCCAGGGAAAAGGAGAAAATAGTAAGTGACAGTTCCCCTTAGTTCAAGGCAGTTTGTAAGACCACCTACAAGACCAGCAAAGCAGCTAGTTGGTGACAGTCTTGTGACCCTGAGATTAACACCGACTCCTCAACCCCTCAAGGTCTGAGGTTTGAGGAATTTGAAAAAAGACTTTGGGAAAAAATAGTTGAAGCACTGTGGCCTTCCCTCCCCACTGCCTCCCTGGGAGGCTGAGCCTTTCCTCATCTCAAGTCTCCGGAGAAAGGGCTTTCAAAGATTAGTTGGAAAACAGTGTTCCTTAGAATTGAGAGGGCCAAAGCGACTGGTATGGGACCCATGCCAGAGAAAATTAAAAGCAAAAGGCCGTGGCTAGAGTCCGGGATGAGGAGTGTGTACACCATTAAACGCAGAACAGAAAAGAGCTTGCACCCCGTGGGTCGCCTGGGGGAAGGGAGAATATAAGCATGAGGGTTTTTTCAAGGAGCCCCTGCCCAGGTGGGCTTCCCACCAGAGGCTGCTAAGCAACAGGGGCTGGAATCAAATGCAGAAGCCAGCAGAGCAAGTGGCGAGCAGAAGGCGGCGTTGTCATCCAGTGTTGTCCCTGGAACTTAAGTTCTGAGTAAGAGGAGTCTGTATTGAACACCCACCGAGGTCCTGGAACACCACCACCAAGCACTTCAGTTCCCCTAAAGGCCCTTCTTCCTCTTATTCTTTCCTCCTTTTACCTCCACCCCAAGTCCTGTAGGACCCACACCCTAGAGGGAGTGGAGGGGCAGCAGAAGCATTAGGTGGGAAAGCAAACAAGCCAGCTGTACCACTCTGCTCCTCTGGCCCCTACTTCCCTCTCCCTCATGTCAGGTTTCCAGCCTGAATCAGCCTGGCTGGGGAAGTAGAGGAAGGGGAAATATTTGCCTCAAATGAAGTTCAGAGTTTTAACTATTACATGGGACTGGACATTTCAGTGACTGAAATGAGACTATTTTATGACTAAAAGTGACTTTTTTTTCTAAGGGTGTCTGGAAAAACTACAGGGACCTACCTGAGAAACCAGCTTCTGAGCAGAGAGAGCAGGAATGAAAGTGAAGCTGTTTTATGATCACACCCTATCAAGGCTACCTTTTTTTTTTTTTTTTTTTTTTTTAACATAATGGCTATACAAGTTTGCTCCAAAGAGGACAGACAGCCTCTTTCCCAACCTCTAATAAGCCAACCACTATTGCCCTAAAAAGGTTCTGCAGGACTTCAGAAATTTCCATCCAAGCATATCCAAGCTGGAAAAACACCCTGCAGGCTTTAAGAAACTTGTCAACCACAAAGGACACAGGAGCCAAACAGGAAAATAATAGCATGGTTTCACATCTCTTTGGGGGGTCTTCTTATTTTGAATATTCCATGAGATTCCTCAGACAGGAAGTTCTAGAGCTAGCTTTACCAGAGGAGGAAAAAACCCAACAACAATGCTGGCTCATCCAACTGGTCAAAACCATGGAGAAATCAAACCATACCAAAGATGCAACAAATTCTAAAAAGTCACTCACAAGGCAGTTCCTTGTATTTTCTGAGACTTATATCCTAGGAGGCATGCCAAGGAACCTTTGGGTGAATTCCAGAAACACTGCACCTTGGGAGTGGCAGGTAGACACCAGCTACAGCTAGAGCCCCTGTCAGTCTCTCTGCTGAGAGCAGTAATGTCCTCAAACCAATCTCTGATACAAGTTATAGGTTGAGGAAAAAATTAGCTTCAAGGACCATGTGCGTACACAATTTCAGTGTAAGCTATGCTATTTATTTCTAACCACAGTGAATGGGTGCATTTACTAATGCAATAGGCGCATTACCATCATTTTTCCCTCCATAATATCTCCAAGTATCTTAAAACATATGTGATGAAGAGGGGCTTACGGAGTTACAGGTGCCGATGATTTCAACATTCCTTCAAAATCTACCATTTACCTGTATATGATAACCTATCATACTGGGATGGGTGATTTTTTAAATCACTAGGGTACCTGTAAAGAGCAGATGTCAGGCTGCTTACGTGGAATCCCTGCAGGACTACCATAGCAGAGACTGCATGGGCTCAAGCAGCCAAGGAATTCCTGTACAATAACCAGCATATGCAAAAAGGGGGGAAATTCAGCAACTTGGGCTAAAAATGAACTTGGATCTGAATAACTAGAGAGGAAGAATTCAAAAATTGAATCCTATGTTTCAGTATTTCTCAAACTTGAGTGTGTAGAGTAATTACCTGGGGGTTTTGTTAACATGCAGGTTCTGATTTAGAAGGTCTGGGGATGGGCCTGAGAGTCTTCATTTCTAACAACTTTCCAGGGGATGCTGACTCTTACTGAAGGGAATAAGTTGAAGACAGACAAGAGGGAAAAATGGAATGACATGGAGGATCGGAAGGCCAATACTCACCCCTGGTCATGCTCCGAGGCCACTTCCGGGGAGTACTTTTAGATTCTTTAGCAGCTAAATCTTCTTGGAGGAGGCTGTTGCAGAATCCCCGCAGGAGAACAGTACCACCCCATTTATCTTGGATCTGTGTGGCGTGGAGTCAGGAGTAGGGTGTCCCCTACATTTGGAGGAAAATGTCATGGCTCCTGGCTAGTGAAACCCTAGCAGCAGTGACAGCAGTGTTCTAGGAGAGTGGAGTACTCCAAGGCGTGGAATGGATGAACAATGGCAAACGCCACACAGGAATCCATGGATTGCATGCATGAGACATCACTGGTGAGTCCCAGACATGAATTTCTTGTGGCAGGGGAAAGGGGGAGTGGTTTAATGGGCATAAGAGGTAGAGAAATATGTGACCTCTCAAGAACCACACGTGTGCTCTGTAAGAGCCAGCACTCAGAGGGCATCGTGGCAAGCTGCTTCAGCCAGAGAAGCAGAAACCTCCTGCAGAGAAAGGAACACAAAAGCATCACCCCATCAAGGAAGGCAGCACTTGCCTGTTTGCTTTTCCTTCTTCCCCAACACTAGAGGGAAGAACTTTTTTTTTTTTTTTTAACGTTTATTTATTTTTGAGACAGAGAGAGACAGAGCATGAATGGGGGAGAGTCAAAGAGAGGGAGACACAGAATCCGAAACAGGCTCCAGGCTCTGAGCTGTCAGCACAGAGCCCGACGCGGGGCTCGAACTCACGGACCGCGAGATCATGACCTGAGCCGAAGTCGGCCGCTTAACCGACTGAGCCACCCAGGCGCCCCTAGAGGGAAGAACTTTAAGATGTGGGAGTACCTGAGACTCAGACTGTGCCCCTTTCTCTCCTCCTCTCTACTCTGATAATATATATATTTAAAATGTTCAACATTTTTTTCTGTGATTTTACAATTCTGGAATCCACTTTTTTTTTTTGCATTTTCTTATCAATTTATAAGACCTCTTTGGGTATATTAATAAAAGGAGAACTTTCTTGTGGAAAAAAGCCCAATGGCTTGAATCTTAGAGGTGATTCGTTATTAGCAACAGTAATAATGGCAGCTAACTTTTATCAGCCACTATTTTCTAGATACTGTTAGATGTTTTACTGTTAGATGCTCTTATAAATCCTCCTCACAACCCTGTGAGGTAGGAACTGTCCTCTCAATTTGACAGGAAAAGGAAACTGAGATTTAAGCAGCGTAGACCACTTGTCGTCCAGTGTGTCCCAGTCGGTAAATACTGACATCAGGATTCGAACCCAGGCACAAGCTCTGGAAAAGGAGGCAGGAAAGGCATTAGGGTCTTGAGAATTCAGAGGATCTTGGAGAAGCTTAGAGTCCCTTTCCCTGTCTCTTTAAAATAAATATGGTGAGAAATTGCCCTGGGCTAGGTACTGAGCAGAGAATGGGGAGGGAAGCAGACACAGCCACAGAGCTTACTGTGTGACCGAAGAGAGCCACAAACACAAATAAGAATGTCATCTTAAGTATTTGTGTGAGCTATGAAGAAAAATTCAAAGGGCATCTACAGAGGAGTGGAGGACCATTTAGACCAAGTGAGTAGGAAAGGCTTCTCTGAATGAGAAGTATATAAACAGAGACCTGACAAATGAATAAGTTAGTCAAATAAAGTAGGGGAAAACATTCTGGGCAGAGGAAATTGCTGTTGACAAAAAGTATTCCAGGACTTTTGAACACATGAAAGGTGCAGGGTAGGTGGGGAGGGACTGGAGTAGGCAGGGACGTATTTAAAATCCCAGGAGGGGATCACAGGGTCTCTACTCACTACTGGGGTAGATTAGTGAGTTTCGGCATTTGGGGGCTTAAGTTTCGGGATTTGCCAGTCAGTTATGGGGTCAGAAAGCCCTCTCTCAAGGTGTGAGGATCAGGGTCCTGAGGCAGAGGTCCTCATCTTGGGTTTTCTCTGACTCAGAGGCTCCTAGTCTCATGGTAGGGTTTTTAGGTTTCTGCTCCCTCTGCCCACCCATCCTCTCAACCCTAACCTTGTAAGATCTTCTGCACTATGTTTTCAAATTGTTCGTTCATTTCCACCTGGCCCTTTTTCACCTTCCTGTCCAGGCATTTCCCCTGTACTTAGGAAAGGAACAGCTCAGTTTTCTTGCTTTCACTAGAACCAACTTGGGCATTTTATACCTTTATTCCTTTGCTTAAAACTATTTTTCTTTCCTAGAATTCCATTTCCTATTTATAATTCACCTGAAAAAATTCTGGAAGTCTAGACAGTAGTCTAGTTTAGAGTGTACTTCCTTTACAAAGCTTTCCCAGGTCCCCGACCATCAGAACTCCTATTTTGTATGCTATTGGCCATCCGATGGTAGCCTAGCCTCTTGCCTTAAAATATTTTATGCACATTTATGTCTCTAAGTTAGTGAGCCTGTCCAGACATGAGCCATGTTACATCCATACCTTCACAGGTCCAGCCTCTTATTTGTACTTTATTCTCCCCTTTCCTACAGCAGGAAATATTTATTCACTCAGATTAATCAGTAGCTTGGCCAGTTATTTAAGCCTCACCTCCTAGCTATAGTCCTACTCTTCTACGAAGGTGAGAATCACCTGGGTGCTTGTTAAAAAGTCAGATTCCCGGTTCTACCCTAAACCTAAGGAGTCCTGCTGTTCACAGGAACAGACCCCAAAACTGTATTACTAACAACTGCCTCAGGGAACCCTTATCATGACAGAGTTTGGGAAAATTCTACTGAGTATTATTTAGGTAGGGGAATTATCAGGCACATCCTAAGCTAAATGTTTGTTCACTCACCTTCCCCCCCCCCCCCCCCAGCTGAACAGATGTTATTGCAATAGGAGTTGTTTTTCTGAAGCCTCCAGCCCTTCAAAAGGGAAGGAAGGAAATATGTTTTAGATATAGAAGTATTTCAAGATAGATGTTTGGAACTGGAGACCTAGAGAATAAATTTGCATAGAATAGACCAGAAACACAAATTTGGGAGAGAGCCTGTGCAGAACAGAAGCACCTAATTACACCAGGAGTATAATTCTCATAATCATCCTTATAAAGTAGGTTTTATTATCTACATTTTGAAGATCAGGAGACTGAGTTTCAAAGCGGTCAAGTGACATAAGTCACAGAGCTAGTAAAGCATAAGAGCTTCCAAGTAATGTGTGATTATTCATTTAACAAATATATAATAGGTGTCTCCCATGTACTAAGCATGTTTCTTAAACATAATTTATCCTTTTCTCTAGCAGCTTTTAAGCTTTTCTTTTTTTCTTTGGTATTCTAGTTTGATTATGATGACTCTAGGTGTTGATTCCCCTTGTATTTGTTGGGATTCAGTGGGTTTTCTTAATCTGTGGCATTCTTGCTAGAGGCTGCCCTAAATTCTCTGCCACATGTCTACTAACAAGACCAAGTAACTAACAAGACTGACACTTTTATAACATAACAGTCATGGGAATGACATTCTATCACTTTGCCATATTCTCTTGGTAAGATTAAAGTCGGAAGTCCCTTCCCTTACACTTGGGAGTGGGGTGGGAGATACCTTAGAGCCTGCTCACCACAGTCTCTTAATAGACTCCCTACTTGGCCAGTCTGTGCCTCTGATTTTCGTACCCTGGGACTCATGATGCTGTCAAAGTGGTCTAATTTGGGGAATATGAGAGTGCCTTCAGGGCAAAAGTGGCTCCCATGCCTTCTTACCCATTCTTAAGTCTTCCCTTCACTTTTTGGCATGACAATTCCTTATTGTTTTGTCATCTCTTCATTGATCTTAAAAAAATACTTCTTATATTTTGTTCAGTTTTCCTGTTTCAGGTTGTTTTCAGCTATAGGGTCGATCCAAATAACATAGCCCACCATTATTGGGAAAAAGAAGTCCTGATTTAGTGTTTAGAAGATCCACACTCAGACTGCTGTTTGAGGAAGACCTGTAAGGATGCAAGCATTGAAGCAGAAAGATTAAGTAGTTAGTTACTTTAATAATCCAGGTGAGAGATGATAGTGACTTGGTATAAGGTAGCAACAGTACAGAAACCTTGGACAGAAGGGGTAACAAACATTTAAAAACATGTACGGGGTTTATATCATTTTCTCTCAAGTGTAACAGTTAAGACTAGAATTATATAGAAGCTCGTTAGGACTCTGGATTCTACTAGGTGATGGTATATTCCAGCATTTTTTTTTACCCTTCAGTTCATTATGCTCCATTGCAACCCTACCTACCATCAGACAATCAGTTAAAACTCTATGTAGTCAAGCTATAAATTTTTAGAGGACAATCCCTGAGCTAGTGAATAGTAAACTTCCATGTACTCCATTGACAATGTAAAAGATTTTCCATTTTTCTATAGATAACAGTGGGGAAGTGCATCTCCAGCCTCAGAGGTGGATGCCCCCCAGAGTCCTCCTGAGAGAAATCTCTTAAAACAGTCTGCAGCTTTGAATTGGGTTTGTGGTTTAAATATCCTCTCAGACACCCTTCTTAGTCTAGGTTTGAGAGGTTGGTGTGTTCTTAATAAGGTTCTTCAGGTCACTGACACTCTTGTGTTGCACTCTAGTGGTCTTTATGTTTCCTTCTGTTTACCCGACATCATCTTCATTTAGATAGTTTCATCCAGGTTGGCCTGGGTTTTCTTGTTTCACCACCTCTGCTGTTCTGCAGTATTCAGCTGGGGCTTTGACAGGGACATTCCTATCTCTTCCAGGAGTCCACCCTAGCTCAGATTTAATACCCTAGACTCCAAGCTGTCTGCCCCCCAACTGTAGTTTGATCCCAGCTGTATTCCCTGACTTCATTTTATGCCACTTTCTGCCCTAGTTATTGTGCTCCCGCCTTTTGGGGCCTCTGTTTCCTCAACTCACCAAGGTCATTCCTGCCCTACAGACTCCATCCTCTATTCCATCCACCTGGAAAGCTTTCTTTAGACCTTCCTGTACCTGGCTCCTACCCACCATCCCAAAGTCCCTGAATCCTCTCTTGTGTTCATCATCAAAAGATTAAAGGAACACCTAAGTTATACAGATCCTGCGTACCAATCAGAAGAAAGGTCAAGCACATTGTAGAACAATAGGGAGGGCAGGCAAGCCAGTTTAAGACACAGATAGAAGGCTGTAGCACTGCCTCACCCCTGAAAACAAAGGAATGGCCGTCTTGCTTGTGCATATTTGATACCACTAACCAGTGAGTCCTTTATAGCTCTGCTATGGTCAGAATGTTTGTGTCCACCCAAAATTCATATGCTGAAATTAACCCCCCAAAGTGATGGTATTAGGAAGTGGGGTCTTTGGGGGTTATTAGGTCCTTTGGGCAGAGCCCTCATGAATAGGATTAGTACCCTTAGAAAAGAAGCCAAAAGGAAGCTCCCTTGCCGTTTCCACCATGTGGTGTTATAGAAAAAGATAGCCATCGAGGAAGCAATCTCTCACCAGACATGGAACCTGCTAGCACCTTGGTCTTGGACTTCCCAGCCTCCAGAACTGTAAGAAATTTCTGTTGTTTATAAGCCACCCAGTCTATGGTATTCTATTATGGCGGCCCAGACAGAGTAAGCCTCCCAATTTCTAAATTGATGCCTGATAGAGGGGTCTCAGAGATGCTATAGAGGGACCTGGAGACCTCAGGCCCAGGGTAGGGGTATCTGCCTCCTGGGCTTTATCAATGAGAAGGTAATGATTTTTTTGAGTCTGGAGACTTTATTTTGTGGGCTCATCAAGTCATCACCTCTGTGTTACCTCTTGTCGCAGAGTTGCCTCCTGCTATAATTATCTTTATTTCAGACTGCCTGATACCGGCTTCACTAAAATCTCAACCAACCTATTGTTTCTACTCAGTCATTTACTTGATCTATGACTCTGGGCAAATCATTTCACCTGAGTTTAACTTGTTTGCCTGTAAAAAGAGGGCAAGGCAACCATCTCATGATCTTACCAAGGCTGTCGCAGGGACTGGATTAGAAGATGGGAAAGCACTTTGAAAGGGTTAATTACACATTATGTGATTGGGAGGTAGGATTATTACAGTTATCTGCACTTTGCCAGCTCAAAACAATTACAACCTAACTCTGTAATAGTTTCAGCAGTGTCTTCCAAGTCCTGCTGAGTGAGGTCTGCCAGTCATCAAAACATATTAGAATTAAGGCTTACCCAGGCAGCTACTTCTGGACTCCACTGGAACACTTGTTTTCCTGTCCCCGGTGATCGACCCTCCCTGCTGGAGTGAGCACAGAGGCTCTCCTCCAAAATCCTCTTTTACCCCCTCAGGAGAACTTCCCATTCTCTGGCTTTCCTCTGCTCCAGGCCCATCCATCCGCCTTTCCTATGGATCACCCAATCAAACCGCCCCTCCTTCCTCTCCGTTTCCCCTCCTGGGCTTCCCATTCCTACAGAGCCTCCCTTGCGCTCACCCTCCTCCACTCTCTGCCGCTTCCCTGTCTCCCGAAAGCCTATTTCAGCCAGCGACCGCTCCGTGCTTCAGCTTCTCTCCCTCTCATTTCAACCGTTCCCGGCTTCAGTCGTTTCCCGCGCGCGGTTCGGGTTCTCCCCACCGGGCGTTGTAAGTTGAAAGCTCTCGCGCGCCGGTGGGCGCGAGCCCAGGGGGCGGGGCGAGGTTAGGGCGGGGCGACCGCAGCCGAAAAAGGCGCGGATGCTTTATCCTTGGGGCTGCCCTAAGAGAGGTGACCGTACCAGCGGGAACCCGAAGATGTATGGCAGAGCCTGGCACCGAACCACCTCCCCTGAGGACGCCTCGTAACTCTGCGGCTCCTCCTGAACTGGCTTGGGGCGGTCTCTCCTTCAGGCCTTGCCCTTGCGAGGACTTACCAGAGACCAGGCCAGCAGGACCCAGTACCCATCCATGGGAGCCGTCTGGATGAAATAACTTATTTTATAATTGCTTTACTAACTGGTAAATTATAACTGTTACAATTAAAGTTAATATTTGAGGAAAACACTATGCTGATAATGAAATTGTACCTTTGTAAGCACCAGCAGTGTTTGCTTCTTTGGAGACCAAAATTTACCTCCAGAAGCTGACCATCCAAGTTGGACACTTCCATAGAAAAGAGGCCTAGGGTACCTCCCAATAAAGATTACACTTTGAATATAGGCATACAATTTTGCTCCCCTTTTAAACCCCACCAAAACCACAGTAAACGGATTTTTTCAACTAATGCATTATTTGCAATATGAGTGAAACTGAGAGGAAGCTAGGAAATAGGATTTCCTCATCCTCCTAGGCCAAGATGTAGAATGCATCCCCATATCCTATGCTCTGTTACCCTCTGGTGCCATGCTGAGCATTGCCCTGATCCCTGAACTGACTTTAAAGGGATTTTTATTTTAGTTATTTATTTTTTTCAAGGGATTTTTAAAGTCATAAATCCTCAGAGATGGTGAGAAAAAGAGAGATGACAACATTTTGGGAACTAAAAAATAGATGGACAGGTGTCTAATGATTTAATAGAGCCTATAACTGTACAGGGTAAGCCAAGAACTCCACAACTAAATGATAGATCCCTCAAAAGGCTTAGGATTTGATGTTCAAGGTATCTCTGGAAATGGGGTAGAGGGAAAATAAAAGAAGATTGATTGAAAGCTGTTGAGAAGAAGGTACTGCTCTTCTAACTAGGCAGAAGCAGGAGATCTGTCTGGAGAAGATAAAACTGAAGGTCTTTCAGGCATAGTTGAAGCCAGGGAGACCACAAATACTGGACACTTAAGTACACATGAGCACATTAAAGGCCTGGTAGCCACCCCACTCCACCCTGCAGTCTTCCTCCACTGGCTCCCCAGGTGATGGGACCCAGGACTTTATTTTCTGTTCATAAAATAGGAAAAGTTTTCTCTAGGTGATCTGACCAGCCTAAGAGGAAAGACTTAAAGATCCCAGCATCTGGAGTTCTCCAACAGCCCAACCAGGTCACTCTACAATAAAGCTCCAAGTTGACAAGCTCCATCCACTGCTCAAAACTGCCCATCAGCTGTTAGTCCTCCACTTTTAAATTAAATCCTGTCCTACTGTGAATAGGACTGACATGTATAGCCAACAAAATTCCAAAATTGACAGCCACTGTGCAAAGCTGAACTTTGAACTTCATAGAACACCACCTTCAAAATATTGGTTAAAAAAAAAAAATCCCAACCTATAATTATATACCTGGTTAAATTATGAAACCACTGTGAGGCTAGAATTAGGGATATATAGACAAGTTTTCAAAAATTTACCTTCCATGCATCCTTTCTCAAGAAGCAATTAGACTATGTTATGGCTGGGACTAAGGTAAAGTAAGTGAGGTGCCTTAGGTGCAAAATTTAAAGAGGTACCAGAAAATTTAGCAATTAAGATAAGGAATTTTTAAATGTCATATTGAGGAAAATACAAATTAATGCAAAAAAAATCCATGATGAAAAAAAAAACATCAGAAGGTGAAATAAAGATAGGACCCAACAGGGCTGGGATTATGGTGCAGGGAGTGGGGCTAAGTAATGCAAGTGCAGGTGTGGGTCCTGCCTTTATTAAACGTTTTGATATTATGTTGGTTATACAAGTTAACCCTACTTTATGTGGGACAGGACTACATAAAGACATGAATACAAGGAGGTGAGCATCATCGTAGATCACTTTGGAGGCTAGTCATCACGATAACAAAAGTTATGTGACAATTTTATTGGGTAGAAAGGGGAGTATAGGAGTATGTGTTTCTGGTGGGCTGGTGGTAGACATGAGAATTAACTCCTCATCTTCCATGGTGGATAGTCAATACATAATACTGCCAAACAGAAGAACCGAGAAATAATGTTAGCATGTTATGAAAAGATATGGGGATAGGGGCGCCTGGGTGGCTCAGTCGGTTAAGTGTCCGACTCTTGATTTTGGTTCAGGTCATGATCTCATGGTCATGGGATCAAGCCCTGCATGGAGCTCCGTGCTGGGCCTAGAGCCTGCTTAAGATTCTCTCTCTCTCCTCCTACCCTGCTTGCATGCTTATTCACACTCCTGCTCTCTTTCTCTCAAAAAAAAAAAAAAAAAAAAAAAAAAAAAAAGATACAGGGATAAATACTAAAAAAAATGATAAAAGATTTGAAAGTGATTCCTTCTGGGGAAGGAATATGGGAGAGGAGCAAGACAGGGGGCTGGGGACTGCTATTTGCCTTAGTGTTGTAGAACTAGTTGACTCTCTATGTCTTGTACCCATATGACTACTAAACAATTATAAGTAAATGTTTGACATTTCAAATGAAAGTCTCTGAGGTACTCATCATGGGAAAGGCAGAAGTTTGTTGGACTTTATTATATGATGTTATGACTAAGCATTATTTTTACTTTGGGTTACATACGGAGGTGGGTGCTAGAATTGTTTTAATGTTGGGGCTTCCAACAATCTTCCTGGGCTTGTACGTTTTCCAGGGGAGATAGCTTCTCCATCTCTTGTGACCCTCACAACTACATAATAAGGCATGAACTATCCCCGGATGAGGGATACTGTCAGATGAGGGAAACTGAGGTTCAGAAAGGGAAAGTAACCAGTCAGAACTAATGGTTACATAGTTAGTAAGTGGCATTGAGGTAGACTGGGTACCAGATCCTTCCAGTAAGACCAGTTTTCATACCAGGAAACTGCCATTAGCTCCCTATACTGTAGCTTCCTGTTGGTCTCCTCTGGCCAGATCTCCACTATTGCTGTCTAGTTCTGGTTTGACCCGTACCAGCATTCCAAGTTTGTGTGTGTGGCATGTCCCTGACATGTGTGCAGGGTCCTCCACCTCTCTGACTGCAGGAACTAAACATTCCAGGCTTAAAGCCAGACTTCTCTGCTTCAACGACCCCATCGCTTTTGCTCTTGCCTTTTCGGGGCTGAACTACAGAGCCACACATGTAGATGGCCTGGGGGCTGCTTCAAATGCCCTGAAGAGCTGTTCATTACTTCAGGGCTGACTAATACTGCTGCATTTGGAAGCATTGGGGAGTTACTTCTGGTTTGAGGAAAGGGATCCCCCCACCCCCAAACTGAGTTCCACCTGGAAGGCCCTGCCCATCTCCAGGTGAGGGCTTTGCATCTGCCTCTCCCTGCCCACACACAATGTTGTAGCCCTGTTTCTTGAAACATAGATGGGATCATGTATCTGATTGGGAATATCTTATGTTTCTGGCTTTCTCATGTTGCTTACAGCTTACTTGTTTCACCCTGGGAAATTGGACAGCCTTATCACTCAAACCAGCCTCATCGTTCAAATGTATACTTCTCAAGATCCCTTCCATGTCTTATCTCTTATTACTTATATGCCTAGGTGGGTTCTGGGACTCAAAAGTGTTTGATTAAGACAAAGTAGTACTTCACTGGGCCTAATCAGTAAGCTATTTTCTTCCCTCAAAATGTGGCTACATGGCTGGGTTAGATTCTGTTTCCAGAAGACTCACCCTACCAAGGGGGAGGTGCTGATCTTTGTGCATGATGAAGAAGAATCTGCTGACCAAGTGTCTTCTTAGGTTTGGGGATACTGAATAAGGCTCAGAGAATAAGAAACAGCTAAAGGGACATTGCTAGAATCTGCAATGAAGGCCACCATTTCCAGGAGGTCCCCCCTCTAGGCATTATATCCCAGCAACAAAGATTTGATCCCAGCTGGCTCCTGCTTTCTTCCCCAACCTTTATGCTTGCTTTCCTCTCCTCTCACTTGTCCTCTGCCAGAAATAACTCCAAGGAATGAAGTCTGTCCACAAAACATCCTTGCTTCTCACTAGTGAGACCTGACTAACCAGAGTGTACAGTCATCCAAGACCCTGGCTTGAGTTGTCTATAGGAGGGGCCAGCTTTTGGCCTAGGCTCCTTCTTGTGCATGTTCACTTTGATGCTTCCCCTTCTCTGATTTGACCTCATATCTGAGACTTAGCTAGGAAACCTTCCTTCTTAGAAGGTTTGAGGGGGTGAGATTTTCAGGACAGTTGTCCCCATCTTGTTTGGGGAAGTGAATCTTCAGGGGCTTTCCTCCGGGGATGGTGATGCTAGAAGTGGGGCTCACCGAGGGATGCAGGTCTGCAGAATAATAGACTTACTTGTTTTTCTACTTTGAGCCCTGAGAAGAATCCTGCCTGAGTGGTTCCAAATCGCTCCCAACTTTCCAGCCCTGAATGACTGAGATCAGAATCAGGATGCATAGTGAAAAGAGCATGGGCTTTGGGGTCAGGCACATATGGATTCAAATTCTGACTTCATTACATTCTAATACCATCTCTTAGCAGGCCCCAAGCTTCCTATTGGACCCAGAGTTCTGCTCCCTTCAGTTAGGGGTGGTCTCTGTCTGCAGAGGACCTTGTTTCCTACTGTTATTCCTGCATGCTGGTCTTAAAGCAGTCTTGAGTCTAACCCTTGTTATGCTATGTGCCTGATACAATGATAAGAACTTTTGAACATTGCTTTATGTAATTCTCAAAATGGCAGTGTGAATTACGATTCAGACATCGATTACAATGTGTTTTTTCCCCCCACACCACCAAGCAATGTTCTGACACCAGCTGGATGACCTACAATTTAACTCAATCCTGACATTATGTACCTAGAGATAGCATCAGATCCCACAGATTAAGCGCTAAGTCATACAAGACTGCCCCTGACTTTAGATGCCAGTTGGAAGTCCTCGTAGTTACCTGTGCTTCTCACTAACTGGCTATAGATTGGAGGTTCCAAAACCCCTTCCTTGATTTGATTAATTTGCTAGAGCATTCACAGAACTCAAGAGAGACATTTTACTTACTAAATCACCAGTTTATTATAAAAAAATGTAACTCAGAAACAGCCAGATGGAAGAGATGCACAGGGCAAGTTGTGGGCAAAGGACACGGAGCCTCCATGCCTTCTCCAAGTGGGACTTCTCCCCAGTCTCCACATGTTCACCAACCTAGAAGCTCTCCGAGCCCTGTCCTTTTGGGTTTTGTGGAGGCCTCATTATGTAGGCAGGTGTGATTAAATCTCAGACCATTGGTGCTTGAACTGAATTTCCAGCCCTCCTCTCCTCCTTGGAGGTCAGGGGCAGGGCTGAAAGGTCTAACTCTAATCATGTGATTGGTTCTTCTGGCAACCAGCCCCCCCCCCTTTTTTTTTTTGTTTTGACAGCCCACAGAAATGAGTCTATTTATTCATAGAAGGTGGACATTAAACTAAACCCATACAACTGGGGGCACCTGGGTGGCTCAGTCCATTAAGCATCCAACTCTTGGTTTCGGCTCAGGTCATGATTCACGGTTCGTGAGTACCAGCCCAGCATCAGGCTCTGTGCTGACAGCATGGATTCTCTGTCTCCTTCTCTCTCTGCCCCTCCCCCCGCTCACTCTCTCTGTCTCTCTCAAAATAAATGAACCTAAAAACTAAATAAATAGCTGTATAAACCCATACAACTGATATATAAAACCAGTCAGCAAAGGAGATTAGATATTTTCAGTAACAGATGGAATGTTCCTGTAGGATAACACTTCCTTCTTTTGAGCCAGCAGATTTCTTAATGTGTTCTTTCTTTATTTTTATTTTTATTCAAATTAGTTAACATACAGTGTAGTCTTGGCTTCAGGAGTAGAGCCCAGTGATTCATCTCTTACATATGACACCCAGGGCTCATCCTGAAAAGTGCCCTCCTTAGTGCCCATCACCCATTTAACCCATCCCCCTCCTCCAGCAACCCTTAGTTTGTTCTCTGTAGTTAAGAGTCTCTTAAGGTTTGCCTCCCTCTCTGTTCTTAAAGTGAGCTAGAGGCTTTAGGAAAGTCAGTTCATCAACAAGTCAAAAAGCACCTTTTGGGCTCTCATCACTTAGGAAATTCCAAGGGTTTTAGGAACTCTGTGCCTGGAGAGGGGGTAAAGACCCAACGTATATTTCTTATTATAAATCACATTTCACAGAAGTTAACGTAATTATTTTTGTTTTATAGCTGAGACTGAGACTCACTGAAAGAACTTGCACAAAATCAACTTTTAAAAGGCAGGCCAGGTCTACTGGAACCCAGGTCTTTAAGCCTTGAAAGACAATGCAGCATGCCTGGAAAAAGAAAAGGTTTTGGGAGCAGACACCTGAGCTCAGTGTTGCCTCAGGACTTCATGTAAGTCCATTAAGCTTTCTCAGCTTCACCTTCCTTTTCTGTCAAACAAAGAGAAATGTTGTGTAGGAGAGAATGAAGTGAATTGGTATATGTAAGATGACTGTCACGCTGCACTGAGAAGCTCCACATTTCCCACCCCCTCTGTCACCCCGCCTTCTAGCCCAGGCTGTCATTTTCTCACCACATTATGCTGTTCCCAGCCCAGTATGGGAAATCAGGCAGGAACACAAGTCAATATGATAGAAGAGAGAAAGCAGTAAGTACTACAGGAGCAGCCAAGCTTTGTGAGGATGACCAAGAAGGACTTCTGGGAGGCAGCGATATTAAATTTGGACCTGAAATGTTTGACAGATTTTAAGAGACAGAAAATGGATGGGAAGTCCCTGAGATTCCATATCTGGTAACTAGACAGGGCTTGGGGGAGGGGGTAAGGTGATGGATGTGTAAGTATCTGGTAGACCAAAGGGCAGCACTGTGTGCGAAATGGTGTTATTCAGGCCATGCTTTTGTGCTACCTTCTAGGCTAGCCCTGGGCCACAGGTACTTCAGCTCACACTGGACTTGGAGCCCGACCCCACCCAGCTTCCCACTGCCATCTGGTGGTCATCCGGAGCCCAGGGCCCAGCTCCTGATGGGCCTTCATCAACAATCTCCTTCAGAGTGCTGCAAAGCCTGTGGGCAACCCTACTTCTGCCCCTGAAAAAGTTGGCATGAGAGAGAAAGGCCCAATATCTTGCCTCCAGTAAGTCAGACCAGCTGGGATTCTATTTTTAACCTGCACTGTTGTAGTTGACAGCTTGGAACGCCTTCTCCCTCCTTTTCTTCCTGCATCCTGCCTCTTGCAGCCCAGGGCCCTGTAGAAAGGATGGATGGGAGCAGCCTCAGCACTGGTAAACAAAAGACCACTCTCCTTTCTCATTGTCCTTCACCTGGCCTTTGTCCAGCCTAGTTAGTGGGTGGAGTTAGAGGTGTTACTGGCTGTGAGGTTAACAGAGGCTTAAATCTCTGGGCTTCTCACTGCATAGGCGCCTTCCGTGGCCCTGGTCAGTGTCCCGGCAATTTTGTATCTGTCATTTTGTATTCTTTTTCTTAAAAAGGGCACCTGGTTTTATAAGCTCCAGGCCCCACAAAACTTGGGTCTGCCTCATGATGGGTATGGCTTGTTTGCCATCTGAGCTTAGTGTCTACTTCAATAGGATTATTTCTGTCTTGTTCTAATTTATTGTATGACCTTGAACAGCTTTCTTTCCTGCTCTGGGTCTCTATTTTCCCATCTGTTACAAGACAAAGTGTCAAGAAACCCTCTCACTCTATCATACTTCTGATTATCCATGTATATCCCTGGTGAGGTCATCTGTTCTTCCCTACCTGTCATTGTGTGTGTGAAGGGATGATGTTGCTGTCTCTGCCTCTCTCTGGGGCTGGATCAGTCTCATAGTCAAAAGGAAGCCTGTGCTCTGGGATTCCTCTTATTCAGATCCAGCATTCTCCCCACCTTTGTTGCTGGCCAGTAAAGGTGCTTCCACGGGGCAGAAGCTTGGCCAGATTCTGACACCAGAGAAGAGTGCATTAAAAAAGTTCCTACTCTTTAACTTGTACACTTATGATCTGAGTCCTGGTATTTGAAACACACATTGAATAAACTGAGTCTTATTATACAGTGCTTCCACTTACATTTCAATAAAATTTTAGTAATTACCTATTAATATAGTACCTTAGCAATGGCACCACTTTAGGAGAATGCTTAGGAATCATGATGTGTCATGGATATTCCGCCTGCCACCCCCATCCCCAGCTACTATGTATGACACTAGTGTGTAGGTGGGTCCAGGATGACAACCCAGACAAAATACCCACATCCCCATTTAGCCTCAGACCATGGGCATTTTGGCAGGGGGTCATGCACAGGAGAGACCATGGAAGAAGGACCCAAGAGGGAGAATTCTACAAAATCCCATGCCTCCTCACCTGCCCGCCCCCCCCCCCCCCCCAAAAAAAAAAGTCCAGAAAGGAAGTTCAGGAGGAAGCCAAGTCATTTATTATTTCTTGAAGAGTTTGGGTGATGGAGGAGGGTCAGGGCCATAGAATTTAACTGGAAAGGAATGAAGGGACTTTTCAGTGCAAAACAGCCTGTTGGTCAGGGAGGTGTGAGATTAGGTTGGTTGGTATTTTTCAGTGCTGAAATGGGGAAGGGCACTGTGAGGTCAAACTGGGGGCGGGGGGGGCGGGCAGCTTGGAGCATCTCAGGAGTCAGTACCGTGCCAGGCTCCAGAGCCCTAAAGAATCAGTGCCATTACTATGTGTATATGAGAGGCAGGCCAGCCTCTCTCAGAATTTCCACTATGTACGGATAGTCCATTGCTAGGGATGCTGTGTCTGTGTGCGTCTAAAGTCAGTGCCCTGTTTCTATGTGCCAGGCTTGGTCCCATATCAAGAGTGTGCCTTATTTCCTGTGTGGGGATCTGGTTTGTTTCTTTTGTGTCAGGTAAGCCACTTTTGTGTGTGTGTTGGGATTAGTCCATGCTTTTTGGGTGTCAGTCTCCTGTGTCAGTGGGTCTGTGTCTCTCTTGTGTCTGGATGGGTCCCTACTTGTAGGAATTGGTGTGTTCCGCCTCAGCCCCCACTCCCTCTCTACCCCTCAGCCAGGCCCCAGCGTGCTGATGGTGGTGTAGCTCAGCCTGGACAGTGAAGCGATGGAGGGGGTGGGCGGGTCCTCATCTGGAAGAGGCCTGGGGCGAGCTCGTGGAGGCCTGGGGCAGCAGCGGGCACATGTCTCAAGGCAGGCCTGGCGAAAGCGACGGTGCATGAAGCAGTAGACCAGGGGGTTGACACAGGCTGAGGCGTAGCTCAGCAAGTGGATGAAAGAGATGGGCGCTCCCGAAAGCGCGCGGTGCGCACCAGAGCTGTCAAAGGCGCGCCACGTGTTGGCACTGTACAATGGCAACCAACACAGGAAAAAAAGCACAACGATCACCAGTAGCATCCGCACCACGCGCTTCTTAGCCAACAGCTTGGCCTGGTAGGGCCGGGGGCCACATCCTGGCCCAGGTGTGGGCGCCGTCAGCGCGGACAGCTCCAGGGTCTGACGAGAGCGCGGAAGCTGCACGTAACAGCCATCGCCATCCTCTCCAGCCAGCCCGGTCTCCGGCCGGCAACGCCCATTGGGTTGGGCAGAACCTGAGTACAGAGGGTAGGCTGTCAAAGCAGCAGGCTGGGTCCTCTCAACCTCCAGCCCAAGAACCACCAGACCCCGATTTCCAGCATCTGCGTGTCAGGCTCCTTTCTGCCCCACCCACTCTAGGCTCCGCCCCTTCCCAAGGCCGGTGGTAGGGATGGGGGCCGGGAGGGGAAGCTGGATATCACCCACCTGGTCCTGCCCCGCTCCGCAGCCCTCTTTGGCTTCTGACTCGGCTCTGGTTCTCATTGTCACTGTCTTCGTCAAAGCGAAGCCCTAAGTAGAGCTCACGGGAGATGAGCCCGTAGGCCACAGCCATAACCACACCCGGGACGAAGAACAAGAGCAGGAGCAGCAGTACGGACCTGGAGACAGAGCAGATCAATCACACGGGTATCTGTCCACCTGTAATCACAGATGGAAGAAGAGCAAGGGATCCTTTCTAGGGCTGGTGACCAGGCCCCTGAGGTAGAAGTAGGATTTGGGGGTCCTGCTGGGAAGGGCTAGAGAACTGGGGAGGGACCCCAAATGGGAATCCCAGGGTGGTGGGTGAGGAGAGGGAATCAGAGTATTGGAGCAGCTGGAGGAAGATTCTGGGGAATGGTAGTAAGCAGCTGATGGAGATGGAGAGAGGAATTCCCAGGAATGGGCGCCCTCACCAGGTTTGGCGAACATGTGCACTGGGCCAGCGATGCACGCACTGCAGCACACGGGACCCTACTGGCTGTACGGCGGTGTACACGGGATAGGGCACCATGAGCAGTCCAGAGAGCATCCACGTGGCTATGATCACACGAGCTGCGTGGGACCGTGTCTGCCACACTCGTGCCTGCAGTGGTCGGCAGATGGCACTGTATCGCTCCAGGGCGATGGCCACAAGGCTTAGTGTGGACACGCTTACAGACACCCCTAAACAAGGGAAGAGGAAGGGGTCATTCAGGAAACTTGTACTACATACTCAACCAGTGATTTGCTCAGGCCCTACTGAGAAAGACCCCTATGTGCAGCAAGAACTTTAGGTAAGGAGGGGAGCAGGGGGTTGTCTCACCTACCCATGAGGTAGGAAACCGCCTTACAGATGACTGTGCCAAAGATGAATGTGCCCATGAGATTGGGCAGGAGGGTGAAGGGCATGCAAGCCACAGCCAGCAGGAGGTCGCTGACTGCCAGTGAGAGCAGGAAGGCGTTGGTGACAGTCCTCAGGCGGCGGCTCAGTCCCAGGACCACGATGATGAGCACATTTCCTCCAACACTCATCAGAAAGATCACTGCATAAAGGGTGATCCTGATGGCCAGCTCCAGTTCTGGGTAGGAAAACAGAGGGGTGGCAGCAAGGAGTCTGGCTCCCACTCAGCCAGACCCTCCAAGCCCACTTATTCCCCACATCTCCTACCCAGCTAGATCCCTCTGCATCCCAGGAATACCTCCTCCCACTCAGCGGATGGGTTCACTTGAATCCTTTAGGTTTCTAACCCCTTGAGGCTTAGGGAAATTGGCTTAACTCCTCCTCTCCTTGAGAAGGTCTGTCTCTTCTCAAGCTTTGCTTCAAATTCTCCCTTCTCTTTACAGCCAAGCTTCTTGAAAGGATTATTTGCATTTTCTCATTCACTCCTCAGTCGATTACAGTCCAGTGCCCGATCCATCTCCTCTCCGCCCCCCATCACTGTTTGGACACTTCTCAAGATCACTAAGCTTTAACTGCCAAGTCCAAAGGTCTCTTCTCAGCCTATTCTACTTGATCTCCCTGTAGCATTTGACACTATTGATCACCCACTACCTTTTGAAACATAGGTCAGGTCAGGTCCTTATTGTCTAAAAAATCCCTCTTCACCTTCCCTGTACCGTCTGCAACCCTTTAGCATGTCTTCCAGATCCTCTGAGAACTGTCCTGTCTCACCTCCTCTTGCAATGCACCCACTTAAGCCACTGGATGACTCACTTTCTTGAAGGCATCATGCACCCTCATGACTTCCTCCATTGCTAACATTGATTTCTCAGCCTGGAATGTTCTTTCACCAACTGCCACTAATACCCTCCCCCCATCACAAATTGATTTTCTGTATCTGGTAAATTCCTATACACCACTGCCCATCAAGACTCAGATTAACTGCCCCCTCTTCTGTAAGGCCTTTCTGGATGCCTCATTTGGAGTTAATCTCCCCTTCCTCTGACCCATGAGTGTTCCTTACACATCTATCAGAATGCTTTTTATTTTCTACCTTGTATTTTAATTATCTCCTAACATTCATTTTCACTCAACAAACATTTACAGAGGACTCCCTCTGTGTTAGGCATTGAGGACAAAGAGATGGACATGACAAATTCCCTGCCATCTGAGAGCTCACAGTCCAGAGGGAAATTTGGGTACATAAATAGACAACTGCCACACAGTGGGATAAGGAGTAAAGCTGGGGGATATACAAAGTGTTGTGGGAGCTCACAGGAAGGACACTAGTGTTGCTGGGCTAGACAGAGGGCTGACTCCATTCATTTGTGTCATTGTCTATTAGGGGATGGATCCATCTTTGGGCCTCTATATCACAACCAAGCAGAGCCAAACAAAAGTGAATTGAATTAAGCTGGACTCAGTCACCCAAGCCCATGGCCTCAGCGTGAGAGACATGAGAGCTTGAAGGGAGAGAAGGCAGGGCCAGAGCCTTCCAGGTTGTGGGGAGGGAAGGGCTCAGAGCTGCAGCTCCCCCTTCTGCAGCCCCATACATTGACTCTTGTCTTAGGCTCTGAATTAAACTGTTCTTATAATGATAACCAACTTATTCAGAAACAGCTGTAGGCATCAAGTACATGCTATCTACAAGAGATTCCTGAACAGAACCCAGCAGTGACATTAGTTCTCAGATCACACAGTCAAGTCAGGTGTTGAATCAGAATAGCAGCTGAGTCTCCAGATCTCCAAAATGCTTTGCCTCCTGCTGCTCCCTCACCCCTCTGTCATTCATCATGCTGCCTCCTTCCCCAATCAAATCTCAATCTCAGTGCCTCTTTCTGCCTCTCTGTACTCCAGTGTGGCATTGCTCACTGTATTATTATGTTTAATTCTCTATCTCCTCCACTGGACTATGAGCTTCTTGAGGACAGGGGCAATGCCCAGATCATTCTTCTGCATATCCCTGGCACTTAGCATAATGTCCTGCAAATAGGAGGTGTTCACACATGCTGGCTAATGAATCTTGAACGAATCTCTTTCACTCTCCACACAAATGCACCTGCTTTGTCCTGCCCCATCCATGCTTCACCTCTGTGCCTCTAAAGCTCCAGCATGCCCTCCTCTCTGCCTCTGTCTCTTTGGAGACATGTCTCCCTTTCTGCAAGGAAGGCTTATGTGTAGCAAATTTGAGGTGTGTGTGAGCTAGTATTCTATCCTGTACTTTTTGTGTCTCCTTCCAGTCTACCACCCCCACCCCTCCACTTTCCTTAATCTCTCCATTCTATCATCTTTTTCAGATCCTCCTCTGGATGTCTCTCTTCAACTAGTTCTTGAATCAATAACCACACCTCAAGTTGGTACACACCCTGAAGTATGAAAAGCACATTTCTCATTCATTCACCCAGCTGATGTATCCCATGTGTGTCTTGGAACTTGGTGGAGCAGAAAGATGAGATTATGCCCACTCTTATCAAGTTCCCAATCTGCATGGGGACTCCTGAAAACTAGAGGGACAAAGTTCCAGTAAAATTGCCCAGCGATCATACAACACTTTGCTATTTTTCTGGGCATTCCCAGCGATTAGCTTATTTCCAGCCACTACTATCTCTCCAAGTCTTTGCTGTTGAAAGTTAGGAGATGTGAAAAAGATTAATTAAAAGCACTCTTAGAGCCAGTGGCTCAGGGAGAGGGTAGGAGGGATGAAAAGGTAGAGCACAGGGCTTTTAGGGCAGTGAAACTATTCTGTACAGTACTCTAATGGTGGATAGCTGTTACTATACATTTGTTAAAACCCATAGAATAGAGGGGAGCCTGGGAGGCTCAGTCAGTTGAGTGTCCAACTTCAGCCCATGTCATTCTCTCATGGTTCATGGGTTTTAGCCCTGCATGGGACTTTGTACTGATAGCGCAGAGCCTGCTTGGGATTCTGTCTCCATCTCTCTGCCCCTTTCCTGCTTGTGCACGCCTGCACATTCTCTCTCTCTCTCTCTCTCTCTCTCTCTCTCTCTCTCTCTCTCAAAAATAAACAAACATTAAAAAAAATCTTTTAAAACCCATAGAATATACAACCCGAGAAGTGAACCCTGATGTCAACTATGGAATTTAGTTAATAATGTATCAATATTGGCCTATCAATTATAACAAATGCGTTGCATTAATGCAAGGTATTAATAGTAGGGGAAACTGTGTGTGTCTCTCTGTGTGTATATGGAGGGGGGGTGGGAATCTCCCTGTGCTTTCCATTCAGTTTTTCTGTAAACCTGAAACTACTGTAAAAATAGCCTATTAGTTTTTTCAAAAGTCACTAAAAAGCAATTAGAATGAAGACTTGTGTGTGTGTTTTTGCCTATGTGTATGCATCCATGTGTGTTTGTGTGGTGGAATAGGAGTGATCATGGTGGCTTCGGCAACTAAGAACTTAAGGTAGGGGTGGAAGAATGGGAGTGGCACCTTATAGATTCTAGTGCCTTGACTACCTCTGGGCATCATCCTGCTGGGCCAGAGAACTCAGAAGACTGTGACAGTTCATTTCTGTTTCTGGGGTCTAAAAGATCTGCATTTGTTCTTTCCAGATGGTGGCAGAGAAGTATGAGCACAAAAATCCAGATAATGTGCCAAACACAAAAATCAGGACTTTATAAGAAACAACACCGAAGCTGCTGATGCCTCAAATCCTGCCTTCCACTGGCATGTTGGATCTGGTCACCCATGAACACAGACATCAAAGCAATACCGATGTGTCTGTGGTGATCATGGACAGCATGCAACTGATTGTGGATGATAGCTGGGCAAATGGTGATATCCAAATGTCAATGAGTACTCACTGAAGGAGCAGAAATAATATGGAAGGATGTACAGGTAATATCAGAGTGAACATTGGATAATAATTTAGTTTTTGAGATAATATCTAAATTCCTAGGTGGGTGAGAGTAATACATATTTTTGTGGACAAGGTCTGAGAAGGGTTTAACTACGTGTCTGTAGATAATGCCTGACTGAGAGTGGGCAAATTTAGACTGTGCAGAGGTAATATGTCTGCGGATAACATCTTGTTTTGTAGATAACATCTTCAGAAAATGTGGATTATATTCAGAGGTCTGAACTGAATGGGGGAATATCCAAATGATGATGGTAGTAGCTGAGTAAGCAGAAAGTAATATTCAAGTTTGTGTAGGCAATATTTAGGTGAGCATTGATGTGAGATGTTAACATGTTGAGATGTGAAGTGAGAGATCAATCTGACTGAGTAAAATAACTCAGTGCCTGAGTGAACACACGTGATATCTGAGTCTTTGTGGTTAATATCTGAATGTGTGAGACTAACAACCCTGATTTTATGGGTGATATCTGGAAAAAGTTAGTTAAGTGAGCATGGGTGATATCTATGTGTGGATGATAAAATGAAAGCAAGTGTGTCTGATGGGTGAGTGACATCTAAATGACTATGGGCATTGTTAAAGTAACTGTGGGTGATACCTGGTTTTCAGTGGTGGCATCTGAGTGAACATTAGCACTCTGGTCTATGTGGGTAACATATAAGAATAATGTGGGTAACATCCATATTTCTACTGGTAACACTGGAGTGAGCCTGGCTAACATGTAGAATCTGAGTGAGTGGCAAACAGTCTTTGTGGGTAACTTCTGACTGCATGGGTAACATCCACTCTGTGTAGGTAACAACATCCAGATAAGCAAGGCCAATTCTTGCACCTGTGCTCTGAATCACTTCATGTTCTGCTTTCTCAGGGTCCCCTGCTCTGCGGACTGTCCCTGCTCTCTGCTGAGCCTTTGACCTTCCTTTCCTCTGTCTTGGCCCATGCTGCATCAACATTTTAAAAAGACTCTTGCCTCTACTGCACACACATATACCCAAAGACAACCCCCACCACATACCATTCCTCAATCCCATGCTCTTTCTGGCACTATCCTATTTTTTCTTTGCTTCTCTCTCCCTCCCAAATTTCTGGAAAGTTTCATCTACACACCCTGGTTCACTTCTCATAACCTTCTCATGCACCCTCCCAAACCTCAACCAACTGTAGTCAGACCTTAATACCCACAACTCCTCTTAAGGACTTCTTTGTTACTGGATCTGAAGGATGCTGTTCTGTCCTTATTCGACTTATATCAACACCATATGACATCACTTATCCTACCCTGCTTGAAATCTTTCCCTTGCCTTGTCCCTCTGATGGTTTCATCATGGGCTCTCCATCTTTTGCCTGGCTTTTAAATCTCAGTCTTTTTCAGGGTCCTGCCCCGGGACCTGTTTTCTTTTCATCTTGTCATCTTTGTATGATTTTAGCTATTCCTGTGGCTTCCATTACCTTCTGTAGGCAAAGACCTTTTAAGTCTGTATTCCCAGCTTGCACCCCTCCCCTAAGTTCCTGACCACCAGATTCAACAGCTTACTGGCTACCCCCACCTAGGTATCTCAACAGCACTTAAACTCAGTGGGTTCCAAAGTGAATTTATAGTTCTTCTCTTTCAAATTTGTTTCTGTTCCTTTGTTATCTTTCTCATGATATAGCACCAACATCCATCTAATTGTCCAAGCCAGACACCTGGATGTCATCCTTTGACCTCTTCCTCCCTCTCCATTTCTAATGAATCCCTACCAAGTTCTGTTGATTCCACTTCCAGAAGTGCCTCTCGAATCCATCCACTTCTCTCCATCCCCACTGCCAAAACCTTAGTCCAAGCCCATATCATCTTTTATCAGAGAAACAGAATAGCCTTCTAAAGTGTCCACCCCATCCCCCACCCTTTCATGTCTTGTCCTCCAATCCATCTTCTACACTATAGAACTAATCCTGGCTGTACTACGGAGTCTTTCAGTAGTTCCAATCATCCTCAGGATAAAAATCTACACTCCTTAGCCAGGTCTGTGAGGCTCTTTGTAAACCCTCTAGGTTGGTGCTCATCCTGAGTATTCATTTTTCCTCTCTTTTGATGTATGTTTCAGGCACTCAGAAACTGACACACTGAACGAAAGTACCATGGATTTTAACTTTGGGTGTTTACACATATTGTTCCTCTGCTTAGAATGCTTCTTGCCTTTCCTGCCCCTTCGCTTGTCTGGCTTTCTCTTGTCTTTTTAAATTTTTCTTCAATTACCTTCTCAGGAGGCCCACTTTGACCCCCAAGGCTAAGCTAGACTAAAGCTCCTCTTCTGTGTTCCCACAGCCTTAATCTAAGGCACATCCCACTTTGTGCTGCAATTCCCTGCTTACTTGTCTGGCTCTCCCACTAAACTGTGAACTCCATGAAATAGGAACTGTGTTCATTTTTTCTCTGGTTCAATAAATATTTGTAGAATGAAGCAATCTAAGTGAGAGTGTGTAAAAACTGGTCTGAGAAAGCATATACATTATTTTGTGGGATAAATACTCAAATTAAAATTTATTGCCATTTTCCCTTCTTGAACGTGGAATAATTTCCTTCTGCTCAGCACTGCTCCCTCTCTTAGAATCCCCCCTGCTTCCTTTTTCTGCCTACTGAACTCCAACTTCAAGACCCAGCTCCTGGGTTCCCTTGTCTATGAAGTTCTTGGATCCCATCTCCTTTGGATGCCCACAATTCAGACCCTCTCCTGGGACTTCTCAGAGTGACTGTGATTTTCCAACTGGTTTGTCTCCCTTCTGCACTTGACTATGGACCGATGAGGGTCCAGACTGGGTCTGTTTCATCCCTGTGTCCCCAGCACCTAGCTCAGCGACAACAGCAGGTGTCCAGAAGACATTTAAGGAAAGAAAAGGTGCAGGAAGGGAAAACATATATCATGAGCTGGGTTGTGGAGAAAATGCGGCTGTTGGCCCGTGGGAGGAGTGAAAGTCATTTTGGGGACTGAGTGAGTGGAAGCAGTGGGGGTGGGGGAGATGGTGGCACAAGAGATAGGAGATGAAGGGGGCAGCCAGGCTCTAGGAGGAGGAAACCTAAGGAAAGGCAGGTTGGAGAGGGTGCTTGGAGGGGACTTGGAGACAGAAAAAGAGAGGGGACAGAGCTTTGATTAGAGTTCCCCTTTGGGAGGCAGGAGGATTTGAGGAGGAGTGAAATGGAGACTGGCATCTCTAGGGTGCAGCCCCCAATGTCCAGCCTAATTCCGGTTTGAGGATCTCTTTTGGGAAGGCTAGGGGTGGGGCAGAGGACACAGGAGATTATATAGCTCTAACTTCCCATTCAAGCCTTCCATAGTGCTCCCTCCCTCAACCAGCCCTCTTCTTTTTCCCAGTCTTGCCTTCTTTTCTTCCTTTCCTTCCCCGCTGTGGCTCTGTGAACTGGATTTAAAAGGAAGAGACCTGGAAGGATAGGCAAGAGGAGGTCCTTGCTTCCTGGCCGTCTGTGTCTAGGAGGGGGCTCTGTGTTGGGCAGGAGGCTGTGTTTGGGGATGACCAGTGGCTCTGGGTACGACCAGGAGACCAAGGTGTGAAGGGGCTCTGAGCAGGTGGTGTGAAGCTGTGATGGAGTTTTTATGAGCCGTGGAGGGGGTGGGGGGGGGGCAGAAGTGTCGGGGCAGCTGTTTAGGGACTGAGGGAGTACTATGAGGGGATGGTGTAGGCGTTTGAGGAGGCAGTGGGGGCCTCTATCTCTATCAGTGTGGGGTGCAGCGAGAAGGAGCTGGTGGAGGGGGCTTAGGGAGGCACCCACCTCGTGTCCCGGCTCCGCGGATGCGAGGGGGCTCGCAGCTGAGGTTGCCCGCACCGCTGCTGTTGAGGAGGGCTCCCCCGGGGCGGCAAAGGGAAGCCCCCGGCCCGGGTCCGGACCCCTGCGCGCTCCGGTTCAGCTTTAGCAGCTCCATGGCCCCGGCCCAGCCGCTGCCTCCCCGAGCTCGGCCCGGCGGGCTCCCGCTGCGGCTCCACCTGCTCGCGCCGCGGTTCGGGCGGAGGCTCCCGCCCCGCCTGGTCCCCGCCCCCAACCTTGGCCCCTGCCCCGCCGCTTCTCCTCTGCTCGCCCCGCCTAGGCTCGCCTCCCTCCAAGCTCGTCCGCCTCGGTCCCGCCAGGTGACTCTCCGCCCCCCTCCCACGCTCAGGACTTCTGCGCTCCCCTCACCCACAGGGACAGTCCTCCAGGCTCGCCCCCTCCCTAGCCTCTCCGGTCTTCTCTTAGAGATTTCCTTCCCACCCACTCCCCTTCACCACCGTCCTGGTTCGGCAGAATTCTTGGGAGTGTGAGTGTGTGCGTCCGTGTGTGTGTGTGTGTGTGTGTGTGTGTGTGTGTGTGTGTGTGTGCTGGCGAGGGTAGCAGTACCGGTGTTGGAGAGGGAGATGCTGGGTGGGGGAAGGAGGGTCAGAGGGAGCGGCCGCCGTGGGATCTAGCATCTTTCCCCGGTGGGTCAGGGGATGTGGAGGTGGCATCTAACACGGTGGCATCACCCACGGTTACTATACTATGCCTCAGTGGCACCAGTGACCTGGACACCATCGCTACCGTAGTTCTTGCATCTCCTCTCCAAAGGGCTGGGGTCGCCCCTGCACCTGCCTGAGCACCCTTCACCTCCTACCTCAGGGCCCAACACCCAGGTTTCTACCCAAAGCTTCCAAACAACCGTCCTCAGCGGGCAAGGATGTGGGGGCAGCATTTGTTCTCGGGGGAACCTTGACAGGCAAAAGGGCTGCCCAGAGGAAGAGTCTGACTTTGGTGTGAGGGCAGCCTGGGTAGCAGTGAGAACAGCTTAGAATAAACCAGTGAGGGGTGGGGTGATGGTGGGGTTTGGTTCTAATTCTGGCCCAGCACTGGCACAAGAGGAGAGGAGGCGCTGGCTTTTGTGGTCTCCAGGCAGCGCCCACCCTCAACCGACACAATGACGCTCCCTGTTTGCTCTTAGTGCAGGTGGAGCAGCCTGTGTGGGGCGTCAGGTTCCCATGGGAGGGGACCAGAAGGGGAGCAGATCACTGGGGTGCAGCCGGTGCAAAGCTTAAGGGGACATGCACAGAACTGAGGTGTGTTCGGTTCCTTGGGCAGGACTTGCCTCCACTAAGATTTCTGCCCTGCTGGCTATCCATTCTCCTCCATTACAAGGAAACTCCAATATGACCCTGAAATTCCACTCTGCGTGCGGCCCCCAGCAGTAGCTGTTGGAGGTGGGAGCATCAGTCAAAGACCAGATTAGACTGTGGATGAGGTCTGAGTTTACGGGGAATTCAGAGAGCCCTATGCAAGCTGTCTTTCGGAGAGGACCTGTTCCAGCTAGCACTGAGTTTACAGGGGCTGGGACATCGAAGGAGGATTTAGGCTTGAGGTGGGTGGGGATGTCGTCACCTGTCTCCCCTAACTCCCCTCCTCCTGGCACTGCCTGCCTTCCCCATCAGAGTGCCCTGGACCAGAAGAGCCTGATTTGCTGTTTGTTCAGCTCCAGCACAGGTGGCACCTCAGATAACCTGCTGGACTTTTCCCACATTGGATGGCGGTAGGGTGTGGGGGTGGGGAGCAAAGGAAATGTAGGAGAGAGAGGAGTGGAAATAGGAGTAGACAGACATTCACTTATTCAGCAAAGTATGTGCCAGCCATAGGGCTGTGTACTCACTGTTTGATACGGTCTGTGCCCGAGTAGCTCCCACCCTCCTGGGGGAAAATGACAGGTAAGCCAATGATTACAATATATGGTTGTATATCTGCTAAGATGCAGAAATCAGAAATTTAGGAATCAGCCTGGCTGCCTTACTCCCTTATGCTCTTTTACCTGTAGTAGAGGCTGTGACAAAAAGTCCAAACTCCTCTCCAAAAATGAGGGATTTATTCTGCACTGCCAGCTGCTTTGGGAGTTGGCTGAGCTCAGGAAAGCCTGCTCAGGCAAGGTCATATTCCCTTCCTGAGGCATCCTACATCCAGTGACTGCTCAGCACAGAGGTACAAAGGTTCAGCCTCCTCACCCCAACAGAGGACAACTCTGAGAGACATGCACAGCTCCTCGTGGGGTTGACCAAAGCCTTTGTGGGGACTGAATTGCTGCTCAGCTTCTCCCTTCACCCAGTCCTCCTTTCCTTGCTCTTGCATACGTGTAGACTCCAAGAGCGCTCCTTAGTAAACATCCTCCACAGTAATCTCTGTCTTAGTCTCTGCTTCCTGGGGAACATAACTGCCTCCCTCCCATAGTCAATCAATCATGAAGTCCTGTTGATTTTAGCCACTGAGCGTTCCTTGACTCGGTCTGCTTCTATCTGCATGGACATTATGGCACTGTTTCTGCACTGCTCTTCTGGCTTCTTCAGTGGTCCACCACATTTTACAGATGCCCCCTTACCTCCATCCTCCACCTTAGAGTCAGAGTGATATGTGCAGAACACAAATCTGATTGTGCCACTCTAATGACCTCTGCTCTGGGGATGGAGAAAGCCTTTTCACAGAGTCTCTGAAACCTGCATGGTCTGGCTCCTAGTGGCCTCTGTAACTACCTCATTTTAAGTCACTGTCCTCCTTGTTCTCTCCCCTGTAGACACACTGGCCTTTCTTTAGTTCATTTTTTTGGGGGATCTGTGTCCTCTGGTTACATGACTTTTGCACATGCTCTCTGGAAACTTTTCCTTCCTTATCTAATTAACTCCTGATCATCCTTCTCATCTCAGCTCAAGGCATTGGCATTTCTTTTTTTTTTTTTTTTTTTTAACGTTTTTTTTTTTTTTTTTATTATTTATTTTTGGGACAGAGAGAGACAGAGCATGAACGGGGGAGGGGCAGAGAGAGAGGGAGACACAGAATCGGAAACAGGCTCCAGGCTCCGAGCCATCAGCCCAGAGCCTGACGCGGGGCTCGAACTCACGGACCGCGAGATCGTGACCTGGCTGAAGTCGGACGCCTAACCGACTGCGCCACCCAGGCGCCCCAAGGCATTGGCATTTCTCAGCGATGTTTTTCTGGCTTCTCCTCCTGTGGTAGGCAGAATTACAAAATGGCACTCAGGATTCTCACTTGTGGGTAGAACCTATAAATATGATAAGATGCTACTTCCATGATGATGCTATATGACAAAAGAGATTTTGCAGATGTAGTTAATGTTACTAATCAGTTGACCTCAAGATAAAGAGATTATCCAACTGGTCCTAGCCAAATCACAAGAATTTACTCTGGTTGGCAGCAGAAGAGGAAGTCAGAGAGATTTGAAAAAAGAGAAGGACTTGACACACTATTGCTAGCTTGAAGATGGAGGGGGTCACGTGGCAAGGAATGCAAGGGGCTGTGGCTGGCTTGAGGAAGGAGCCGGGATTGCACCTCAGGAGCAGGTGCCTGAGATTGGCCTCTAGCTGAGAGCAGTCTCTGGCTGAGAGCCAGCCACAAAATAGGGACTATAGTCCTACAACCACGAGGAACTAGATTCTGTTAATGACAAGAATGAGCTTGGAAATGGATGTTCACCCCAGAGCCTCCAGAAAAGAATTTCACTTGCTTGACATCTTGACCTCAGCCTGGTGACACCCTAAGCAGAGGACCGAGCCATACTGTACCAGACTTCTGGCCCACATGCTTGCGACCTAATAAAAAGATGTTGTTTTAAGCTTCCAAATTCATGGTAATTTGTTATAGTAGCAACAGGAAACTAACACACCTCTCAGGAAGAAAGTAGCAAATACAGACCTTGCAAGCCACCCAAGGATGAAAGGATGAATTGGAAGCACTAGAAATTTGTTAACCTTTAGAAAGATTTGGGGTAATTGTTATGGCAGCTGGTGTGGAGAGCAACTTAAGGGGTAGGACCCATTGGGAGTCTATGACAGTAACTCAGATAACAGATGATAGCATAGCGCCTTGACCTAAGTCATAGAGGCAGTGGAGAAGATGGATCCAAGAGATACTTAGGAGGCAAACAGAATCTAGAGGATGCTTCCATGTTGAGGGTGAGGGAGAAGGATGAGATTAAAATGAATAAGGTTTCTGGTAACTGGATAGGGACTCTTTGGTGATTACCTACTCTGTTCAAAGCACATTCATTACTTTTAATCCTCACAAAGAACTCTGCATTTAAGTCCGATATGATTGATTACTATTTTAGATGAAAAAAACTGTGACTCAGACAGAATTTAAGTAACTTGCCCAAAGCCACAAAACTACTAGGTGAAAAAGCTACAATTCAAAGCCAGGGATTTTGGACATCAGAATTCAGGTGCTCATACTATGATGCTTCCCAGAATGATCAGAAGTTTTACTAAGTTTCTCTGATCACCTTCTTTCTCTCATTTTACATAATATTTTTTTCAAATTTTCTTTGGACTTGTAAAATCTCTCATTTCATGTCACACACACACACACACACACACACACACACACCCCACATGCACACATGCACATACACCATCATTCACTCACAATAAATAACCCGCCCTCCCACTTCATAGAGAAAATAGTAACCATCAGATAGCAACTCCCACCAGTGAATCTGTTCCCTTTTGGACATGGTAAGTTTCAGATGCTTTATTAGACATCTAAGTAGGAATTCCAGTAGGAAGTTGAATGCACAGTTTGCATAAGAAGTAATGCAAACCATAGAATTAATGAGAGTGTGTTAAATAAGAATAAATGAGGAACCAGATCAGAAATCTGAAAAAGACCATATTTAAAGTCTGGATAGGGAAAGGCCAGCCTGCAAAAGACAGGTGGGAGGAAAACAAGGGGAGCAAGCATCATGATCGAGAAAGGGAAAACAAATAAAAGAAATGAGAGGGGGAGGAAGAAGGAGAGAAATTAATTAATTTTGAATGCAAGATTCCTGAGAAGGCAGGAAAGTGTGTAATCCAGAGCCCATGTGGAAGGTTCTAGGTTTTGATAAAAGTAGAGCCTCAATTGTAAGAGGAAGATAGAAGAAAATAGTTATAGATTAAAATAAGTCATGGCCAACCAGCTAACAACTATTATTTTCTAGATGCCTTGGCAGCTAAGCATGGCTTTATGACCATATTCTGGACAGGGTTGTGGGTAGCAGTGATAAGTGCAGCTTCCAGATCAAGCTCTTATAGGAGAGGAGTGGACTGTTTCTTCCTCATTGTCCTTTCCTGCAAGTTGAATGTGAATGTGAGGGTAAGCCATCTCCAGTCATGTCATGAAGGTAACACACCAGGGGTGGTGGAGTGATAAGATGGTAGGAGCCTGGATATTTCATACTCCAGTTGTTTTACTACCCCAAGTTCTTTCATATGACAAAGAAACTACACTCTTAAGGCCCTACATTTTTTTCTCTTCTTGTTATAGCAACTTTTTCTGTATCTTAATTAACGCAGTAGGTGCATAGATTTAATGGCAGCTGCTATCTTATATTTTCTATTTTCTCTGTGAAGTTGGAGATCTGGTTATCAGTGACTGGTGTGTGTGTGTGTGTGTGTGTGTGTGTGTGTGTGTGTGTGTGTGTGTATGAGTAGATAGGATTGAAATTTTAGAAGTCAGGATGGCTTAAGAAAACTGTATAAAATGGGAAAGAGGGAGGGGGCACTAGAGGCATGTAATAAGATAACTGGGACCCACTTAGGAGTTGGTGACCATGAATTCCCAGTGGTATCAGTTTCTCCAGGAGCGCTCAGATAGTCAGATGCAAGCATGGAGAATACTGATTGTTCAATTCGCCCAAAGTTGAGATTTTGCCAGTTGGGTGGGATGGAAAAACAAAGGGACAAGGGCACAATAATGGGCAGGACAATGAAGTAGGTAACACAGTCTAAAGTGAGTAATAAGTAGGCTTCAAAAGGTTGCAGCGGTCCAAAATGAGAAAGGGAAGAGAGTAGGGCAAAGAACATATCAAGGAGTGTCAAGGAGCAAAGAGGTATTGAGAGTGAAGAAGCAGCATTGGTGAGTGCAGAGGACCCCATATCTGTGTACTGAGTTGTGAAACCAAGAGTTGCTACCCCTTTTTGCAGAGGGTGTACCATCCTCACAGGACTGCTGGTTTTAGCCAACACTGGAGTTGGAGGAGTGTTCAAAGAAGCTGATGTTGGAAAAGGGGTTATGGAAGACGAAACTCATCTGAGAAGCTTTCCTGAGTTAGGTGCCTCTCCTATGTACTTCTGTAACACCTTGTACCTCTCATTATGGTAATGTTTACAATTACATGTTAATAGTTGTCCTCTTGCTTACGTTTATTCCAAAGGTCTGGCTCCTGTCATTTTCTCCAACAAGTTCTCAAAGCACTCTCCACACTACTCTCATTACTTATTTGCAGTCTTTGTGCTCAAGGAACCTTGAGTTGTTTAGAGTTTCATGGTGCAGTCCATGCTGTTCATCACGCTTGCTCATACTGTCCTCTCTAACTAAATGCAGTTGGGCGATGGGGAGGTGAGGGCCAGGAGATGGTGGCTAGAGATTGTTTCAAGAAGATGGTTTATAAGAGGAAAACAACTCCAAATAATAGTTGGAATGGAGAAGGGGGAATACTATGAGCATAGGAGGGGATGAAAATGCAATGCTAAGAGGGTGGAAGTTCGTTTCTCAAATCAGGAAATTCCATCAATGCCAGGGATTGAGCCAGCATTCAGGGAGAATGGGATTGCTCAGGACCAGGAAACAGGGGACTTTAGACCAGAGCAAGGAGGGAACTGCAAAGTCAATATGGGTAACCAGAGGAAAAAGATGTTGACCCTTGTCCCAGAACAAGTCAGAGACCAAAGAGGTCAAGGAAATAAGTGCAAGATGTCCTGATATAGGGCCAACCTCAGTTCTGAGGGAAGCTACTTTTTTGATTCAAGCCTTGACCTGCCAAGGTTGTCATGTTTTTGCTTCCCCTCTGTGTGTGGGTGTGTGCGCGCACACGTGTGTGTGTGTGTATGTGTGTGTGTATGCGTGTGTGTGTGTTGTGAAGGGGAGTGCTGGCCCACCCAGCTTGACACCTATAGCTAGAATAATTTGCTTTTCCCTTGGGGAAGTCTCAATCACCTAGCTACTGCCACACTGGCTCAAGTGTGGGCACATGATCCTTCTTTCAATATTCTATATCACAATTGAGATAAGAGGAGAACGTTTAAACAACACTTCAGTAAATGTTCTGGGGAAACAACTAAAGAGAGGAGAATATAGTGTGTAATGTACAGCCAGATAGCCTGCCTTGTAAGTTACTGCTTATTCTAGGAATCTTTCAGGTCCACAAAATATCAGCGCTTTACCCAGGAAACCTAGTATTCACACACAGCGGTGTCAGGGTGGTGGGATAGGCTCTGGCTCCTCCACCCCTGACTCTCTCTCTCTCTCTCTCTCTCACACACACACACACACACACACACACACACACACACACACAGCTGGGATCCAGTGCTAGGAGAGGAACCAGTCACAGTTTAATCCTTGAGGTGCCCGCTCAGCCCTTCCCTCTGTGGCTCATTAGGCTGCCTTCTCTCCACATCTTTCAAGGCCTTCTCTTGTCTGCATTTCTGTGATGTGCAGATATGCTTCTGTGCTGAGCTCCTGCCCACACTCCCTGCCCACGTAGGAGGCCCTTCTCTTGGGATAATTAAACAAAGAGGGAGCAGGCTGAAAAGACAGACCGGCTGGAGCCAGAGCAGGCAGGGATGTTGGTCAGAGGAAAGAAACCAGGGAAAGGACTACCTTCCGGAGTCTGGGGCTTGTGCTAGGGAGAACAGAGCGCGCGCGCACACACACACACACACACACACACACACACACACGGGGGCTTGCTCTCACTCATGGTTACACTTGGCTTCGGACATGGGCTTTCGCAGGTAGGTCAAGAGGGGCCTGGATCTCCCATGTCAGGGACTCATTTGAAAGTTAAAAAAGCCACAGGAAGGCTCACTCAGGGAATCACCAGGGAGAGGGCTTCCATGAACACACCCGACTTATTAGCCTGTGGTGCCCTATGGCACCTGTTGGTGAACAGCAAGGCTGAGGACAATAAGCCAAGATACTGAAACTGGAAGGGCACTGCCAGACACAGAGAAAGCCCACGCGTGTTAGATGAAAAGCACAAGGATTTTTCCTGTAGGGAGGCAGTCCTGAATCCTCCCAGCCAATCAGTAGGGCGACCCCAACAGGGCTGCCTCCGGCTCTGACTCGGCACAACTTCCTCTGTAATGGCTTTCAGCATCATCACTGCTGCGTTTTAGTCTTTGCTAAAAAATCAAGTGTTCTTACAAACCAGTTGAGACCACTATTCTGTCTGTAAGATTCCATTTCTCCCTGTCCCTAAGATTCTAGCTCTTCCAGCTTTACAAGACAATGCAATTCTGAGGCCAGGGCAGGAGGTAGAAAGAGGGGAGGAAAGGGGAACCCTGCGCCCTCTGCTGGCCAGACCTGGCATCGACAGTCCAGTCCAGAGGCCCAGGGCTGAGTAGGGCGGGACAAGGTGTGCCCCCACTGCCTCAAAGGCGCAATCTCTGCTACAGGGACAGGGATAACCGTCATAGCTACCATTCATTATTAAGCAGTTGCTGCTTGTCAGGCACCAGCAGCCAGTTTACAATCATTATCTCATTTACATTTTAATTCTCCAAGCATTTCTTTCAACAACCCTGAAAGTTTGTGTAGGAGGCTGAGAGTCCCTCAGCTAGCAAGTGATAGTTCAGAACTAAAATCGGACTCAGATTGGCTCCAAGCTCTTTCCTATCTGTTGTGCTTTTAGGCCAGCCTAATACTTGCCCTGACTTGGGCCTTGACTCTGACCCCAGCTCTAACGTGGCTTAACCATCCTCCCCTGATCTGAGCCTCAAGCCAAACCCTAGCTTCAGCTTCAATCTAGAATCCACCCACTTTGTCTCCTGCTCCTGGCATCTAGCATTTGCACGGCATCTTTCCTTGGGTTGGATGTCCCTTCTCCCTATGAATCCGATTTCCTCCTGAGCTTGATACTTTATTTCCATCTGCCTCTTGGGTGAGCAGCCAAACTCTCAGAAAGAAAAAGATGAAGTGGGGAGGCCAAAGGAACATTGAGGAGGAGGGTACATCTCAAATCTTAGCCAGGCCAAGGTGTCCTGAGGTTAGTGATCCCAGGACAATGAGTGAGGCCCTAGGTCCTGTGGGAGGGAGAAGAGCTAAGCTGGAAGCAGCTGGGCTGTCAGCAGCAGGGCCCTTGGACAGTTCTTGTAGGACAACTACAGCTCACCCCTGTAGGAATCTCGCAGCAACTCCAAAACTTCTGCCTCCCTCCCAAGCTGTATGTGTGTGGATGGGAGAGCTGGAATTTGCAGCTCTTCTCCAGAGCACTGGGTGGTCCTTTGTCTTTGGCTGCAGCCCTGAGCTCAATGCTTCAACACATTGGGCAGGCTTGCTGGTGATTCACAAACTTTGCTCTGCGCTACTGGCTTCTTCTCCCCTGGTTAGCCCCCCTGCCCCCAACCTCCTTACTGCTGGCAACAGTCATTCTTAAGAAAGGAAGGAGCGTGTCTGGCCTCAGCCTCAGAGGAGGCAGTCCCTTACTTATCTCCCTAAAAGAAACAGTAAGGCAGACCTAGGTTTTATTCCATGTGACTTAGGAGCCCTGTGATATTGGGCAAATTATCTAGTCTCCCAGAGCCTTGGATTCCTCATTTTGTTTATTTATTTTTAATGTTTATTTATTTATTTTGAGGTAGGGAGGGGCAGAAAAAGAGGGAGAGAGAGAGAATCCCAAGCAGGCTCCAAGCTGTTAGAGCAGAGCGCAACATGGGGATTGATCTCATGAATCATGAGATCATGGCCTGAGCCAAGATGAAGAGTTGGACACTTAACCAACTGAGCCACCCAGGCACCTTTTGTATTCCTTATTTAAAATGGGGTAATAATGACCTCTTTCTCATGTAGTTGTGAGGATTAATTGAGATAATGCACTTAACTCAGGACCTGGCATAAAATAGCTTCTCAATAAATCACATCTAATATATTTTTAATTGCTCTATGCATTTCAGTTTCCTGATCTGGAAAAATAAGCACAATAATAATTTAAGCTTCCTAATGTTATTATAAGAGATAATGAGATAATTTATGAGATAGTAGTTTGTGTGTGTGTATATGTGTGTGTGCGTGTGTGTGTGTGTGTGTGTGTGTTATGTGTTACATAACAATATTTTTAAAAATTGGAACTTTCCTTGATTCTCTAAATCAGACAAGTCTCATGTAAGCTTTTAACCACTTACCTTATGGAAGACTTAATTTCCCTTTATGTTTGCTGGCTTTCTTTCCACTCTCTTTTCCCACAATTTAGCACCTTGCAAAAAGTTTCTGGGGGATTTATGTTGGATAGAATATGTGGGTAAGAGGAAGAAGGCCTGGGTTTAGAGATCATGCTGGTTACGTGGGTATGCACCTTGTTCAAGCCTGTGCTCCCACTGGGTGGCGCTGCTCTGAGGCTCCCGTGCTGTTTTGGGCCAGGATCATCTTTCTCCTGTTTCCAAAGACCCAATTCATAGTGTTCCCTATTCTGGGCCCCCTGTGAAAGTGGGGTCCAGGCTGTTTTCCTCCCCAGAAACCCTGTGACAGGTAGAATTTTGGCTCCCATTACCTTGCCCTCTGGTGTTACTCCTGTGATTATGGAAAAAAAGAACTTTGTGGATGTAATTAAGATTAATAATCAGCTGACCTTAAAGTAGAGCCATTATCCTGGATTATCTAAGTGGGCCTAGTCTAACTACATGAGCTCTAAAAAGCAGAGATCTTTCTCAGCCTTGTAATAAGTGGGAAGTAAGAGATTTGAAGAATGAGAAAGATTTCACAACAACTTTGTTGGCTTGAAGATGAAGGGGCCATGTGTCAAGGAAACAAGGACATCAGTTTTACAACCAAATGGAATTGAATTCTTCAACCTCAATGATCCTGGAAGCAGGTTCTTCCCCAGAAAAGAGGCCAACTTGCACAACACCTTGATTTTGGCCTTGGAAGCCCTGAACAGAGGGCCCAGTTGAGCCACAATGTGCCAGGATTTCTGACTCACAGAATTGTGAGATTATAAATGGGTGCTATTTTTTTTGAAGAATTTAATTTAATTAACTTATTTTAAATGTTTTATTTATTTTTGAGAGAATAAAAGTGGAGGAGGGGCAGAGAGAGGAGGACAGAGGATCTGAAGCAAGCTCTGCGCTGACAGCTCTCTCAGCAGTGAGACTGATGTGGGACTTGAACTCACAAACTGTGAGATCATGACCTGAGCCAAAGTCAGATTCTCAACTGACTGAGCCACCCAGGTACCCCTAAATCCATGCTGTTAAGACAGCTTAAAAGCTCTTAAATTTGTGGTAACATTATTGCAGTAAAAGAAACCTAATATTCAAGAATCCCATTCCTTTTCAGTCTTGGGGAATCTCCTTTCCTCAGGCTCAGAAGCTCCTGCTTCTTCAACTTTAACCCCTCACAGACAGTTGGACACAGTTCACCTAGGACCCTGGTCATCACAAACTAAAGTTAAAGCGGAGAGTTTCTGAAAATTTCTATTTTTGACTCTGTCATTCAAAAAGTTTTAGGTCTAGGGGATACAGAAACCTAGGTTCTTTCTTATGATGGGACAAGGGATGAAATGACAAAACCCAAATGAGTATCTCAATAAAGTTTTCTGTGACCTAAATAGGTACTTAATACACAGTATTAATACACAGTAATAATACACAGTAATTAGTATTTTTTTGGACCAAAAGATTCTTGTTTTTTGTTTTCATTTTGGTAATTCCAGGACCTTAAAATTGTGTTCTGTTCTGCCCATCCTGACCTAACTCTATTCAGTTTGATACCAAATTGTCAAAACAGTGTCTGTCATCCAGTGATGGAAGTCACTCCACTACTAGAGGGCCCCAGCTTATTGCTGGTATAAGACATATTCAAGATGTCTTCTGGCCTGGGGGCTCTACCATAAGGAATCCTCCTCATCCTGGAACTGCTAAGGCAGAGCTAGATGCACATCTGGCCCCAGAAGTGTCTTGTTTTTGTATCTAGGACAGAGAAGATGGCCCATAATCACCTTCCTTATGCTATAGACCAGGATTCTATGGGGATAACAAAAGCAACCTGTTCTAATAGAGCCTTCTCTCAGACAGGGGTGAACATTGTGGTGTGCCAGTGGAAAGCTTATTCTCAGCTCCCTAAAAAACCCATCAGGTACCACAAAAATGGCCCCTATAACATACCCACCCATTCTGGCAGAGGTGGTAGGAAAAAGCTCTTAAGAAATTGACACACATCTTCCTCCAACATTGGTTACCAAATATATATTTGAGTACATACTACGTGTCAGGCACAGTTTTGGCCTTGAGGATATAGAGATGAATAAGAAAGACTGAGTGACAGCCTGTGGATCTCAAATTTTGTGAGGAAGGGATCACAAATAACTACAGATTTCTAAATGGGTTAATGTGCAATTACCCTCGTAGTCCCTCCTGACAACCTTGACTCCAGCCACAGACTGAGTTCCTATGGCTATCTGAGAAAGTTTTGTTCCAATCTTTCATGTCTGAGTGCACCTATGTCACTTGCATCCACCATATACAAAAGGTTGTTTGGTTTTGAGGACAGCAACAGTTCTGAGGAAATATCTCCATAACTACACATCAGCAGATGCTCCCACACATCCTTCCCTGACAGCACTGAGGGCCCTACCCTTCATTCTCTTATAGTACCTGTAATGATTGTTCTTGATATCCTGTAATTGATGCTTTGGCATCCTGAAATCATGGGCCAACCTGATGACCAGAGTTGTTTACATCTCCTCTGTGGTCTCCCTTTCATGGGTTTTTGAAAATCATATTATAAGTCCTCCAACCCCAAGCCCCCAAATCTGTTTTGCTTCGTGCCCAAGAAGGGATGTCCTCACCTAAAAACTTGCCACTGCTAGCAAAGTAGGAGCTTTTTGCCCATGTTTTCCCCTTGCTCCTTCTGCTTCCTCACTACCCTGGTGCTTCCCTGAGTGGCCTGGCATGGTGCAGCGTGCCCCCTCCTCTTGGGAACTATAAGTAATAAACTCTTCTTTCCATGGCATTGACCTCTATGTGTCACCACTCACATCGTATTGATAAATTAAATCCAAGGTACATTCTAAAATGCCATCTGGCACAGCTTAGACCAAAGACTTGCCAGGCCTTGGAGGAGCCAAATTTGTGGCCAGGTGAATATGATTCAGACATGATATAAGATTCCTCCTCAGAGACCCCACAACACTTTCTCTGTCCCAAACCTACAGGTCTCCCTCCAAGTATGCCAAAGTTACTTAAAAACTCCCCAAACACCAATCTCCAGTTGTCGCCAACCATGATGGTCCACTCTACTTAGTCTCTGTTCACCACCCTGTGTTTTGAAATACCATCTAGAGAGGGAGGGCTGGATTTCTGGCAGTACCAAGGCCAGCTCCAACAACTGACAGGGTACAGCAGGGCCAGGTGAGTGGCCCTGTGTATTCTCCCTTTGAAATCAGTCCTGAACATGGGGTAGCCCTAGCCCCAGGCTCCAGGGCTGGGCCAGAGGAAGGAAGAAGGAACAGGGGTGTCTGCTCTGGTTTACTAAGCTAAGTCAAATCACTCAGAGCTCACAAAGTTAAGGATACATACTCTGGAATGAAATACAAATGGTCAGTGTATATATGTGAATGTATCTATGAAAGCATGTGCACACTTACAACAGTGTGATGCATAACCCTGCTTTGCCTTGGCTCAGCACTGATTCTCAATTCATCATGTACCCCAGCGTCTTTGAATCAAACCTACCAGCTACTGCACAGCCCATGCCCTTCACCCCCATGACTCAGAATTCAGACAGAATTCATTCTGGCCCACCATTGGCTTTGCCTTTTCCTGTCACCCCCATAATGCTTAGGGAGGAGGAAAATACTTTATTGAAGTAAAACCTGCAGGCTACATTTGTGAACTTCCCATTGGGAGGCATTTAAAGGATATCTTGGAAGAAGAGGGCTCTGGGTGTGTTTTTATGTGTTCACAAGGGTATGCACACCTGTGGAAGGCATCTGTGTGTCTGTTGGTGTGTGTCTCACTATATGTGTCTTTATGAGGTGCATGAATGTATGTATGTATGTTATGTGGGTATTAGACATACCTATGTTTGTGAGAAAGGATATGTGTTCTGAAAATGGAAACTCCAGAGAATTTTATATGGAATGCAGTCTTGGGGGGCAGTATGTGTACATTCAACTGTGTGTGTGTGTGTGTGTGTGTGTGTGTGTGTGTGCTGGTGAGTGGGGGATGAATGGATGCTATACTCTTTTACTTCTAAGTGAGCATCTATACCCCCAACTCATTCCTATCTCTGTACCTAGCAGACAGGGTGGCAGAGTTTCTGCAGGCAGATTTTCCTACAACTCTGGATTCCCTTGGAGATTGGGGTCCTAGAGATAAGAATGGGGTCACTCTGGGTCTGGGGGTCCCTCCTGGGCACTCCTGCCCTCTCCACCCTGAGAGGTTCCCTCCCCAGGCTCGCCCTCATCATCAGCCTCAGCCAGTTCCTCAGGCATTGGCCACTCTCGAGTCTGCCACTCTAGCCGTTCGATGCGATAAGCAATCTTGAGTGCGCTGGACTCCAGCTCAGCCAGGAGGCGAGCAAACTTGGTCTGTAGATCATCGAGTTGCTGGTCAAGGCCTCGCAGCCGGGACTCTGTGGCTTCCTGTAGGGCAATCTCGGCTGCCTCGGCATTTACATCCAACTTGTTCATTTTGAGCAGGATCTCACGGCCCTTTTCCTCCATGACGACCTGGGCCTGTGGATACTCGCTCAGGACTTCCCTCAGGTCCTCCTTGCTCAGGCAAAACAGGTCTGAATAACCTAGACTCTTGATGTTGGCTGTGCGGCGGTTCCCAGACATGTTTCCTGTGGCCCGTGGGCAGACACATAGGAGGACAGTTAGTCGGGTGGGTGTGAGGGGGGCTTTTACTCATGAATCAGGACCCCCCATCTCCCTGCTTGTACTTTTGAGCCTCTTTTTCCGTCTCATTAATTCTGTCATCATTCAGTAATATACTGGGGACCAGGCCCTGTACTAGGTGGGTAGCAAAGAACTGCCTGCAAGAATTCAGTCTGGAGGCGATAGACATTGAACCGGATAGTTACAAAATAGTATAGCTGGTGCAGTGTGGACGTATGCATCCAGTGCTGTGAGAAGACAGGCAAAGAGCCCCTAACAAGCTGGCAGACACGTTGTGGAAGACTGGAGGAAGTGATGCCTGACTGAGAAGGAGGTAAGAGGGGAAGGGCGGGGACGTGGGGGGCATCCCAGCAGGGGAAGTATTATGAGCAGAGGGATGGAGGTCGGAGCCAGTTAGGCGGCCACAGCAAACAGTAAGCAGTCCAGAGTGGGTGAAGTGCGGGTGCAAGCAGAGTGGAAACAGGAAGGGAGAGCAGGTGATGCCGCATGTGGTAAGCCACCGCAGGGAGTTCAGACCTTATGCTGAGGGCAGTGGCAAGGTACTGAAATATTTTAAGCAGGGGAGCTGTATGATATCATTCACATTTTAGAACGATATTGCTGAGGGGTTGGGGGGAAAACAGAGTAGGCTGAAAGCTGCAAAGTCTCAGAGCTAGAAGGACTCAGAAGGGTACTTGCCAGGCACCAGGCACTACAATCATGCTGATGACTTACCCGTGGAACTCATTTAATCCTCACAAATAACTCTTTGGGTTTTTAATATCATCCCTATTAGATAGATGAGAAAACTGAGCCCTGGAAAAAGTGAAATAACTTGTCCAAAATCATGTAGACAGCAGCTGACTGCATCCAGGTTGTAGAGCTTGAAAGATCCTTGGAGGACAGATGTGAGGCCTTTGGAATAACTAGAGAGTGGGATCCCCAGGCTGAGAGCTCATCTGGCTTCAGTCAGTTGACAGTGCGGTCACCCCTTGCTGTGTTCTCCCATCTCCTGGGCCTCAGTGTCCCTACCTGTGATTAGGCATATGAATGCCTACTGTGCAGGTGGATGGAAGGAATCAGTGAGCCCGTGTACTGTGCCTGGCCTGGCCTGGTGTTGGTGGAGTGAATGGCAATGCCTTCTTACTACCCTCCTTTCCATTTGGCTGTGAGAAAGTTCCTCCTACTGACTCCCAAGTGTGTGTACTTATTACCTCAATGGTTTTGGACAGTTTCCCAAACCTCTCTGTACTCCAATTTCCTTGCCTTTAAAATACAGATAATGGTAACTACCTGAGTTACTGTGAGAATATAATGAGTTGGTACATGTGAAGCACTTTGAACATGGCATGCAGTAAGTGTGCAATTAATATTGGCTATTATTATTATCATCTCTGTCACTTGCCACTGGTGTATTGGTGCCTTGGGTTGACACACACTAAAGAGATCTACTTCCTCTTCCCGAGGACCCACACTGTGCACTAACCTTGGCTTGGCTTCTTCTCAGGGAACAGACTCTCCATGTCCTGCTTCTCCCGTGAGCCCTCTAGTGACTCAGGCAAGGACCAGGTTTCCTAAATCTGCAGGCCCTGATGTACCATTTGGTCTCAGTATGGGGTTCTGCTATCCCTGCCCCCTCCCTCAGCCCTGTCCCAGAACAAACACTGAGGTACCCACCTTTGATGTTGATGATGCTGATCTCCCCAAAGTACAGCCCTGCACCAAGCACAGCGTACTGGGTGACACCATCATCTGCCACCACGGCCAACTGACCTTCACGGATGATATACATCTCCCGGCCAATGTCCCCCTTGCGGCAGACATATTCGCCTGGTGAATAGGTCTGGGGCTGCAGCTTCAGCACCAGCTCCTCCAGCAGGCTGGCCTCACAGTTCTGGAAGATCTGCACCCGGCTCAGAGTAGACAGGTGTACAGACACAGCCACTTCGGCCCGCAACCGCTCAGGCAAATGCTGTAAGATGGCTACCTCGTTGGTCATCTTCTTGTTGATCTGCAGGTGCTGGTACCTAGGGACAAGAGCAGCAGTAGTTCCTCCCCAGCCCCCAACATGCCTGCCCCTATTCCTTCCATCAGGGTTCAGCTCAGCTTCAGCCAAGAGATCACACTGAGATCTCACAGGGGTCATGGGAATACTTGACAGTTGGCTGATGAATATCTTCACTCCAAGGTCTGCTGGTCACTGATATGTTTTGACCTTTTCTCCCTCAACCAAGGCCTGGAAGCCTCCACCAGTTGACAGTGAATAAGACACCCTTTACCTCCTGTCAGGCTTTATCCCACCTACCACCATTCAGTGACGCCTTGTATATCCCACTGATAGCCACTTCAGTCACCAGGCCCTGTATCTAGAGGCCCTCTGATTTAGCTCCCCGACTTGCTGACATTTCCTTTTGTTCATAGCATAGCATGGATGCCTATGACATAGTCAACCATCTTGTTGGCCATTCCCTGGGAGGTATCACTCTTCTCCCTTTACCTCTTCCAGAGCCATCTGAGCCCTACCAGGCAATGGCAGTTTTTACTCCATGGTCCCCAGGTTATCCTTCCTTGTGTATGAGTTCCTCTCCCTATCAATCTCTTATCCAACCCAGCCCCCCAAGTGCAGATACAACTAATGGAAGACATGCTTTACTAAGCCCCACTCAGTGAACCCCCCAATGCATGCCATGCCCTACTTGCCCTGCCTGGACCTCTAGGCAGTAAGGACCCAGCCATTTTCCTCAGGCTCTATCCAGAACACCTGTCCCTGTCCTGGTCTGGAAGCCCAGCATCCTCACCAGTCAATAACTCGCCGCTCCAGCCGGCGGTTGACGTGCTGCTGCTTCATGTACTTCTTCACCAGTGCATGGTCTGGGTAGAAAGCCGCATCTGCAGTGTTCATATTGTAGATGACAGAGCTCATGCTACCCATGATGGTGGCAAAACCCATGACAGCCAACAGGAAGTCACCCACCATGAAGAGATACTCCTCCTCCCGTGCTGGCAGTGGTGTATCGCCCACAGTGGTCAGGATCAGGGTGGAGAAGTAAAAGCTATAGAGGTACTGGCGCCGCAGACGCTCAAAGCCAGGCTGTGCGGGATCAGGGTACACCCAGGCATCACGCCCGAAGCCCAGGTACCGGGATAGGGCAAAGTATAGGCAGCTATTCCAATGGATAACAACAAAAATGTAAAGCATCAGTTTGGTGATGCGAAATGCATTTGGGTAAGCCGTGCGGGTCTCTGTGCGGTCAAAGGCCTCAAAGAGGCGAGGCACACGCAGAAATCGGTTCAGCCTCAGCATAGGGGTGTGCAAGCCCAGCTGCACGTAGGCCACATCTGTGGGCATCAGGGATGCCAGGTCCAACAGGAAGCTCCAGGTGCGAACATAGCGACTTGAAATCCTACCCTTGTCCACCACCAGGATGCCCTGGTCTAAGAATCCTGGGGAGGGGGAGGGGGAGACAGGCTGGGGTCAGTCATAAGATGGGGTCAGGTATGAGGCTGAGTCAGGACACCTACCTGCTCTAGTAATAAGGGTGAGGGTGGGCAGGCCAGGGTGGGACAGGGAGACAGACATGGGGACAGGGTGAGGGAGGGCATAACCCTGCCCCAGGGTTACTGGGATGAGCATGGGGGTGTTGTGAAGCATGGAGGCATGCGAAAGTGCTATAAAGGGGTCACTTATGACTAGTCACTTTGTGACTAAGAGGCCCTCTTTTGGAAGGTAACATGGAACAAATGCTCAGTCTTGGGCTCACTGACCTGTGTGAAAGCGCACCACGATGTCCAGTAGGTATAGAAGGTCACTTGTGTAGTCCAGTACTAACCAGGCCACCAGATAACTGTGTTGCAAGTCAGGAAAGCAGGCTCTGTGTGGCAGGGACAGAAGAGATTGGCTCAGGGCATCCTCTGTGTAAGGCAATCTCCCCAAGGCACTCAGCACTCTGCCCTGGGCCCTCTCTTGGGTGCTGCCCCTCCTTCAGGCCCTAGCCAAGAGCCCGCCCCTTTCCTTGGCTGGACACTTGAGCCCTTATCTCTGTTTAAGGCCCTTCCTTTAGCCCCATGCCAAACCTGCACACGATGATGATGAGGTTATACATCACTGGGAAGACCATTGTATTCAGCCACCAGTAGTAGTAATCCCCAGATGGGTCTAGGACAGGCAACAACTTCCTGTGGGCAAGAGGAGAAGCAGTGTTTCATTTTTTTCACCATTAATGTTGACGTTGTCACTGGGGGCACCAAGAAGAATCAGGCTCCATCGAGTTAGGCAGACAGAGATGATACAGGGAAGCAGGATGTCTCACCTGGCCTTGGATGGGGCAGGGGGGCTGGACTCTGTCGTCTTCACTTTGCTCTCCTGGCTCATGCTTCCGTGGTCTGTTGCCTGGATGTGAGATATCCAGGGCTTCTACCTGTGGGTAGCTTCAGGAGGTGGGGGCTAGTGCCTCCCTGCCTGGAAGAGGCTGCCCTTGGTCTCCACTGTGACTCCTCTGTCTTTGGCTTCTGAAGCTCTTAGCAACACAACCAGGGCCAGCCACTATAGAAGGGGTGGAGGCAGTGTGGCTCCATCACCCCGCCCTGTCTCCCAGGGCCTGGGCTTACACCTGCCCAACTAAACATCTCTAATGAGGTCCCAGGAGAAGGTGGGGGTGCATACTTCAGAGGTAAGGCTGGGCCTTGTTGCTCCCCCCACCCCACCAAACTGAACTACATAGGGGTCCTCTAAGTCAGGAGACATGGGTGCCAGTGTAGGCTCAGTCATTCTGTTTTACCTTGTGCAAGTTCCCTGCTTAGGCCTCATTATTTATTCATTTAACAACTATTTACTGAATGGCTCATTTGTGTCAGGTGCTGAACTAGTCTCTAGGGACAAAGAATGCTTGTCACATCAAATGTGAGCTCTGTTTTCATTATCTGCACCCTTATCTACATCACACCCACCTTACCTCATTTCCTACTGGATGAGTGTGATGGTGGGCCATCCTGTGGGGTTTTGCCCCCATTCCTTTCCTGTTATCTCTAGTACCTGATCCTATCAGCTATTCCATGTGTCTTCTAGATCCTCAACCTCCTTCAAATTTCCCTTTCTATGAACATGCTTAAATCTCTCCTATACCAAAACAAAAAAATCCTAAAAATTCTCCCTTAACTTGATTTCCCTTTGACTTCTATCATCTCAGTCAACAAGTCATAATCAGAATACCTGCTTTGTGCCAGGCCAATATTGTGCTCAATATTGGGGAGATAAGATGAATGAAACACATTCTCTGCTCTCCAGAAACTCGGAGTTTGGTAGGGGAAATAGTTGGGTAGATAGGCAATTACATATTCGCTTGATGGTTGCTCTATTAGGTGGATATACAGATGGCTATTACACTGTAAGAAGGGTCCCAACTGAGCCTGGGTTCTGTAGGATGAATAGAAGTTAGGTCTATAGTGAAGAGAGAGTGAACAGGACTAGAGGCAAAGTGCATAGAGTGGGCAAAGGCACAGAGACTTTAAAAAGCATGGATGATTGGGGGACATCAATTGGTTTCTGTAGAGAACCTGAGTGGCTAGTGTTGAAAGAGAAGGCTGAATGGTGGACAGGGAATAGCTAGGGAAGAGCTTTGTCAGCCATTTTATAAAGCCAGGGTTTTATCTTAAGGCAATTTCTTGGTTTTTTTTTTTTTTAATGTTTATTTATTTTTGAGAGAGAGAGAGAGAGAGAGAGAAGAAGAAGGAGAAGAAGAAGAAGAAGAAGAAGAAGAAGAAGAAGAAGAAGAAGAAGAAGAAGAAGTAGTAGTAGTAGTAGTAGTGGGGGAGAGGCAGAAAGAGAGGGAGACAGAATCTGAACCAGGATCCAGGCTCTGAGCTGTTAGTGCAGAGCTTGACGTGGGGCTCGGACCCATGAACTGTGAGATCATGACCTGAGCCAAAGTTGGACACTTAACCAACTGAGCCACCTAAGTGCCCCCTTGCTTTTCTGTCTATTTTTTTCTTAGTCTTTTCATAAGCCCATCTGCCTATCCTTTCTGTGTTGGTGTTTTTTAGAACTCTGACCTAGGTGTCTTACTCTCTTTCTGTGCTCCCAGCTCTCTCTGGCCAATCTTGGTTATGCACAGGATCTCCCTTCCCATCTACTGACTCCCAGGAACTCTGAGCTGCAGGCTTATCTATACCACTAACTGCTCACTGGATGTCTCCACTTGGATATCCCATAGTCACCTTTAGCCCATTGGGACTATAACTGAGCTTATGTTTTTTCTCTTATAATCCTTCTCTCTGGCCTTTCAGCTCAAACATCTAAAACTAGTATTTATTTTTATTGCTATCATTATGATTATTATATGATTTTGTGGCAGTTTTAAAAAATGGTCACAAATTCTTTGACATTCTTCCCTTGTGACTGTTTCAACCAATAGAATATAACAAGAATATAACAGAATATAACTGGATCATAAAAGGCCATACAGCTTCCTTTTCTTAATTCTGTTGGGCACGCTCCTTATCTGGAAGTCTCCTGTCAGGATATTCCTTCTTGGAACCTAGTTGCCACATTGTGAGAAGCCCAAGCCATAAGGAACAGTCATATCTCTGTACTGTGTTTGACAGTCCCAGCTGAGTTCAGCCTTTGAGTTGTCCTAGCCCAGGCATCAGATAAGTGAGTGAAGAAGCCTCAGATGATTCTACCCACCAACTTCAAGTCACCCTCAGGCATTCAAGTGTCCTATATGAGGCCCCAGGAATTGTTGAATAAAGATACACCATTCTTGCTGTGTTTTGGTTGAATTCCCAGAATCTGTGAGCATAATAAAATGGTTTTTTTATACTACTACATTTGGGATGATTTGTTATACAGCATAGCAACCAGAACAAACATATATACAAAAGTGCACATTTCCTAAGTATACAGCTTGATGAATTTCACAAAGTGAACATACCCATGTAACCAGCACTACAAGAACCCTACTCTTCCCCCTTTCAGGCAATGCTTTTCCAAGGGTAATCACTATCCTGACTTCTAATACCATAGTTGAGTTTTGCCCGTGAATGAACTTATATAAACTAAGCATCAGTTTTTATTCCTTCTGTTTTCCTTTCATATTCATCCAGTCCTCAAGCCCTGGTGCCCTATCTTCTAATGTCCACATGTCCATTTCTCTGTAACTTTACAACTTCAGTTTGATCCTTATCAGTTTAACCATGTATAAAATTTTTATAGTTCTCTATTATTCAATAAAATCTAAACTCCTTAACATGGCCTCAAAATCTAATAACTGACTTCTATCCATGTCTTCAGCCTCATCTCACAATGTTTCCTCTGCATGTTCCCTAGGCTCCAGACATGTTGTACTCATTATAGTTTCCAGAGCACCTCCTGCATTGGTATGGGCTGATCTTTTGGGCTGAAACTGCCATTTCTTTTTCTTTTTTAAAAAAATTTTAACCCTTATTTATTATTGAGCGACAGAGAGAGACAGAGCATGAGCATGGGAGGGGCAGAGAGAGGGGGAGACACAGAATCCCAAGCAGGCTTCAGGCTCTGAGCAAGCTGTCAGCACAGAGCCCGTTGCGTGGCTGGAACCCACAAACCGGGAGATCATGATCTGAGCCGAAGTCAGACGCTTAACTGATTGAGCTACCCAGGTGCTCCATTTCTTTTTCTTTTTAACTACTTTATATTTTAAACTAATTTCAGGCTTACAGAAAGTTGCAAAAAAGGTAAAAAAAAAAAAATAAAGTTCCCCTAAACTCCTCACCCATGTTCCCCTGTTATCATATTATATAACCAGGGAATTAACATTGGTACAATACTTTGATCTAAGCCATAGCCCTGATCTGAAGCTTTCATTTCTCTTAGTTTCTCATGCTCTTGCTTGTTTCTTTGCTCAGACGTCATTTACTCCTCAAAGGCTCCCCTAAGCCCCTTCACCCTTCTTTGCCTTCATCCTCTGTACATAAAATCATGTTAAGTGCTGCTCCTTGATGGCAACTATTACACTACATTGCAATTATCTGGCTAAAGGGCTGAGGTCTTGCAGGGCAGAGACGGATTCTAATTGATCTGGAATCCTATCCGGCATGGAGGTGCTTATTCCGTGTTCCTTGAGTAACTGAACAAGACAGTATCCCAGGGATCACGGGGCATTAGGTGTTGGGGAAGCTAGGGAGGGGGCGGTCACCAGCCCGGTACTGTCGTCCAAGCCATGTGTGCAGATGGAACAAAAATGAAGTAGGCCAAGGGCGCCTGGGTGGCTCAGTCAGTTAAGCGCCGCTCTGGATTTCCGCTCAAGTCATGATGTCACGGTTGGTGAGATGGAGCCCAGGGCTTTGCGCTGATGGCGCGGAGCCTGCTTGGGATTCTCTCTCTCTCTCTCTCTCTCTCTCTCTCTCTCTCTTTCTCTCTCTCTGCCCCTCCCTCTCACGCGCTCTCTACCTCTTTCAAAATAAATAAACATTAAAAAAGTGTAATAGTCTTACTGCAGTCAGCTGTCTCTTGGGCTCAGCTTTTCCACAGGCCCTGCCCACCTACTGACTCCTCCCCTCAGGCCTACCCCTTCGTGCTAGCCCCGCCCACTCCAGCCCGCTCTTCCATCCTAAGCACCACCCTGGACCATTGGCCCCGCTCCTTCACGTTAGTCCCTCAGCCTCAGCTCTCTCCCAAACCCTGCCCCTTGGCCTTTCCCTGCCTCTTAAAGTTGCGTCCCTCCTTAGGTCCCGCCTTCTGCCCTTCTGGTTCGACCTTTCCTCCTCAGGCTCCGCCCCCCGCCCTGTGGGCCTCCGCCTTCCCAGGAGTCTTCTCCTATGACACGCTGGAGTCCTTCAGAGGGGCGGGGTTTACAGCACAAGGGGCGGGACCTGGAGAAGGGGTGGTACTCCTCGCTCGGAACGCCGTCGGCGACCCCGCCCCTGCGCTCGGCCGTTGCCAGGAAACAAGCCTCGACGCTCCGGCTCTGGCCGGGTCCAGCCAATGAGCTGGCACGCCACTGCCCAGCGGTGCGTCGCTGGGCGGTTACGTGTGGTGCGCGGGGGCGCGGGTTGCGTGTGGCGCGGGGCGGGGCGCGGCTGGTGCGCCTCAGGAGCGATGGCGGCGGCCTGAACTCACCTAGCACGGCTGCGGCGTTCGGGCCTGGTCAGGGTCGGGATTCTGTGAGTGAACAGCGAGTATGGGCCGCAGGGCCCGGAGATTCGCATGAGGGGCTAAGGGACTGTGGAATGACGGCACCGCATTTATTGACTGTACCGGTTGTGAGGGCACTGGGTGAGGGGCTGGCATGTGGTGAGGGGCCGGGTGTGAGTGTCTAAGGTAGGGGAGCAGGGTAAGAAGAGCCTGAGGATGAGTGGGCAAGTGAGGAGCTGGGTTGTAAGAGGGGCTGGGGATGCTTTTCAAGAGACGAAGGGAAAGGGACTTGTGAACACAGTTTACTGAGGGGCTGAGGCACCTGTGGGCAGAGGTGAGGGCAACGCTGGGACCAGAGTAAGAGGGTACGGCCTGTGCGGGAAGGGGAGAGTAAAGGGAAAAGGCCGGAGCATGCGGGCTGCTGGGGAATGGGTGAGGGAGTTGAGGGTAGGGCATGGGGGGAAGGAATGAGGATTGTGAGGCTTGGATAAGGGTGAGGTAAGTAAGTCCTTCTTCGATGGACTGTCCTGCCTAGTGGGAGCAGTAGTTTCAGATCGAGTAGGACAGCCTGGGTGGAAGTGTTGTGCACTTGGCTTTTTGAGGACAGAAAATTGAAGGCATCGTGGGCAGTAATAACTAGGATAATGAAAATAATTTTTGAGGCTTAGTTTTCAACCAGAGTAATCACTGAAACTGCCGGTTTCTCAAGTTCCTCTTTGGGACTGCAAACTTGAAGATGGTTCCTCGCATGGAGGTTTTTTGGCTATGACCGCCCATGTTTGTTTTCTCTCCACCTGCTCTGGGCGGTCTTACTCCACTGCTGCTCCTCACCTATGCTTAGCTGTGCTCTGACGGTTGTCATCTAAATTGGACTAACCACTTTGAGTTGCTAATTCTACTTTTACGAAAGTCACATGGTTTGTTACATACAACACTATGTTTAGGTTCTCAAGCAGAATGGCTTTGCTCTAAGTCACTTTCTTACAGTTGAGTTAAAAAACCCTACTTTATTGAGGTAAATTGATATACAGTAAACTGCTCATGTTTAAAATGTACATGGGTTTTACCATATGTTTACATCTGTGAAACCATTACTACTTTCAAGATACAGAACATTTCTACTACACTCAGAAGTTTTCTCCTATCCCTTTGCAACTCATTCCTCCGTGCATGACACATTTTGGGGTTCATTTTATTAGTATCTTGCAGGTCCCTTTCTCCCTGCCAACCACATGTACATGAACATTTTTAAAGTTCTAGGGGTGCCTGGGTGGCTTAGTTGGTTAAGTGCCCAACTCTTTGATTTTGACTCAGTCACGTGTCTCATGGTTTGTGGAATTGAGCCCTGTGTGGAGCTCTGTGCTGACAGCATGGAGCCTGCTTGGGAGTCTCTCTCTCTCTCTCTCTCTCTCTCTCTCTCTCTCTTTCTCTCTCTCTCTCTCTCTCCGTCTCTGTCTCTCAAATAAATAAATACATACAAACAAAACAAACAAACAAACGTTAAAAGTTCTAGAAAACTGAGTTGGCACTCAGTTTTAATGGACAGTTTGCTTTCCTACCACTACATTTTCCTCTGTAGTCACAGTTGGCCACAGAGCCTAGATACCATCCTCAACCTCAGGGAGATTTAGGCCTTTCCTGTCTGGACAATTCTCTTGAGAATTAAGGGCAACCCAAACCCAAGTGGCCAGTCCGTTCCAGAGTTTCAGCCTCAGAACCAACTGTTCTGACCCATGGTATGTTTTCATTGCTTCTTTCCAGAGGCCAAACATTTTTATGCTAGTGTAACCCTTGACCACCTACCGTGGTGGGCAGAACACTGTAGAACCAAATGTATCATAACAGGGTTTAGAGCAGTGATTCCTAAACTCTGGGCCAAGGACAGTGCCAGTCCATGATAAAGTTTTCATCCATCCAAGGTGGAAGGAGAGAAAGATAACATATGAAACATGAGTTTTTCATAAAGATAAGTTTATTCTGAGATTATTCTATTCTTTTAGTGAAAGTGCTTTCTGACTGATGAAATAATGGTGATGGTAGATGGTGGGTTTTCAAGAAATGGTCTTATTTACCAAAATAAAAAGTAACAACCCTATTTGTAAAATTTTTTAGAAATTATTTTTATTAGTTCCTGAAATCCAGAAATTTAGAGTGATGATGGTGTGGCTGTTGTATCATGTTGAGGAACATGTGCTTATACAGTAATTCTATATAACTTCTGACATTTGAACAACATACATTCAGTTTCACATTTCACTGGGTTTACACACTTCGTGAAGTAGGCAAGGGCTGGAATTCTTATGTTATAGATGAGGAATCATATTCATAAACCAGAGGTCACATAGTATACAGTGGCAAGGCTGAACCCAAAATTTGGTCTCCTGAGAGTGACTTGGGGAAAGAAGGTTTGTAACAGAGTGAAGGTGATGTGGACTAAAAGGCACGTTAAGTATGGGAAAAGTTGTGATGACATGAGGGCATTATATTGGCAAAACCATTTTTTATCATTTGTAATTAATGCAGTTCCAAAAGAGATTAAAGACACTTTGAGGGTGACAGAGAGATGGGGCTTCTGTTTAATATTGTGGCAATGACATGGGAACAGGTATACATAATACCTGGTTCACATTGTGATGGTGACAGGACAAGTCATGTCATCAGAAGGTTCTTAGGGGACTGTAAAATTCTTGGGTGTTCCAGAGAAAGTACTGAGTTTGGTAAGCTGTACTAAACTCTGTTGAAATAGTAGTGTAGTAAGTATAATGGATTTTGACTTACATATGCAGCTAGGTGGTAAATCTGAGAAGATGTAACATAAATGAGGGTGATGATACCTAGATAGAAACATGTTTGGAGTGCTTTATGTAATCATTTATTGCACATCGGCTATTCGCCAGGCACTCTAGTAAATACTGGAAGAACAAATTCATTCATTCATGTATTAATTCCTTTATTCATTCAGAAAATACTTTTTCAGTATGTAGTCTGTCCTTGTGATGCTCACATTTTATGAGATAACAAGATAGAGAAGACATGGTCCTCTGTGGTCTCAAGGAATTCTAAGTCAGGTTGAGAGAGGTAGATACATGAAAAGACAATTTCAGTTTAGAGAGAGAGTGTTAAATACAAAAGTATATCATGATGGGGTGGTTACTTCTTTATCTAGTGTGTCTCTCCCTGTATTCCAGTCATATATATTCAGTGATCTACCATATATCTCCACAGGTATCATAAAATTAACATGTCTAAAACAGAACTCACTATCTTTGCTCTGAGAGCATGCTTTTGTAGCATATTCTGTGTCTCAGTCTAGGCAAGGACTTCAGTGTCATCTTCATTCTTTCTGCTCCTTTATGCCCTGTATTTAGTCAGTCACTAAAGTCTTTATGTTTCCCTTTAAATTATCTCCTCTTCATCTCTGTGGCTACATCTTCACTGTTAAAGCTTTAGTTTACTTCCTCCTCATCTCTGATCTGGATTCTCACTCCCTCCCCCCAACAGTCTCCTGCCTTCAGTCTTGCTCTTTTCTAGTCTTTCCCTAGAATGATCTTTCTAAAAATACAAATGTAATCATAGAGCTCCTCGCTTAAAAACTTTTGGCTCTTTGTGTTCTGTAGGACAACATCCAAATTGCTTAATATGGCATCATTTGGCCTCAACTCACCTCTCCAGCCTCATCTCCTGCCACTCTCTACTTTGTGTTTTAGCTTGAATAAAGTCTTCATAGTTCCCTAACATGTTACTTTTTTTAAGCCTTGAGATCTTTGTAATAGCTTTTTCTCTAACTAGGGACACTTTTTCTTCTCTGCCCAGTGAACTTACCTTGTTCCTTAGGATCTAGTTCAGTCTCTTCTCCTCTCTTTGACATCTTCTTTGTCATCATCACCTAAGAGGGGTGGAGAGAGAACCATGTGTGACATAGGGATTTACTTTTATAAAGGAGAGTCACCATGACTGAGGTTCACGTTGTTGTGTAAGTCAGGTGAGATTCCCTGTAAGAAGCAGAGGTGGTATTGGGGAGAGGGGAGGGAGTGAGTTGGCACCACACATTGATAGCCCATTTGTCTTATGCATAGAGGCTGAAGGATGGACAAGCAGGGAGGATATATGTAAGCTGAGCTCTAGATTAGGCTCCTGTGAGGTCCCCCCTCCTTTTGTATTCCTATGAGGTTTTAACCAGATCTTTCTACTTTCAGTATTTACAGTAATAGCTCATTCGTGCCTCTAATGTCAGTAGTCAGTCATCTTGCCTGGGAAGAGCCACTGTAGGGAGAGAAAGCTCGGGACTTTACTGACCTGTTCTCGAGAGGTCATTTTGATTTCTCCCTGTCTGCTGTAGGTATCGCAGGTGTATCCCTGTCCCCAGCTCCCTCCCTCTCTTGCCTCTCCCAGGGCAAAGGTTCCTCAGTAAAACTGAGCCACCTCCTTCCTACCTGTGCCTGCTATTCTGAGGTTGGTAGACACCCTTGCTGAATGTACCTGTAAGGTACATTTTGTGCCCTAAGATGAGTGACTGAACTTGGCTATTTGTGGGTCTAAAAGATTAGCTCTTTCTTACCCTTTTTCCCCTGTGACTGAGTCTGATGGTAAATCTGGGAAGAGGGGTATACTTTTTTATAGACTTTGCTGTGGCAGGAAGCGGCACAGTAATAGAGTGGTGATTCCATTTTCTTTGTCTTGCTTTTGAACTTTGCACAGTTAGCTGGGAATGAGAGAGTCTTAAGTAGGTGACAGGAACACCAAGCTATGGTCTCCTTTTGTATTTTTACAGTTTGTGAAGGGGGCCCGGGTTAAGTGTTAGCTTATGGGTTCTGAGACACTGATTTCAGTATGGCTTTTCTTTTTGAGGTCTTTGAGAAGAGTTGGGGATCGGGAGGGGTGAAGAAAGGTCCTGGAGGCTAGTCCCTCTTGAGTTTGTGAGCAGTGCCCTTTGTTGGTCAAGTAATAAAGCAAAAGTGGGCACCCCAGTTATATTGCAAGGTAGGAATTAGTTGTTAATCTTTGGAAATGAGTCCTAGCAGCTAAAGGCAGTTTAGTTTTGGACATGATCAAGCTTTACTTTGCTGACACTGGATGCTTGGCTCATCTTTTGCTTACCAGGGTATGAGTGTGAGGTGGTGGGGTGGACAGGTCAGAGCAGGCTAGATCTCTCCTCTTAGAGGTGAGGATATCTTGGTCAGATAGGATCAGGAGAGGGAATGGGGAAAGGAAAATGCCATTTACAGAGCACCTGCTTTATATGCCTAGTGTGCTACATAGGTTATCTTATTTAAATTTTTTTAAAATTTTTTTTAACGTTTATTTATTTTTGAGACAGAGAGACACAGAGCATGAATGGGGGAGGGTCAGAGAGAGAGGGAGACACAGAATCTGAAACAGGCTCCAGGCTCTGAGTTGTCAGCACAGAGCCCGATGCGGGGCTCGAACTCACGGACTGAGAGATCATGACCTGAGCGGAAGTCGGACACCCAACTGACTGAGCCACCCAGGCGCCCCTCTTATTTAATTTTTAAAACAGTAACAACACTTATTTCATCAGGAGTTTATGTAAACTGAGGCTTTGATGTGGGAGGTGATTTTTTGTAAGGTCACACAACTGGAAAATGGTGGACTGGGATTCAAACCTTTATTTGAGGAACACCAGAGCTCCTGCTTTACCTACTACTTTGTGTTATTCTTACTTGATGTTAGGGCCTCTCTTTGTTTTCAGTCCTCAGATGAGATTATGATTGAGAAAGCATTCTGTAAGCAGTAATAGATATTCTTCTGTTATTCAAGGTCTTCAGGGGGGCAGATTGAATGCATTTGGTTTGGGAAGAATTTGATAAAGGGATTATATTTACGAGGGCATAGGCAGAGTTTAAGGAAACCAATAAGACATAATGCTAATAATAGTGAGAGAGCTAGTAGAAGGGGACATTTCTTATTAGTATTCTCAACTGTTGGCTTTGCCCTCCCCAGCCCATGCTTACTTGGTATCTTCAGTACTTGGGCAGACAGATAAGTACCTTTTCAGTGCATCCCTGCTGCTGGTAGTTACCAGTCTGTATGACTGTTTGATGGTTTATAGGAAACCACGTATGAAAGACTGAGCATCTGTTCTGTGGCTCTACCACCTTCTCACCCCTTTCTCTTCCCCACCCCGACTCTCCTGGGTGAGTGAGAGAGTGAGAGAAGATTAGGTGAGTGGTGGGGTGGTAGTAGATATTAGCTTCCCTTTTTCAGATTTCAGATTTACCTGAACTGGCACCCATCCTTTATTACTATTTTCCTTCTCAGAGAAAACGGTATACATACTTCTTTTTCTCAGACTAGTGCTATACCTGATTTTTCTATTATCCCCATTGTATTTATCCACAACCTGTTACTTTTCTTCATACTTCTTTTCCTCACTTGACAAACAACCTTGAGGCTCCCCATAAAACCAAACCAAACCAAACCAAACCAAACAATAAAAACTCTTTTTCTTGGCTTCCCACCTCCAACCCCTCCTAGTTTTTTTAAGCTGTTGGCTCTGTTTGCATCCTTCTATGTCACTGACTTTCCAGATAATTGCATTTTACATTTCTTTGGCTCTTGGTCATTCTTTAACTAATTACTTTCCTAAGTTTATCTAAAACTAGATTGCTAAAACTGACTGTTTTCAATCTTCATTCTACTTAGTCTGTCTGTAGACTCTATGTTATGGCAATCTCTAGTTTCTTGAAACTTCCTTTCCTTGATTTTTAGATTATCATTATTTCTTGGATTTTTCCTTCCATTTCTGGCTACCTTCACAGTCTTCAAAAACACCTCTTCTTTTGTTTTCCTAATTCCTGGTTTTCCACAGAATGTTACCCTTGGCTCCTTTCAGGATCTGCTGATGTCTTTGGATGATTCCATCCCTCTCTATAGCTTCATCTATCACCAATTAGTTGTTGACTTCTGGATGTATATCCCTATTCTTGATTTCACTCTTGAGCTCACGTATAATATTTCTATTTGCTTTCTGGACATCATGGATATCCTATAGGTGTCTCAAAGCTTAACATTTCCAAAACTGTATTCATCCTTTTTTCTAAAACACTGCTCCCTTTGTTATGTGTTCCTTGCCTGTTAAGCATTATCTTTTACTGAATCTCTTAGACTTCATATCTGAGTCTTCTCTTCTCCTCCATTCATTTGTCAGGTCTTGTTGCTTCTACTTCATGGCTAAGTTAAATGTGGAGGCAGATTATCTGCATTTGCATTCTGGTCTTGCTTACTAGCTAGCTAACTTTACAGTAAATCTAACCTTTCTAGGCTTTGATTTTCTTATGTGTAAAATGGAGATACCAGTACATCTAGAGTTTTTATGGGATTTAAATGAGCTACTATATATAGTACTTAGAAGAAAGCCTGGCACATAGTAAGTGCTCAATATATGTTAGCTATAATTGGTTTTAATTCAGTGTTCAGCTCCACAAGTATTTTTGAATGCCAGGCACTGTGTTGGCACTGTGATTGCAAAGAATGAATGATAATGGTCCCTTTTGAAGGAGCTTGGTATTATTGGCAGAGATATTACAGGTGTAAATAATTTCATTATCACATGGGACATGCAAAGATAAAGGTGAATATCAGATTTATCTTTTCTAATCCTGCTCTTACTTCATCTGCCTTCTGCCTGTCTCATTCACCTTATTATACTTCTATCTGACATATTTTTAAAGGCAAATTTGATCTTGTCATTTCCTTGTCTAAAAAATCTTTTTTGTTTCTGGGATGTCAATAGATAAAACCTAAACTCGTTAGCCTGCTATTCACTGCTAATTATAAGCTTCACCCTTATTTACCCTTCAATTCCATATTGTTTCTCTCTTCTCTAAGTAGTCTGTGATTATGCCATCCCCAAGTTGGAACTGTTTTTCAGATTTGTCATGTTCTTTCATAGTGCCATATTTTTGTACATACTGGTTTTTTTAATTAAAAAAATTTTTATTACTGCTTACTTATTTTTGAGAGAGACTGAGTGAGAGCAGCAGAGGGGCAGAGAGAGAGGGAGATACAGAAGCAGACTCTAGGCTCTGAGCTGTCAGCACAGAGCCCGACATGGGGCTTGAACCCACGAACCGTGAGATCATGACCTGAACTGAAGTCAGACCCTTAACTGACTGAGCCACCCAGGCACCTCTCTACATACTGTTTTTAGCATGAAGGTCTTTTCCTCTACTCTCTTTGTTGCCAGTATTTCAGTTGTTAAAGATTTAAGTCAGAAGTCATCTCTTTTCTGGAATCCCCATTATAGTCTTTCATGCAGAATTACTTGCTTTCATATCCCTGTGATACTTTTGTAAATACCTCTGTTTATAATATTCGTTGGAGGTATTGTTTATGCTCCCCTCCAACTGTTTTTATCTGTCTTTGTATTTGCATTGATTATTTAGCAGAGTGCTCAGTACATTATCAGTACGGATGTACAGTGAGTGAGCCCTGGCTGCTGTTTAGGGCTGGCCCTGCCCTTTATAAAACTGTCTCCTATTTTACAGAAGGCTTGCTTAAGTATAGTTGCTACCTTCCTTTGGTTGTGAGTTGGTGGTTACTGTAAGAGAGAGTATCTGGGTGGAAGGGGATGGTGGTAACATAACCCGAGGGCTAAGTGTGGGGCTATTGCCAGGTCTCTAGGTTCCTTCAGCCCTTGTTGAGCTTAAAGAGGAAGGACAACTGAACCACGCCTTTCCTCTGAAGTTTTTGTACTTGTGAGAGATAATACTGCTGAGGCGGTGAGGGGTGTGATGGAGAAGGAACTGTGAGCCATGGTCTAGGCCAACAGCTATTTTGGTACTTTTTCCCTTTCCCTAGTGAGGGTGTCATGTCATGGCCCCAGGAGTGAGTGTTGGCTATATCTGGCAGGAGTGGGGTATCTGTGTGTATATGGGAATGTGTCCCTGTGCTCTTCGCTGGAATGAAAATTGTTCCACTCTTTCGGTTGGCTCTGGATTTCTACCCCTTAAGAGTGTTCAGCTAGTTAAGGGTCTCTTGGGTTGTTTCCTACTGGGTGGGATTCTAGGGAGGGACTGTGATAGGTAGAAAAATATTTCTTCCTCAGTAGTCTCGGAGGGCTGGAGTCAGATCAAGATTGGGTTCCTTCTTTCCTTCCTTCCTTCCTTCCTTCCTTCCTTCCTTCCTTCCTTCCTTCCTTCCTGATTTTATTTTTAAGTAATCTCTACACCCAACACCCAACGTGGGGCTTGAACTCACAATCCTGAGACCAAGAGTTGCATACTCTACCAACTGAGCCAGCCAGGCACCCCAAGACTGGGTTTCTTGTTCCTTCCTTCATTCATTTGTTTATTCATTCATTCACTTAAGCATCCACACGTTGAGCAAATATTTACTGAGTCCCTAGGTATTGCTCCAGGTACTGGGGATACAATAGTAAACAAAACAGACAAACCTTGCCTTCAGTGAGCTTACATTCTGGTGGAGAAGCTAGACAAATAAGTGAGTAAATATTTTTTGATAGTGAAAACTGCTAAGAAGGAAGATTAGGAAGCTAGAGAGTGAAGGTGGGAAGATATACTACTTAAATAGAATTAAGTAAGGCCTCTCTGAGGAGACAGCATTCGAAAAAAATGGAGTGATATGAACAATGTGAAGATCAGGGAAGAGCACTCCAAGCCCAGAGAATAGAGTATTCTAGAAGGCCTGTGTGAGTAAAGTATGAGTGAGGAGGAGGATGGTAGGAAGTTAATACAGATTAGATCATAGAGTACCCAGAGGCCAAGGTAAGGGACTTGGATTATTACTAGTGTGATGGGAAATCATTGGAGGGTATTCAAGAGAGGAGAGATGTAACATAAGTTAGGTTTTAAAAATATCACTCTGGTTACTTTGTGTAGAATAGACTGTCAGGGGAGGGAGAAACAAGACTGGAAGCATGGACACCAGATTGGAAGCTATTGCATAGTAAGACATGCTTTGAGGGTATAGGTGATAGGGTTTGCTGATAAACTGGACATTGGAATTAAGGAAAAGGAGAAATAAGGATGATGTTCAAGTTTTTGGCCTGAGCATGTAGGTGAATATTGGTATCAGTTCTTGAGATGGAGAAAGCTGGAGGAGTGATAGGTTTGGTGGTAGGAATGAGTTCTGTTTTAAACACGTTATATTTAAGGTACTGTGTGTTTGCATATGTGCGTGGAATTTTCAGTGGATTGGTGGCTCTGAGTTCTTCCTGTTGGGGAGAGGAGAGAGGCAAACTCCTCTGTTGATTTCTTCCTTTCTCTCTCTCTTTGAATTAGATTTGTAGGTCTGGACTGGGCCGTGACCTCTGGGCTCGCTATTCCAGCCTGGTGTATCTTCTGGATCCATGGCCAGCTACTGGCCCCTGCAGACCGGATGAAGCAGACTAGAGACACAAGTGGAGAAAGCTGCCAGCTGGCAAATTCTCAGAGTGTGGCCCTCTGGCTACTGGCCCTGCCCAGCCTGCCTCATGGAGAGGATGAACTGGTTGAGCAGATTGGCCTCCCGGGGCCCTGGGCACCGTGTACCTCAGGGGTCCAGTCTGCAGGCCCCTGTCATGGCTGACCCTGAGACCTGCCTCATGGTCTTCAAGAATCACTGGTCCCAGGTAGGAGATTCTATACCAAATGGCCTAATCCACTGGCTCCCTGAGTTCTCCTAACCTTCTGTTCACTCTCACCATCCCATTTAGTCATCATATCATCTTAGATTCCTTCTATCTTCTGTTTCTCCAGGTAGTGCGAATCCTGGAGCGGCAAGGCCCTCGGGCAGCTCCTGGGGGTGCAGATGATCTCAGTGCTGTGCGCAACCACACTTACCAGATGTTGACACTGCTGGTAGAAGATCGTGTGGTCCCCTCAGCCCCCACGACCCCTGGGCCCTTGCTGGAGTTCGCTTTGCGTGAGGACCTGCTAACCCGTGTGTTGGTTTGGCAGCTTCAATGGGATGAGCTTGGGGATGGGGTTGAGGAACGGCGGGCTGAGCAACTGAAGCTGTTTGAGATGCTAGTGAGTGAAGCTCGCCAGCCACTGTTGCGACATGGTCCAGTTCGTGAGGCTCTGCTGACCTTGCTGGATGCCTGTGGCCGTCCTGTGCCCAGTAGCCCAGCACTGGATGAAGGCCTGGTGCTACTTCTCAGCCAGCTGTGTGTGTGTCTGGCCCGGGAACCTTCATTGCTCGAGTTCTTCCTGCAGCCACCTCCTGAGCCTGGAGCTGCCCCCCGCCTTCTCCTCTTTTCTCGCCTTGTTCCCTTCGTCCATCGGGAGGGCACACTGGGCCAGCAGGCCCGTGATGCCCTACTCCTGCTCATGGCTCTGTCGGCCGGGAGTCCCACTGTGGGCCGCTACATTGCAGATCACTCTTACTTCTGCCCGGTCAGCACCTCCTGGGATGGGGGGTAGGGTATGGTGTATAGACACTAGACAGCACCTTGCTATCCAGAAGATGTGGAGGGGCTATGTACTGGGTACTTTTCCTTTAGGTGGTAGCCCCCTGGGTTTGAAAACAGTGCCTGGTGTTGGGGTGGGGATGAAACATGGGCTTAGGGGGACAGCATAGATACTAAGACTCTTCATGGACCAGTGTTCCCAGGTGATGTCCTGGCACATTGGATAACTAAATATCTGCTTGAGGAATAGTTCTTTCCCCTTGTCCCATCAAAACTCTGGGTTAATAGCTCCCCTGGTTCCCTTTTATGTATTGTCTGAGCTTTTGGTAACCTGTCCTTGGGGATGGCCCCCAGGTGCTGGCCACAGGGCTGAGTGCCCTGTACTCCTCACTGCCCCGCAAGATTGAGGTTCCAGGGGATGATTGGCACTGCCTGCGACGGGAGGATTGGCTGGGAGTGCCAGCCCTTGCCCTCTTCATGAGTTCCCTAGAATTCTGCAATGCAGTCATTCAGGTGGGATTGCATCTTCCCAGGAGGACTGGTTCTTGGTCATTCTGGGCAAATGGGGTGGGAAGGGGGCACATTCCCTGGAGTTCTGCTGTTCTGCCATCTTGGGGGTGGGGTGCCTGCTTGTACCATTCTATTCCCTTCCAGACAGTGGCCACCTCACATTCTTCCTCCTTCTCTGTTGTACCCCTACAGGTGGCTCACCCTTTGGTGCAGAAGCAGCTAGTTGATTATATCCATAATGGGTTCTTGGTGCCTGTCATGGGCCCTGCCCTGCATAAGGTGAGAGTTATGGGTGGCAAGGCTGAGGGGTGGTGACCCCAATGCCAGGACCAATGTGGGAAGCAGTGGGCTGGGTACTCTTCCCCTTTTCCCTATCTTCTCCTGGTTCCTACTTAGAGCTCGGGGAAAATAACTTAGTACATGTTCAGGGAAGCCCTAAATTTCCAAACTTTCCCTCCCCTTCGTCCAGACCTCTGTGGAGGAGATGATCGCCAGTACCGCCTATCTGGAGCTTTTCCTACGGAGTATCTCAGAGCCTGCTTTGCTCCGTACCTTCCTGCGATTCCTGCTGTTACACCGGCATGACACCCACACCATCCTTGACACCCTCGTTGCCCGTATTGGCAGCAACTCCCGGGTATGGCCCCTACCTCTGTCCTGGCTTACCTGGGTGAGCCTTCTTCTCTCTCTGAACTTTGTTCTGGGAGGGTGTGCCTGCCCTTCTTTGGCCTTTGTCTCCAGCAGTCACTTCAAAGTTAGGTGGCATTTACTTTCCAGTATTAAACTTTTGACCACTTTGGGAGTAGCTCCCTTGCTTTTGTAATATATGAATCTAGAACACATTACTTTTTCTGGATAACTGGCTCCTCATCATGACTAGGGGTTTTGCCATTGTGCTGTACTTGCGATGTAGCATTGGCCTGGGGTTCTCTTCAGCTGTGTATTGTACTGTGGCCTGCTGTGGGTGACTGAGATCACTTCCCCAGGTTTTGTGTTTGCTTTGATAGGTGATCCAGCTGCTACTGGTATGCTTAGCTTTTTTCCCCTTTGGATTTGCCACATTTGAAGTGCTGTAACTTGGGGCACCCATCTCCCCACCTACCTACTTAAACATTCCTTCCTCCTGAACATTTTTACTGAATGTTTTACTTACTGTTTTCTCCTACTAAGGATAAGTGGTAAACAAGGTAGGCATAGTTGCTGGTATCATGGAGCTTCCTTCCTTTATACAAACCCATTAATAAAATAATTGCAAGTTGTGGTCACTGTTATGAAAAAACCAAACAGCTATTTAGAAAATAATAGGGTGGTCAGAAACCTTTCTGAGGAGGTGACATTGAGCTAAGACCTAAAGGTCATGAGGGAGTTCACCTATTGAAGAACAAGTAGAAGAAGAGTCTGAGCAGAGGGTGCAGCATGCACAGTACATGAGATGGGGATGAGCGAGTGTATTTGAGGAAATAAAAGACCAGTAAGACTGGAGGTGTAGTGAGCAAGGGGGAGAAGGGAATGAGGTGGAAGTAGAGAGGTAGGTAAGATTCAGTCATGCATGGCCTTGTAGACCATGGTAAGCAGTTTGGATTTTAATCAGTAGAAATATGTATGAAAGAGGAGTAAGTAGTTTCCAATAATAAAGACCCAGAGTCTTTCTAGGGGAATAAAGCATTCATTTAGTCATGAACTTTATGCCATTTATTTAGCTCTGGAACCATTTTTTTGTTTCCTTCTTATAACAAATTGAGGTTCCCTAGGTCCTTGTATTTAAAATAGAAGTTCTCAGATTACTAAAGGTTCTGGAAAACTGTTGAAAATCATTCAGATACATTGAGATACCTGGTAGTAGGCCTCTTGGTAGGTGAGGTTTTGGGATAGCTGTTTTGTGTAGGTGAGGTTTTTGAATACTAAGGGTATGGATGAAGTATTCTACACTGACTTTGATTAGACCAGTGTTTCTGAACCAGGTGCACACTTTAGAATTTGAAAATGGCAACAGCTACAACAGTTTCTAGGGTCCCTGCCTTAGATTTCTTGGATTATAATATACAGGGCATGTGTATTTTTACAGTATTCCAAAAAGTACTTATGATACGTGCCTGGGTTAATTAGGAATTATTGTCTAAAATCAATAGCAAATAGATGTCAAAGCTTTAATTTTACAAAGATACCAATTTCGCATTATGCTAAAGTTAGACCATGGTCTTTTATCTATTCAGCCTGATGGAATGTCCTCTTCGTGTTTTGAGACAGTTAATTTCCTTCTTGAGGTTGATTTTTTTTTTTTTTCCTATGTTGGGCTATCTCCATGTTCCTTTTGTCTTAATCTTATCCTCACTTCTTTGACTCTCTCTCATTGTCTTTAGTCTTCAGCATTTGATTTTATTAGTCTTGCATTTGGTCCTCTCGTCTCAGGAGCCTTCATGTTTTTGGGGTATTTCTTCTTGTTTCCTGCTTCTTGGAGGACAAGATTGTTTCTGATTTCAGGTTGCCGGGGCTTTCCTTTCTACTGTTTGGCCTTTTTTAGTCTTGATTCTGCTGCCCTGACTTTGAACTTCTTTAAGCTTGTCTTTTGTGGCTTCAAGTGAATCATGCTGGCTAGTCAGTCTCTGTGCCTGTTTTAGTTTCCCATTGCTGTCATAACAAATCACCACAAACATAGTGTCTTAAAACACACAAATTTATTATCTTACAGTTCTGTAGGTCATACGTCTGACACAGATCTCACTAGGCTAAAATCAAAATGTTTTCAGGGCTGTGTTCCTTTCTGGAGTCTCTAGGAGTGGATCTGTTTCCTTGCTCAGTAGGGTTGCTGGTAGAATTTATTTCATTGCAGTTCTAGGACTGAGATTCCCATTTTCTTGCTGGCTGTCAGCTGAGGACCATTCCCAGATTCTAGAGGCCAACCAAATTCCTTGGTTTGTAGCCCCCTTCTTTCATCCTCAAAGCCATCAATGGTGGATCAAGTCCCTCTCAAGCTTCAGATATCTTTTTGACCCAGCTGGAAAAGGTCCTGTGCTTTTAAGGACTCAACTGATTTGATTGTGCCTTCCTGGATAATCCATGCTACTCTCCCCACCTCAAATTTCATAACCATAATCATATCTGCAAAGTACCTTTTGTCATGTAGGGTAAAATACTTACAGGTTATGGAGATTAGGACCTGGACATCTTTGGGGGACCATTTTTCTACCTACCTCACAACCTTTCAGTGAGTGTGAATGTTTTCATTGCTAGTTAAAATGGTTATTTAGGGTAAATCTGAACATCCTTGCAAATATCCAAATATGTGAACTGATATCTAATCTCTTTCCCGCTGCAGTTGGCTTTTAATCTTCCCACATTTATTTAGTAAATGATGAGCATCTAGACTGTGCAGTGTGCCCTGGCCTAAGACCCAATAGTCGTCTTCAGGGAGCTCTAGGTATACCTGCCATAAGGGAAGTAGAGAGAAAGTGCTGTGGGGATTCAAAGGAGTAAGAGAGTGCTTACTTGTGTCTGTTGTCTTCCACTCTCTTCGCCTAGCCAGAGAAGAACCACCCTTCTTATTTTCTAAAACAAATGGTTTCCTCTATTCTGGACCCACCTATTTTTTCCTTTTCCTGTCAGCTGTGCTTGAGCTTTTCTTTCTTCTACCTTCTTAGAGATACATCAGTGTTGGAGAGGTGACTCAGACTCCATGTTCACAGCCCCGCCCACTTCCCAGCTGGGATTCTTCCAGGTTCCCTCTGGTTTCTTGTTGGTAGGCATTTAGTTACTGTGCAGCCGCAGTCTCTGCTGACAGGCATTCACTTAGTTATCATATTGTTGTTGTCTCCTGTTAGTCATTCACTCAGTCCCAGTATTTCCTAGGGTCTTTCTTCATGGGTATTCATTCCATTAAGTACTACTGGAATCTCTGCTGACAGGGGTATGTAACCAGAGAGTCTGCTGACATGTGTATGGTCTGTAGAAATACAGAACGTGACACATGGTTCATTCCTATCTGTGAATAGTGAGGTCTTGCCTACAAAGATCATGTGATCATTTATTTAATACGCAAATGATCATTATGTGCCAGGCCCTATGCACATGCTACTCTAGGAGTGGTTGGTTGGGCCTGGGGTTGGGGGGTTCCCATTTGGTAAACACCTTGGTGGGTAGAGAGCTCTTATGGTGACTCCCTCCCTCCTCCCCCACCCCCCCAGCTCTGCATGGTCTCTCTGAGTCTCTTCAGGACCCTACTGAACCTCAGCTGTGAGGATGTCCTGCTGCAGCTGGTTCTCAGGTACCTGTGGGGGCAGGGCTGAGGGATGGCTGATCCTGAACTCTCAAGGCCTTGTGCATTGCTGGGGCGATGGGTTGTATTGGGGTTGCTCATGTGGAGCATGGCTTAGCCATGTAGTTCCATTGGCCTGGCTTAGCCATGTGTTTCTATTGGCCTGATGTTCTTGGAGCCTGTCTTGGCCATGTAGTTCCATTGGCCTGATGTTCTCCCAAGCCCTGTCCTTCCTTCCTGATCTATCCTGTGCTCCTTTTTCTGCTTTCCCAGGTATCTTGTCCCGTGTAACCATGTGATGCTGAGCCAGAAGCCAGCTGTACGTGATGTGGACCTATATGGACGAGCTGCAGACAAGTTTCTCTCCCTTATCCCACGCTGTTGTCGGCATCGTGCCCCTAGCCCACCCCGTCCAGAGCATGCCTCATGGGCACGAGGTGGGCCTAGCAGAGAGGCAGGGAGAAGGGAGGACACAACGGGTATGGCCTGGGTTCTGGGGAACCTAGCAAGAAGGTGGGGTTTGGGTGCGGGGAGGGAGATGGCCATGAGTGGCATTTTCATCTTTGGGGAGGTTGATGCCTTAAATCCACCAAAGAAATTTAGCTTCTGAGCAAAGCTGTTCCTCTTCTTCATTCCAGTCATGTATTGTTTCTATTTTCCATTGTTTCTTTGGTATTGGGGGTGGTGAGAGGGGGTGGTGGATACAGAAAAGCTTAATTTGGAGGGTGGAGAATCAGCTGCCTAAATAGGTCACACTTCTTTGCTGTTTCACTGCCTTCTCTCTTAGTCTCCCTAGGTGCCTTATTCCTCCTCCTGGCCCTCTGTCTCTTTGATTCCTCTTATGTTTTTTTTTCCCTCTGTAGGCCCTGGAAGCCCGAGTGTTGACTCCTCTTCTGTGGTGACAGTGCCCCGGCCCTCCACACCATCTCGTCTGGCCCTCTTCCTGCGACAGCAGAGTCTGGGTGGCTCGGAATCCCCAGCTCCAGCCCCTCGCTCACCAGGGCTTGCTGCATCCCCAGCCTCCAGCCCTGGCCGACGGCCCAGCCCTGTGGAGGAGCCTGGTGAGCTGGAAGACAATTACCTGGAGTATCTGCGTGAGGCGCGCCGTGGTGTGGACCGGTGTGTCCGAGCCTGCCGTACCTGGTCTGCCCCCTATGATGGCGAGCGGCCCCCTCCTGAGCCTAGTCCTGTTGGCTCCCGGACTAAGAAACGCAGCCTACTGCCTGAGGAGGACAGGGACAATGTGGGGGAAGGGGAGGAGGAAGAGCTGGGGAGTGGAGGGCTTTCTGGGGGTACAGGGGAGGGCCCTGGCCACCTGCCCCCTCCCCAGCTCAATGGGTTGCCAGGACCATGGCCTGAGGGGGCCAAGAAGGTTCGTCGGGTGCCTCAGGAGGGGGCTGGGGAACTGCCAGAGAGCACCTCCGAGGGCATGGCAGGACTAGAGGGCTTTGGGCAGGAGCTCCGGGAACTGGAGGTGGCATTGAGCAATGGGGGGGCTGGCTCAGAACCCCCGCTAGAGCCTCCACTACCTCTTGAGGAGGAGGAGGCCTATGAGAGCTTCACCTGTCCCCCTGAGCCCCCCGGCCCCTTCCTCAGCAGCCCTTTGCGGACGCTCAACCAGCTGCCAAGCCAGCCCTTCACTGGTAAGCTACTTAGCCTAGGCCTTCCCCTTTGCGTACTCTTTGCATGTATTCAACATGTTTGTGCTGATTTCTGAGACTTCTTGTCCATGTCATTTCCATGTACTTGCCTAGCTCCTCATCCATTTTGCTTGGATCCCTTCCAGATACATGTCATACTTGGGTCTCTGTGTCTATGTGTCTTCCATGCTTGTGCTGGTTTGAGTATTAATTTATGTCTGAGCCTTGTATGTTCTATGTGCATGTTCCTCCTCTTCCCCAGTCTGGCCATTTCCTGAGATTGTGATCAGGATGTGTTTGGTGTTTCCTGGTAAATCACAGCAATATATCTGAACAATACATATGGAGGACATATGTGGTGTTCTGTATGTGAGGCATCTGTAAGCCATGCTGTTCCATGCTGTTCCCACCCGTATATTTGTCTGGGTGTTGGGTCTCCTATCAACTTTTCTGTGACCTAGGATCATCTCTTCTGGCGTTCTTCCCCCTACTCTGCCCTGGCCTCCTTTCTTCTCCTATCTCTTTAGAGAAGGACTCAATTTCAGGTTTTTCCCGTTTTCTGTCCTTGTACCTTGTTGGTTGCTATAATTACCCAGTAAGACTTTCTTACAGACTCATCATTAGTAGTAAGGACTGAAGCAGATAGAGTGAAATGCCTCTTTGAGGGCAAATGACAAAAGTGTAGCTCTGATCTCCCCAACTGAGCTCTTTTGGTCTTTCTAAAGACCCTGGAGTCAGACCTGACCTGAGTGACTGGGCTAACTCCTCTTTGTTTTTATTTGAGATCCAGCTTTACCATCCCAGCTCTTATCTGGTTCTTATCCTTACTCTCCACCTCACTCTAGGGGGAAAACAAACAAACAAAATACACCACCTCTGAGAAGCAGTGTCTAGACACACCTTGAGTTAGTGTCCCTTCATATCATTGACGCGTGTAAACCACTTACTGTGATGCTGGTACCTTGGGAGAACTCAGCACGTGGTAGCTTTTTACAAGGATTGTCATCTTTTGGCTGCAAGGCAGATATAAGTTGACCAAGGTATACCCCCATCTTCTGGTTGTTTGTAGTCAAGTTATTGTGCCTTGAGCAGTACATGTCCTAACTGGGCCTGGGATATGCTGCCATCCTGCTTGCATAGCATCAAGGCTTCTGCTCTAGAGTCACGACAACTCCGTCTTGCAGACTACAGAAAATGTGTTTCCATTTATTTAAGCTTTGCTTCTTCCTGCTCAGTACCATTAGAAGGTGGTATGCAGGTTTTACCACATTCTTGAAACATTAATTGAAGCTGTGTCCCTTTTCTTCTTTGTAAACTCTTCTGAGCTTTTTGAATTTTCTCATGTAAGAAAGTCCCAGGAAATGAGAGAAACAGAAGGACAGAGTTATGGGGTGTCTTAGGACCCTGTTAAGCTAGAGTTGTATGGAGCTAAGGCCAGTCACGTGCATTTGGAGTGGAGAATGTTCTAGGATCTTTTTTGGAATTCATTGCCTCTTTCCCTTCGTTGCTCTCCTGTCTCAGTTCATGGTGCAGTTCTTAGGTTTAATCCCTTTCCCTTACAGATCACTGGTCAGACAGACTGATGGCTCTAGAGTCCTCCTGCTGGTGATCTGGCTCAGTTGAGGCCAGTTTTCCCAGTAGATCATTCTAATTCCTTCTGTTATCCTCTCACCCAGCAAAGAGTCTGTTCTGAGTCAGTTTTCTCTGGCTCTGAACTAAACTTTTTTCTACAAATTCTCTTCTACCTTCTTGGTTCCCAGTTCCTGAACAGAGCTGATTTCTTCTTTGGGGTTCCCAGAGATTTCTCCCCTGTCTTTTAAGTTGGCCTTCGTAGTTACCTTTGTCTTTGTTACAGTTCATTCTTGCTTTCTTTCTGATCCAGGTGTAGTGTTATCCTCTGTCTTGTGTGTAACCTGATTCTTCTTTTGGTTCTAATCACTTTCTTGCTTGTTCTTTCTTCTGTTATGTCTCTTGGGTGAAACTTTTTAAAATACTGAGAGACATTATATAGTGTATAGTTATTACTGAAAACTTATAATTTGCTACATCTTGGGCTAACTGCTTTATAGGAATATTTCTTTGATCCTTTTAATAACCCTGTGAGGTGGGTATACTTTATTTTGTTAAGTAGGACACTATGCTTAGAGAATTTTGATTCATCCAGCAGCTTAACTAGTAAAGGATAAAGCTGGAATTTGAAACCAGGTCTGTCTGACTCCAGAGCCTATGATCTGGCTCTTCATCCTGAGTGTAAAGGTGGCATGTGGACTTTTGGGTCCACATGGTATCTACCATTTCATCTCTTCCAGAGTAGGTGATCACAGGATACTTAAATATAACCCAGACACTGACATACAAATGATTTTCATCTAGTGGCGGGGGGTCTCTCGGTTTTGGGAGGAATGCGTGTGATGTGCATTGTGTTCAGGCCTTGTATCCTTGTGCCCAACCTCCCCAGGCCCCTTCATGGCTGTGCTCTTTGCCAAACTCGAGAACATGCTGCAGAACTCCGTCTATGTCAACTTCCTGCTGACGGGGCTGGTGGCCCAGCTGGCCTGTCACCCCCAGCCCCTGCTCCGCTCTTTCCTGCTCAACACCAACATGGTCTTCCAGCCCAGTGTCAAGTCCCTGCTGCAGGTGTGCGATGCATGCATGCATGGGTGCGTCCAGGCTCCATGGTGGGCCAGGCCCGCAGCTGGAGTGACCCTGGGGGGGCTGGGAACAGGCCCAGTGGGATTAGAAAGGACCGTCAGTGTAGAGCCACACAGAAATGTCATGAAGTTGTGCTTCATAGGTGCTGGGTTCTGTGAAGAATAAAATTGAGAGCTTTGCGGCCTCCCAGGAGGACTTCCCAGCACTGCTATCCAAAGCCAAGAAGTACCTCATTGCCCGTGGCAAGTTGGACTGGGCCGAGGGCCCTGCAGCAGGACCTACCCCCCGCCGCTCCGATCCCCTAGGTGAGGCCTACCCCACCACTCCAGTCCTCTTCCTACCTTCCCTAGATAGCTAATTAGCCCAGGTTAATTGAACTCTTATTAAGGGTGAAACCTTGTGCCATGAACTGAGGAGTTGTAGAAAATTGAGTCTTGATGTTTGTCCTGTGGCTTCTGGTTACAGGATAAAATACAGTTGTGTCCTCTAAGAGCCAAATCAGCAGCACTAGCAAAAACTGCTGAAGTAGTAAGACAGGCAAGGGGACAGAGTATATAGGTTGAGGTATTGTTACAGCTTGGGAACAGGAATGGCATTTGACATGGTTCTTGAGAGATAGATAGGACTTGGGTAGCCAAAGGAGTGGGATGGCTTTTTTCTTTTGTCCAGGCAACAACACGAACTATTTTGTTGGAACAGGGGATTTGGAAGGTGGTGAAACAGTTGGCAATAAGGCTGGAAAGATATGGCCAGAGTTCAGATTAGGTTCTCAGATTAGGAGTTGGACTGGGTAGAAGTTGTGATCTTTTGGTCAGTGAGAACCCACTGGAGGTTCTTAGATATGAGAGTGGAGAGATAAGCATATTAGTTCATGTGCTAAGTGAATTGGAGCCAGGAGAAAATAGAGTCAGGAGGCTTCTGCTGAAATGCATCTGTGACCTGCAAGGCTTGAATTAGAATAGTGGGAACAGGAAGGAAGAATTTGATAATGTGGAAATGAAAAGGAAGTCTTGGCAGAATTTGGTGAATGGTTGTGAGGCACAAGGAGGAAGGAAGAGTTAAATGTGACCATGCAGTTTTAAATCTAGATCTTCCATCTGCAAGTGTCTGAGCATTTGCTGTATGTACTAGCCATTGTCTTTGGTACAGGCTACTCAGGGAGGTATAAGATGAGACCTCTGCTTTTAAAGAGCTGACAGTCAGTCTGGAGAGTGACTAGAGAAATGTCATAACTGGGGAAGCAAGGTCCCAAAGGTGGTGGAATAGTGGGATCCGTTGCACCAGGAAAGGAATAACTTTGGGCAGGAAAAGATTTTTTTTCCTCCTTTTGAGGCAAATGAGGATAGATCAAAGGAGGAAGTGATATGTACCCATGGAGTTGTGAGGTGTGGAGGGAAAAGTCAGGAAATTGAAGTCTTTTATTTGCTAATCAAAGTAGGAAGCAAAATAATATGCTAAGAGCAAGAGAGCAGGGGTGAGATGGAGGTATTAGAGATGTGGGTTGGGAAGACAGTACCAGAACGGTTATTATTCAGCTGTGAGGACCCAGCTGAAGTTCCTTAGCATGATTTCTTCATGTGAATATGTCTTATTTCCATAGTGCTAGTATTGTGTTCACTGTAGAATAAATAAGAGTCTAAGCCCTTGAGCTCACAGATTACTGTATGAGATAGAAGACCTATATATAAACTAGAAACAAGTTATTACAGTACAGTATGATAAAGGCAGTGAAATGGGAAGTCAGTGGAGGGCAAATCAGAGGTTTTTCAGAGGGGTGGGGATAATAAGATTAGGCCAAGGACGATGAAAACAGGGGAGAGCAAAATTAAGGCCTAGAAGGCTACAAAAGCATGAAAGAAGCCTGGAGGGTTCCAGGAAGAGCAGATCTGTGTGGGCACAAAAGCAGGAGTGGGTGTAAAGAGTTTGGAGAAGGGGTTGGAGGGAGCATGTGAGCCTGGTTGTGAAGGGTTCTGAATGCCGTATTTAGTTGGCCTGTACAGCGTACCTCTGTAGCCAGTATTAGAGATAGAGAGTGGAAACTGTAACATGATCTAGAGACTAGATCCCTAGAGTCTAGGCCCTAGAGATGGGACAAAGATCCAGAGACAGGAATCTAGGAAGAAAATTAGGAGAGACAGCAATGTTTTAAATGGTTCCTTTGAGTCTAAAGTGAGGTGAAGTTTGTCTGGCCATGTGAAGTTGCCTAAACTGACATGAGGTGGGAGTAGGCTTTGGTGGATCTAGGAGAGAGACTGGTGGTTGGCGAAGTGATGGCACAGGAGATCAGATTCTGGAGGGATAGTGGAGTATGATGGAAGTGGTAAAGCCCCTGGACTGTGATTGGATATACACCCTGTAGGTGTTGAAGGAGTAGAGGCTGTGGGTCCTGTGTTATAGATAGTTCAGGAGCATAAGGTAAGCCTGTGTTATGGACTGAGGAGATATAGCTTAGTGATGGTAGAATAGCAATTGGAAAGGGAGGAGCAGTTAGAGAGTCCCTCAGGGTGAGAGGGCATGGAGAAGGGGTCTTGGCTGAGAATGAAGCAGTTGTGTTGACTGACCGAGAAGACTAAGGGTGATGGTTGGCTTGGTGGGGAGGCTGGATGGAGGGAAAAATGCTGGGCAGGCAGCATTTTGGTTTTAGAGTCCTAGTCCAGATTACTGTGAACCCAGGGAGGGGGGCATCTCTCAGACCGAGAGAGCATGCCTTACCCCAGCACCTTCACGATCCCTGATACCCATTTATTCCCAGTGAAGAGCCGGAGGCCATCCTTGGGGGAGTTGCTCCTGCGGCATGCACACAGTCCAACCAGGGCCCGGCAGGCGGCACAGTTGGTTCTTCAGCCTGGGAGAGACGGCGCAGGACTTGGCCTAGGTGGGGGCTCCCCTGGGGCTTCAACTCCGGTTCTACCCCCTCGGGGTGGGGCCCCTGAGCGCCAAGGTGAGGCTCTGCGAGTCAAGAATGCTGTCTACTGTGCAGTCATTTTCCCTGAATTTCTCAAGGAGTTGGCTGCCATTTCCCAGGCCCATGCTGTCACCTCGCCTTTCTTGTTGGATACTTCAGAGGAGGGATCTGGTCCTCCTGTCTCAGGCTTTGGGCCCCTCAATCCTTAACTTTCTTCCATGGACAATCAGGGCCTCCAGTGGCCTGGGCTGGGGCCGGGGTATAGGCTCCTTTTTATGTTTGGAGGCAGTGGTAAGAGGACTTTTTAATTTATTTCTGATGAATGTTTTATGGAGAACTTGTTGCAATATGTATAAAAGGGAAATCTCTATTCTCTGCTCATTCTTCTTTCCCACCCTTTTTCTCTGGGGCTGGGGCCCCAGGAAGGTTGTACATAAATAGGAGGTCAGGGGTATTTTTTCTCTTGTGAGGACATTGGTTTTAAGGTTTTAAGGTGCTTCTTACACCGTTAAAGGGTGAGGGGTCATGGAACCTAGGGGAAAAAAGTAGGGACTCTTCTCCAGCCCCAAGACAGAAGAAGCAGCATGGGCCCAGGATGGTTTGGGGGAGCAGCAGCTGATGTTTATTGGGGACCAGTATCCCTATGCCGGATCTTGGGGGCCTTGCCCCCTGAATCTCTCGCCTCAGCTTCATTCGTCGCTGTCGAATTCTGAGGACAGACCCTGCAGCAGGGGCAGGGACATGGAGTGCCGGTCGGGGTCCCCGGGGCCCCCACCCTGGACTCCTGGTGCGGGGCTGCGGGGGCTGAAGAGCCAGTTCTCTGCCAGGGTTGGGGATAGTCACAGCTTGACTCATGCCCTGGTCTTTCTGCCTTCCTGGTCCCTCCCTCTGGCCCTCTGCTGTGCCCACCCCCTCACCAGGACCGTGCTTCCATCTCACCACCCCTGGCTCCCTCCATCCCCTTCACCAGGATCTGGTGTGGTATTAGGGGTGCTCCACACATTCCTGGGGCACACATTCCTATATTCCCTATGCCCTCTCCCTCCACCAGATCCCATCCGTCTCAGCTTCATATCCCCTAGCAGTACCTGACAGCATCTGGGGCCCCCTGCGGAAGGGGTTTCGGCCCTTGTAGGAGAATCTGGTGGGTCTGCCCTCTGGCCTTTCCTGAGGAGGTGGTGTAGGTGGGGCTGGGGCAGGTGGGGGCACATCAGTAGCTTCAGCGGTATCGGTAGGGGTTGACATGGGGGCCAGAGGTGGCATGATCCCAAGGTTGGGTCTGACCCAGTTGGCCCCATGGGGCAGTGTATCTTTGGTCAGAGGCTTCTGTGGTCCCAGCACTCCTTTGGGCTGCAGTGAAAACTTGAGGCAGGAGAAGGCAACAGGCAGGGACCGTTGTAACCGGAGCAGCTGGGGCTCTTGGGCTGTAGGCAACAGCCCCAGCTGCAGCCAGGAACAGGAGAAGACCTGGTAGATGACATAGATGCTGTGGGTGCTTCGGAGCCAGGGAAGATTTTGCTGTAGGCTCACCTGAGCTGGTGGCAGCAGCAGGAAGGCCACCTTCTTGCGCAGACCACCCATGTGCAGGCGGATCCTGCAGGGCTGCCCATCCAATATTCGCATTTCTTCATAGGCTATCTCTTCCCGGCCGTTTGGTGAGTATTCCCGAGTGCAGTGGGCAAAGGCACCCTCAGATCCTACCTGCTCCAGGAGGTTTGGTAGTGGCCCTACTGGTTGTAGTGCCCGCCGACCCTGCCGAGTTGGTAAAGCCAGGCGAGTGTGGGCTGGTCGGGACTGCTTCACTAGCACACCCAGTAGGTCATAGCAGGCTGCATCTGACAGGAAAGGTACTGCCACTACGTTGGGCCCAAAGCGCTCCTCGATAACCTGCAGATGGCCAGTTTATAGGTCAGGGACTGAGTTAGGGTCAGGAGTTACCTGGTAGCCTACTCTAGATTGACCCTCCTGCTGTTCCCTGTGCAATTATATCTCTACGATGTGCTCAGACGGGTTCCTGCTTATTTCCTAGTTCTCTCCTGTAGCAAAACCTTGAATATACTATGTGCCAGACCCTGCTGGATATTGGGAATACATAAAAGCATGAAATTTTGACCTTATCCTATTATAGCCCGGTCTGATGGAAGAGACAAATATGTACACAGTAGTCAGCTAAGTAAGATAATAGAGAACACGGGTGTGGAGGAGATGGGTAGTGATTTAACAGCTTTTTTCTTTGATAGAAGAGGATCAGAGAAGGTTTCTAGGTGGTAATACATGAGCTTTGAAGGAATCAGCTAGGTAGGAGGATGGTCAATCCAGGGAGAGGATACAACCAGTTTAAAAACCAGAATTTATTAACTAGGTGGGGCACCTTCAGGAACACGTAATTTCATTGCACTTAAACATAGGGTATGAAGAGGGACAGGCACACTCTGCAACTAGACTGAAAGATCTTGTTTGTATGCAATGTGACAGGAATTTGGTCCTGAGGGCAATGGAAAACCACTTGAAGGGCTCTGGGCAAGAGGGGAAAGATCAGAAAGGCGCTTTAGAAAGTTAATTTTGAGCAGGAAGACAAAATAAGGGGAGAGAAAGATCAGTTAAGAGTATTGTAATACTGCAAGCAAAACATGGTGAGGCCTTCAACTAAAATAATGGGGGAAGATATTTAGGTTATGGAATTAGTAGAACTTGATCACTTTAAGGAATGTGAGAAAAGGAATCCTGAAGGATTAGTTATTAGATGATTGATTGGGTGGGTGATGTCATTCACCACAAATGGGTACACAGAAATAGGTTGGAATGACCGTTCTTAAACATTTTCTGTCCTAACTGCAGGACAGAGTTCCTTTAGGGATTTGAGGCCTCATCTTTGAAATGCTGGTTCTTCTAGTACGCTTTCAGGGATTCTAGTTCCTCTAGGTTTTGTCCTTCTTGTCTTGGCCTTTTTTGGTTTGGTTAACCCAGTTCTGGAAAGTTTAACTTCATGACCGACTGGAAAATCTTGTACGATCCTTTCTAGTATTTGTACTTAGATGTGATCTCAACTCATCAAAGATACTGCTAGCTCAGACTTCTGGCTCTGTGGTCTGCTAGCCAGTACATAAAATTCCTTGTTTGGATCCCTTTCCTGTTTGAGACCTGTTCTGTTTTCAGAATAGCATTTTTGCTATGTTCTACTGCCCTTCCTCAGCTCCCAATTCCCACATGCCTGTCCCCTGGCCTTGCCCAGTTTGCCAGCCTTCTGGTAGAGTTCATCAATGATCCCTTATGGTCAATCTGTTTTTTGCTACATAGAACTGTTTTTGGAAGTGCTGCCCCATAGCATAAGAGGAGGGAGGGTCGCTAACTGATCTAGTTGTGTCTGCACTATGGACAAGCTGAAGTAGCTTGAAGAGTACTGTCCTTTGTCACCTGGCCAGGGAAATACATGGTGCTTTTTCTTTTTTTTCCATTTGAAATACTAGTGTTTATCATGGTGCTTTTTCTTAATCTGCATGGAAGAATTTCCCATAATTCCTCTTCTTTGCTTCATTGGGACTGAAATACTTTATTTTTGGTGGGGGCATCAGGCTGGAGAACAGTTCTCTGAGAAGCTCTGAGAAGGGCCAGTTGGGTTACCAGGGGTGAGAGCAGAGCATTGGTGGGTTGGCATTTTTGTTTAGAATGTTCTGCTCCATGACAAAGAAAGCATAGTGACCAAATATAACTTCAGAATCCTACCCTAGCTGCTCCTTTGGTCCCTAGGATCCTATACAAATAAGACAAATAGGAGTGTCTCCAGGAGGTACCTCTTTAGTGGGATTTTGACATTTAAAATACCTATTCTTATGGTCCAAGTTTCTGATCAGGTGAATCCCTGATTTAGCTGGAGGGTTTTTCCCAGAATAGACATGAATTTGCCATGGTGGGGAGGTTTATAGGCTCTTTTTCTTACCCTTGAGGCCCCCAGTGGTTATCCTAAAATAGGGAAAATAGGGCACTCAGTTCTATGCTAGGGGGACTGTTCTTTGTAGAGTCACCATGTGAGACCACTACCTGTTCCCACTGCACCTTTACTTCTGGGTAAAAGTTCTGTGGAACATAGAAGCCTGCAAATTTAGATCTCCCAGGGGCAGCCTGGGAAAGTGAGGTTGGAAAACTTTCTTCCTGGGTATACCTCGGCTGGTATGAATTCTGAATGAGGAGACTTCAAGCCATATTTTGGTTAGCTGTATGTTCTACAAAGTGCGCAATAAACTATCAGTTCTGGAGAGAGGAAACCAGGTTACTCAGAGGTGTCCTGCTCCTTGAATTTGCCACATATCACCAGTGATTTATTGTGTATCTCTACTTTGCCTTTCCTGACAGTTTTCCATTTAAATAGGGAATTTTTCTGATGCTCAGAGATGTAGCTGTCTGCTGGTTGATGACTGCATTTACTTTCATCGTAATGAAATGCTTGATCTTGTCCAGGACCAACCTGCTGAAGCTAGGTACTCTGATATTTGTGAGGGCCTTGGCTCTCCTGTTTCTGCTTCCCTGGGAAGCTGACCTTTGTGGTGAGCTCCATTTCTAATGGGAGCTATATCTATTAAGGCTGTTTGAGTCTAGTAGGCACTACTTTAAGATGGTTGTTTTAAACTTGATAGAAGGGCTGCCTTCTATGAGTGCTTTAAATTCACTGTCCTTCAGATTATGTAACCAGAACCTGATCCCTAAATTCTCCAAGTTCAGAAATTGTGGCCATCTAGATTTGGCAGGGGTACTTGCAACTCAGAGCTGACATCTGCCTGCTCCTGAAAATCTCCATATTTGGCTCAAAACCCAAATTTCCCATTTTGTGGATGTTAAGGTGGAGGGGGTATCTGTGAAGAAGTCCAAGCTTTTTTAGAAAGCTTACAAGCCCCTTCATGATCAGCCTCTGTACCTCTTTGACCTCATTTTCACCACTACTCATGTGAACTCTGCTCTACAGACTATTTGCAGTTCACAAATATGCAATTTTTTTAAATCCTCTCCTGGTTTTTGCATATGCTGTACTTTTAATTATACACTGTTCACTCGCTCACCCACCCACCCACCTGCTCACTAACTCATTTAGGTGTTTATTAAACATTCCTCTTTCCTCTATGTGAGAATAATTCCGACTTGCCTAGCTAGAACGTCACTCTCTCCAGGAAGCCTTCCTGACCTCATAACTCCTACCCTGACTTAGCACTTGTCTCTGTTCTCAGAAATTCTTACTGCCTTTGAAGGAACTTCTTGCTGTTTTTTGCAATTGTGATTAAATTGGAGTGTGTACAAAGCACTTAGTACAGTGTCCAGCGTGTAAGTAAGCACTGAGTAAATATTATTATTATCTTCAAGCTACCCACCACTTCCTACGCATAAGTTGCTCAGACCCATCTAGGTCACACTTTGTTCCTTTCTCTTTAGCTCTCTTACTTTATCCTTGATGAGGGTCCAGGTGGCATCGGCTTCATCCAGTGTCAGCAGGTGGGGGGTACCAACCAACATGGTGGGGTATGGGAGAGGTTAGGCAGGGCAGTGGCTGCTGCAGGAACCCCAAGCTGCCCAGAGAGGTGAGGCCCCAGGCCTTAGGCTTTGACCTACTATAGCATGAGGTCATAGAGGTCCTACTAGATAATGGGGCTTTGGGTGAGGGGAGGGCAGTCACTTTCCTAGCCTCACTATATGCACAGCATGAGTCCATACCCTTGAGTCACTTATCCATTCTCCTCCTTAGGGTAGGAAAATGCAGGGGTGCTTGAGTGCATTTGTGTGTGTGTGTGTGTGTGTGTGTGTGTGTGTGTAGTTCTTGGTCTGAGTTCTTAAAGGAAGCAGAATCAGGCTTCCCCCTTCAGCAGCCTTATTGAATCAATTTGCTGTGCTGCCTTATTAGCTGCAGGTGACTTCTTCATGAGGTTGGATAGGGGTCCTGAAGGACACACTGGAAGTATAGATCAGGACTTAGACTGAGAACCAAGCAGTAGTTCTTAACCTTGGTCATACTTTGGAATTACCTAGGAGCTTTAAAAACTATAGATGCCTGGATCCTACCCCCTGAGATTCCAATTTAATTGGTCTGGAGTGTGCCTGGGCATCAGGATTTCTAAAAGCTCCTCAGGCAATTCTGATGTACAGCCTGGGTTGAAACCCATTATTAATGAGTGGGTTACAATTGCAATGAATACCAGGTGTATGTGTAGGAGGGTGTCATGCTGAGTGGTGACAATGTGGAGGATAAGAATCTAATTGGGACAACGTTGCCTTAGTAACTGGAGAGGACTTTCAGGAAGCCAGAATTACCCAGGTAAATTTGAGGAAATTTTTCTTCATGCACCACTCCATGTCCTAGGGAGATCTGTGTCTGTTTGGCACTTACCTACTGCAGCCCTAATCTATGTGTGATTTCCCCTTGTGTCTCTGTCCAGAGATCTCAACCTGGTGTTTGCTGGAGAAGAAGAGTGTTTTTTCCTCAGAGAAGAACCACTCTGGAGAGCCTTTCTAGTAGCTACTCTCTGACTCTGCCTCTTATCTGTCTAAAGAGTCTTCTCTTGAGTCCCTTTTGAGAGTCTCCTGCATGCCTAGGAAGACCACTTCTGTTTGGGGAGCATCCTTTCCTATGCTGGCCCAGCATGTAGAGCTGTCCCATAAAGTCGGTCATCGTCTGAGCTGGCTGAGGTATGAATATGAGGCACAGGGCATGGTCCTACATGATGTTACTGGCCTCAGGGTAGGTTAGAGCTAAGGGTATATATGGGTGCTCCGTCTTTAAACAAAAGTTTGGCTGTGGGCATGGGACTGCGCTCCAGGAGAGGAATTAATATCAAATATCCCATGTTAGAAGCTATGCCAAACACGCTGAATCTGTTATGTTGGTTAATCCTTTTAGTAACCTCTTGAAGTAGGTACTATTATTTCCTCATTTTACAAGTGAATTAAAAGGCTCAGAGAGGTTAAGTAAATTAGTGCAAGGGATACACTGAGTTAATGGAGGATCTGGGATTCAAGCCTAAGTCAGCCTGATTCCAGCTTTTAAGTTAAAATTTAAATGGTAGTCCCTTTTTGGTGAAGGGAGAAACTGCTGTGTTCCTTCTGCTCTTGAGTGTGTGGTGGGAGGGCGCCTGCTCCGTGGATGTTCAAAGTGGTGTAATGAAAAGGAAGTGGGCAAGGTGAGAGAAATGCTTCAGAGACCAAACCAGAAACCCCAGGCTCCTTGTCAGGACAAGCACAACCAGATCTCTTCTTCTAGTGCCCTCTTAGCCCTATACCAGGAGGGATTATCTGGTATAGCATAGTTGGCACCTCTGTTCCCTCCAGAAGGGAATCCTGAGTGAGGTAGACAGCAGTGGGGAGAGAGACATACACTAGGACAAGGCACACAGATGTGGGGCAATACAGACAGTGCAGGGAGGCAGAGATGCAGAGGTCCAGAGACGGGAGTTCCTGATAAACACGGGTATCCAGATCCTGATAGGGTTCCAGAATGAGAAGGGGGTGGAGGGTAGGGATAGGGATGATGGGCTGTTGGTGAAATGTGATAAGAATTTCAGATTCTCATCAGGGGGGCTCAGAGGGGAAATTGGGTACAGATGAACTCTCAGCCAGAAGCCCATATCTTCTGTTTTGCTGATGATCATGATTCTTTAGGCTCCCTGCATTCCACACTTTCCTACCCTGACATTAAGTGAGACTGTATTTCCCTTTGGCTCAGAGTCTGAGACTGAAAGTTACTGAAGGAAAATAGATGACAACTGAGTGCTGGATGGAGTTGATGAGCCTCAGGACTGGGCTGTTCGGGCCATAGCCTGCTCATGGGGTTGCCTCCAGTGTGGCACATTTGGGGGTTTCCCTGGACACAGATCATCTGCAACGTATCTGAGTGGCGACTGGACTGGACAGCATGCGAAGAGAGGGGCTGGTTATTTAGGGAACATGAGGTTCTCTGCAAGAGGCTTCAGGGCAGTATAGAATCGTGTTGATAGCGAAGACTTCCGAGGGATAAAGAGCCCTAACTTCTCTCAGGCTATAGGGATAAGTGTACAAGTCCCAAATCCCTATTTGAAACCTCCAGGGACAGATGTGTTTTGGACTTCAGAATTTTTCAGATTTTAGAAAGGGAATATAGTGCCTTTATTGTATATAAAGGAGTACTCCACTGAGGTTTAGGACAGTGCCCTATAATCAAACACATCAATATTTCTGCAGCTAAATGTATGAATATTCACACCAAGTGAAATACATAAATACTATAAATACCATCGTGATGTTTCAGGTCAGGTTTTTGGCCAAAGTTATGAAAAAAAACATTGTTTCTTCAAAGATTTTTATTTTGGAATTGTGGATAAGGGATTATGCGCTTAGAATTACTCTCAGGTTTTGTGAGGAGTAGGGGATTGCTGGTAGTCTTCTGAACACATCACATGGTAGGTATGTGTGTGCTCTCCATCCAGACAAAATACTAATGTCCAAGGGTGTGGATTTTTGGCTTGAAGAAAGTTCTTGCAATGAACAATGCACAACCTTGGACTCAGCTGTGCTGGGGAGCTGTGCACAACCAGAGAATGAAGGTGCCTTAGACAAGAGGTTTCCTGTGGTGGGAAGGTGACAGAATTCATTGCTTGTGAACATTGGCTGCGTAAGATTTCCCTTTTTCATGTACCAGAGGGGAGAGGCAAAAAATGTGTGCGTGTGTGTGTGTGACAAGACTGTCACACGTACATTTCTTTATAATAATGTTGTAATAAATATCTTACTGCATACATCTTTGTTCACATCTCTAATTATTTTGTCAGGATAGATTTATCAAAGAGGAATCCCTAAGAGAAGGATATGGACATCTTAATGACTCAGTTCCGATCAGGATTAGAATTTTGTCATAATTATCCACAAAATCATTGCCTGAGGAATTTTTTCAACTCAGAACTTCATGAAAAAGATTAGTCTTGAGAATGACTGAGGCCACAAAGGAAAACTGTCGATCTTCTCAATGTGACAACACCTCTGAAAATCACGCAGAGCTTCTGGGCTTTCTCTTTAGCTCCTTGTTAGTGAGGACCTGGTGAGACCCCATGTGGCCCTGAGAAGATGTCACCTGCCTTTTCAGATTTGCAGCCGCCTGTTCTGTGTGCTTTCCCGTGGTACTTGGTCCAGCTGTTTGTGCTGAGTGGTTAGCATTGCACTTGGCTTCAGGTCCTCATGGCTGACTCCAATACCTGCAGTTATGATAGTTTTCCCAAAGAGCTTGGGTCTGCCTGTGCAGCCTGCAGCTTTCCATGACCTTCTAAAAGTGAATTCCTGCTTTTTGTCTGAGATTATATTCATTCTGGGCTCCACGCTGGTGTGAAAGATCTTTTGCACAATGTCCCTTCCATTGTAATCTTAGCTGAAGGTCAATCCCCTGTTACACCATGTGTAATATCTCTATTCTCTGGTAGCCACAGCAGTGTGAAATATTCCTATACCAACATCCTGTGCTTCTAGTGATGTTGGCCAGTCCAAATGGGGGTGCTGATATAGATTTTATTTGGGAATTCAACATTCTTGGCTGAGGATGCAGAGAAGAGCAAATTGGTAAGAGACCACAGTGACTAGACCTCAGGCAAGCAGGTAAAGTGGCTACAATGATTTCCTGGGATATCAGAATTTCTTTAAAAAATTTTTTTAAGTGTTTATTTTTGAGAGAGCATGAGTGGGGGGTGGGGTACAGAGAGAGACGGAGGCACAGAACCTGATGTGGGCCTCAAACCCACGAACTGTGGGATCAAGACCTGAGCTGAAGTCTGATGCTTAACCAACTGAGCTACCCAGGTGCCCCTCAAAATTTCTTTAAGTTGGACCTCTGGTTCCTAAGGGAGAGTTCTAGCCATTAATTCTTGAGATATTGACAGGAGAGTGGAGGTAGGGGAAATAGACCCTAACCCATGAGACCAAGGGGATTCTCTGAACTAGGAATGGCCAATTTTGGGACCCCTATCTGGACACATTATCCAGATTCTCAGAATGTGGGGAATAAGCCTGTAATTTCTTCCCTAAGGACAGAATGTGGTTCCAGGAATGAAGAGGGCTTTGAACCCAGAAAACTACCCAAGCACTTTCCTCCAGAGGCAGCTTCACTCTTCCCAGGTCCCCAGGTCTAGAATCAATAGAGGAGCTTTTGTGTGGAGACATGGGCAGACTTAGGTTAAAATAATGGAAGGGGTGGGAAAGGAAGTTTTCTTTAAGTAAAATCTTGTGTACTATGAGCCATGGTAATTCCTGATTTTATTTTCCTGCATGGTAACATGTAGCCCCCTGCCTCCTGCCTCCCAAGCAAGATATGTGGATAGACCAAAGTCTGCAGATGCTAGGGATATGTGTTGTAGAGGCTTCACAGCAAATAATTTATTGAGTGATTATCACAGTCATATGTAGACAGTGGGACAAAGAAGACATAATCCACACCTCCAGGCCCTGGACTCTTCTGAATATTCCTTCACCTCCACCACCAGGCTCCATTGTTTTGTTTTGTTTTTTTTTTTGCCCATTAGAACTGGCTTTTTCTGAATGTGAAGATTTCTAGGAGTCGGTCCCTGATTTGCTTGGTGCGGACCCCATAGATGAGTGGGTTGAGGGCAGGTGGCAGCAGCAAATAGATATTAGAGAGAAGGATGTGTACGGGCTTTGGGACAGTGTGACGACCAAAGCGATGTGTGAGGTAGGAGAAGAGACCAGGTACATAGAAGGCCAGAATGACACATATGTGGGAACTACATGTGCCAAAGGCCTTAGCACGGGCCTCCTGGGTAGGCAGCCGCAGCACAGCATGAGCAATGAGCCCATAAGAGCCAGTGATGCCCAGGATATCTATACCAGACACAGACAGTGAAAGCGCCAGCCCATACAAATTGTTGGCCCGTGTGTTGCCCACCACCAGTTCTACCACCGCCATGTGTGCACAGTAGGCATGGTCTATGGTCTTGGCCTGGAAGTGCTCAAATTTCGCCACCAGCAGAGGGAAAGGCACAACAATAGCCACAGCTTTCAGTGCCAGTGCCAGGACTACATAGCCTACACGGGCTTTGGTGACTAGGAGAGGGTAGTGCAGTGGACGCCCTACTGCCACGGCACGATCACAGGCCATGGCCAGCAGTACACCAGATTCTACAGCAGTCAGTGCATGAACAAAGAACATCTGGACCAGGCAGGCACTGTATGGCACACGCCGGGGCCCAAGCCACAGCACAGCAAGCAACCCTGGGGCTATAGATGTAGCTAAGCCCAGGTCTGTGGCTGCCAGTGCGGCCAGGAGTAGAAACATGGGCTGCTGCAGTGTGGAATCTATCTGCACCAATGTCAGCAGTGCTCCATTGCCCAGCAGGGCCAACAGATACATGGGCCCGAAGACCAGTGTCAGACAAGCCTGGGCAGGCCCTAGCCCTGGAATGCCAGTCAGCATGAAGAAGGTTGGGCGTGGGAAGGTGGAGTTGGAATGTGGACCTTCTGCCATCCTGTGGAGGGGGCAAAGCTTTAGGGTTCATGGGGGCATGACCCCTGAAAGGGGAAGGATAAAGGGAGAGATTTTGGGGGGGTATCACAGTGGCAGAGACCCATCCATGGAGTATGTGTAGGGGTAGTGCAGGGTTGGGGGACCACAGGGTTATACCTTTGGTTGGGGGTTTTGACAGATAATCAAGGTCACTACACTAGCTTGGATGGAAGAATCCTTTGTGCCTGAAAGCCCATGAGTGTCATAGGGGGAGACCAGGGGAGACACTGGTCATGAGGAAGGAGGGCCTCACTGCTGCAGTGGCTGGTACAGTTGGAGGTCAGCTGAGAGCTGTGGCTGACATGAAAGATTTTCTTCCTTAGGATCCAAAGTAGAGTCCATCTCAGTCTCTGTATGATGGGGAGAAAGCCAGAGCTGGTTGGGTATCAGGCCCCAGGCTGCACTGTCCTTGACTGTATACGCTTAGGCAGAGTTTCTGGGCCTTAGTTTCCTCAGCTCTACAATGGGGGTGGGCACAGTAGTTGCAGTGTTGTCCATCTTTAACATTCTGGGCATCAGCCCTGGAGAAGAAAGTAAAGAGAAAAGGAGAAATAGGAGGGTGAGGAAGATGGGACTGAGTTGAAATGGAAGCCTGATGTGACCAGAGAAAATCTGGTGGGTTTTGGGGGTGCTTACATTATTTTTAACTTGATACTTAAGTAGTAAACTTGAACACCAGCTGGAGGTTTGAAGTTGGGCCTAGGAAGGAACAGAGAAAGAGAGAAATGGCAGCAAAAAAAAAGGAACTTCTCTGACTCCCTACCTTCCTCATGATCCAGAAGGGGGTCCCGCTAAAGTCTTATTTCTGGGGTGCCAGAGGGAGTGGAGGTGACAGAGGGGGAGGAAATGGCACTCAACCCAGAGTAGCAGCCATACGTGGAAGAAGCATCTCTGACGTTGGAGGAGGCAGGGTGAGTAGAACTGATTCCACGCAGACTCTAGCTTACTGAAGATTAATAAACATGGAATGGATAAATGAATGAGGAGGAAAACACCAGCAGAAGACTTGACTGGAGAAAGAACCTGTGCACTGGGTGTTGGCAGCTTCTCTTCACCTTGACCAGTGCCTATGGGGCCCTTTATGAAGCTGTTCCACTGGCTTCCCTCAGGGCCCTTACCCCTCCCACCTGTGCCACATTAACTCTTCCCTGTGCTGCCTCCTTGCTCTGTGCTGACAGGTAAGTTCAGGAAGTAGAGCAAGGAGGCAGAGATGGGGGCAGCAAGGAAAGAAACAGACTCCCTGAAGTCTGGGGAGAAGACCTTGCTATATTCTTGAATAGCATGCGTCCCCCTCTGTTGTAATTACTTCTCTCTCTCTCCCACTAGGCTGAGTTACAGGCAATGCTTCTTATTAGCCAGTATCTCCACTGCTCATCACAGTACCTGGCATGTCGTTGTCCACGAATATATATTTATTGCTTTTATTTGTGTGACAGTACTGCTGGCCCAAACAGCATTTGTTTGCTGACCAACATGGGCTCCTACAGTTTCAGGAGCCTTAGGTATCTATGGAGATGAGAAAGAAAGACATACCATCAACCCCGAGTCCACTGGGTATGACTCTGCTCTAACGAGGCAGAGCCTAAAAATCACCACGTTATACAAAATAATGCAGAAAAAACAGGACTTGCGGGAAAGGTGGCAGTAGGGCACAACATTCCAAAACATCACCAGTGACACATTTAAAAAAAGGATAGGACCCTAATCAAAATGGTGGCACCGTTCTACATATGTTACCTGGTTAGAAAGCACAAAAACACACCAGTAACTATGACACATTACCTTGAAAAAGACAAGGAGTTTTCCTTGTGGAAACATTAGAAGCAGCTTGTGAATAACTGAGAAACGGTAGAAGGGGAGACTACGGGAGTCCCCCTTATCTGTGGTTTCGCTGCTGCAGTTTCAATTGATTGCCCGCTGCCATCAACTGCGTTCTGGAAGCAGATGATTCTCTTTCTGACGAATCGTCAGAAGGTCATCTGTAACCTAACGCCACGTCACAATGCTGCGTCATTCCCCTCACTTTGTGTCCTCACGCATTTTATCCTCTCACGCATCATCACAGGAAGAAGGGTGAGTACAACACAGTAAGATATTTTGAGAGAGACCACATTCACATAACTTTTATTACAGTATTTTGTTATAACTATTAGTTATTATGGCTAGTCTCTTGCTATGCCTAATTTATAAATTACACTTTGGCATAGGTAATGCATGTATAGGAAAACACGGTACAAGGCATACCTCGTTTTATTGTGCTCCGCTTGATTGCGCTTCACAGAGCATGGTTTTTACAAATTGAAGGTCTGTGGCAACCCTGCTTCTAGGAAGTCTATCGCCATTTTTCCAACAGCACTTGTTCACTTTGTGTCCTTGTCACGTTTTGGTAAATTTTGCAGCATTTCAAACTTTTTCATTATTTAAAAAACTTTTTTTTTAATGTTTATTTTTTATTTTTGAAAGGGGGGGGAGGGGAGGGGCAGAGAGAGAGAGAGAGAGAGACACACACACACACAGAATCCAAAGCAGGCTCCAGGCTCCTTCGCTGTTAGCACAGAGCCCAAGGTGGGGCTCGAGCCCATGAACTGCAAGATCATGACCTGAGCTGAAGTCAGACACTTAACTGACCGAGCCACCCCGGGCACCCTGCAAACCTTTTCATTATTATTATATTTGTTATGTTGATCTGTGGTCAGTGATTACAACTCAATGAAAGCTCGGATAATGGTTAGCACTTTTTAGCAATAAAGTTTTTAAATTAACGTACTCTGCATTTTTTTTTTTTAGACCTAATGCTATTGTACACTTACTAGGCTACAATACTGTGTAAACATAACTTTTATATGCACTGGGAAACAAAAATTCATTTGACTCTATTGCTATATTTGCATTAACTGCGGTGGTCTGGAACTAAATCGGCAGTATCTCTGAGGTATGCCTGTGTATGTACTTTGTTACTATCCATATTTTCAGACATCCACTGGGGATGTTGGAACGTATAACCTGCACATAGCAGGGGACTACTGAATCCGAAATTGGGTGGAATGTTCTAACACCAGATGTGAATGAGTGTGGTTCATAACCTGAGTGGTGATAGGTGTTTTAGGTGTGTGGATGTTGTATTTTCCTTTGCTGCTTTGTTCAGCAGTTTTGAATGCAGTTTTGTGCATTCACCTAGTTTCTGGCAGAGGGAATCATACAGTAAACAAATATGAAATTCACTCAGTTCCAACTTACTCAGTTGCCTAATGTAGCAATTGGTTGGAACAAATTTGCTCTTCAAAACCAGCTTTATAGCAGATCTGATTGAATCTCTTTTGTGCCTGGCCCGGTACCATATGGTGAGGATACAATGGCAATAACAAGGCACTGCTGCCCTCAAGGAGCTCACTGTCTAGTGGACTCAGTGATGCAAACTGTTGTTGGAGGGCTACTTTAGTCATTGCATTCATTGAGGTTAGTATCAGATATGGTGGGAGCACAGGGAAAGGAGCCTTTCCCTCTTCTCTGAATTATAGTAGTGACTGCAGTTTCCTATGTGCAGGCACTGCTCTAAGTCCTATTCCTACAACATATATTTGCAATGGGGTACAAAGATTCCTCCATTTTACCGACAAAGAACTAAGGCACAAAGATAAGTAACTTACCCAAGGGCGCACAGTTAGTAAATAGCAGTTAGATACCAACTGGGTCTGCCCCTAGCATTCTTGCTCCTAGCCACTGCTTTAAACATTTCTGCTGAGATTTAGCACATGAATAAGAGTTTTCTAGGATATCTGGGGCAAAACGATCTGTTCCTGGGAGGGGAAGTTCAGGTTGTCCTAGGATTTCTGAGGGATTTGAGGAGCACTTGGGAGGTAGGGACAGTGGGTGGAGAGCTGAGAAGGAGACAACTGGGAGAAAAAAAGCCCTTGAATGCCATTATATCCAATGGCCTCAAGAGACTAATGGGACTTTTGGCTGACATATTCTTGTCCTGGACATAACTGTACAAAAGATTGTTCATAAGATAAATCACAGATTCTTTAAGCCCAACAAAATTGAAATCATTAAGTTCCTGCAAATCTGCTATATTCTGTGTTGCCCACTGTCTATTAATCCAGGCTGTATTGGGGGATATCATTGACTTTTTCTGTGGAAAAGTTCCTTTTTTGGTTTCCCAGGCCCCAGTTCAACATTACAGAAGCTCTCTGAACAGATTGGGGGATCACCTAGCTGGTCTTTCCCTCTGACATTGGCCATTGGAGGAGGGTATCTGACAGTACACTTGTGACCTTGTGGGGCTATATGTCAGAGCCTGCTCCCCAGGGGTGGATGCCAGCCCTGTAGAGGGGGTGAAGGTAGAGAGGAGGAGGAGGAGGGCTCATTGGCTAGGAATCAGAGGGCTCTGGGAATTGACCCTGAATTTCTCACTTCTTTGACAAATGCAGCTACTACCACCATCTGCTATAGAATAGTGTTTCCAGAGATCAGCTTGTGTCGTATGAGTCTGCTCCAATTTTCTGCTTACAGTGACCAGTGAACAACAACATATAACAGTAGATTATCCATTTATAAGTAGATTACAGATCAGAAAATCTTGGGTCCTAGTGGTGCCACTCAACACTGAATCCTTTTCTAGAAACCTATTAAGACAAACTCTTAATTGGTCAAGTCTCAATTCCCAGGCGAGTATGAGAGCCTTCTGTGACCAGTAGCGCCCCCAATAGCCCAGGCGTTTCACTTTCCCTCAGTTTCTGGTGGGGTAGAGAGACTCTATAAGCCCAAGGTAAGATCAGGTGGCACTCCATATCCTATGGAGATGTGGATGACATGGAACCACCATACCACTCAGTTTTCTAGGTCTTCCAGCTTCACTTCCCTCCCCGATCTGAGGCTACCCAGTCCTTCCATGAGAACATCTTTAGTATTCCATAAAGCTCTGGGGGTACTGGGAGCCCCCAATACCAAGGATAGTGGATATTCTGGCGCCAGTGTTACAAATTTGTGAGAGGAATTATTCTCCCTATCATAATAGGATCTAGTAGAAGTCAGTTTCTGGTAGGGGTATGGAATAGGTCAGATCTAATTTTTATCAATTCTCCTATAGTATTGTCTGCTGTCCTTATCCATTTTCCCTTCCTCTGCAGTGGGGTCAGTCCTTTGGATTGACTCTTTGACTATAGATAGTACTGACTCTAGTGTTCTCTTGCATACTGAGGTCACAGTTCCTGTCTTTGTCTCCCAGACAACACTGTAAGACAGAAAAATTGGGTTGTGGTGTTGAAACCTCCCTCTTAACTTGTCCAATCATTCTTTCCCTTCAATGTGAGGCACGGAAGAGGCATTTTCTAAGTCTCTCTGATCAATAATTGGCTAAGGAGACCAGTGCTGGGTTGGTCTTCCAAAGACTTTTCTTACAGAAGACGAGTAGTTCTCTCTAAAGGCTCTCTAGCATTTAGAAGGGGATTTCTGAACTATGTTTACTGGGCCCACCTTTTGAGAAATTAATTCCCTGAAGTTCTTTTCTGAGGTAATAGGTAGCACCTTTATCTTTTCCACCATTACCTCCCTTCCTGTAAGCTCACATTGCATGGCTGAAACTCTCACAACCAGGAAAGTACTAATGTCATTCACAGAATCCAGCAAACATTATTACGAACTCATTACGTGTCAAACATAGTATTATGAATGGGGAAACAGCCTCTCTTATAACATTCACACAGCCACTGAGGCCCGCTTCCTTAAAGAGCTTGTGTATCTGCCTCCTTTCATCCCCACTGGAGTATGTCCCATTGTACACCCCACAACCTTAGAATATTGCAGCAGCCTCGTAACTTGTTTTTAATATTCTTCATTGTTTTTTTTGTCATGCTTTTACTTGAGAAGTGGTTAATATATATAAAAGTACAAAGAATAACCAATGCACACATTATCAAGACGTTCAAAATTGATAATTAACTACCATTTTGTCCCCCCTGTTTTCAGTTCCTTTTTAATAAAGGTAATAAAATTTACATATAAAGCCTCTTTTATCTCCTATAGTGTTTCATTCTCACCTTAGAGACAATTATCATGAATTTTGTGTATCTTTCGAATTCAGTTTTTATAATGCTTTTGCTAGTTGGTGCTTTTAGATGTTTACATAAATTATTTCCTACTGTATACAGGAAATTATGTTTTGAGTTCTGTTTATGCAGGTTTACAGAGCTTTATCATCCCTTTACATGTCTACATGGTTTTATAGCATATGATTATGCCAAAATTTATTTCTTCCTTTACTGGTAGACTTACTGTTTCTGGAGATTTTGCTGTGTATACTGCTATTTAATATTTTTGTACATGCCTTTTTTTCCACATGGATAATAGTTTCTCTTAAACAAACATCTAGAAGTGGAATTTCTGGGTTATTAGATATGCACATTTATATTTTTAGCAGATATTGTTAAATTGTTCTTCAAAATAGTTGTTCCAATTTGTACTCCCAGTAGCAGTTTATGAGAGATCCTGTGTTTCAGCATCCTTGACAGCACTTTATATTATCAGACTCTTATGTTTTCGTCAATCTGATTAAGTAGAAACATGAGCTCATTATTTTAGTTTATATTTTAAATATATTTATTGGTCGTTTATATTTCCTCTTCTGTTAATTGTATGATCATTTCTTTTGCCCATTTTTCTGTTCAGTTGCCTTACCCTCCCCTCTATATTTTTTGTGCACCTTTTCTGTATATTCTAGATACTAATCCTTTGTTTATGTTGGAAATACAATCTTCCAGTCTGTTAATGATCTTTTAATTTTGTTTATGGTGTCACTTGCCTTACAGAAAATTTGAATTTTAATAAAAAGCACCTCTAGGCCATGTACTTTTGTGTATTATTGAATAATTCCTTTCCTACCCTGAGATTGTAAAGGTTATACATTTTATGGTGTGTTTAGACATTTTTTTTACATTTAATTCTTTTAATCCATCTGAAATTTATTTTTGTGTGTATGATATGAGACCAGGGTCTAGTTTTATTTCTTTATTTTTCTTAAAAGGAAACTTGGTTGTTCTAGTATTTTTCTACAATAATATACAATTATTACACACTAAGTTCTTATATATAATAGATTTGATCTAGGCTGTGTTCTCTATTACATTAATGTTATATGCTAATTCCTCACCAATATTACTGTAATTATCTTTATATCTGTCAGGCAAATCACTTTCTTATTCTTCTCTGTGTGTGTGTATCCAGAAACATCTTGGCTTTATTTGTGCCTTTATTCTCTTACATGATTATTAGAATCACTTTGTTAACTTCCATGAAAAACCTTGTGTGATCTTAGTTGGGAGTAAATCTAGCTTATAGATTAATTGAGGAGCATTGCTATCGCCTGAATATGGAAGCTTTCCATTCATAACCTGTTATATCTTACTGTTTATTCAAGCCCCCTTTTATTTTATTCAATAAAATTTAATGATTTCTCTGTGATGACAATGTACTTCTTTGGAAAACTTATTCTAGGTCGCTAACAGTTTTAAAAATCAATTTATTGTGGTAAATGCGCCCATATTAAGTATATAATTTGATTTTAGACACAAATGTATATACTCATATAAGCACCATCCCAAACAAGAAATAAAACATTTTTATCATCCCCAAATGTTCCCTTGTTATTCTTTGTGGTTAATTCCCTGTAACCCTAGCCCCAGCCCCAGCCTCAGGCAGCTAATAGTATACTTTCTGTTTTTTTAATTTACTTTTACTTTTTCTAGAATTTTATATAAATGAGATCATGTACTATTTTGTGTATGACTTCTTTCGCTCAACATGTTTTTGAGAGTCATCCATTTTCTTGAAGGTATCATTAGTTCATTCCTTTTTATAGGTGAATAGAATTCCATTGCACAAATATTCCACAATTATTTATCCATTATTCTTTTGATTGACATTTGGGTTGTCTTCATTTTTTAACTATTATTAATAAAGCTATAGTGAATAGTGGCATACAAATATTTGTGTAGAAATATTTTTGTTTCTCTTGGGTAAATACCTAGGAATCGTATCAGTGTATCATGTGGTAAGTGTATATTTAACTTTATAAGAAGCTAAGAAATGCTTTTCCAAAGTAGTCATACCATTTTTCATTCCCAACAACACTGTATGACATTTAGAGTTATTTTACAGCCTTGCCGGCACTTACTGTGATCAGGCACTGGACTAAGTGCTTACATGTATCACCTCATTCAATATAACGTCCCTGTGAGGTAAGTGCAACCATTATTTCCATTTTACAAATAAAATAACTTACATGTGGATAGCTGACTTCTGATCACAAAACTTTGAATGAGTCTGGATTTGAATCCAGGTCAGTGTGAGTCCCAAGTGGATCCTTTTCATGACTATATAGTATCAGAGTTACATTGGCTTCATAAAACTAAATCAGGTTGGCTTCCATCTTTTTATCATGGGTAATTTATGCTTAGCCTGCCTTTCGCCTTCCTTCCCTAGACCAATGTACCAATTCAGGATGAAGGACCACCAAACTTGCTTTGTCTAAAATCTGTAGGTGAATAAGATAGCTTTTCTCCTAACCTCTAAATTTTCTTGAATATTCTTGCATCCACTCAAATCAGTGCCTTCTTTCTCTTCATTATAGCTTCTGTACATAATACATTTAGGACTTATCTGCCCCTCCTCTGTGGTTGCACTGTGAATTTTATGTCACACAACTCCTTCTCCAAAAGCCTGCAGCTGTGCCCTTTAGCTTCCCTAAAGACACACTCAATGTTTCATAATTCCCTGGCCAGCATCCCTTCTTCTCTTCCTTCCCTTGTGCACTGAAAGCAATGTAAAACACCCTGTAGAAGTTGCTACACTATAAGTGTGTCACTGACCTGGGCTGAGGATTCATTGCAAATGTCAGTTTTGTCTCAGTTTTTATGTCACTCAAGTCTGTCTTCTCAGCAACGTGAACAGTGCCAGTGCCACTTTCTGTATTTTGATAGTCACTTTTGTGTATGTGTTCCCAATCCATCTTTCTCCCTTTTTGTGTGGAGGGAGCAATACCATAGAGTTGTCTGATAGTCTAGGGAGCCTGAGTATGTACTATCTCTTGAGTCTGGTGAATTTATTGTCACACAGTCATCTTCCTTGTTCTGATTGCTTCTTCTGCTTAGTCTGTAATCACTTAGTCTCAGCTTTCTTCTCACTTTGGGGTCTCACCACCACTTCCCTGAAGGTAAGAGCTGCATTTCCCTCATTTTGCAAACTTTGTATTATTTGAATATCAGTGTGCTAATAGCATCCAACAGTCATATTCATACATTCATATTCTTTGACTTTCATTGTTTTGGATTGTTTGACTTTTTCCAAAAAATCTGAAAATATTTAAAAAAACCACCTTTTCATAATTGTCTCTTCCCTAAATCCCCAAATTTCATGGGTGTTTACTGTAAGCAGAATTCTAAAGATTACCAAGAAAAAATTTAATAATCTCTCTTCATCTTGTCCTCTTTCCAACCCTTGCTCTACTATGAAGTAATTTTTCTTAACATCCTGCATTCTTTTACGCTTTTCTCCATGCTCATATGTAGTTATATAAACACTTAGAGTTTTAGTTTTTAATTTTTATAATTTTGGGAGCAAATAGTATATTTTACATAATTTTCTTTTGTTCATTTGACAAATATTTATTGCAGCATTTACTTTTATCAAGTACTACACTTAGGTGCTTAACAGTAATATATTGTATATTTTTCAGGTCAGTGTGTTCTTTTTAAATAGTTGTATATGCACATACAGAAACACACACAACACACATTTTTGATTTTGAGGTAATTATGGTTTCATATGCAGGTATAAAAAACAATGCTGAGAAATTCTGTGTAATATTTATTCAGTTTCTCTTGGTAGTAACAAATTGCAAAACTATAGTGCAATACCACAAAAAGGAAGTTGACATTAATACTGTCAAGATACATAACAATTTCATTACCACTAAGATCCCTTTTCTTGCCCTTTTATGGGCACACCACTTCCTTGCCTCCCTTCTACACCCCTTTCCATAACTTCTAGCAACTGATTACCTCTTCTCCATTTTTATGCTTTGTCATCTGTACAATGTTATATAAATAGAATTATATTCGGGATTGTTTTTTTGACAGCATAATTCACTTGAGATTGTTGTATGAATCAGGTAGTTCATTCCTGTTTATTGCTGAACGATATTTTATGGTATGGATATACCACAGTTTGTTGAACCATTCATTGTTGAAGGACATCTGGGATGTTTCCAGTGTTTGGCTGTTCCTGATAAATTTCTACAAACAATCATGTATGAGTTTTTGTGGGAGCATAAGTTTTCATTTCTCTGGGATAAATGCCCAAGTGTTCAATTACTGGATCATATGGTAGTTGCGTGTCTAGTTCTATAAGAAACTGCCAAACTGTTTTACAGAGAGAATGTGCCATTTGTATTCCTACCAACAGTATATAAGTGATTCAGTTTCTCTCATTTTTGTCAGCATTTGGTGTTGTCACTATTTTGTATTTTTAGCTGTTGTAAGAGGTGGGTATTGAATATCTTATCATGATCTTAATTTGTATTTCCTTCATGGCTACTGATGTTACACATCTTTTTTGTGCTTATGTGCCATCTGTATATCCTTTTCATTGAAATATCTCTTCCTGTCTTTTGATAATTTTGAATTGGGTTATTTTTGCTGTTGAGTTTTGAGAATTCTTCATATATTCTAGATAGCAGTCTTTTGTTAAACATGTGGTTGCAAATATTTTTCGCTCAGTCTGTAGCTTCTCTTTTCACCTTTTTTCACAGGGTCTTTTGCAGAGCAAATTTTAAACTCTTGACTTAGTCTAACTTACTTTTCCCCTTTTATGGACTGAACTCAACTCTAAGAACTCTAAGAACTTTATCTCAACTCTAAAAACTCTTTGCCTAGACCTAGATCCCTAATACTTTCTCCCATGTTTTTTCCTTACAGTTCTTATAGTTTTAGTGTTTTTTACTGGCCTGTGATCCATTATGAGTTAAATTTTGTATGGGGTGAAATTTAGGTCGAGTTACACTGTGTGTGTGTATGTGTGTGTGTGTGTGTATGGATGTCCAGTTGCTCCAGCATCATTTGTTGAAATGGCAGTTCCACTGAATTGCTTTTACACCTTTGTGAAAACTCAGTTGAGCATATTTGTGCGGGTCTGTTTCTGGATTCACTATTCTGGTCTTTTGATCTTGTCCTCTGTCAATATCACCCTGTTTGATTACTATAGCTGTACAGTAGGTCTTAATAACAGCTAGAGTAATTCTTCCTATTTTATTTCTCCTTTTTGTCAAGACTGTTTTAGCTATTCTAGATTCTATATCTTTCCATGTAAATTTTAGAATAATTTGTCTATGTCTACAAAGAAATCCTGGATGAGATTTTGATAGGAATGTCATTAAATTTATAGACCAATTTGGGGAGAATTGCTATTTTTAGTGTGTCCTGTCTTCCAACCCAGGAACATGGCATGTCTCTCCGTTTATTTAGATCTTCTTTCTTTTAACAAGCATTTGTAATATTCTGCATAATGATCTTATTCATGATATAAATTTACCTAAGTATTTCATTTTCTTTGGGGTGATTGTAAAATTTTTTTGTCAATATCAAATTTATTAGTTTATCTTTTTATTGTCATTCCCATCAGATATTCTTTTTTTAATTTAAATTTTATTATTTTAATTTACATCCAAATTAGTTAGCATATAGTGCAACAATGATTTCAGGAGTAGATTCCTTAATGCCCCTTACCCATTTAGCCCATCCCCCTCCCGCAACCCCTCTCATAACCCTTTGTTTGTTCTCCATATTTAAGAGTCTCTTATGTTTTGTCCCCCTCCCTGTTTTTATATTATTTTTGCTTCCCTTCCCTTATGTTCATATGTTCTGTGTCTTAAAGTCCTCATATGAGTGAAGTCATATATTTGTCTTTCTTTGACTGACTGATTTCGCTTAGCCTAATACCCTCTAGTTCCATCTACGTAGTTGCAAGTGGCAGGATTTCATTTTTTTGATTGCTGAGTAATACTCCATTGTGTGTGTGTGTGTGTGTGTGTGTGTGTGTGTATACATCTTCTTCATTCACCCATTGATGGACATTTGGGCTCTTTCCACACTTTGGCTATTGTTGATAGTGCTGCTATAAACATTGGGGTGCATGTGCCCCTTCAAAACAGCACACGTATAACCCTTGGATAAAAGCTAGCAGTGCAATTGCTGGGTCGTAGGGTAGTTCTATTTTTAGTTTTTTGAGGAACCTCCATACTGTTTCCCAGAGTGTGGAGTGATTATAAATTTTATTGTAGTTTTTTAAACCAGTTTTTTTTAAGGTATTGTGGACATATAAAAAGTGGTACATATTTAATGTATGCAATTTGATGATTTTAGGTATAAATACACACCCATGAAACCATCACCACAATCAAGGCCATAGACATATCAATCTCCTCCCGTAGTTTTCTCTTGTACCCTTTATTATTATTATTATTATTTGTGTGTGTGGGTGTGTGTGTGTATAGTAAGAACACTTAACATGAGATCTACACTTTTAGCAAACTTTAAGTACATAAGACAAGATTGTTAGCTCTAGGCACTATGCTGAATGATAAATATATAGAAATTATTTATCTGCATGACTGAAAGTTTTCATCCTTTGACTATCACCTCCTCGTTCCCCCTTACCTCAGCCATTGGCAACCACCATTCCATACTCTGATTCTATGAGTTTTGGGCACCTGGATGGCTTGTCAGTTAAGCATCTTACTTTGGCTATGCTGACAGCTCAGAGCCTGGAGACTGTTTCAGATTCTGTGTCTCCTTCACTCTCTCTGCCCCTCCCTCAATCACGCTCTATGTCTCTCTCAAAAATAAACAAACATTAAAAAGATTTAAAAAAATCTATGCGTTTCACTCTTTTAGATTCCACATATAAGCGAGATCATATCTTGTGTGTCTTTCAGTATCTGTCTTATTGAACATAGCATAATGTTTATTCATGTTATGTTGTTGCAAATGGCAAGGTTTCCTTTCTTAAGGTTCAATAATATTCCATTGTAGGTTATGCCATATTTTCTTTGTCTATATCTCCATTGATGAACATTTAGGTTATTTCCACTCTTGACTATTGTGAATAATGTTGCAATAAGTATGGGAGTATAGCTGTCTTCAGGATCCTGGTTTTATTTTATTTTATTTTTAAATATAATTTATTGTCAAATTGGTTTCCATACATCACACAGTGCTCATCCCAACAAGCGCCCTCCTCAGTGTCCATCACCCACTTTCTCCTCTCCCCCCACCCCGCATCAACCTTCAGTTTGTTCTCAGTATCCAAGAGTTTCTTATGGTTTGTCTCCCTCCCTCTCTGTAACTTTTTTTTCCCCTTCCCCTCGGTCTTCGTTAAGCTTCTCAAGATCCACATATGAGTGAAAACATATGTATCTGTCTTTTAAGGGAATTAAAAGCAAAAGTGAACTATTGGGACCGCATCAAGATCCTGGTTTTAATTTCTTTGGATAAGTATCCAGAGGCGGGATTGCTGGATCACATGGTAGTTCTATTTTTTATTTTATGAGGACCCTCTATACAGTTTTCATAATGGTTATACCAATTTACTTTCTTACCAACAGTGTACCATGGTTCTCTTCACTCATTGCCAACACTTGTTATCGTTTTTAAAATACTATCCATCTTAACAGGTGTAAAGTGATATCTCATTGTGGTTTTGTCTTTTTTTTTTTAAAAGTTTATTTATTTTGGGAGAGGGAGAGAGAGAGAGTGAGCAGGGAAAGGGCAGAGAGAGAGGGAGAGAGAGAATCCCAAGCAGGCTCTGCACTAACAGCTAACAGCTAACAGTGTAGAGCCCCATGTGGAGCTCAATCTCATGAGATAATGACCTAAGCCGAAATCAAGAATTGGATGCTTAACCGGCTGAACCACACAGGCACCATTCATTTATTTACATTTCTCTCATGACTAGTGATGTTGAACACCTTTTCACATACCTTTTGGCTATTTATGTGTCTTATTTTGTGTGTATGTGTCTTCTTTAGACACATGCCTATTCAAGTCCTTTGCCATTTTTTACTTAAATTGATTCTTTTCTTGCTAGTAAACAGAACAAGTTCTTTATATATTTTGAATACTGAGCTTTCATCAGATATATGGTTTGCAAACATTTTCTCCCGTTCCATAGGTTTTTTCATGGTGTTGTTTCCTTTGCTGTACAGAAGCTGTTTAGTTTGATGTAATCCACTTTGCTAATTTTTGCATATGTTCACTGTGTTTTTGGTGTCATCCAAAAAATCATTGCTAGGACCAATAAAAAGGAGATTTGTCCCTATGTTTTCTTCTAGGAGTTTGTGGTTTCAAGTCTTTTTTTTTTTAATTTTTAATTTTTAAAATTTACATCCAAATTAGTTAGTATATAGTGCAACAATGATTTTCAGGAGTAGCTTCCTTAGTGCCCCTTACCCATCCCCCCTACCACAACCCCTCCAGTAACCCTCAGCTTGTTCTCCATATTTATGAGTCTCTTCTGTTTTGTCCCCCTCCCTGTTTTTATATTATTTTTGTTTCCCTTCCCTTATGTTCATCTGTTTTTTCTCTTAAAGTCCTCATATGAGAGAAGTCATGATTTTTGTCTTTCTCTGACTAATTTCACTAAGCATAATACTCTCCAGTTCCATCCATGTAGTTGCCAATGGCAAGATTTCATTCTTTTTTATTGCCAAGTAATACTCCATTGTATATATATACCACATCTTCTTTATCAATTCATCCATCGATGGACATTTGGGCCCTTTCCATACTTTGGCTATTGTTGATAGTGCTGCTATAAACATGGGGGTGCATGTGTCCCTTCAAAACAGAACACCTGTACCCCATGGAAAAATGCCTACTAGTGCAATTTCTGGGTCATAGGGTAGTTCTATTTTTAGTTTTTGAGGAACCTCCATGCTGTTTTCCAGAGTGGCCGCACCAGCTTGCATTCCCACCAACAGTGCAAAAGGGATCCTCTTTCTCTGCATCCTCGCCAACATCTGTTGTTGCCTGAGTTGTTAGTGTTAGTCATTCTGACAGGTGTAAGGTGGTATCAATTGTGGTTTTGATTTGTATTTCCCTGATGATGAATGATGTGGAGCATTTTTTCATGTGTCAATTGGCCATCTGGATGTCTTCCTTGGAGAAGTGTCTATTCATGTCTTTTACCCATTTCTTCACTGGATTATTTGTTTTTTGGGTGTTGAGTTTGATAAGTTCTTTATAGGTTTTGGATACTAACCCTTTATCTGATATGTCATTTGCAAATATCTTCTCCTATTCTGTCGGTTGCCTTTTAGTTTTGCTGATTGTTTCCTTTTCTGTGCAGAAGATTTTTATTTTGATGAGGTCCCAATAGTTCATTTTTCTTTTGTTTCCCTTGCCTCCAGAGACGTATTGAGTAAGAAGTTGCTGCGGCCAAGGTCAAAGAGGTTTTTGCCTGCTTTCTCCTCAAGGATTTTGATGGCTTCCTGTCTTACATTGAGGTCTTTCATCCATTTTGAGTTTATTTTTGTGTATGATGTAAGAAAGTGGTCCAGGTTCATTCTGCATGTTGCTGTCCAGTTTTCCCAGCACCACTTGCTGAAGAGACTGTCTTTATTCCATTGGATATTCTTTCCTGCTTTGTCAAAGTTTAGTTGGCCATACATTTGTGGGTCCATTTCTGGGTTCTCTATTCTGTTCCATTGATCTGAGAGTCTGTTCTTGTGCCAGTACCATACTGTCTTGATGATTACAGCTTTGTAGTATAGCTTGAAGTCTGTGATTGTGATGCCTCCTGCTTTGGTTTTCTTTTTCAAGATTGCTTTGGCTATTCAGGGTCTTTTCTGGTTCCATACAAATTTTAGGATTATTTGTTCTAGCTTTGTGAGGAACGCTGGTGTTATTTTGATAGGGATTGCATTGAATATGTAGATTGCTGTGGGTAGTATCGACATTTTCACAGTATTTGTTCTTCCTATCCAGGAGCATGGAATCTTTTTCCATTTCTTTGTGTCTTCTTCAGTGTCTGTTATAAGCTTTCTATAGTTTTCCGTGTATAGATATTTCACCTCTTTGGTTACATTTATTCCTAGGTATTTTATGGTTTTTGGTGCAACTGTAAATGGGATCGATTCCTTGATTTCTCTTTCTGTCACTTCATTGTTGGTGTATAGGAATGCAACCAATTTCTGTGCATTGATTTTATATCCTGCAACTTTGCTGAATTCATGAATCAATTCTAGCAGTTTTTTTGGTGGAATCTTTTGGGTTTTCCATACAGAGTACCATGTCATCTGTGAAGAGTGAAAGTTTGACCTCCTCGTGGCCAATTTGGATGCGTTTTATTTCTTTGTGTTGTCTGATTGCAGAGGCTAAGACTTCCAATACTATGTTGAATAACAGTGGCAATAGTGGACATCCCTGTGTTGTTCCTGACCTTAGGGGTAAAGCTGTCAGTTTTTCCTCATTGAGGATGATATTAGCGTTGGGTCATTCATATATGGCTTTTATGATCTCGAGGTATGCTCCTTCTATCCCAACTTTCTTGAGGGTTTTATCAAGAAAGGATGCTATATTTTGTCAAATGCTTTCTCTGCATCTATTGAGAGGATCATATAGTTCTTGTCCTTTCTTTTATTGATATGATGAGTCATGTTAATTGTTTTGTGGATTTTGAACCAGCCCTGCATCCCAGGTATAAATCCCACTTGGTCGTAGTGAATAACTTTGTTAGTGTATTGTTGGATCTGGTTGGCTACTATCTTGATGAGGATTTTTGCATCCCTGGTCATCAGAGAAATTGGTCTATAGTTCTTTTTAGTGGGGTCTCTGTCTGGTTTTGGAATCAAGGTAATGCTGGTTTCCTAGAAACAGTTTGCAAGTTTTCCTTCCATTTCTATTTTTTGGAACAGTGTCAAGAGAATAGGTGTTAACTCTTCCTTAAATGTTTGGTAGAATTCCCCTGGAAGCCATCTGGCCCTGGAATCTTGTGTTTTGGCCGATTTTTGATTTCCTTACTGGTTATGGGTCTGTTCAAATTTTCTATTTCTTCCTGTTTTAGTTTTGGTAGTGTATATGTTTCTAGGAATTTGTCCATTTCTTCCAGATTGCCCATTTTGTTGGCATATAGTTGCTCATAATATTCTCTTTGTATTGTTTTTATTTCTGTTGTGTTGGTTGTGATCTCTCCTCTTTCATTCTTGATTTTATTCATTTGGGTCCTTTCCTTTTTCTTCTTGATCAAAGCAGCCAGTGGTTTATCAATTTTGTTAATTCTTTTAAAGAACCAGCTTCTGGTTTCATTGATGTGTTCTACTGTTTTTTTGGTTTTGATAGCATTAATTTCTGCTCTAATCTATATTATTTCCTGTCTTCTGCTGGTTTTGGGTTTTATTTGCTGTTCTTTTTCCAGCTCCTTGAGGCGTAAGGTTAGGTTGTGTATCTGAGATCTTTCTTCCTTCTTTAGGAAGGCCTGGATTGCTATATACTTTCCTCTTATGACCGCCTTTGCTGTGTCCCAGAGGTTTTGGGTTGTGGTGTCATCATTTTCATTGGCTACCATATGCTTTTTAATTTCCTCTTTAACTGCTTGGTTAGCCCATTCATTCTTTAGTAAGATGTTCTTCAGTCTCCTAAGTATTTGTTACCTTTCCAAATTTTTTCTTGTGGTTGATTTTGAGTTTCATAGCGCTGTGGTCTGAAAATATGCACAGTATGATCTCAATCTTTTTGTACTTACTTAGGGATGATTTGTGTCCCAGTGTATGGTCTATTCTGGAGAACTTCACAGGTGCACTTGAGAAGAATGTATATTCTGCTGCTTTAGGATGAAATGTTCTGAATATATCTGTTAAGTCCATCTGGTGCAGTGTGTCATTCAAAGCCATTGTTTCCTTGTTGATTTATTGATTAGATGATGTGTCCACTGCTGTGAGTGGGGTGTTGAAGTCTCCTACTTTTATGGTATTACTATCAATTAGTTTCTTTATGTTTGTGATTAATTGATTAATATATTTGGGTGCTGCCACCTTTGGTGCATAAATGTTTACAATTGTTAGGTCTTCTTGGTGGATAGACCCCTTGATTATGATATAATGCCCTTCTGCATCTCTTGATACAGTCTTTATTTTAAAGTCTAGATTGTCTGATATAAGTATGGCTACTCAGGCTTTCTTTTGTTCACCATTAGCATGATAGATGGTTCTCCATCCCCTTATTTTAAATCTGAAGGTGTCTTTAGGTCTCAAGTGGGTCTCTTGTAAACAGCATATAGATGGATCTTGTTTTCTTATCCATTCTGTTACCCTATGTCTTTTGATTGGAGCATTGAGTCCATTGACATTTAGAGTGAGTACTGTAAGATATGAACTTATTGCCATTATGATCCTTGTAGAATTGGAATTTCTGGTGGTGTTTCTGGTCCTTTCTAATATTTGTTGCTTTTGGTATATATATATATATATATATATATATATATATATATATATATATTCATCTTTTGTCCCCTCAGAGAGTCCCTCTTAAAATTTCTTGTAGGGCTGGTTTACTGGTCACAAACTCATTTAATTTTTGTTTGTCTGGGACACTTTTTATCTCTCCTTCTATTTTGAATGACAGTCTTGCTGGATAAAGAATTCTTGGCTGCATATTTTTCTGATTCAGCACACTGAATATATCCTGCCACTCCTTTATGGCCTGCCAAGTTTCTGTGGATAGGTCTGCTGCAAACCTGATCTGTCTGCCCTTGTAGGTTAGGGACTTTTTTTTCCTTGCTGCTTCATGATTCTCTCCTTGCCTAAGTATTTTGTGAATTTGACTATGATATGCCTTGTTGATGGTTGGTTTTTGTTGAATCTAATGGGTGTCCTCTGTGCTACCTGGATTTTGATGTCTGTGTCTTTCCCCAGGTTAAGAAAGTTTTCTGCTATAACTTGCTCACATAACCCTTCTACCCCTATTTCTCTCTCTTCCTCTTCTGGGACCCCTATGATTCTGATGTTGTTCCTTTTTAATGTGTCACTTATTTCTCTAATTTTTAAATTGTGCTCTTTTGCCTTAATCTCCCTCTTTTTTTCTGCTTCATTATTCTCTAAAGTTTGTCCTCTATATCGCTGATTCTCTGTTCTGCCTCATCCATCCTTGCCACCGCTGCATCCATCCGTGATTGCAGCTCAGTTATAGCATTTTCCTGGCTATTTTTTACTTCTTTTATCTCTGCAGAAAGGGAGTCTAATCTGTTTTCGACTCCAACTAGTATTCTTATTATCGTGATTCTAAATTCTGGTTCAGACATCTTGCTTGTGTCTGTGTTGGTTAAATCCCTGGCTGTCGTTTCTTCTTGCTCTTTCTTTTGGGGCGAATTCCTTCATTTTGTCATTTTGAAGGGAGGAAAGGATTAATGAGGTAGAAAAACTGAAATTAAAAAAAATTAAAATTAAAAAAATATTAAAATTAAAAATTAAAAACACACACACACACAAATTGAATAAATTATGCTAGTTCTTAGGTGTGTTTTGGTCTGGCTGTTGAAAGTGGTTTGACAGATTAGAGAAAAAAAGGGGGGGGGAGAAAAAAAAATCGTTTGAGAATTTGAACAAATAAGTACACTGTAGTAGACTAAAATAAAATTATGGAAATAAAATAGTATTTGAAAAATTTACATAAAAGCAAAAAATATAGTAATGAAAATTAAATAAAATTATTTTTAATAGAAATTGAAAATAAAAATGAAGTTTTTCTGTTTCTGCATTCAAGATAAAGAAAAACGAGAAAGAGAAAAAAAGAAAAAGAAAGAAATGAGAAAAAAGGAAATTGTTTGAAAGTGTATACACTGAAGTAGACTAAAATAAAATTATGAAGTAAAATAGAATTTGAAAAAATGTACATAAAGGTAAAAAATAAGTAATAAAAATTAAAGAAAAATATTTTTAATAAAAATTGAAAATAAAAATGAATTTTTTCCTCTTTCTGTATTCAAGAAAAAGAAGTGTAAAAGAGAAAAAACAAAAAAGGAAAGAAAGAAATTGAATAGATGAACCTGCTAACATATTGAAGTAGGACTGTAATTACTTCGTTTTCCCGTAGAAGTCAGTCTGTGTAGTGCTTTGTAGTCCATAAACTAAGCCGGCTACGAGACTTGTTTCTTGAAGACTGAAGTTGGCCCAGTTGGGCAGGGCTCAGTATAACAGCTCTGCTCTCCACTAGATGGCGCTGCTAGTCTAGTCGGGTGGATTTTTGCAGTGCTGGTAGGTGCATATGTGCATGCGGGGGAGAGGTGAAAATGGCGCCACCCAGCTACCCAGTCTGTTTTCCTGGATCAGCTATTGTGCACCTGTCCTCTGTCTTCAGCTTTCATCCACTCCCTGCTTTTTCACTCTCCGTGACCAGGCCCTAGGCAGTACCTCTCTCCCAAGTTTTGTCTCAGATGCAGCTGTTTTCCCTGGCCTGTTACTTCTGAAGGACTGCAGATTTGACCCGCTCTGCCCCTCTGCAGGAGGGTCTCACTGAGCAATGGCCGAATGTCGGCAGCACCCAGGAATGCTTGCTGGACCCTGCTGCTGCCGGTGCCCCAAGGCTGTGGCCAGGTGCCAGCCTGCCCCAGAAAAAGTTCGTGAGATAGTGTAGCAGCAGTGTTTCAGGGATTATGGAAAATCAGAACACACATCTGGCACTAGGATTCACCCTTAACGACCTTGTGCCAGCACCAACGAATGTGGCCATTTTCTGAGGTCTGCTGGGACCAGGTGGCTTCAACAGTGTCCACCAAAGTCCTTCCAGCAGTGGAACCACTTTTCCCCGTGTGGTCTGAGAACCTCCCAGCCCCCACTCTGTTCCTGGGGATTTGCCCTTCCCACCAGAGCACCACCAGGTAACAAGCTGTGGAGTTTCAGCCTTTGCGCTCCCCTTGTTTACAGTCTTAATGGAATTTAAACCCTCTCCTTTCTCCTTTTTCCCTTTTTAGTTTAGTCCCTGTAGCTGTTTCCAATGTTCCACTTTCTCTCCAGCTGCTTTTGGGGTGGGGGTTCCTTTCCCATATTCTCCTCCCCTCCCCTGTCTCCATCCTCTCTCTGCCTGCAAAAGCTGCTCCCTACTCTCCATGGCTTCTTGCTCCCAAATTCACCTCTCTGCACCACATACCTGCTGAATTCTGTGGTTCAGGTTGTGCAGATTGTTGTGTGAATCCTCCAGTCAGTTTTCTAGGTGTGTAGGATGGTTTAGTGTCGGTCTGACTGTATTTCATGGACGCAAGACACACAAAAAAATTCCATGCTGTTCCACCATCTTGGCTCCCAGCCTGTGGTTTTAAGTCTTACATTTAAATCTTTAATCCACACTGAGTTGACTTTGTGTATTATGTAAGATAAGAGTCCAAGTTTATTCTTTTGCATCTGGATATCCAGTTTTCTCAATACCAATTATTGAAGTTCTTTTCTCAATTTGGCTTCTTGGCATCTTGAAGATTAGTTGACTGATATGTATGGGTTTTTTTCTAGGGTCTCTATTCTGTCCCATTGGTATGTGTATCTGTTTTTATGTCAGTACCCTACTGTTTGATTACTATAGCTGTAGCATTGTTTTTTTCAAGATTGCTTTGGCTATTTATAGTTGTTTATGGTTTCATATGAACTCAGAATTGTTTTTTTCTATTTCTGTGAAAAAATGCCATAGGAATTTTGATTGGGATGGAATTGACTCTGTAGATTGCTTTGGGCAGTATGGATATTTTAAAATATTAATTCTTCCAATCAATGAATGGGATATCTTTCCATTTCTTTGTGTTCTCTTCAATTTTTTACCAAGGTTTAATGGTTTTTAGTGTATAGATTTTTTACCTCCTTATTTAAATTTATTACTAAGTAGTTAATTCTTTTTGATGTAACTGCAAATAGGATTTTTTTCTTGATTTCTTTTCTGGATAGTTCACTGTTAACATATACAAATGCAACTGAGTTTTGTGTGTTGATTCTGTATCATGAAACTTTACTGAATCCATCTATTATTTTTATTGTTTTTTTTGGTGGAGTTTTTAGAATTTTCTATCTATAATATCATGGTATCTGCCAACAGAGACCATTTTACTTCTTCCTTTCTGATTCAGATTCAGATGATGTTTATTTATTTTTCTTGCCTGATTGTTCTAGCAAGGATTTCCAGTACTATGTTGATCAGAAGTGGTCAGAGGAGGCACCTTGTCTTTCTTCTGATCTTGGAGGAAAACCTTTCAGCTTTTCACTCCTGAGTATGATGTTAGCTGTGCCTAACATATATGGCCTTTATTATGTTGAGATACATTCCTTCTTTAAAATTTTTTTAATTTTTGTTTATTTTTGAGAGAGAGACACAGAGTGTGAGCAGCAAGTGGTAGAGAGAGAAAGGAAGACACAGAATCTGAAGCAGGCTCCAGGCTTTGAGCTATCAGCACAGAGCCTGACATGGGGCTCGAACTCATGAACCATGAGATCATGACCTGAGCTGAAGTTGGATGCTTAACCAACTGAGTCACCTAGGTGCCCTGAGATACATTCCTTCTATATGTAGTTTATTGAGAGTTTTTTTTAACCATAAATGGATGTTGAGTTTTGTCAAATGCTTCTCCACATCTATTGAGATGATCATGATTTTTATCTTTCATTCTGTTCGTGTGGTGTCTCATATTTATTGATTTGATATGTTGAAGCATCCTTGCATCCTAGGGATTGATGCCACTTCATCATGTTTTATGATTTTTTAATGTGCTGTTGTATTTGGTTTGCTAGTATTTTGTTGAGCAGTTTTGGTATCTATATCAGGGATATTGGCCTATACTTCTTTTTTTCTTGTAATGTCCTTGTGTGATTTTGCTATCAGGGTAATGTTGAGCTTGTAAATGAGTTTGGAAGTGTTCCCTTCTCTTCAGTTTTTTGGAAGAGTTTGAGAAGGATTGGAATTAATTCTTCTGTAAATGTTTGGTAGAATTCACCAGTGAAGTTATCTGATCCTGGTCTTTTCTTTGTTGGGAGTTTTGGTTACTGATTCAACCTCCTTACTCATTATTGATCTGTTCAAATTTTCGATTTCTTCATGATTCAGTCTTGGTAGGTTGCATGTTTCTAGGAATCTATCCATTTTTTGTAGGTTATCCAACTTGTTGGCATATAATTATTAATCATCCTTTGTATTTCTGTGGTATCAGTGGTAATAGATTCTGTGGGGTTTTTTTTCTTTCTTATTTTGTAGGCTCTTCTTTCATTTCTGATTTTATTGTTGAGTCTCTTCTCTTTTTTTCTTAATGTACCTAAGGGTTTGTCAGTTTTGTTTATCTTTACAAAAAATAAACTCTTAGTTTTGTTGATCTTTTCTGTAGTTTTTCTGGTCTTTATTTCATTAATTTTTTCTCTAGTCTTTATTATTTCTGGTAACTTTGGGCTTAGTTGTTTTTCTAGTTCTTTGAGGTATAAATTCAGGTTGAGATTTTTTTTTTTTTTGCTGCATCCTATAAGTTTTGCTACGTTGTGTTTTCATTCAATTTGTCCTAAGCCTTGAGTTGCTATGTTAACATTTGAAGGAATCATCTCCTCCAGTCTTTGCTGACTGGCTTCAGGAGAGAAAGATTCACCAGTCATACTGGTGCAGAGATTCTAAAGGTCTCTAAGACCTTTTCTAATAAGGCTGCTCCATTTTTCTTGTTCCCTCTTGAGGAGAAATTCTTAGGATTGTGTGTCTTCTCTTGATCCCACCAAGCCAGGCAGGTGCTGAGAGCCTCGCACTTATTTTCATTAGGGTGGTACCCTGAAGTGTTGTGCACCTTCTCCATACCGGGAGAGTCTAGTTGACTGCTGATATCTGTGTGCTGTGTGTGGACACACACACACCATCTGCAGAGGAGTGCAGGGTGCTGGCTATGGGGAGGACTCACGAAATGCTGGGGCACACACTGGCTACTTGGGGGTGTCCATAGGTGAAGTGTCCTTCAGGGTTTGTGGATGTGCTCTTGGTGGAGACTGCAAGCCAGTTAGGAGGAATTTTGGTTGAGATCCTTGTGTTGGTGGTCAAGAGCCCTTCTCCCTTTTTCCTGCTTGTAACTATCTCCAGACGATTCATCCAGGCTGGTCCCCTTAGCGTTCTGGAAGGGGGGTAAGACAGAAGTGTTCCTCTTGGGCAGTGTCCTACAAGGCTGGGGAAACTGGGTGCTGACTTCACTCTTTTCTGTTTTTGTGGGAGAGATTGCGAACTGAGGGGGGTCTCTCTTGGCACTGAGTTGTACTGTTTTGGGGAAGGAGTGATGTAATCAAAGTGAAACCATTCTTCTTATCCTATATAATGTCTTTATTCTAATTCTTTTCTTTTTTTTTTTCCCCTCAAACAGAGTGCTGGAAACTTTCAGTTGGATTCCTGGGCTTCCACAAAGGTATTTTTGTCTATGGGTGACTGTTAAAATTGGAGTTTGTGTGGGGGTTTGAGGGTTTAAATCTATTATTCCACCATCTTTCTGTCATCACTAAATGGTATTGTATCTTTTTAAAAAAATTATTATTTTTTTAAATTTACATCCAAGTTAGTTAGCATATAGTGCAATAATGATTTCAGGAGTAGAATCCAGTGATTTATCCCCTACATATAACACCCAGTGCTCATCCCAACAAGTGTCCTCCTTAATGTTACTTACCCATTTAGCCCATCCCCCACCTACAGTCCCTCCAGCGACCCTCAGTTTGTTCTCTATATTTAACAGTGTCTTATGTTTTGTCCCCCTCCCTGTGTTTATATTATTTTTGCTTCCCTTCCCTTATGTTAATCTGTTTTGTATTGTAAAGTCCTCATTTGAGTGAAGTCATATGATATTTGTCTTTCTTTAATTTTGCTTAGCATAATATTCTCTAGTTCCATCTACATAGTTGCAAATGGCAAGATTCTATTCTTTTTGATTGCTGAGTAATACTCCAATGTTTGTGTGTGTTTGTGTGTGTTTGTGTGTGTGTATGTATATATATATACATACATATATACACATGTATACATATATATATGTATATGTATACATGTATGGCACATCTTCTTTATCCATTCATCCATCGATGGACATTTGGGCTCTTTCCATACTTTGGTTGTTGTCGATAGCACTGCTATAAACATTAGGGTGCATGTGCCCCTTCAAGACAGCACACTTGTATCCTTTGGACAAATACCTACTAGTGCATTTGTGGGTCGTAGGGCAGTTCTATTTTTAATTTTTTGAGGAACCTCCATACTGTTTTCCAGAGTGGCTGCACCAGCTAGCATTCCCAGCAGTGCAAAAGGGTTCCTCTTTCTCTGCATCCTTGCCAACATCTGTCATTCCCTGAGTTGTTAATATTAGCCATTCTGACAGATGTGAGGTGTTATCTCATTGTGGTTTTGATTTGTATTTCCCTGATGATGAGTGATGTTGAGCATTTTTTCATGTATCTATTAGCCATCTGGATGTCTTCTTTGGAAAAGTGTCTATTCATGTCTTTTGCCCATTTCTTCACCGGATTATTTGTTTTTTGGGTGCTGGTTTGATAAGTTCTTTATAGATTTTGGATACCAACCCTTTATCTGACATGTCATTTGCGTATATCTTCTCCCATTCTGTTGGTTGCCTTTTAGTTTTGCTGATTGTTTCCTTAGTTGTGCAGAAGTTTTTTATCTTGAAGAGGTCCCAATAATGGTATTGTATCTTTGGTTTTTGGTTTTCACATGTTTTTTTGTTAGCATGTAGAAATGTGATTGATTTTTGTGTGTTGATTTTGTGTTTTAAAAATTTGTTGAATTCACTTACTCATTCTAGGAATATATATATTTTTGTACATTCTTTGGTATTTTATATGTATATAATAATGCTATCTGCAAATAGGGACAGTTGTGTTGTTGCTGCTGCTGCTGTTGTTGTTGTTATTATTATTTTGGTCTTATTTCGAGTATCACGTGAATAAAATTGGTGAGAGTGGATATCTTTGCCACATTCCTGACCTACAGGGAAAATATTCAGTCTTTTAGCATTGATAAGATGTTAGTTGTCAATTTTTTGTACATATTCTTCATTATGTTGAGGATGTTCTCTATTCCTGAGTTGCTAAGAGCTTTTATTATGAATGAGTATTGAGTTTTATAAAATGCTTTTTCCTATTTCACTTGATATGATTATTTGATTTTTCTTCTTTAGCCTGTTAACTTGCTGAATTACACTGCGTAATTGTTGAATGTTGAACCAGCCTTGTATCCTGGGGGGAAAAAACATCACTTGATTGTGGTATATGTAATTTTTAAAATATATTGCTGGATTTGATTTGCTAATATTTTGTTGGGGAATTTTAAGAGATACTGATCTGTAGTTTTATTTTTTTCTACTGTCTTCATCTGTTTTTGATTCAGGGTAAAGCTTGCTTTATGAAATGAGTTGGGAAGTATCTTCTCCTTTATTTTCTGGAAAAGATTGTGTTAAGTTTGGTGTTAATTCTTCTTTAAAGTTGGTAGAATTTTGCAGTGCAACCATCTGGGCCTGGAAATTTTTTCAGAAGATTTTTAATTAAAAATTCAATATTGAAAAGAGTTAGAGAGGCATTGGTTAGTTTCTCCTAAATAGTCAAATTTGTGTAAAGTTGTTCAGAATATTTCCTTATTATTTGTAAGTAATAACAGAATTTATAGTGATATATTCTCCATTTCATTCCTGATACTGGTGATTTTATCTTCAGTTTTTATCTTTGCCAGTTTTGCTAGAGGTTCATTAATTCTGTTGTTTTTAAGGAACCAGCTTTTTATTTCATTCATTTTTCTCATTTTCCAATTAATTAATTTATGCTCTAAACTTTGTTATTTCCTTCATTCTGTTTGCTTTGGGTTTATTTTCCTTTTATTCTTCTAGTTTCTTGAGATAGAAACTAGATTCTTGATTTGAGATCCTTCCTTTTTTTTTTTTTTTTAATGTAGGCATTTGATGCTATAGAAGTCCCTCTCATCCATTGATGGATACATGGATTAAAAATGTGATATAAATACATACAATGGAATAATATTCAGTGTAAGAAAGAAGGAAATCTTGCCATTTGTGACAACATGGATGGACCTTGAGCGCATTATACTAAGTGAAATAAGTCAGAGAAAGACAAATACCTTATGATCTCACTGGTATGTGGAATCTGAAAAGACAAAACAAAACAACAAAACTGAGCTCATAGATACAGAGAACAGATTGGTAGTTGCCAGAGGTGGAGAATAGGGGAAGGGTGAAATGGGTGAAGGTGGTTAAAATGTACAAACTTCCAGTTCTAAAATAAATGTCTTGGGGGTATAATGTACAGTATAGTGATTATAGTTTACACTACTGTGTTATACATTTGAACATTACTAAGAGATTGGACATATGTCAATTATATCCGAATAAAAATGCAAAAAAAATCCCTCTCAGCACTGATTTAGTAATATCCCACACATTTTGATATTTTATATTTTCATTTCCATTCAGTTCTGTGTTTTTAAAGAATTACTTTGATGACTTCCTGTTTGACCCATAGTTTACTTAGAAGTGCATTGTTTAATTTCAGGTAATTAGAGATGTTTCTGTTCTGTTACTGCCTTTCAGTTTGATCCCATTATGGTCAGAGAACATAATATATGTGATTTCAGTTCTTTTAATTTGACTGATATTTAGCCCCAATTTGTCCAATTTAATTTGGCTTTGTTTTTTCTACCTCTACTCAAGCTTACAATATTCCCTGGTCACGAAGAATAACTACTTATTCAGGGAGTATGTCATATTCTTTAATGACTCTTTTACATATTTTTCTTTCTTTGTCTTACATTTATCTTGAACTCCTATTTTCCTTTCAAACACTTGGCTACTCAGTTCAAATATCTCTTCTTGTGATATGTTGTTCTCTAACTCCATGGGAAGTAATGGGTGTCTCCTGCCCTGTTTTACCATAGAGTTTTGTGTACATCTTCATTAAAGATTTACCAGATTGTTATCATTTTTGCTTGTAAATTATAGTCTTCCAATATTGTAAGATACTCCAGAGCAAGGACTACATATTATCTAAATTCTGTAACCAACACCCATACTCAATCCATGCTAGCAGTTCAAGTGTGTATGTGTGTGTTTTAATTATTTGATTGAATGAGTAAAAAAAATGAATCATATATTAATCAGGGTTCTCCAGAGAAAAGGAAACAATAGGATATATCTCTTTCTCTGTCTCTCTTCCTGTTATCTACCTACCTATCTATCCATCCATCCATCCATCCATCCATCACCTATTTTTCTTTGTTTCTTTTTTTTTCTTTCTTTCTTTCTTTCTTTCTTTCTTTCTTTCTTTCTTTCTTTCTTTCTTTCTCTCTATCATCTATCATCATCATCATCTGTCTATAAGAGAAGATTTATTATTGGAATAGACTCACATGGCAATAGATGCTGAGAAGTTCTATGATCTGCCATCTTCAAGCTGAAGAATCAGGAAAGCCAGTGGTATAATTTAGTCTGAGTCCAAAAGCTTGAGAATTGGGTGGCTGATGGTGTAAGTCCTGATCTGAGCCCAGAAGCCTATGAACCTGGAGCACTGATGTCTGAGGGCAGGAGAAGATTGATGCCTCAGCTCAAGTGGGGAGAGTGAATTCACCCTTCCTCTGCCTTTTTGTTCTACTCGAGCCTTTATCTGGATTGGATGAGACCCACATGCATTGCTGGGGGCAGGCTCTTTTATTTGGCCTATTGATTTAAATTTTAATGTCTTCCAGGTTTGCCCTCACAGACATACCAGAAGTAATGTTTTACCAGCTATCTGGGTATCCCTTAGGCAAGTCACATTGACATATAAAATTTAATATCACACTTTTAAAATAATTTTTACACATTGTTTTAGAGCTGTGTACTTTAAGTTTTTTAGGGAATGCTTAGAAATATAGAAAAATTTAATAAGGTGAAAATAGAGCCACTCTAATTGTAACAAAACACCATCATTACTAATTTATAGTGTTTTATCTCCACCAATTTTCTTATGTAAACCAATAAATTCCAATGATGTAAGAATGCTTCCTTTTGGCATTTAAATAAATGATAATGTTGCTGTTATGTGGTGTTTAATTAAAAGAAAATATTAATAGCCCTGCAAGTTCCATTTTCCTTAAAAAATAAAATCAAGTCCTCCAAAATTTAGTATATTTTTAAACTGTTATCCTTAATATTTTTCATGTTTGCGACCCAGGGAACATTTTCTAGTTTTTACAATAAATAACAATATTAAGTAGGAAAATCACCCATTTCAATAGCATTGTTTTATAAATGGAAGCAACTCAAATAATGAGAACAAGTCAGTAGTCAATATTACTATGATATCACACATCCCTTGACTTAAATGCCTCACCACACACATTAAAGAGAACTTTAAAAAGAATAGCCTGGATTAACAATAAAGTTCAGTTGAATATACATATGTTTCCAAAACATAAACTTCAAAATTTTTATAATACAACTCTTGTACTCTTATAGAAAAATTAGAATGTAGGAATAAGCAAAAAAATAAATAAATAAACAACACTCCTAATATCACCTTTTAAGGAACTTACTCATTGTTAATATTTTCGTGTACATGTTCCCATGTTTCTAATATATGCCAGCTATATTAAAAAAAGACCGAACTATACATTTTGGTTTTTTTCAAGCATTTGTCCTAACTCTATATGTAAAATTATGTACATATTGGGAATGATAAATATTAGATGTCTGACATGAAAAATTTTCCTGAGGTTTGTTTTATGGCTGAGGATAAGGTCTATCTTGGTAAATGTCGAAGGGTGCTTGAAAAAAAAATGTGTTCTATTGTTGTTGGGTGGATGTTCTATATACTTCGACCAGATCATGTTGACTGATTGTGTTGGTCAGTTTCCTATATCCTTGTTGACATTCTGTCTAGTAGTTCTAATAGTTGCCCAGATAGAACTTCAACACTGGGGAGGCTATTGAAGTTGCAAATTATAATTGAGTGTTTTCTGTTTCTCCTTTCAGTTCCAGAATCTGTTTTGCTTCATGTCTTTTGAGGCTCTGTGTTTGGTGTGTATTTACTTAGGATCATTGTATCTTCCTGGTAAATTGATCCTTTTATCATTATGTAATGTATCTCTTTGTTACTAGTAATTTTCTTTGCTTTGAAGTCTACTTTATCTGATGTTAATATAGCCACTCCTGATTTTTTTTTTCTGATGAATGCTTGCATGATATATATTTATCCATCCTTTTATTTTCAACCTACCTACGTCATTGAATTTGAAGTGAAATTTTTGTAAACAGCATGTAGTTGAGTTCTTTTTTTTTTTTTTTAAATCCAGTCTCTGTATTTTAATTGATATATTTAGACCATTTACAGTTAAGGTAATTGTTCATTTGTTAGAGCTTAGGCCTACCATCTTACTATTTGTTTTCTCTTTGTTTCTTCTGTGTCTCATTTCTCTATTTCTGTTTTCTTTCCTTTCTGTGGGTTATTTGAACATTTTTAGGATTCCTTCTTGATATATTTGTGGGTTTTTGAATGTATGGTTTTGCCTGGTTTTCTTTGCGGTTGTTCCATTCACATGTATACATGTGACTCATAGTCCACTGGTATCAACTTTTTACCACTTTTAGTAAAGTGTGAAAACCACAGTTCCACTTAGATGTCTCTTTGCTCTTTCTACTTTTAAATATCATTGTCTTAAGTATGATATAATATTATAATTTTTATTTTAACCATTGAATGTTAAATAAAAAACTATGAGAAGAAGAATTTATGCATATTTCTGCTCCTATCATTGCTCTTTGTTCCTGATGCTCCCCCCCCCCAAATCCTTCTTTTGACAAATACAGATACACATGAAACTCACACTTCTCCATATGTAGAATATTTTCATCAAAGAAACTCCCTCTTCTTCATCCCACTCCAGAGGCAATCATTCTGATTTATGTTACCACAAACTAGTTGTTGTCTGCTGTAGAACCTCTTATAAATGGACGCATATAGTGTGTAGCCTTTGTATCTGGCTTCTCTCACTCAACATAATGATCTTGAGTTTGATTCGTATTAATGCATGTTTTAGTAGTTCATTTTAATTGCTGAATAGGATTCCATTGTATAAATATATCACAATTTGTTTATTCCATTCTTCTATTCATGGGCATTTGGGTTGTTCCTAGTTTTTGGCTACTATGATTAAAACTGCTATGAACATTTCTGTACAAGGCTTTTGTGGATTTAAGATTTATTTCTCCTAGGTAAATCCCTCAAAGTTGGGTTGTTGATTGGGTTGTTATTTCCTTTTTTCCTTATGGGGTTCCTAGCAACTTTTTGCCCTGAAAGTTGCAAGATAAGTTGGGAAGAATTACTTTCCTCTCAGTAATATTAGAGTACTTTAATACTCTAATCAAGTGACCAAAGTAAATTTTGGTTTTAATGGAGCAAACATTTTTTTAAAGTTTTTTTACTTATTGGGAGAGAGAGAAAGAGAATGAGCGGGGGAGGGGCAGAGAGAGAGGGAGGGAGAGGGAGAATCCCAAGCAGACTCCATGCTCAGCATGTAGCCCAATGTGAGGCTTGATCTCACGACCTGGAAATCACAACCTGACCTTATATCAAGAATCAAAGGCTTAACTGACTGAGACACCCAGGTGCCCCAATGGTGTAAACATTTTAATCAATATTTAATTTATTCTGTTCTTTTTTCTTGAGTGATTGATCCTGTAGGGCTGGTTTCTTCAGAATTAGTCCTCTTAGCTCCCTTAATCAGTGTTTCTGGACTGAATCTGAACACTTTGACAAGTTCACTTGGGGACTTTGTCTTCTCCTCTTATCAGCTGCTTGGTGTCTGTAAACCTCTATACTTTTATCTGCCAAATGATTATAATAATAGTCCTTATCTCATTGGGTTGGTCTAAGAATTAAATGAGATACTTTATGTCAAACCCTAACACAGTGACAGGGATGTAATGAAGGCACATCAAATGTTAGCTGTTAATTGTGTTAATATTTTATTGCTGGTATTTCTGTCTGTTCTTATGCTGTCTTCAAGTACTTTCTGTGCACTTTTTCTTCTGGAGTTACTAATTATCCCTAGAGTTAGTGTTCCCTGTTGGCATTAGAGGAAGAGTTTTCTTTTCTCCTTTGGTTCATTGACCCCATGCTTAATAATCCCAGGGGTGACTCTTGACACCTGCCTCCAGAAGAAGGAAGCATGTGTCTCCGTCTAAATATAAGCAGGAATAGTGATACCCCCTCATGTCAAGATGATCAAGCTCCAGCTTTCCCTTTCCTTCTCATTCCTCTTCTCTCAGAACAAGCAATGTTTTGAGCTCTGTTCTATCACTTTGTCAGTGCTTCAACTGATACTATGATATAGTAGGTGAGTTTAAGAGCATCGAGGGTGGCAGGGGGAGGGATTGGCAGGAGTGTGAGTGTGTGTGTTTAGGAGTATCTGTGAAGAACAGAGACTAGAACTGGGAGAGAGGAAGTAGAGATGTGAGAATGAGACAAAGGATGACAGATTGCAGTATGGCAGAGCACAGGGTGGGAAGGATGGACACTGGGGGAAATGTCAGTGGGACTAGGAGGTGGCATGAGAATGCAGAATGGGGAAGAATGCCAGGAGAATGTGGGGGAAAAGACTCTTCTTGATTAAAAAAAATTTTTTTTAAGTAGCCTTCGTACCCAGTGTGGGGCTTGAGATCAAGAGTCACATGCTCTACTGACAGAGCCAGTCAGGAACCCCTGATAAATGTTCGAGGGCAATTTATAGAACAATCAGAATCAGGCTGTACCAAGGCAGGGTTTATCAGTGGGGGCTCTTCATGAAAATGGCTCAGATTTTGATCACCACCTTGGTGAAACAGGTAAAACTACTGGTGAAAGATTAACTTACTAATTCCATGGTCATTTGTTCAAATTATTTCCTAAGTACCTATGATATGCCAGACTCTGTGCTTAATGCTGTGAACTCCCGGTTCCAGAGTGAGGAGGACTCTTGAGGAAACTTTTCTTGGTAATCTGGTTAGCAGGTGTGTCTAAGCCAGAAAAGTTCTCCCCTTTCTGTCTTCCGTCCTGTACTTTGCAGAACAAGTATAGAGACTGGGACAAGAGAGTGTGCTTTGGAGCTGGGTTCTCCATGTTTTTGCCATCACAACATAAAAATATGGTGGATGATATTTACACATGATACGCCACCATATGCTTACTCAGATTTTTACAAAATCTTCAAAATACAGGGAGTGAAACAAATGGGTAGGTGGAAATTTTTCTTGAGATATTTATTTATTAAAAAATATGAGTCACTATGTCAGTGAATTAAGGGTATATCAGCACCTCTACAGTATAGATAACACTGACTTAAGATTATGAAAACATTTTACATCCTGGCTTTAAGTGCATGTAAGAGTGAAGTTATTAGAGACAAATCTGCATTTGCTCCAATTTATTAAAAGAATAAACCATTCACAAATTTTTGTACCTTATGTACAAAAGGAATCTCTTGTGACACATCTTATAACTAATCTTTCCTATATATTTTGCTGCAAACAGAGGCCACCCTTTTAACGTGGGTTGAGGGGCAGGCTGTTTTATCCATTTGGGACATGCTTCAGGGTGTAGAGCCTGTACTTTTTGAAGAACCTAAGAGTGGTATGGGGTGCCTGGGTGGCTCAGTCAGTTAAGCATCTGACTCTTGATTTTGGCTCAGGTCACGACCTCATGGTTTGTGAGTTGGAGCCCTGCATTGGACTCTGCATTGATAGTGCGGAGCCTGTTGGGATTCTCTCTCTCTCCCCGCCCCTCTCTGCTCCTCTCCCGCTTGTTCTCTCTCTCTCCCCCCCCCCACCTCCCAAAATAAATAAACTTAAAAAGAATAAGAAAAGAACCTAAGAGTGGTGAAAACCACTTGAGATCTGAAGCACAAAGAAAATGGCAAAATAAAATTACTACTCATTTAAGTAAATATCTACATAATACAACTAGGCCAAAAAGTAACTGATTCACTCCTATATGGTTATCTAACAGTTATACTGGATGTGGTTTGTGAGTGCATTTTAATATGTTGTTCTGATGTTAGGAGAGTCTTCCAATGTTAAAACTGCACGAAGACATAAAAAGCTTTTACATAACTCCCTAAAGAGAAAATGGGAATAACCAAAAAATAGAGTTGGTTGGTACTTGCAGGAAGAAAAGAAGACACTAGGAGGAAAAAGAGACAGTAAAGTCTGCTCAGGGAGCTGTGGAAAGAAGTGGCTCCATTTCTCCTTAGTCTGGACTAAGTCTTTCCCCTGATGCTCTCTCCTGGCTCTCCTTGATTCTAGAGCTGAAGCTCTGACGCCCATCATTGCATCCTGGGATTCTATAAATGATGGAGACAGTCTCTGTTTCTCCTGACAGATGGGTGTTTTTCAAAGCTTACCAGAGAAGCCTGCCAGGTAGTTAGTTGTGACCCAAGCTAAGTTCATCAGTGGTGGACCTGCCTGGTGCATCACCCAGCCCTCAGGTCTTGGTTCTGAGACACCAGGTCCATCTGAGAGATCTATTCTCAGGCTGTTTTTCTCTCTTTGGGCACTTTTCTCATCCCTTTGTACTCTTCTTTATCTTGGGAAAGGAATTTTCTTTGGATATTTGGATGAAGAATAAGACTTTAATGTTGCTGAATATTCATTAAGGTGTTTTGCCTATTGAGGAAAACAATGGGACAATGGTCAGAGAGGCTTATAAATAATAATAACAAGAACAATAACCTAGTCTTTGGAGCACTTTATCTGAATTAACTGATTTAATCCTCCTAATTACCACACGCAGTTCATTGCTAGTCACATGTTACAAATGAAAAAAGGTGTGCAGGAGTAAAGCAACTTGCCCAAGGTCATGCAGCAAGTCAGAGAAGAACTGGGAAACTAACCCAGGAAGTCTGGCTCCAGAACTTAGTGCCCTCACATAATGCACCTCTTCCCTCCCACTTAGTATGGCTCCTTGTGCCTTCTCCACCATTCTGGATCTTCTCTCTCATCTAGATATTCTCTTAGGGTCCTGGGAGGTACTTTCTGTGAGACTTTGGATGTCCCTCTTTGTGCCTGTGACTTTCTTCTCTTCTTATCCCTCTTCCTAAATGAGCCTGGAACCCTCCTGCTGAGAATACTCAGCAGGGTTGAGATGGGGCCCTCAGAAGCCATTGAATGAAATGAAAGTCCTTCATCACACAGACAGTAACCTTCTTTCTGCAACCTCAATAACAGCTATCCATGCCTCGATGCGTTTCTCCCTGCCTTGCCTTTGCTGGCTCACTATTGGAATTTTTAAACATCATTAGAATTATAGCAGAGAGCTGGAGTTGTTTTTATGAGGACTTATATCAAGTATTTTTTTATTGAGAAGGGATGCATTAATAACTAATGGGGTTAAGAGAAGTGAGGAAAACTTTCAGTGAATTTTCTTCTAAAGAAAATGAATTTGTTTTCTGGTGGCGCTTTTGTTTACATAAATTTGGTGCCAATGCTTTAGAATAGAGGCAGAACAATGCTACCAGTGGCTCTTCTTCTCTGTACTTATCCCAGCAAAGCTCAGCCTCTCATCTAAATAGAAGTTGAATGAATATTTAAAATATACTGGCTGGAAATATGTCATGTTATTAGCTCACCTGGGGACCACACTTCCCTGAATCTGGCCCTGTTCCCATTTCTGTCCCCACCTATATAGTCCCATTGATTCCTTCCCACAGCCCTTCATGCACTGAACAAGCGCATCTGCATAGGGGCAGGGGGATAGCCTCATAAATTGGGGCTTTCATTCCTTTCGATGCCTTCCTCCCTGGGACGCCTTCCTCCCTGGGACGCTCTGAACCATTATCAGTAGATCCAGCTAGTATTTATTTGGTAACTTTATACTTCTTATTCTCTCCTTATTCTCTCTTATGGTCCCTTTTCTCCATATTCCCTTCCAGAGTTTTAATCATCTTTTCTCTAGTCCTAATAGTTGCAGATGGTCTAGAGCTTCAGAAGGAAACAAATCTTACCTGAGTAGTGGGAAAAGCTAAGGCAAGAAAGACTTTATGCTTACCCTTTCTTATAGAATGGAAACCTGGATCTTTTTGAGGGTGAAAACAAGTGGGGTAGGAGGAGGGCTATCTTAATGGAGCGACAGGGGAGTGTATTGGTTCCCTGTACTCAGAGTAGTACAGAGTACTACTCAGAGTAGTACAGAGTAGTACTCAGAGTAGTTCCTGGGGGGCTCTTAAGGATAGGGAGATCTAGCCTAGAGACACCTTTATGGAACCATTTGGGGAGGAGTATGAGAAGTCACAAGGAGCAGGTGATGAATATGGCCCCTCTCAATTTCTTTGGTTGCTCCATTCCTTGCTGCCTTTAGGGAAGATTTTAATTTGAGTCAGTGTGGAGAAATACATACCTTAAGCTTCTTCTGGATATCATTTGGTGCTCCATTTTCATGCATAGGAAGCCACAAGTGCCAAGATATTAGGCCAGTCTCGTGTGAAATATTCAGAATAATAGCCAGATAAATTTAATATGATTAAATATAATCAAATTAGAATATAGTTTAGCTAATAGATCTTCAGGAAGGAGATACATTGTTATGAACATAGGCCATTACAACGTGGTGAATTTTAAGGAAGTATTTTAAGGTTAAAATTTGAGTAAGTAGAAGTGGAAGGGAAGGGAAATTCAGGTAGAGAAGGAGCAAAATCTTGGGGGACAGGAAAAAATATAACACAGGTAAGGGCACAAATGCCACTTGTATGGAAATGGTAGAATGAGGTCAGAAAGGTATGGTGGGGCCAAATTTTGGGAGTAGGGTGACGGAGGCAGGGTGAAGCCTCTATTGTTTTGTTTTTTTAAATATTTATTTATTTTGAGAGAGAGAGAGACAGAGACAGAGAGAAAAAGGCAGAGAGACAGAGTGACCCAAGAATCCCAAATAGGCTCTGCACTGTCAGTGCAGATCCCGATACAGGGTTTGAACTCACGAACCATGAGATCATGACCTGAGCTGAAACCAAGAGTCAGATGCTTAATTGACTGAGCCACCCAGGCGCCTCTGTCTCTATTGGTTCCAGAAGCATGACTGACACAGAAGGTCTACATGCTAATGAGGCATCAAGGGTCAGAAGTCATTCCGACACTCAAGTGAGCATTCTCTGGGAGAACTTGCCTGTGGAGAGTCCCATGGTTTAGAACTTGATGCTCTCTTGTATGATCTCCATACACACTCAGAGATCCTTTCTGTTCCTGTCACTTTCAGCAGACTCATCAGCTTCTGAGTCATTATAGAGAGGACTCTAAAGTGCATCATGACTCACACCAACTTTACCATCTTTCACCCTGCAGTTTTTGTCCTACTGGGCATCCCTGGATGGGAGGCTTACCACATTTGGCTGTCAATACCCCTCTGCCTCATGTATATCACTGCCATTGTGGGGAACAGCATCCTGATAGTGGTCATCATCACAGAACGTAATCTTCATGAGCCCATGTACTTCTTTCTCTCCATGCTGGCCATCACGGACATCCTGCTGTCCACCACTACCGTACCCAAGGCTCTAGCCATCTTTTGGCTCCATGCCCATGACATTGCCTTTGATGCCTGTGTCACCCAAGTTTTCTTTGTCCATGTGATGTTTGTGGGGGAGTCAGCCATCCTATTAGCCATGGCCTTTGACCGCTTTGTGGCCATCTGTGTCCCCCTGCATTATACAGCCGTGCTAACGTGGCGTGTTGTGGGAAGGATTGGTCTGGCCATTGTCACCAGAAGCTTCTGCATCATCTTCCCAGTGATCTTCTTATTGAAGCGGCTGCCCTTCTGCCGGACCAATATTGTCCCCCATTCCTATTGTGAGCATATTGGAGTGGCCCGCTTGGCCTGTGCTGACATCACCATTAACATCTGGTACGGCTTCTCAGTGCCCATTGTCATGGTCATCGTGGATGTGATCCTAATTGCTGTGTCTTACTCACTGATCCTCCGAGCCGTGTTTCGTTTGCCCTCCCAGGATGCCCGGCACAAGGCCCTTAGCACTTGTGGCTCCCACCTCTGTGTCATCCTCATGTTTTATGTTCCATCCTTCTTTACATTATTGACCCACCGCTTTGGACATAACATTCCTCGACATGTCCATATTCTGCTGGCCAATCTTTATGTGGTGGTGCCACCAATGCTCAATCCCATTGTCTATGGTGTGAAGACTAAGCAGATCCGGGAGGGTGTAGCCCACCGGTTCTTTGACATCAGGACTTGGTGCTGTGCTTCTCCTCTGGGCTAATGGCTCCTCAGGAATCTGTCCTCCAAGCTTTATCAAGGAAATTAAGTGTGAAATACAGGGATTTCCTGGACTAAGAGGGCTTTTACTTCTCTTCCTCTTTTTCTTCGTGGACCTTCTTTGTGGTCCTCCTCCAACTTTTCTTTTTTCCTCTTCTGGTTCTTCATCTTTGCCTTCTTCTCCTGTTTCTTTGTATTCTTTATCTTCTTCTCTTCTCACACCCCTCCTCCACAACCCAGGAATAATAACTAAGCATACATGCTTCTGATGTGAACATTTGGTATCTTCAGTAGACCAGACGTACTCCAGAAACACAGAGAACTGAACATAACATGAAGTGAGTTATGAGTACATGGATAAAAAGTTTTAACATCTGAAGAGATTACAGTTTCTTTTTTTTTTTATCTCCAAATGTGCGTTGATTCTTTGTACAAACTCAAGTAGCTCTTCACTCACTTTTATAATGGCAGTTGTTTTTGAAAAACAGTCATACGTGTCCTTCAGCCATCTGGAAAACTGCTCATTCTTCAAATTTCAGATCAAGAACTACTTTCCCTGAAAACTCTTTCCTGACTTTTCCAGGCAGTCCAAGGTTCCTATCTTTGTACACTGATTGCATCTTGTACAAATCTCAAAATGTATGTAGTGAATTGTAATAGGTTGTTTATTTATTTGTACCCCTAATTGATTGTAAATTCCTTGAAATCAGAAGAGTATGTGTCATTCATATTTGTACTCTCAGTGCATTATAAAATGCCTGGGACACAATAAATGTTTGAAAAATGAATGGGAGCACAACTACCCAATTACCTCCTGATGTTAGAATAGCATTTCTCTTATGCACTTAAATGATCAGCTAAATTAGTCCACACACCAGGGATGAGTAAACCAGTTCCTCACAAAGTCACTTTGGTGTCAGGGAAGTAAACAAGCTGCAGATTGCAGAGTTTCTTCTTGCATGTTTGCTGTAACACAGACATCAGGGAATAGACTAGAGTAGGAGGAAACAGGTCACTCTTGATTTTCTCTTCTAACCTTGCTCCTACCCTTCTCATTATTAGTAATTATAGCACATTGTTCCTGGACAGGTTAGCAAAGTTGGAGTAGTCTCTTGGAGTTCACAGTCTTGACCTTCATTCTTTCATGCTTTTTCAGAAAAGGTCATGTACACTCATTTCTTCAACCACCACTGATGCAAATGAGTACAACATCTCTTTCTCCATCCTAGAACTCTTTTTTGGGGTATTAGATGTGTAAATCTACATATTAACTGGATATCTCCTCCAGAATGTAGAACTATATCATTCAGGCTAGCTTTTCCTCCCGTTCCATTCCTTTTCTTAGGAACTAGATTATGATGATTCCAGCAACTACATTGAGCTGGAAACCCTGGGGGAATTTCTCAAATTCCTCTCTGTCCTGTTCCTCAAGAAGTTAATGATTGTTACCAATATTGATTGTACCACTAAATAGCTATGTGGATAATACTTGGAGTCCTGTCAGGATTAAAGCATTGCCCCTATTGCTTTCTAGCTGTATGAATATGTGAAACATATTTCATCGGTAAAATAGGGATAGTAATAATATCTCATAGGGTTGTTGAGAGGATTAAGTGAAATAAACCATATATGTAGTAATTAACACAATCCTTGTCTCATCATAAGTATCTGAGAAATATTTCATTAATGCTAAGTTCTTAGTATTGTTAGTCTTCTTTGTAACATTGCCTCTACCAATTAATTATGTCTGTTATCATCTTTCACCTCAGATACTGCATTAGCTTCTTAATTGATTTCATTGTTTTCAGTCTTTTACACTGTAACCTAAACTACCAATTGACTCGAAGTTAAACATTCTAAAAGGCATGGCTAATGATACTGCTTTCTGTCAAATACTTTCAAGTAATCTTCATTACTTATAGAACTGTTTTCCATAGAATATTCTACAGAAATAGCGGATATCATAATGGATATTTAATAAAAAATTTTCATGGTCAAATAACTGAAAAATGCTTACACTCTGTGGTCATGCACATGTCTGTCCAAGGGAAGGCTAGAGTTTGCAGCGTATCTCCACACTAAAGTGACCATTGATACTTGTGTCCACATCCATATAATTTTTCTGAGAGCACTTCACTTTATATCTCTAAAATAACCTACTGTTCCATTAGCCACAGTTTAGAAATCATGGGACTACAGGGTAATTTCTAAACTAAGCATTAACTTCATAATCTAGTCCTAACTGACTTTTCCATTACTATCTCAAAACACACCATATAGTAATACATAGATAATAATAATAATTAAAACAATACCTAATGTTTATTAAGAGATTAATCTATTCTGGGAACCATGTTAAGTGCTCTGCTGCATTAGCTTATTTAATCCTTATACAGCCTTATGAGATAGTACCTTTGCTATCTCTGTTTTATACACAGGGGCACCCAAGGTTCAGAGAGGATGAGTAATTAAAGCCATTCAGCTGGCAAATGGTAGAATATTGATGTCAATTCCTTTTTGAAGTCTTCGCCAATACCCCCCAAGTCAGAGGTGATAACTTTGTCCTCTGGTTCTCCACAGCAATGACATTAATGGTTTCAACTGAATATTAATTACTCTATGAAGTCATCAGAACTTGGGTTCTGTGAGAGTAGAGAATATGTCTTACTCATCACTATAGTTCCAGCATCTAGCATAGGGTTCCCTATGTATATTTATAGATTGACTAATTTGAAATGTTGGTGAGATGTTTGACCTCTGGACCCTTCACTGTTAAATATTGTCTAATTTATGACTGAAAATCATTTGGACGGACACACACACACACACACACACACCACTTAATTCCTTGTGATCTATTATTTCTTCTACATCTCCACAGGTTTCTATGTACACTGAGGTCTAGCAGGTATAGGCAGGGTTTTAATGTTCTATGTATTGACTAGCAGCAACTCAAATCCAGTCTGTCCATATCTTAGCCAGAGACATGGAGTCATTAACAGGTGCTGTGTGTACAGACTGCTGCAGGTAGGACATAGATTGCCCACCCACTCTGGTTCCTGGGTGAGTGATCTCTGGAGATTAGTCCTCCTGGGGTCTGCTTCTGTCTAATTGAACCAGACACACCCTAAAGACCTAGTGGAATAGAAGCTCTCTTCTTGCCCAAGGGATTCCTGTGGATGAGGTTCAAATACTGTCTGTCCTATTTTGCTCCAGCGTTGCATCTGTCTGGTTCTTTCACATGTTGGGGAAGAACTTTCTCTTGATCTTGGGTAAGTTTCTGGGAAGGTGATAAATATTTGGTTCTCAAGAATTTTAGGTTTTCCTGAAATAAACTGAATAAACTATTGATTCAGATGAGATCTTCTTGAGTCCTCTGGATAATGTAGTATAAGTACACACTTGACCTCTTAAACAGCTGCAGAGATTTTGACTATGCAGAGCGGGGAGTATGGCTGATTTTTTCCCCCAGAATTAAAGTGGTTTAAAAAAATATTGAACACTGAAAAGTAAGTGTATTAAAACTCAAAGCATTAAGTTTAAATATACTATTTATATAAAAGTTAGAATTTATTATACTTTTACTGGCTTTGGTGGGAGAAATTCATAGATAATGCTGCCAAAATAAAATTAGGGAAAAAATGAACCATTAAAATCACATACAACACACACATATATATAGGTGCTCCCATTTTCCCTTTTGTCTTGGGCTCTGATATGGTTCAGTACAGCATGGTCAATTCTGTCTTTACTTTAAATTTTGATATATTGTTCATCATGGATATTTTGCATTGATTTTGATTTAAAAATTGTATTAAAATATTACTTATGCTGTTTACTGATATTTTGGTGCCTGCTTACATTTTTCGCTGAGCTAAGTTCTCACTCATTTCCCTTTAGTCCTGATCTTAGGAGACTCAACACCTGGACGGCAGAGCACAGTTACAAAGACATGCAGTCCTGCTTCAATCTTTATAAACCTGATAGTTAGAAACGTACCTTTCAGTTTCAGGAGCAAAGACATTTCCCTTTGTGTTCAAGCCAAAATGAGGTGGGATTTTCTGTTACTTATAACGTGAAGTGTTATCATGGATACAAGAGAGAAGAAAAGAATTATTCATTTTAATTTTCAGTTTGCTTTTTCACTTAACTGTACACCATGGCTGATACCTTTTTTCTTAAAAATGGAAACAGAACATTCTATTGTAATGTATATGCCATGATTTATTTATTGCTTGACTGATGGATATGAAAGCTGTAATAATTTCTTTTATTACAGCAATGATATAGCAATGAATATCCTTATAGATATATCTTTATGTTCTCATGCTGTGCTACCAGCACTGGGGCTAATTGTTTTTGTTGTTTTCCAGTCTGGTAGGAAAGCTATGATATTTCAATATGACAGATTTTTTTTTAACATATTGAACATCTATTCTTGTGTATATTGGCCATTTTTCTTATAGTGTGAATTGCCTATTTTGATTCTTTGCACATTTTCTGTTCATTCCTCATTCATTTATACTAACTTTTAATGTTTAAAGATATTAACCTTTTGTCTATTTTATGTTTTATAATTTTTTCCTCCTAGAATTATTTATTCTTTTGGAATTTATTCTTGTCTACATTGTTGCATAATTGCATCATTCAATTATTACTATCCATGAAATATCATTTTCTTATCGTAGAAAGATCTTTCCAGACTTAAAAATATTTTCCTATGTTTTCTCCTATGAACTTCCCTTTAATTTTTATTAGTTTTTGGTTTTGTTTTTAAAATGTACATCTTTGGGATGCCTACGTGGCTCAGTCAGTTGAGCGCCTGACTCTTGGTTTCGATTCAGGTAATGATGTCATTGTTTTGGTTTTGTGGGTTCAAGCCCTGCACTGGGCTCTGTGCTGACAGTGTGGATCCTGCTTGGGATTCTCTGTCTCCCTCTCTCTCTGTCCCTCCCTACTCGTGCTGTCTCTGTCTCTTTCAAAATAAATAAACTTAAAAAATTAAAATATACATGTTTAATTTATCTAGAGTTTTTATTTGTTTAGTGAGGGAGGTGGGAACTAATTTTATTCTTTTACAAAAATATCATTGTTCAATATCCCAGTGCCATTAAGTAACTAGGCCTTCCTTTCCCCACTAAACTGAAATGTATTTTATCATATTTAAAATCCCAAGTATATTATTTTTTGTGCTCTCTATGTAGCTGTATTGACCTGGACTAACAATAACTGACATTTATTTAGTATTTTTATGCTAGGCACTACACTAGGAAGTTTAAAGAAAGTATTCAATTTAATCCTTTCAAGATAAGTATGAATAGTTCATTTTCACAGATTAGGCTAATTTTCTGAAATGTGAAAACTTGCCTTTTGTCAGTAATCAGAAAGTTGGAAGCCCAGAATTTGAACCTGGGGAAGGCTTCTCAGATGATAAATATTTAAGCTGTGAATTGGAAGCCCAGTAGGTGTAACAAGCATCAAAGGTAGAAAGTATTTTCCAGATTAAGAGAAAAGCTTGAGAAAAGTTAGGGAGGTTGGCAAACTCAGGTGTTGTGTGGAGAATAGATCATGGTCTAATTTAGATGTGTCAGGATGCCTGAAGGAGACTAAAGCTAGAGAAGAGAGTAACAGTGGGATTGTGGAAGGCTTTGCATGCTTGAGAAGTTGGGCTTTATCTTGTAATCAATAATTCATTAAATAAAGGTTGTAAGAGAAAACCCAATAAGATTTTTGTTTGTTTTGTACATACCACCCGGGCCACAACATAACTGATGTAAGGGTTGAGGATAGGAAGCTGGGAGATGGGGAGCCCAGTTAGTTAGGATGCCACTGCACCAGAACAAGTGAAGGATGATCAAAGCCAGAATAGGAGGCTGTAAGTGAGAATGGGGAGGTATGTATGGATTCTAGACATTGCTGAGGTATGACCAGAAATCTTTATTTATATTTATATTTGCAATGATAATGTAGGAGGTAAAAGCATAACATTATATGTTCTAAGTCAAGGCATTAGTGATTGATTTAATTATCTAATGTTCAACTTTTGGTGAAGTTTATTTGTTCTGCCCACTGACTCTCATTTTCTATAGTCTTCATAGAGAGACTCCCAAAGAAGGCCTGTTTGGTGCTAACTTCACCACCTTCCGCCCCACCGTGTTCATTCTACTTGGCATCCCAGGACTGGAGAACTACCACACCTGGATTTCTCTCCCCTTCTGTCTCATGTACATCACTGTAGTCTTGGGAAATGGAGCCCTCATCCTTGTTGTCCTCAGTGAGTGCACCCTCCATGAACCTGTGTATGTCTTCCTATCCATGCTGGCTGGCACTGACGTTCTGGTATCTACCACCACCGTTCCCAAAGCCCTGGCTATCTTTTGGTTTCATGCTGGGGAGATTGCCTTTGATGCCTGCATCACTCAGATGTTTTTCTTTTTTTTTTTTTTAATATGAAATTTATTGCCAAGTTAGTTTCCATACAACACCCAGTGCTCATCCCAACAGGTGCCCTCCTCAATGCCCATCACCCACTTTCCCCTTCTCCCTCACCCCCCATCAACCCTCAATTTATTCTCAGTTTTTAAGAGTCTCTTACAGTTTGCCTCATTCCCTTTCTGTAACTTTTTTTTCCCCTTCCCCATGGTCTTCTGTTAAATTTCTCAGGATCCACGTAAGAGTGAAAACATACGGTATCTGTCTTTCTCTGTATGACTTATTTCACTTAGCATAACATTCTCCACTTCCATCCATGTTGTTATGAAAGGCCAGATTTAATTATTTCTCATTGCCAAGTAGTATTCCATTGTGTATATAAACCACAACTTCTTTATCCATTCATCAGGTGATGGACATTTAGGCTCTTTCCATAATTGGGCTATTGTTGAGAGTGCTGCTATAAACATTGGGGTACAGGTGCTCCTATACATCAGCACTCCTGTATCCCTTGGGTAAATTCCTAGCAGTGCTATTGCTGGGTCATAGGGTAGATCTATTTTTAATTTTTTGAGGAACCTCCACACTGTTTTCCAGAGCAGCTGCATCAGTGTGCATTCCCACCAACAGTGCAAGAGGGTTCCCGTTTCTCCACATCCTCGCCAGCATCTATAGTCTCCTGATTTATTCATTTTAGCCACTCTGACTGGCGTGAGGTGGTATCTCAGTGTGGTTTTAATTTGTATTTCCCTGGTGATGAGTGACGTTGAGCATCTTTTCATGTGTCTGTTGGCCATCTGGATGTCTTCTTTGGAAAAGTATCTATTCATGTCTTCTGCCCATTTCTTCACTGGATTGTATGTTTTTTGGGTGTGGAGTTTGGTGAGGTCTTTATAGATTTTAGATACTAGCTCTTTATCCGATATGTCATTTGCAAATATCTTTTTCCAATCAAAATTGCACCAGCATTCTTCTCAAAACTAGAACAAACAATCCTAAAACTTGTATGGAACCACAGAAGACCCTGAATAGCCAAAATAATATTGAAGAAGAAAACCAAAGCGGGAGGCATCACAATCCCAGACTTTGGCCTCTACTACAAAGCTGTCATCATCAAGACAGCGTGGTATTGGCACAAAAACAGACACATAGTGGAATAGAATAGAGACCCCAGAATTGGACCCACAAAAGTATGGCCACCTAATCTTTGACAAAGCAGGAAAGAATATCCAGTGGAAAAAGGACAGTCTCATTAACAAATGGTGCTGAGAGAACTGGACAGCAACATGCAGAAGAATGAAACTAGACCACTTTCTTACACCATTCACAAAAATAAACTCAAAATGGATGAAGGACCTGAATGTGAGGCAGGAAACCATCAAAACCCTAGAGGGGAAAGCAGGAAAAAAACTCTTTGACCTCAGGCACAGCAATTTCTTACTTGACACATCTCCAAAGGCAAGGGAGTTAAAAGCAAAAATGAAGTATTGGGACCTCATGAAGATAAAAAGCCTCTGCAGTGCAAAGGAAACAATCAACAAAACTAAAAGGCAACCGATGGAATGGGAAAAGATATTTGTAATTCTGACTTGAAGTTTGTTACCTGAGGAGGATGTTTTAGATGTGATGCATGTGAGAATTTCAAATATTTCTAGCGGCTGCTCTGCCTTCTGCTTACCTTCCAATACTGTATGGTAGCCATCATCATCTCCAACATTATTGCCATTATAACCACAAGTTTGCTCTATGAATAAATTTAGGTAATAGATATAAAAGAGTGCTTTTTAAAAAAATTGTTGAAAAAGACTAAGGTTGGCATTAATTACATTTTACATGTAAGGAACTATCATCATATATCAAAGACATTTCTTAACTCATGCAGGAGATGCATTGAGTGACACAGACACAGCCATTACCCTTAGAAAGCTGGTTGTCTGAGTTGGATACATGAATGAAGAACTAGTTATGGAGGTCTGTGCTCATAATACAGAATATGATACAACACACAGATATTCAGATGTTAAAATGATGAAGTAAACTAATAATCCATGAATTATGTCTTCTTCTATATTCATACTTCCCCCCCACCATTAGTGACAGTTGTATGGCTTTAAATTCCATTTCTAAATTAGAACGACTTCTAAATTGATATCTTATAGCCTATACTTTTGCTTTGAAATCCACATTCATATATTCAACTGTTTCTTGACATCTCCAGTTATATGTCTCATAGGCATCAAAAAATAAGCCTGTCTCTATTAGGATAGCTTAAGCTATGCTGTATTTCAGTGAATTAGCAAAACAAAGTTCATTCCTCTGTCATTTAAAGTATGGTGTGTATCAACAGAATGTATCCTCTATTAGGGAACTCAGGAATCCTGGTTCCCTGTCTTGTGAAGTATTGTCATAGCAACATGCATTTCTCTAAGTTGCCAAAGCAGGGAAAGAGAGGGAAAGGTGAGGCACTCCAATTATTAATTGCCTTGGTCTTGAAGTGATTCATCTTTCTTGCTCACATTTTCCTTGGTGAGCATGTTATCTTACCAAGGCCACAACTCAATTGCAAGGGAACATGGGAAACGTAGGAGAGCTCATGTGTTTGAAGTGGGTGCTCCTTATCTGTGCACTTGTCTGCCTGTGCTTTTGATCACTTAATATTTTTGTGTTCTCTTCTTCTCATGTATAGAACACACTCAAGTCATCTCTACTGGAGAAACCCTAAAGTCTCATCGGGGCACTTTGCCCAGCTCCAAGTGTAGGATCTTCAGGTGATATACAAGAACTTCTCTGTCAGGAGTGCCTGGGTGGCTCAGTCGGTTAGGCATCCGACTCTTGGTTTTGGCTCAGGTCATGATCTCATGGTTCTTGGGTTTGAGCCCCGCACTGGGGCTTCATGGTGGCAGTGAGGAACCTGCTTGGGATTCTCTCTCCCTCCCTGTCTCTCTGCTCCGTCCCCCTCTCCCACTGCTCACATGCTTTCTCTCTCTCTCTTAAAATAAATAAATAAACTTAAAAAAAAAGTTATCCATCAGATATGGTTGGGGTTTTTCTTGGTCTGGAGACCTATGATTTAAATTTTTTTTAAGTTTATTTATTTTTGACAGAGAGAGAGAGAGCGAGAGCGCTAGTGTGAGCTAGGGAGGGGCAGAGAGAGAGGGAGACACAGAATCTGAAGCAGGCTCCAGACTCTGAGCTGTCAGCACAGAGCCTGATGCAGGCCTCAAACTCACGAACCAGGAGATCATGACCTGGGCCAAAGTTGAACACTTAACCAACTGGCCCACCCAGGCACCCCTGGAGACCTATGATTTAAAAGGAAATTTATCTGCTCACTCCTCACTCCCTTATTAAATATATGGTAGAATAACAGGGACATTTAACAACAATAACTTCTCCCATTTGGAAAGATGATGAATATGAGACACACATTAATCATTAATTCATAGCAATTTTAAAGTCTCCACTGGGCAGACACTGGGAAGGCTCTATGGCCTGGGTTTGGGAGAAGTTTCTTTTCTTTTTTGGGAGAGGGGAATGGTGGAGCAGTTTCTACTCTCTTGTCCATTCCTCTCTGTGACCCATGGAAGCATCTCTCTGGAAGCTTCCTTCTTTTCTGTTATCTTCTTAGGCCATATCTAAAATGGGAATTGGGGAATATGTCCTTGGGGACAACACAGCTTTCTCAGCCCACTTCCTGGTGCTGAAATGCTGGGTCCCAAGAGTCAGGTTAACTCTTCAATAGTGAAGGGATTTTTTTAGATGAGCTCTTGCATTTTTTTTTTTTTGGCAATATATGTTGATTAAAAACCTAGTATGTTTCCTTTCTATTTGGTTCCACTTATGCGCCAGTAAACATACCCCAAATCTTTTAAAGACATAATTCTCAAATTTTCTCTATTTTTCCCTTCATCACTTCATGTACATCTCTGAACTAAATGGAGGCTAATTTGGGACTATGATGCCTTAGTGGGAAGCTACTACCTTTAATTTGATCTTTCCCCTCACTTGCTTTATCCATCTGAGATGTTTATTGAAGAGCACACTCATAACATGATTTTTATCTTTAGGCAGGTTAATTTACTAAGAAATTTTGCTTGAAGCTTTAAAAAGCCATTTCTTACTTTTTAGAAGTGGTTATGTTAGGATATGTGGCAAAGAGGGATTAAGGTTGCTAATCAGCAGATATTACGCTGAATTTTTTTGGCAAGGCCAGTAATCACAAGGGCCCTTATAAGGGAAAGAGGCAGGCAGAAGGGTGAATGAAGTGTCACTGAAATAAGTCAGACAGAAAGAAAGACAAATACTGTATGGCATCATTTATATGTGGAATCTAAAAAATCCAAACTCATAGAAACAGTAGAATAGTGGTTACCAAGCATGGGGGGGGGGGGTGGTTAATGGGGAGATGTTGGTCAAAGGATACACACTTCTAGTTATACAAAAGTAAGTTCTGGGGATCTAATGCACAGCATGGCAATTATAGCTAATAATATTTTATTATATACTGAAAGTTGCTAATAGAGTAGATCTTAAATGTTCTTACCACTAAAAAAATGATAATTTTGTGATATGATGGAGATGTTAGCTAACACTATGGAGGTAATCATTTTGCAGTACGTAAATATATCAAATCAACACACTGTACCCCTTAAATTTACACAATGTTATATGTTAATTATATCTTAATAAAGTTGGAGAAAAGAACACTTGAAAGAGCCATTAGTAGTCTCATTCAATCTGCAATATCATTTTTTCTTTTCTGTATGAATAACAAATAATGTTTTATTGTATTAAATATCCAAAAAGTTGAAATTGTATTATTTTTAATACAGTCACTAAATTAGTCTGATTCTCAGGATTTTTGAATGGCGAGAAGCATATCTAACAGGATTTTATGAAGACTAAATGATACTGTGTTTGGGGCAATTTTTAAGCTGCCAAATACTATATATATAGGGCATTGCTATTATTCTTATGCTCCTGCCAGGTGGACACATGAAAGATACTGGGTTAATCTCGAGGCTTCTTCAATGAATACCTCTCTCTTCTCCCTACACTCTGGAGTCTGAAATTGCTGATCATTGGTGGAAGGGTCACCCTGAGCTTCTGGAAAAGGATGCAGCTTCTCTCCTTATTGCTGCCTCTAAACATAGCTCTCTTTTTCACCCATCCCAGTTGAAGAACTGATTACTTGTGGCTCTGCTGTGGGCTTTCAGCCTCCATGTCCTGCCCTGCATTAAACCACTCTGGCTGATCATCTCATGGTTTCTACCACTGCTCCACATCCATCTGGATTCTGTCCTCCGAGGAGCTGATGCTCAACTATGGATTCATCTATAAGTTTCCTGAAGGCTCCCCTCAGTGAATGGTCCAGAATAGTTTTTTTCTGATGCACTAGGAAAAGCTACATTTACTACTGTCCTGTAACACACAGACTTTGTTAGGCAGTTGTATGGTACAGAGCCCTGTATTAGATATATTGCTTTGTTTATAATTTCACTAGAGAGGTAAAAACAGTAAACAATCATCTAGTCTCCACCAAAGGTGTACATGGAATCATTTGTCCAGATTTTGAGTTTTATTGCAAAATAACTTTAAATACCTCTATGTGGATTGCACTTTCAAGGCATGTTCTCTCCCATTATCTTTAAATTCTATCAGTATCCTAGTTATATAGGGAAATAAGGCTATTCCCAATGTACAAATGAGAAAAAAAAATAGAGAAGTTAAGTAAGTGGCAAAGGACGCTGTTCTGCCGTTTGGGTTGCAGTTGACCAAAATAAAACACAGGTTGTAAGCAAAATTGGAATCTATGAGCTTGAAGGAAAGATTTAAAAATTAGGCTGTTGGAGGGGCAAGCATATTCAACCATAGGAAGGACTGGAACTAGTCCTGTTCATCTGGCATCTCTATTTTCTCTGTGTGGTAGTTATATATCATGCTACGGGTTGGTTTCTCTACAGCCTGGAAACACAGTTTCTGAGTTTTACATTTAAAATTTTTGTTCACTGCAGAGTGACTGCCTAAAAATTTTGGAGAAGGATCTCTTTGGCTTAGTTGAAGTCAGATGCCTACTCCTAGTCTAAAATGTTGGGAGGAAGGAGTGGTGCTGCCTTGTCAACTGTATGAGTAGGGAGGATATTTTTCAGAAAAGCAAATACTGAAAGCTAGCTGTCAACTACAGTTGCGTGGCAGATCAGGGGCAGAAGGGCAAAGGATCTATATTTTTTTATTCTTAGAGACTGCTATATTTAAGTGTATTTATGCATTTACTGTCTATATTCCCTTTCAGACTATAAACAGTATGAGGGTGAGGTCATGTCTTCCTTATTTACTACTTCATCTCGAGCATCTCACACTCAATCAGAAAAACTTTATCATTTTTTTTTTAAGTCCTTTTATCCCAGTAAACTTTACACTCAACAGGGAGCTTGAACTCACAACCTCAAGATCAAGTGTCAGGGTCCCTGAATGGCTCAGTCGGTTGAGCATCTGACTCTTGATTTCTGCTCAGGTCAGGGTGTCACAGTTCATGGGATCAAGCCCTGTGTCAGGGATTCTATCTCTCCCTCTCTCTCTATCCCTTCCTCACTCGCATTTTCTCTCTCCTTTTCAAAATAAATAAATAAACATTAAAAGAAAAAGATCAAGAGTCACATGCTCTACTGACTGAGCCAGTCAGGCACACCAAAAGCTCTATTATTCTTTCACCAAAGCATATCAAATAGTAAATGTGACAAAGGGAGAGAGAGAGTGAGGAGAGATATCATATTGAAAATAGTTTTTAGTTTTATTTTTAAATTAATATTATTTCATGAGAATTTCCCCTTGTAATTATAAAGTCTTATAGACATGCTTTTTATGGACTGCATTTTATTTTTTGAGTAATGATGCAGTAAACATTTTTCTAAATATAATTCAGGTTTTATTTAAACATGATTTCCTTTAAATAAATATTTAGGATGGGTTACTGGTTTTGTTTATTTTCCTTATTCTTTTTTGTAGTCTATTTCATTGATTTCTATTCTGTTTTTATTATTTCAGCTGGTTGCTTTAATTTTAATTCTTCTCCTAATTTCTGAAAATAGTTTACAGATTTGAGATTTTTCTTTATTTATTTAAAATATTTTTAATGTATTTATTTTTGAGAGAGAGACAGAGTGCGAGCGGAGGAGGGGCAGAGAAAGAAGAAGACACAGAATCTGAAGTAGGCTCCAGGCTCTGAGCTGTCAGCACAGACAGAAGATAGCTCGGCCCACAAACCATGAGATCATGACCTGAGCCAAAGTTGGATGCTTAACTGACTGAGCCACCCAGGCGCCCAGAGATTTTTCGTCTTTTTAAATGTACGTATTTAAAGCTACATTAAAAAAAAAAAAAGCTATAATTTTCCATCTATGCATGCTGTAGCTGCATTCCATACATTTCGATATGTTGCATTTTAATTTTCATTTAATTAAAATTATAATTTCCCTTATAATTGTCTTTTACCCCTGGCTAATTTAGGAGTGTGTTATTTTATTTCTAAACATCTGGAGATTTTTCAATTTTTTTTTTTGAATTTCTAATTTAATTCTTTTGGGATTAGAAAACATATATGTAGCAATGTGGATGGAACTGGAGTGTATTATGCTGAGTGAAATAAGTCAGTCAGGGAAAGATAGATATCATATGTTTTCACTCATATGTGGATCTTGAGAAACTTAACAGAAGACCATGGGGGGAAGGGAAGGGGAAAAAATAGTTACAAACAGAGAGGGAGGAAGGCAAACCATAAGAGACTCTTAAGTACAGAGAACAAACTGAGGGTTGATGGAGAGTGGGGGAAAGGGGAAAGTTCCGTGATGGGCATTGAGGAGGACACTCGTTGGTATGAGTGCTGGGTGTTGTATGGAAGCCAATTTGACAATAAATTATATTTAAAAAAAAAGAAAACATTTTGTATGATTTCAGTCTTTTAACTTTTTTTCTCAATATTTGTTGAGGCTGGTTTTATCATGTAGTCTGTGGTCTATTCTGGAGAAATATTTAAGTGTACTCAAAAAGAAGTACATTGTTGTGTCATTGGGTGGAATGTTATATAAATATCACTTATAATTAAGTTGATTGATAGTGTTGTTCAAGTCTTCTGTATTCTTTCTGATATTATGTCTAGTTATTCTATCAATTACTGAGGGTGGCATATTAGAATCCCTAACTATTGTTGAGCTGTTTCTCCCCTCAATTATGTAAGATTTTGCTTCATATATTTCGGGGGGTGTATTGATAGGTGCCAAACATTTATAGCTGATATATCTTGCTAAGGTATTGATCTTTTTAGCATTATTAAATGACTCTAGAAATATTTGTTTTAAAGTCTATTTTATCTGACATTAGTACAGTTGCTCCAGCACTTACGATTTTTATTTGTATAGTTTATATATTTACTTTTTTTGTTTTAAACTGTTTGTACTTTCACAGTACTTTTGATTATAGTATTCAGTCCCTGAATATTTGATGTTATTATTTGTATGTTTGGATTTATATCTGCCATTTTGCTTTTTGTTTTCTATGTGTCTCAGCTTCATCTGTTTTTTGTTCCTCTATTACTCCTTTATTACCATTTTACTTATTTTGCAGGAAATAATTTACCTATGTATTTACCATTCTTAGTTTCTTCATTTCTTCCTATGGATTCAACATATTGTCTGATATTATTTCCTTTCCTCCATAATTTTCTTTAATATTTCCTATAAGGCACATATGCTGGCAATGAGTTTTCTCAGTCTTTCCCCTCCCCCCCGCCCCCGCACACCCCGTCTGTGATTGTTTTTATTTTGCCTTCATTTTTGAGGGATAATTTTGCTGGATATTGAATTCTTGGTTGACACCAAGAACTTTTAGAATTTGGGCTATGTCATTCTATTCCCTTCTGGCCTCCAGAAGTCATTATTATTATGTGTGTTTGTGATGAGTTATTTTTCTCTTGCTGCTTGCAAGATTTTTCTCTTTGTCTTTAGTAGTTGACTCTTATGTGTGCAGATGTAGATCTCTTGGTTTTTATCATAGCTGGGACTCTGATTGTCTTTGATATGTAGATTAATTTTTTTTCATAACGTGTTTTTTACCAATATTTTTTCAGAATATTTTCTAGCTCTATTCTTACCCTCTCTTTTTATGAGAATTGCATTACACATAGACTGGTATCTTAGGTCCCTGAGTCTCTGTTCATTTTTCTTTAATCATTTTTTCTTTTTGTACTTCAGACTGTATACTTTCTATTGATTTATTTTCAAGTTCACTGTTTTTTTTCTTCTGCCATCTCAGATCTGCTGTCGAGTCTCTCTGGTGAGGGTCCCCCCTCCCCTCCCACCAGTTATCATACTTTTCAACTCCAGAAATTCCATTTGATTAATATGTATAGTTTCTGTCTCTTTATCAAGATTATCTGCTTGTAGAGTCACTCTTCATATTTTTTTAAAAATTCTTTAAGTATGGTTCCCTTTAATTCTTTGAACAAATAATAGCTGTTCTGAAGTCTGTCTTTGATAAACACAACATCTGGGTTCACTGAGAGTAAGTTTTGATGATTACTTTCTTGTCTCAACCCTGTACGTCATACTTTCTTCTTTCTCTACATGTCTCCTACTTAAGAAACAAATTTTCAAATTTTTAAATTTTAAAGTAGACTTTTTAAATAGCTTTTTTCCCTGATTTTTTTCCCCCTGTGCAAGTGTTGCTGGTTTGTTTGTTTGCAGTAACTTTTCCTGACATCTGTGGAACCTGTCTCTCCCACAGCGCTCACCTGACTTCTCTGCTCAGATATTTTTAAACTTAAAATTTCACTACTAAGCCTAGAATTTTATAGGTTTCCCTGTGTCTGCATAACTTAGTGGGCTACCAGTGATATATCAGATGTTGTGTCTAAATACCATTAGCCAGTAACAGTTGTGTCCTCTGCTGTGGATCAACTTGGGAAACACATTCAAAGTTCAGGCAGTTTTTAAGTTTGCCTCAGCTTTTATTTTCTGTCAGTCTCCTTGAATGTTTTATGCATTTGTACTCAGCTTCTGGACAGCTTAGGATGTGTGGAGAGTTTGGGCTCTCTTTGTTCTCCCTTGAATGTTTGTACAACCCTCAAGTCAGGTGGGCGTGTGTGAAAAGCTTATCAAACCCTCTGTGCTTCTCTCATTGCTAATATCTCCCTGCAAACCTCTGGCCAGGCTTCCAGTCTGCTGTTAACTCCAACTATGGCATCATCCTCTGGCTAGGATGACTGCAGGGCTTTCCCATTTGGTACTGGATATGGCTTTTCCACTCTTCCTTCCAAATCAAGTCAGCCCCTTCTGGTAGTGAAGCTACTGATTTTACACCCAGTCTTTCCCTGGTGACACTGTCATATTGATCAAGCTTGGAGGAGGTTGGAGGAAGTTAGATGGGAGCCATTCCAGGCAAGAACAACAGATTCCTGTGCCTTCTACCTGACATTCAACAACTGTTCAGTAGATGCCTTTCAATTTGTGGTTTTCTTAATGGTGAAATGCATAAAGAATCTTAATTCATTGTGTAGGATATTTGGGTATTTCCCACTCTTTGGTAAGCTGATGGTTTTCATTTTAGTAGTGGTTGCCCCAGTTTATCAAGGCAAAATTACTAAAATACAGGACACTTCCTACAACATTAAAAGCTTCCTTGTTGTATTTAATGGCATAAGATTCTTCTACTTATGGTTCTCTTCTAGCATAACATCAGATGCCTGGGGCAAAAGATGAAAGGAAGCCTTTTACATATAATTTTTCTGCTCTTCCTTAAATCTATTTACTAAATTTGATACAAATTTCTCTATTTCTTGATGACATTGTTTTGAAATAACATTGTTCATAAATAGAATCTGTAATAAAGGTCCATCTAACTTAGTATTGTTCACCAGTATTGCACTTGGTCACGTCAGAATGTTCAATTTTCTTTTAAGTTCTTTTTTTTTTTAATTAAAACCATTTTTTTCAATATATGAAATTTATTGTCAAATTGGTTTCCATACAATACCCAGTGCTCATCCCAAAATGTGCCCTCCTCAATACCCATCACCCACCCTCCCCTCCCTCCCACCCCCCATCAACCCTCAGTTTGTTCTCAGTTTTTAAGAGTCTCTTATGCTTTGGCTCTCTCCCACTCTAACCTCTTTTTTTTTTTCCTTCCCCTCCCCCATGGGTTTCTGTTAAGTATCTCAGGATCCACATAAGAGTGAAAACATATGGTATCTGTCTTTCTCTGTATGGCTTATTTCACTTAGCATCACACTCTCCAGTTCCATCCACGTTGCTACAAAGGGCCATATTTCATTCTTTCTCATTGCCCTGTAGTACTCCATAGTGTATATAAACCACAATTTCTTTATCCATTCATCAGTTGATGGACATTTAGGCTCTTTCCATAATTTGGCTATTGTTGAGAGTGCTGCTATAAACATTGGGGTACAAGTGCCCCTATGCATCAGTACTCCTGTATCCCTTGGATAAATTCCTAGCAGTGCTATTGCTGGGTCATAGGGTAGGTCTATTTTTAATTTTCTGAGGAACCTCCACACTGTTTTCCAGAGCGGCTGCACCAATTTGCATTCCCACCAACAGTGCAAGAGGGTTCCCGTTTCTCCACATCCTCGCCAGCATCTATAGTCTCCTGATTTGTTCATTTTGGCCACTCTGACTGGCGTGAGGTGATATCTGAGTGTGGTTTTGATTTGTATTTCCCTGATGAGGAGCGACGTTGAGCATCTTTTCATGTGCCTGTTGGCCATCCGGATGTCTTCTTTAGAGAGGTGTCTATTCATGTTTTCTGCCCATTACTTCACTGGGTTATTCGTTTTTCGGGTGTGGAGTTTGGTGAGCTCTTTATAGATTTTGGATACTAGCCCTTTGTCTGATATGTCATTTGCAAATATCTTTTCCCATTCCATTGGTTGCCTTTTAGTTTTGTTGGTTGTTTCCTTTGCTGTGCAGAAGCTTTTTATCTTCATAAGGTCCCAGTAATTCACTTTTGCTTTTAATTCCCTTGCCTTTGGGGATGTGCCGAGTAAGAGATTGCTACGGCTGAGGTCAGAGAGGTCTTTTCCTGCTTTCTCCTCTAGGGTTTTGATGGTTTCCTGTCTCACATTCAGGCCCTTTATCCATTTTGAGTTTATTTTTGTGAATGGTGTGAGAAAGTGATCTAGTTTCAACCTTCTGCATGTTGCTGTCCAGTTCTCCCAGCACCATTTGTGAAAGAGACTGTCTTTTTTCCATTGGATGTTCTTTCCTGCTTTGTCAAAGATGAGTTGGCCATACGTTTGTGGGTCTAGTTCTGGGGTTTCTATTCTATTCCATTGGTCTATGTGTCTGTTTTTGTGCCAATACCATGCTGTCTTGATGATGACAGCTTTGTAGTAGAGGCTAAAGTCTGGGATTGTGATGCCTCCTGCTTTGGTCTTCTTCTTCAAAATTACTTTGGCTATTCGGGGCCTTTTGTGGTTCCATATGAATTTTAGGATGGCTTGTTCTAGTTTCGAGAAGAGTGCTGGTGCCATTTTGATTGGGATTGCATTGAATGTGTAGATAGCTTTGGGTAGTATTGACATTTTGACAATATTTATTCTTCCAATCCATGAGCAGGGAATGTCTTTCCATTTCTTTATATCTTCTTCAATTACCTGCATAAGCTTTCTATAGTTTTCAGCATACAGATCTTTTACATCTTTGGTTAGATTTATTCCTGGGTATTTTATGCTTCTTGATGCAATTGTGAATGGGATCAGTTTCTTTATTTGTCTTTCTGTTGCTTCATTGTTAGTGTATAAGAATGCAACTGATTTCTGTACATTGATCTTGTATCCTGCAACTTTGCTGAATTCATGTATCAGTTCTAGCAGACTTTTGGTGGAGTCTGTCAGATTTTCCATGTATAGTATCATGTCATCTGCAAAAAGTGAAAGCTTGACTTCATCTTTGCCAATTTTGATGGCTTTGATTTCCTTTTGTTGTCTGACTGCTGATGCTAGCACTTCCAACACTATGTTAAACAACAGTGGTGAGAGTGGGCATCCCTGTCGTGTTCCTGATCTCAGGGAAAAAGCTCTCAGTTTTTCCCCATTGAGGATGTTAGCTGTGGGCTTTTCATAAATGGCTTTTATGATGTTTAAGTATGTTCCTTCTATCTCGACTTTCTCGAGGGTTTTTATTAAGAAATGTTGCTGAATTTTGTCAGAGGCCGTTTCTGCATCGATTGACAGGATCATATGGTTCTTTTCTTTTATTAATGTGATGTATCACATTGATTGATTTGCGAATGTTGAACCAGCCCTGCATCCCAGGAATGAATCCCACTTGATCATGGTGAATAATTCTTTTTATATGCTGTTGAATTCGATTTGCTAGTATCTTATTGAGAATTTTTGCATCCATATTCATCAGGGATATTGGCCTGTAGTTCTCTTTTTTTACTGGGTCTCTGTCTGGTTTAGGAATCAAAGTAATACTGGCTTCATAGAATGAGTCTGGAAGTTTTCCTTCCCTTTCTATTTCTTGGAATAGCTGGGAAGGATAGGTATTATCTCTGCTTTAAACGTCTGGTAGAACTCCCCTGGGAAGCCATCTGGTCCTGAACTCTTATTTGTTGGGAGATTTTTGATGACTGATTCAATTTCTTCGCTGGTTATGGGTCTGTTCAAGCTTTCTATTTCCTCCTAATTGAGTTTTGGAAGAGTGTGGGTGTTTAGGAATGTGTCCATTTCTTCCAGGTTGTCCAATTTGTTGGCATATAATTTTTCATAGTATTCCCTGATAATTGTTTGTGTCTCTGAGGGATTGGTTGTAATAATTCCATTTTCATTCATGATTTTATCTATTTGGGTCATCTCCCTTTTCTTTTTGAGAAGCCTGGCTAGAGGTTTGTCAATTTTGTTTATTTTTTCAAAAAACCAACTCTTGGTTTCGTTGATCTGCTCTACCGTTTTTTTAGGTTCTATATTGTTTATTTCTGCTCTGATCTTTATTATTTCTCTTCTGCTGCTGGGTTTAGGCTGCCTTTGCTGTTCTGCTTCTATTTCCTTTAGGTGTGCTGTTAGATTTTGTATTTGGGATTTTTCTTGTTTCTTGAGATAGGCCTGGATTGCGATGTATTTTCCTCTCAGGACTGCCTTCGCTGCATCCCAAAGCGTTTGGATTGTTGTATTTTCATTTTCGTTTGTTTCCATATATTTTAAAATTTCTTCTCTAATTGCCTGGTTGACTCATTCATTCTTTAGTAGGGTGTTCTTTTTTTTTTTTTTTTTTTTTTTTTTGTTTGTTTTTTTTTTCACTGAATATCTCTTTATTTATTTATTTATTTATTTATTTTATTTTATTTTTTTATTTTTTAATATATGAAATTTACTGTCAAATTGGTTTCCATACAACACCCAGTGCTCATCCCAAAAGGTGCCCTCCTCAATACCCATCACCCACCCTGCCCTCCCTCCCACCCCCCATCAACCCTCAGTTTGTTCTCAGTTTTTAAGAGTCTCTTATGCTTTGGCTCTCTCCCACTCTAACCTCTTTTTTTTTTTTTTTTTTCCTTCCCCTCCCCCTGGGTTTCTGTTACGTTTCTCAGGATCCACATAAGAGTGAAACCATATGGTATCTGTCTTTCTCTGTATGGCTTATTTCACTTAGCATCACACTCTCCAGTTCCATCCACGTTGCTACAAAAGGCCATATTTCATTTTTTCTCATTGCCACGTAGTATTCCATTGTGTATATAAACCACAATTTCTTTATCCATTCATCAGTTGATGGACATTTAGGCTCTTTCCATAATTTGACTATTGTTGAGAGTGCTGCTATAAACATTGGGGTACAAGTGCCCCTATGCATCAGTACTCCTGTATCCCTTGGATAAATTCCTAGCAGTGCTATTGCTGGGTCATAGGGTAGGTCTATTTTTAATTTTCTGAGGAACCTCCACACTGCTTTCCAGAGCGGCTGCACCAATTTGCATTCCCACCAACAGTGCAAGAGGGTTCCTGTTTCTCCACATCCTCTCCAGCATCTATAGTCTCCTGATTTCTTCATTTTGGCCACTCTGACTGGCGTGAGGTGATATCTGAGTGTGGTTTTGATTTGTATTTCCCTGATAAGGAGCGACGTTGAACATCTTTTCATGTGCCTGTTGGCCATCCGGATGTCTTCTTTAGAGAAGTGTCTATTCATGTTTTCTGCCCATTTCTTCACTGGGTTATTTGTTTTTCGGGTGTGGAGTTTGATGAGCTCTTTATAGATTTTGGATACTAGCCCTTTGTCCGATGTGTCATTGCAAATATCTTTTCCCATTCCGTTGGTTGCCTTTTAGTTTTGTTGGTTGTTTCCTTTGCTGTGCAGAAGCTTTTTATCTTCATAAGGTCCCAGTAATTCACTTTTGCTTTTAATTCCCTTGCCTTTGGGGATGTGCCGAGTAAGAGATTGCTACGGCTGAGGTCTGAGAGGTCTTTTCCTGCTTTCTCCTCTAAGGTTTTGATGGTTTCCTGTCTCACATTCAGGTCCTTTATCCATTTTGAGTTTATTTTTGTGAATGGTGTGAGAAAGTGATCTAGTTTCAACCTTCTGCATGTTGCTGTCCAGTTCTCCCAGCACCATTTGTTAAAGAGACTGTCTTTTTTCCCATTGGATGTTCTTTCCTGCTTTGTCAAAGATGAGTTGGCCATACGTTTGTGGGTCTAGTTCTGGGGTTTCTATTCTATTCCATTGGTCTATGTGTCTGTTTTATGCCAATACCATGCTGTCTTGATGATGACAGCTTTGTAGTAGAGGCTAAAGTCTGGGATTGTGATGCCTCCTGCTTTGGTCTTCTTCTTCAAAATTACTTTGGCTATTCGGGGCCTTTTGTGGTTCCATATGAATTTTAGGATTGCTTGTTCTAGTTTTGAGAAGAATGCTGGTGCCATTTTGATTGGGATTGCATTGAATGTGTAGATAGCTTTGGGTAGTATTGACATTTTGACAATATTTATTCTTCCAATCCATGAGCAGGGAATGTCTTTCCATTTCTTTATATCTTCTTCAATTACCTGCATAAGCTTTCTATAGTTTTCAGCATACAGATCTTTTACATCTTTGGTTAGATTTATTCCTAGGTATTTTATGCTTCTTGGTGCAATTGTGAATGGGATCAGTTTCTTCATTTGTCTTTCTGTTGCTTCATTGTTAGTGTATAAGAATGCAACTGATTTCTGCACATTGATTTTGTATCCTGCAAATTTGCTGAATTCATGTATCAGTTCTAGCAGACTTTTGGTGGAGTCTATCGGATTTTCCATGTATAATATCATGTCATCTGCAAAAAGCGAAAGCTTGACTTCATCTTTGCCAATTTTGATGCCTTTGATTTCCTTTTGTTGTCTGATTGCTGATGCTAGAACTTCCAGCACTATGTTAAACAAGAGCGGTGACAGTGGGCATCCCTGTCGTGTTCCTGATCTCAGGGAAAAAGCTCTCAGTTTTTCCCCGTTGAGGATGATGTTAGCTGTGGGCTTTTCATAAATGGCCTTTATGATCTTTAAGTATGTTCCTTCTATCCCGACTTTCTCAAGGGTTTTTATTAAGAAAGGGTGCTGGATTTTGTCAAAGGCCTTTTCTGCATCGATTGACAGGATCATATAGTTCTTCTCTTTTTTTTTGTTAATGTGATGTATCACGTTGATCGATTTGCGAATGTTGAACCAGCCCTGCATCCCAGGAATGAATCCCACTTGATCATGGTGAATAATTCTTTTTATATGCTGTTGAATTCGATTTGCTAGTATCTTATTGAGAATTTTTGCATCCATATTCATCAGGGATATTGGCCTGTAGTTCTCTTTTTTTACTGGGTCTCTGTCTGGTTTAGGAATCAAAGTAATACTGGCTTCATAGAATGAGTCTGGAAGTTTTCCTTCCCTTTCTATTTCTTGGAATAGCTTGAGAAGGATAGGTATTATCTCTGCTTTAAACGTCTGGTAGAACTCCCCTGGGAAGCCATCTGGTCCTGGACTCTTATTTGTTGGGAGATTTTTGGTAACTGATTCAATTTCTTCGCTGGTTATGGGTCTGTTCAAGCTTTCTATTTCCTCCTAATTGAGTTTTGGAAGAGTGTGGGTGTTTAGGAATGTGTCCATTTCTTCCAGGTTGTCCAATTTGTTGGCATATAATTTTTCATAGTATTCCCTGATAATTGTTTGTATCTCTGAGGGATTGGTTGTAATAATTCCATTTTCATTCATGATTTTATCTATTTGGGTCATCTCCCTTTTCTTTTTGAGAAGCCTGGCTAGAGGTTTGTCAATTTTGTTTATTTTTTCAAAAAACCAACTCTTGGTTTCGTTGATCTGCTCTACCGTTTTTTTAGATTCTATATTGTTTATTTCTGCTCTGATCTTTATTATTTCTCTTCTTCTGCTGGGTTTAGGCTGCCTTTGCTGTTCTGCTTCTATTTCCTTTAAGTGTGCTGTTAGATTTTGTATTTGGGATTTTTCTTGTTTCTTGAGATAGGCCTGGATTGCAATGTATTTTCCTCTCAGGACTGCCTTCGCTGCGTCCCAAAGCGTTTGGATTGTTGTATTTTCATTTTCGTTTGTTTCCATATATTTTTTAATTTCTTCTCTAATTTCCTGGTTGACCCACTCATTCGTTAGTAGGGTGCTCTTTAACCTCCATGCTTTTGGAGGTTTTCCAGACCTGTGGTTGATTTCAAGCTTCATAGCATTGTGGTCTGAAAGTATGCATGGTATAATTTCAATTCTTGTAAACTTATGAAGGGCTGTTTTGTGACCCAGTATATGATCTATCTTGGAGAATGTTCCATGTGCACTCGAGAAGAAAGTATATTCTGCTGCTTTGGGATGCAGAGTTCTAAATATATCTGTCAAGTCCATCTGATCCAATGTATCATTCAGGGCCCTTGTTTCTTTATTGACTGTGTGTCTAGATGATCTATCCATTTCTGTAAGTGGGGTGTTAAAGTCCCCTGCAATTACCACATTCTTATCAATAAGTTTGCTTATGTTTGTGAGTAATTGTTTTATATATCTGGGGGCTCCGGTATTTGGCGCATAGACATTTATAATAGTTAGCTCTTCCTGATGGATAGACCCTGTTATTATTATATAATGCCCTTCTTCATCTCTTGTTACAGCCTTTAATTTAAAGTCTAGTTTGTCTGATAGAAGTATGGCTACTCCAGCTTTCTTTTGGCTTCCAGTAGCATGATAAATAGTTCTCCATCCCCTCACTCTCAATCTAAAGGTGTCCTCAGATCTAAAATGAGTCTCTTGTAGACAGCAAATAGATGGGTCTTGTTTTTTTATCCATTCTGATACCCTATGTCTTTTAGTTGGCGCATTTAATCCATTTACATTCAGTGTTATTATAGAAAGATACGGGTTTAGAGTCATTGTGATGTCTGTATGTTTTATGCTTGTAGTGATGTCTCTGGTACTTTGTCTCACAGGATCCCCCTTAGGATCTCTTGTAGGGCTGGTTTCGTGGTGACAAATTCCTTCAGTTTTTGTTTGTTTGGGAAGACCTTTATCTCTCCTTCTATTCTAAATGACAGACTTGCTGGATAAAGGATTCTCGGCTGCATATTTTTTCTGTTTAGCACACTGTAGATATCGTGCCAAGCCTTTCTGGCCTGCCAAGTTTCAAAGGAGAGATCAGTCACGAGTCTTATAGGTCTCCCTTTATATGTGAGGGCACGTTTATCCCTTGCTGCTTTCAGAATTTTCTCTTTATCCTTGTATTTTGCCAGTTTCACTATGATATGTCGTGCAGAAGATCGATTCAAGTTACGTCTGAAGGGAGTTCTCTGTGCCTCTTGGATTTCAATGCCTTTTTCCTTCCCCAGTTCAGGGAAGTTCTCAGCTATAATTTCTTCAAGTACCCCTTCAGCACCTTTCCCTCTCTCTTCCTCCTCTGGGATACCAATTATGCGTATATTATTTCTTTTTAGTGTATCACTCAGTTCTCTAATTTTCCCCTCATACTCCTGGATTTTTTTATCTCTCTTTCTTTCAGCTTCCTCTTTCTCCATAACTTTATCTTGTAGTTCACCTATTCTCTCCTCTGCCTCTTTAAGCCGAGCCGTCGTGGTTTCCATTTTGTTTTGCATTTCGTTTAAAGCGTTTTTCAGCTCCTCGTGACTGGTCCTTAGTCCCTTGATCTCTGTAGCAAGAGATTCTCTGCTGTCGTGTATACTGTTTTCAAGCCCAGCAATTAACTTTATGACTATTATTCTAAATTCACTTTCTTTTATATTATTTAAATCCTTTTTGATCAGTTCATTCGCTGTTGTTATTTCCTGGATATTCTTCTGAGGGGAATTCTTCCGTTTGGTCATTTTGGATAGTCCCTGGAGTGGTGAGGACCTGCAGGGCACTTCCCCTGTGCTGTGGTGTATAACTGGAGTTGGTGGGCGGGGCCGCAGTCCGACCTGATGTCTGCCCCCAGCCCACCGCTGGGGCCACAGTCAGACTGGTGTGTGCCTTCTCTTCCCCTCTCCTAGGGGCGGGATTCACTGTGGAGTGGCGTGGCCCGTCTGGGCTACTTGCACACTGCCAGGCTTGTGTTGCTGGGGATCTGGCGTATTAGCTGGGGTGGGTAGGCAAGGTGCACGGGGGCTGGAGGGGCAGGCTTAGCTCGCTTCTCCTTAGGTGATCCACTTCAGGAGGGGCCCTGTGGCAGCGGGAGGAGTCAGATCTTCTGCCGGAGGTTTGACTCCGCAGAAGCACAGAGTTGGGTGTTTGCGCTGCGCGAGGAAGTTCCCTGTCAGGAACTGGTTCCCTTTGGGATTTTGGCTGGGGGATGGGCGGGGGAGATGGCGCTGGCGAGCGCCTTTGTTCCCCGCCAAGCTGAGCTCTGCCGTCCGGGGGCTCAGCAGCTCTCCCTCCCTTTGTCCTCCAGCCTTCCCGCTTTCTGAGCGGAGCTGTTAACTTATGACCTCCCAGATGCTAAGTCGCGCTTGCTGTCGGAACACAGTCCGTCCGGCCCCTCCGCTTTTGCCAGCCAGACTCGGGGGCTCTGCTTGGCCAGCGAGCCGCCCCTCCGCCCCGGCTCCCTCCTGCCAGTCCGTGGAGCGCGCACCGCCTCGCCACCCTTCCTACCCTCTTCCGTGGGCCTCTCGTCTGCGCTTGGCTCCGGAGACTCCGTTCTGCTAATCCTCTGGCAGTTTTCTGGGTTATTTAGGCAGGTGTAGGTGGAATCTTAGTGATCAGCAGGACGCGCAGTGAGCCCAGCGTCCTCCTACGCCGCCATCTTCCGGACCCCTAGTAGGGTGTTCTTTAACCTCCATGCTTTTGGAGGTTTTCCAGACTTTTTCCTGTGGTTGATTTCAAGGTTCATAGCATTGTGGTCTGATAGTATGCATGGTATGATTTCAATTCTTGTATACTTATGAAGGGCTGCTTTGTGACCCAGTATATGATCTATCTTGGAGAATGTTCCATGTGCGCTCGAGAAGAAAGTATATTCTGTTGCTTTGGGATGCAGAGTTCTAAATATATCTGTCAAGTCCATCTGATCCAATGTATCATTCAGGGCCCTTGTTTCTTTATTGACCATGTGTCTAGATGATCTATCCATTTCTGTCAGTGGAGTGTTAAAGTCTCTTGCAATTACCACATTCTTATCAATAAGGTTGCTTATGTTTGTGAGTAATTGTTTTATATATTTGGGGGCTCCCATATTCGGCTCATAGACATTTATAACTGTTAGCTCTTCCTGATGGATAGACCCTGTAATTATTATATAATGCCCTTCTTCATCTCTTGTTACAGCCTTTAATTTAAAGTCTAGTTTGTCTGATATAAGTATGGCTACTCCAGCTTTCTTTTGGCTTCCAGTAGCATGATAAATAGTTCTCCACCCCCTCACTCTCAATCTAAAGGTGTCCTCAGATCTAAGATGAGTCTCTTGTAGACAGCAAATAGATGCGTCTTGTTTTTTATCCATTCTGATACCCTATGTCTTTTGGTTGGCACATTTAGTCCATTGACATTCAGTGTTATTATAGAAAGATATGGGTTTTGAGTCATTGTGATGTCTGTATGTTTTATGCTTGTAGCGATGTCTCCGGTACTTTTTCTCACAGGATTCCCCTTAGGATCTCCTGTAGGACTGGTTTAGTGGTGACGAATTCCTTCAGTTTGTGTTTGTTTGGGAAGACCTTTATCTCTCCTTCTATTCTAAATGACAGACTTGCTGGATAAAGGATTCTTGGCTGCATATTTTTTCTGTTCATCACATTGAAGATCTCCTGCCATTCCTTTCTGGCCTGCCAAGTTTCAGTAGAGAGATCGGTCACGAGTCTTATAGGTTTCCCTTTATATGTTAGAGCACGTTTATCTCTAGCTGCTTTCAGAATTTTCTCTTTATCCTTGTATTTTGCCAGTTTCACTATGATATGTCGTGCAAAAGATCGATTCAAGTTATGTCTGAAGGGAGTTCTCTGTGCCTCTTGGATTTCAATGCCTTTTTCCTTCCCCAGTTCAGGGAAGTTCTCAGCTATTATTTCTTCAATTACCCCTTCAGCACCTTTCCCTCTCTCTTCCTCCTCTGGGATACCAATTATGCATATATTATTTCTTTTTAGTGTATCACTTAGTTCTCTAATTTTCCCCTCATGCTCCTGGATTTTTTTTATCTCTCTTTTTCTCAGCTTCCTCTTTTTCCATAATTTTATCTTCTAGTTCACCTATTCTCTCCTCTGCCTCTTCAATCCGAGCCGTGGTCATTTCCATTTTATTTTGCATGCCGTTTAAAGCGTTTTTCAGCTCCTCCTGACTGTTCCTTAGTCCCTTGATCTCTGTAGCAAGAGATTCTCTGCTGTCGTGTATACTGTTTTCAAGCCCAGCAATTAATTTTATGACTATTATTCTAAATTCACTTTCTGTTATATTATTTAAATCCTTTTTGATCAGTTCATTCGCTGTTGTTATTTCCTGGATATTCTTCTGAGGGGAATTCTTCCGTTTGGTCATTTTGGATAGTCCCTGGAGTGGTGGGGACCTGCAGGGCACTTCCCCTGTGCTGTGGTGTATAACTGGAGTTGGTGGGCAGGGCTGCAGTCAGACCTGATGTCTGCCCCCAGCCCACCGGTGGGGCCACAGTCAGACTGGTGTGTGCCTTCTCTTCCCCTCTCCTAGGGGTGGGATTCACTGTGGGGTGGCGTGGCCTTCTGGGCTACTTGCATACTGCCAGGCTTGTGGTGCTGGGGATATGGCGTATTAGCTGGGGGGGGGGGGGGGGGGTAGGCAAGGTGCACGGGGGCAGGAGGGGCAGGCTTAGCTCGCTTCTCCTTAGGTGATCCACTTCAGGAGGGGCCCTGTGGCAGCGGGAGGGAGTCAGACCCCCTGCCGGAGCGGTGGCCCCGCAGAAGCACAGCGTTGGGTGTTTGCACGGTGCAAGCAAGTTTCCTGGCAGGAACTGGTTCCCTTTGGGATTTTGGCTGGGGGATGGGCGGGGGAGATGGCGCTGGCGAGCGCCTTTGTTCCCCGCCAAGCTGAGCTCTGTCGTCCCGGGGCTCAGCAGCTCTCCCTCCCTTTGTCCTCCAGCCTTCCCGCTTTCCGAGCAGAGCTGTTAACTTATGACCTCCCAGATGCTAAATCGCGCTTGCTGTCAGAACACACTCCATCCGGCCCCTCCGCTTTTGCAAGCCAGACTCGGGGGCTCTGCTTGGCCGGCGAGCCGCCCCTCCGCCCCGGCTCCCTCCTGCCAGTCCGTGGAGCGCGCACCACCTTGCCGCCCTTCCTACCCTCTTCCATGGGCCTCTCGTCTGCGCTTGGCTCCAGAGACTCCGTTCTGCTAATCCTCTGGCAGTTTTCTGGGTTATTTAGGCAGGTGTAGGTGGAATCTAAGTGATCAGCAGGACGCGCGGTGAGCCCAGCGTCCTCCTGTGCCGCTATCTTCCGACCTGTTTCCTAAAACCATTTTTTAATGTTTAATCATTTTTTGAGAGACAGAGAGAGACAGAGCATGAGCAGGGGAGGTGCAGTGAGAGAGGGAGACACAGAATCTGAAGCAGGCTCTAGGCTCTGAGCTTTCAGCACAAAGTTTGATGTGGGGCTCAAACTCACGAACTGTGAGATAATGACTTGATCTGAAGTCGTTCCCTTAACCTGGGCACTCCTTCTTTTGAGTTCTTGTTTCTCAAGGAGCTGCTCCAAGATTTCCTGGCACTGCACTGCCTAAGAGACTCCAGCAGCTCTATGAGGCTGGCCCCATTCTTCTCTTCTTCGCTGCTACTGTTGTCCTTGAAATGGGTGTCTTGGATTTAATTTAAAGGTCTAAGATTAACTCATTATTTTTCATTGTGCTATTATACCATGTCTCTTGTTTCTGGAAAATGTTCAGAAAAGAACAACTGAGATGGCCATAATAAATCCTGAAAGGAAGATTACAGAAGAAGCAAAGAAAGTCAGAGGGGAATTAGTTCATGGCTTCATGTCAGTTGTATTTTTTTACATGGAGGAAGAAGATGTGGACAAAGCAGATGTAAACATGAATATTCTGATTTTTCAGGAGGTAAACACTAAAGACAAAATAGATACAGCCCTTCTTGGAGGTCTTTCAAGGAGGAACAAGAATTCAAAACAAGAATTATCATAATGGTATTCTTTTGGATATGGTTTAGATGTTTTCAAAAAAACACATTTGAAAGGTATTTTTCAAGTTTGAGGAAATTGAGGTTCACAGAAAAAAATGATTTATTTGAGGTCAGAGTTTTAAATGATAAATGAGCTGGAGCTAAAATCTTAGTATTCGGTATTTAGCTGTTATGCATGTTTTGTTAAACTATTGTTGATAGCTTAATAAAAACGGTTCTTTCAGCTCATCAAACTCCACACCAGAAAAACAAATAACCCAATGAAGAAATGGGCAGAAAACATGAATAGACACTTCTCTAAAGAAGACATCCGGATGGCCAACAGGCACATGAAAAGATGTTCAACGTCGCTCCTTATCAGGGAAATACAAATCAAAACCACACTCAGATACCACCTCACGCCAGTCAGAGTGGCCAAAATGAAGAAATCAGGAGACTATAGATGCTGGAGAGGATGTGGAGAAACAGGAACCCTCTTGCACTGTTGGTGGGAATGCAAATTGGTGCAGCTGCTCTGGAAAGCAGTGTGGAGGTTCCTCAGAAAATTAAAAATAGACCTACCCTATGACCCAGCAATAGCACTGCTAGGAATTTATCCAAGGGATACAGGAGTACTGATGCATAGGGGCACCTGTACCCCAATGTTTATAGCGGCACTCTCAACAATAGTCAAATTATGGAAAGAGCCTAAATGTCCATCAACTGATGAATGGATAAAGAAATTGTGGTTTATATACACAATGGAATACTACGTGGCAATGAGAAAAAATGAAATATGGCCTTTTGTAGCAACATGGATGGAAATGGAGAGTGTGATGCTAAGTGAAATAAGCCATACAGAGAAAGACAGATACCATATGGTTTCACTCTTATGTGGATCCTGAGAAACATAACAGAAACCCATGGGGGAGGGGAAGGAAAAAAAAAAAAAAAAAAAGAGGTTAGAGTGGGAGAGAGCCAAAGCATTAGAGACTGTTAAAAACTGAGAACAAACTGAGGGTTGATGGGGGGTGGGAGGGAGGGCATGGTGGGAGGGAGGGCAGGGTGGGTGATGGGTATTGAGGAGGGCACCTTTTGGGATGAGCACTGGGTGTTGTATGGAAACCAATTTGACAGTAAATTTCATATATTAAAAAATAAAAAAATAAATAAATAAATAAAAAAAAAAAAAAAAAAAAAAGTTAAATTGAAAACATATTAAAACCTATATTTTTCAATTTATTCATTTTTAATACTGAGATATGTAAGATGATTAAGTTAGCAATAATTTCCTGCCACTTCCAGATTTTAGTAGGACTTTTCCAAGAACATTATTTATTATTTATTTATTTAATTTTAAATACTTTACTTAATATTTTTATTAAATAGGATTATTTTTCCCATGTAGTCATTTAGATTTTAACTGACAAAACTGATGGGTACCATAGAAATGTTAAATGAGAAAAATAATGAAGTTTTGCCAAAGTTCCCCCTTTTGTAAGTTTTTTAAAAAATTTAAATCCAAGTTATTTAACATATAGTGTAATAATGATTTCAGAAATAGAATTTAGTGACCAAGAGCATTATTTTAAACATATGTAATACCATATATATCCTTAAATGAATTTTAACATGTACTAGATTTAATTACCATAATTGCCATAGATAGTTACATTTAAATATTTAGATATTTGTACTTAAGTGAAATCATTGTTCACCATATATCTTTTTGTAACAGTACCTCCCCATTTGTGGGGTCTTTATTTCAGTTCAAATCTCACATGGCTATAGAACATTTTCCCGTTATTTTATCAGCAAGGGAAAATAGGCAATATACCTTGAATGAATTAGAAAATCATCTTTAATTCAGAATTTTGATTGCTATTCTCATTGCTTTTTTTTCTTTTTTTTCCTTTTTTTTATTGGTTCATTACAAAAGATGTAACTCATTTATCTTGAAGAGATATAGTCTATAGTGGGAGGAATATATTTGTATTGTTTTATTTTTCTCCAAATAGAACAATGGTTTTATTTTTTTATTAATTTTTTTTTTACATTTATTTATTTTTGAGAGACAGAGAGAGCACAAGTGGCTAGGGGCAGAGAGAGAAGGAGACAGAATCCAAAGCAAGCTCCAGGCTCTGAGCTGTCAGCACAGAGCCTGACACGGGTCTCGAACTCACAAACTGTAAGATCATGACCTGAGCCAAAGTCGACGCTTAACTGACTGAGCCACCCAGGCACCCTGTAAAATAATGTTTTTAATTTCTTTTCCCATTAACTACTGATACCTCCTTTTATGTACAGCAAGTTCTTATGTACACTGGGTCTCCTCATTCTGTTCTATTTTTTCTACCTGTGCATTGTGATGAGATTACCATAGTGAACAAAACTTCTCTAGATTTATAAGAGATTTGACATACAATAGCTCTCTTTTCCACTAATATTTTACATTTAAAAATTTTAAACTCTTATATTTAGACTGCCAGCAACACCTAAATTCTTTTGTTGATTTCCAAAGTATCCAAATTTAATTGGATTCCTACAAGATATGAAAATTAATTTATAAAAATTAACACAGTCCATAAATTGGCTATTGTAAATAAAGCTGAAATAAACATGGGGATATGTCTGTGTTTTGAATTAGTATTTTCATTTTCTTGGATAAATACCCAAAGTGGAATTGGTGGTTCATATGGTAGTTCTATTTTTTTCAAGTTTATTTATTTATTTTGAGAGAGACAGAGAGAGAGAGCAGGGGAGGAGCAGAGAGACAGGTAGAGAGAGAGAATCCCAAGCAGGCTCCACACTGCCAGCTCAAAGCTCAAACACACAAACCATGAGATCATGACCTGAGCCAAAATCAAGAGTCAGACAATCGACTGAGCCACCCAGGTGCCCCAGTAGTTGTATTTTTAGTTAAAAAACGTTTTCCTTTTTGTTCAGCAGTTTGATTTGTCGCTTACTTTACTTAAATTTTCCTTTACATGTGTCACTAAAGGACATTAATTTATGTCTCAACATTTCACATTTTTAAAAAACAACTCTACTTGAAGTTTTTCTAATGGAATATTTTTCTAGAGTTTATTTTCTACTTAACTGTTGCTAGTACAGAGGAAACTTGCTGATTTCTGTTATTTTGCTTTGGGTTAGCTTCATTATTTTAGTGTCCACTATAAATACTTTTCAGTTCACTCTTTTGATTTTTCAGTAAAACATCATTAGTATTATAAAAATGATAATTTGGGCTTTCTTTTCCAAATATACCTCTCATTTTTGGTCTTCTGTTTTGTTTTAATGAGAACGATTTTAAACAATAGTAGCAGCCAATCTCATTTCCCCCATTGATTGATTTAATACAATCTTTTATATTTTATACCAAGAATGGTGTTCGTTTTTGTGTTTTACAAATAAAACCAATGAAAAATGTATCTTAGGGTGCCTCAGTTGGTTAAGTGTCTGGCTCTTGGTTTTGGCTCAGGTTATTATCTCATGGTTTGTGAGACTGAGCCCTGCATTGGGCTCTGTGCTGACGGTGAGGGGCTTGCTTGGGATTCTCTCTCTTCCTCTCTCTCTGCCCCTCCCCTGCTCACACACCTGCATTCTTTCTCTCAAAATAAATAAACTTTAAAAAATAATATATTTTATATACTGCCAAAGTTCCAAATCATGAAAGAATTGAGACTCATGTTTCATAAAACCCTCTTATTTTGGGACTCTGTGTGTCGTAAGTTATTATTCAAGACTCACTTAGCTTGGTCATTTACTTACCAAATTTTTACTGAGAGCCTCCTGCATGCCTGATACTGTGACAGCCAGAGTTTGTTTGTTTGTTTGCACATTCCCCTGGCTGGAGAGCCCCACTGTCTGCAACATGGCCATGTCAGAGCTCAACCCCAACTCTTTGCCCTCATTCCCAGATATAGCTCTTAACCCTTTGCCCAGGTGGAGAGACCAATGGAAGGTAATGAAAGGCAAATTGAGAAATTCAACAGTGAGCCAGATTCATAGAGTGGGACAGAACCCTGGGGAGGTGGACTGCCTCCATTGATCCCCTCCCAGAGTCCTTGACAGTGGCTGGTTTACTTACTACTGCAGGAGGGGCCATGAAGATGTCCCCAGGCTGGTTCTTCCTTCTGGGCTCCTTCCCCTCTCCTGGCTGTCGCTGCCTGTGCTGGGCCTTTTGTTGCTGAGAGCAGATCTGTCCCTCTCTTACCACTCTTGGGTTTGGGATATAAATCATAGCCATGAAATCACCTGGTCTCAGTCTGACTCCCCTGGGCCCACCCCATGACACTCCTCAGTGTCACCCAACTGCCTCTGGGGCAGGTCATCTCACTCCAGCAGGAGGAGCCTGCAGTGACTTTGGAGGCCTCTCTTGGCCACTCTGGGAACAAACCTAGTCCTAGGACATGGGGCCTGCAGGTGGACAGCTCTGCCATGTTGGATTGTTGGAAGAAAGGGTGTCCTTGTCTCAGCTTGGTTTCCTGTCCACTCAGTCTAGCAAGTAGTTAGTTCTGTTGTAACAGGACACAGAAGTTCTTAAGTATCACCATGCTATGCAAAACCCCACACAAAGAAACCACAGGATTTATGGAAAATGGAGTTAGGAGCATAGTACTCAAAAACATTGTCAGTGACACATAAAAAGATAGAAAACCAGGTAAACCATAGGAGAATTTGACACATGTTAAGAGGTTGAGAGAAATACAAATGCTACAATGAACACAACACTTTACGTTGAGAAGGCCATGAAGTTTGCTTGTGGGCATGGACAGAAGAAGGGCTGCAGCTTGTGAGTTATGGTGAAGTGATAAGAGGAGCTTTGTCTGAAATCAGATAGAAAGTTGTGAAGTGTGGGAAGGTAGTTGATGGGTGTTAGCAGTGTGTGTGTGTGTGTGTGTGTGTGTGTGTGTGTATTGTGTATCCTGTAATGCTCACTCTCAGCTTGATACAGTTTCTGTGTTTGGATTGCACAAAGCCAAGTGTGAAACTCAGTTATCCTCAAATTGTTTCATAATGTATTGCTGGTGTTGGCACATGTTTGTACATTTAAACCAAGTGACATAGCAGAACTGACTGTATCTCCCTTTTCCTGTGTCAACAGTCTTCCACTTTCCTGAATCTTCCACCTCAATATTTGAAGATTTTAAGGACCAAGAACTTAAAATAACAATCTTCACTGCACACACTTGTGCATGTATCTTTCCATGGCACTTCCCAGTTGCACCCCTGTATCTTCAGGATCTGCCTTTCACTGACTCAGCCTCTGTAAGAGTCATCTTTGTATATTGCCCTCACTTCCTCACCTTTTTAATCTGTAACTATAAAAATCTGTCCTATGGCTACATTGAAACTACTTTTGCTAATGACTTCCATATTGCCTAATTGAATGTGCACTGTAGTAGATAGAGAACTAATAGGAAACAGATGGCCCACTCAAATTAAAAATTTTTTTTGCATTAAAAAAAATTTTAATTGAGGTATAATTGACAAGGAACATTATATTAGCTTCAGGTGTACAGCATAATGATTCAACATTTGTATATATTGGGAAATGATAACCAAAATAAATCCAGTTACCATCATCCATCACTATATGTAATTACATTTTTTTTTTCATGTGATGAGTACTTTCAAGAGTTACTCTCTTAGCAACTTTCAAATATACAGTACAATATTATTAATTATAGTCACCATGCTGTACATCACATTCCCATGACTTACTAATTTTATAACTGGAAGTTTTTAACTTTTGACTCCCTTTTCCATTTTGCCATCCCACCCCTGCCTCTGCAACCATGAATCTGTTCCCCGTATCAGTGAGCTTTTTTTTTTTAATTCTACATATGAGTGACACCATACAGTATTTATCTTTCTCTGTCTGACTTAATTCCACTCAGAATAATGCCCTCAAAGTCCATCATGTTGTAAATTGCAAGATTTTATTTTTTTTATGGCTGAAGAGTATTTCTGTGTGTGTGTGTGTGTGTGTGTGTGTGTGTGTGTGTGTGTGTATCTCACATATTTATCCATTCATCCACTAATGGACATTTAAGTTGCTTTCATATCTTGGCTATTGCAAACAATGCTGAAATGAACATGGTGGTATGTATGTTTTTGAATTTGTGTTTTCATTTTTTTTTTGTAAATACCAAGAAATGAAATTGATGAATATATAGTAGTTCTATTTTTTTTTTGAGGAACCTCCATACTGTTTTCCATAGTGGCTGTACCAATTTACATTCCTACCAACAGTGCACAAGTGTTCCCTTTTCTTTACATTCTTGCCAACAGTAATTATTTCTCAAATTAGAATAAATAGAAAATTTCCAGTTAATTTAATTAGAATAATTTAAGAAGGCTTTACTTACAAAGGGACTGTTATAAGGATGCCATTAGTAATATCCTAAGTGATAGTGTAGTTACCTAGGGCTAGTGACAGCACTTATCACCACCTCTATTGTGAAGGCATGGGTCCCTGGGATCCTGAAGTAGAGAGTTGACACAGAGAATTTTACCTTGAGAGTAGCTTTTTTGGTTGATGATGTTGAATTTATCTTATCTCTTTAGGTGTGAGTTTTGCTTATTGATTTTAATGTCACTTTTTCATGTTGATTTTGCTAAAATATCAGGTTATATCTCGTGTTAAATAAAATTGTACTGGGCATGAAGAGCAAGTGGAAGTTCATTTTTTTTTCTTCTGCTGTTGCCAGCAGTGGGGAAGAGAACACAGATCAAGTCTGGATACCCAGTTCCACTAACACAAAAAGCAGGGTTGAGCTGGGGTAAAGTGTCAGGGTGAATAGATTTAAGCCCTGGGGTGAGAGTGGAAAAGTATTGGAGGATTTCAGGGGGAAGTTAATCAATGGGATATGTCAAGCACATTGAATTATTCCTGAGGACTGCCAATGTTTTTGTCTGTGATTAGGCCATCTGTGATTGCTAATTGGCACTCAGAAGTTAGGCTGGTGCTCTCTACAGGGACAGGGGGATGGGGTGCTATCTCTTTGAATGTTTACATTTCAGGAGATAGTTCCCAGGTCATTGAGAAAGAGATTTCCAAGGTTGCAAAACTGGCAAGAGGTTAGGAGAAGACTTACATCCACTTCAAAGGGTGAAAGAAAGAGTTTACAATAACAAAATATTTTTAAGTTTTATTTATTTATTTTGAAAGAAAGAGCACGAGCAAGGCAAAGGCAGAGAGAGAGAGGGAGAGAGAGAATTCCAAGCAGGCTCTGCACTATCATTGCAGGGGCTCGGACCCACAAACTGCAAGATCATGACCTGGGCTGAAACCAAGAGTCCAATGCTTAACTGAGTCACCCAGGTGCCCCTATAATGACTAGTTTTCTGAAGCAAATACCGGAAGTAAAGGGAGACCAGGGGCTTATAGTCATGAAGAAACCTGTGTACAGTTTAGACCAACCCATTTTCATCTTTGGTTGGTTGTTTTTTCTAGTAGACAATCTTGGGATGTTGCTGCATTTGTTTGGTGGAACCTGTTTTAAGAGAGATATGAGGTATACTAATAGCTTGATTTATGCTTCAGCTTATTTCCTATGCTTCATGGGGCATGGTTGCTTATAGCCATGTGGGTCATTGTCATGTTTTATGACCCAATCTCTAATGTTCTGGAACACTCACCAGTGTTTCTTGACTTTTGGCCTATTTCTTGGTTCAGGAGTGCATGTGCATCAGGAGAGACCTGCCTGGTCTTACTCTTACTGGTTAAGAGTGACTGCCTGGTAGCACTCTTACTGTGCTACCCATTCATCACTAGGTTGGTTTGCTCTTGGCTCTCTACTTCTCTTAGTCAGACATTTCTCTGTCTGAATCTATTACCATGCACCTTTTAGGCTTTCATTTTGCCATAATTCCACCACAGTTGCTTTTCATCTTTGGAGTTTTCCCATATTTTTTGTGTTTCATCAGTGGCTTTCCATTTGTTTTGTGTTATTAGTTGATGTTATTAATTTATTTATTATAACATATGTTCTTAGTGATTGCTAGGTTTTGGAGTGGGAGTAGGAAGCTGTAGTAAGTGTTGAGATTGTCATATTGATCCAGAAATCCTTGGAACTTATTTACTCTTTGGAATTTTTGAGACTTTCTTCATTACCCAATATTTTATTAGTTTTTGAAAATATTGCATGAAAAGAATATGATGTGTATTATGTTATTACTGGGAATTAGTTTATTCAGCACTCATTCAAACCCACCTTTGCATAACTTTCCACTATCATAGAGGCTGGGAATCTAAAAGTTTTGTCTTTTGAGTCTTTCTTGCAACTTGAGATGAGCAGCAGACTCATTTTTGACCAATCATATGTGAGTAAAATCTGTTGAGCTTTCTTTTTAAATTTCTTCTTCTCTGGAATATGGAATTATATATGGAGTACAGTAGCATAGTTTAGAATGGCACTGCAGAAAGTACAAAGACCCTGGTCACCTGATGGCACTGTAGAGCTGCCTTAATCTCTCTGAACTGCCAGATTGTGTGTGTGTGTGTGTGTGTGCGTGTGTGCGTGTGCATGCATATATCATGAGATAAATAAACACCCAATTTGGCTAACCACTATATTCTGTTGTGTCTTATATACAGCTAAACACAATCCTAATTGACAGCTTTTTTACTCACAGAAGGAAGCATATGTTTTCCCTTTTTGGTGTTTTGTGCCTTTGTGCTGGCCAGTCCATTGTCATAACTCCTGGTTTCTGTTTACTTTTTACTTGCTGTCTGGAGTAGGGGAGTGTTTTAATCTGAGAAGTTAATGTGAAAAAGAAAAAAAAAGGTCTACCAAGAAATTGTTAACATTTAGTTAATTGACAGAGCATACTGAGGAAGAGGGTATAAAAATCTATAACTTGGGCACCCCACGTACATGTTTTGGTGGTTAATTTTTTTTCCCTTTTCCTACTTATAGCCAATACAGGCTTTTGGAAAGAAGTCACTATACATTTACGAAGTGAGGAATTACAGGGGTGCCTGCGTGGCTCAGTCGATTGGGCAGCTGACTTTGGCTCAGACTCCACACCTCCTCACTGCTCAAAGGCTCATAAGTTTGAGCCCCACGTCAGGCTCTGTGCTGATAGCTCAGAGCCTGGAGCCTACTTTGGATTCTGTGTCTCCCTCTCTCTCTGCCCCTCCCCTGCTCGAACTCTGTCTCTGTCTCTCAAAGATAAATAAACATTAAAAAAAATTAAAAAAAAGAAGTGAGGAATCATGCTTCACCTACTTGAGAGTGGTATAGTTACATAAATTATTTGGAAATTTTCTGCATGAGAGGTTTGTTTATTCTCCCCTATGTACTTATTTATTGTATCACTTATTTATATCAGCATGGACTCATGGATACTTATTTTATATTTTAGTTATAATCTAATATGAGAACTTCTGATACATGAAGAGCTTTGAATCATCACTCCTGTCCTTACACCAAAAAAAGCTGAAGAAAAGGAAATTCAAGGACTTTTCATAGAACCATCAAAGAAGTGACATTGCAGGGCAACTGCCACCCTGAAATTTGGAGAGACAGGTGAATGCAGAGAATATGGCTAGTTGGAGAAGGTGCTGGAGGCATAGACTGGTAGGTACTTCCAGGGTAATTTTTACAAATCCTGGAGTACAAGTGTAGTTTAGCATGAGATAGAAGTATTTGGAGGCTGCATTCTTAGGGAGGCTCTATACCTTATATCCAGCAATCCCAGCAGATTCTCACAATAAAGATGCAAGAGGGGTCCCCTGGAAAGTTAACATTGTGAAATAATTCCAGAGCATTTTCCTTATCTCCAGAGGAAGAAATATTATTGGAGCAAAATACAGGCTAGCAGATCCCACCCCCCATCCCTCCAGGTAGAATATGTGTGATATTCCTCAGACACTCCTGGCTATCCAAGAACAAAGGAAAGGGATTTAAGTGCTTGCCATGGTAATGTGGGAAACTAAGGCAAATAAAAATTAAATTCCCTTAATACCTACAGCCCATTGACAAATCCTTGAAACCGGCAGAGTGACCTCCCTCTAGGAGCTCAGTGGCCTTGATGATGACACTTTGCTTGGGGCAAAAGGGAACCTTAGCTTAACTTTATCCCAATCTCTAGGATCCTTTAAATCTACTTCTTTTTATCTCAACTGCCCCAAGATATATGCTGGCAATCATACTCCAAGTTTATGCCCCGCCCCCCATATGCATCTGAAGGGTCTCATGACTGAGGTTTTATTTAATGATAATAAATAGCTAGCAACAGCTAGCCCCTCAAGGTCCTGGAAACCTTGCTTCCAAAATTCCTTAGAGACTTTATCCCTGACCCCCTGTCAACCTGAGGGTATATAATGAGTTACCTGACACGACCGCTGTGTAGCTCTTCCTGCCCATGGGTCCTGTCCCCATGCTTTAATAAAATCACTTTCTTGCACCAAATACGTCTTCAATAATTCTCTCTTGGCTGTCAGTTCCGGACCACCCCACCATCACCCAAAACTTCATCAGAGCCATTTCCCACCTAGAGGAAGGGTATTCCTCTGACTCCAGGAAGTGAGTTAACCCTGTCAACCTCAGTTTTCTGATGGATCCAAGAAAAGTGGTTGGTTTTCCAGCTTTAATGTAAGGATGCGAGTGACACTTCTAAATTTTCTCTGCAAGTTGGAGCTAAAAGGAAGTTTTCTGAGTCTCACATTGTTTTTTAATTTGTTAGTTTTCTAGTCTCTCTATACCCATTTAAAGATGTTTGTCCATCATTTCTACTTGTTCTCACTGGGAGGCTTTGTCTGAGTTATCCTGTCAGCCATTAGTGGAAGTGGAAATCCAATCCCTTGGATGGCCAGAATAGAAGAAATTCTAGTATCTTTCTTTTGAGAATTATTTTTTCTCCCTGAAATGTCAAAAGGATCTCAAGTACTTAATCCAAACACTGTGTTGAAAGAGTAACAGGCAATTTGACCCGTCCATTAGTGCACTACTATTTATCAACAGTCAGTGCTTCTGTTCTTGGTGTGTGGGATTGTTGTGGGGTTGTTGAGTGCAAGGGGCAAGAGAGAATTCTTGAGACTTTGTAAGGTGCAATTTAGTAAGTTTATTTGAGTAGCAGGGGACAGGACCTGTGGGCAGAAAGAGCTGCACTTTTTGCTATGTGAAGCTGGTGGTTATATGGTTAGTGCTTAAGGGAGAGGGGATGTACAGGGAATATTAGATCATAAATGTCTTCCTCAAATTTCTACTTGTGAAAACTACTTCCGCAAGATTTCTTAGGTGCTTATTGATGTGGAAAATATTGGGGTTTGGGACCGATGGCCAAGAAACAACACTTGAGTGTAAAAAAGTGGGCAGAAAGAGCTGCAGTGGGGTTGTGACTGGTAACTGATTATATACTTTCAAGTTGGGAGGGGGTTAGGGATAGCCTAAGTCGCTAAGGAATTTTGGAAGTAAGGTTTGCCAGACTTTGTAGGGGGCTAGCTAGTGTTATGCAAATGTCATTTATTATTGTTTAGTAGAAACTCAGTCATGAGACCTTTCAGATATATATCAGTGGGCCATATGCTTGGAGTATGATTGCCAATATATATCTTGGGGGGACAGAGATAAAGGAAGCTTCTAAAGGAATTTTTATATGTTAAAGTAGACTTGTAGGATCCTGGGGGACGGGCTCATTTGCCCCTAGCAAAGTGTCAACATGGAGGCAACTGAGCTCCTAGAAGAATGTCTCCTTGTTTCAAGGACTTGTCAATGAGCTGTAGGCAATAAGGAAATTTAACTTTTCGTTTGCCTTTGTTTTCCACTTCACTTATCATTCGGTTTAATATTAACTGTCTGTAAGATATGTAGGCACTCATGAGACCCTTTAAGGATGTAGCAACTAGCACATATTTAATCCCTATCAGAACTATGCAGGCTATAGGTCAGCCTTTTGGGCTACAGGTGAACATTTTTTATGCTTCTATCCTTCATCAAGTTCACTGTTAAAATCAGGTAAAAGCACATGGTCCAATTCTGCCTTGTCTATAGATATAATAAAGGCCTTCCTATCCAACTCAAAAGAAAGATGATTCAGTTCTTTGAGTTTATTAAAACTAAGTTTCTCAGTCTTGGGCTTTGTGATTTTGTGATTTGTAAGGAATATATATTTGGTTATTCAGATGACCAAAATATATTTTTCCTTTGTATTTGGTCTTATCCATGGTTCCTGTATCACAGCTTCTAAAATCCTTGGAGTTTCCTGTGATAAGAGAGATAAAGATGTCTTCTGTTATGTTAATGAGGTGACTTTTGGAAAGCTCTTAAGTAATCTAAAGATGGGGGCTGTTTGCCTGGAGAACCAACCATGTGATTAGAGAGTTGGAACTTCAGTCTCACCCCTATTTCCCAAACTCTGGGGAGGAGGGAGGAACTGTAATCCCCATAAAAAAGGACTGGGTTCAGATCTCTACCCAGCTGGTGAACACATGGAGACACCTGGAGCGGGCATGGAAGCTCTATGCCCTTAACACATACCTTGCCCTCTGCATCTTGTCAGTCTAGTTATTTCTTGCTTATATCTTTTTATAATAAAGTGGTGGTCTACCTAGTAAAATATTTCTCTGAGTTCTGTGAACTGCTCTAGCAAATTAAGGGAACTCAGGGAAGAGGTCCTGGAAGCATCTGATGTAGAGCCAGTCTGTCAGAAGTACAGGTAACATCTTGGACTTGTGACTGGTGTCTGAAACTCAAGTAGGGGTCTTTAGAAACTCCAGTCTGTATTGTTGGTCAGGAATTGCAACTGGGCATCTGAAGCAGGGTGGGGAGGGTACTTTGATGCTATTCCCCAGTAGATAGTGTTAGAATTGAGTTGAATTCTCAGACACACTATAGTGTGTTGCTAGGTGGTGTGTGTGTGTGTGTGTGTGTGTGTGAGAGAGAGAGAGAGAGAGAGAGAGAGAGAGAGAGAGAGAGAGAGAAACCCCTCCCCTCCAGCTCTATGTTGGAATTGGGTCTGGGAACTCTAGAAGAGACTTATAAGTTTATTGGCACAAGTTAGGTTTTTCTTTCCAAAGTCTGTCACGATGGCCGTATGATTAGGTCAGGGGACTTTCTCAAACTTATTCACATGTTAGTTTGGAGCCAAAATTTCACCCTTGCTGGTCTATATTCTGGCATTAAAATAAATAAAAAATAATTTTACCAACTTTCTTCTCTCTCTGTCCACAAACTCATATCATTTCTCTTATGGGGACAGTTCTACTTTAGAGAACTTTGCTGACCTGTATATGCCAATGAACTGCAGCACCTCACTGGGATTTTCTTAGTTCGTTAGGGAAGTTCAAGTAATGTTGAATGTTGAAAAAGAAACTTTTAGTTTTTAATGCAGATTGACTCAAGAGTTGTTAAAGAATTAGTTGTTAAAGTGTTGTTAAAGAGTTGTTAAAGACTGGCACCACCCACGCGCCCCAGTAGGTTGAGCATCTGACCCTTGATTTTGGCTCAGGTCATGATCTCATGGTTCATGGGTTTGAGCCCTGTGTCCACCTGTGTTGAGAGCACAGAACCTGCTAGGGATTCTCTCTCTCTCTCTGCCCCTCCCCCACTCACACACTCACTCTGTCTCTCCTCTCTCTCTCTCAAAATAAATAAATAAACTTAAGCAAACAAACAAAAAAGAGTTGTCAAAGAGTTTGTAAAGTGACAAAATAATTCCTGTCAAATACTTGACTTAGATAACTAACAGAGTCCTTTAGAGTGACACTTTCTAGAGTGACTCTTTCTAGAAAATTTAAAATCTGCTGTATTTTCCATTAGACAGGAAAACTGCTGCCAATTTTATATATTTTTCAAATGTTTATTTTTGAGAGAGAGAGAAAGAGAGAGAGAGAGAGACAGAGCATGAGCAGGGGAGGGGCAGAGAGAGAGGGAAACAGAATCTGAAGCAGCCTCCAGACTCTGAGCTGTCAGCACAGAGCCCAACGTGGGGCTCAAACCCACAAAGCGCGAGATCATGACCTGAGCTGAAGTTGGATGCTTAACCAACTGAGCCACCCAGGCACCCCTGCTGCCAACTTTTTTTTTTTTAATGTTTATTCATTTTTGAGAGAGAGACAGAGCACAAGCAAGGGAGGGAATAGAGAGAGGGAGACACAGAATCTGAAGCAGGCGCCAGACTCTGAGCTGTCAGCACAGAGCCAGACATGGGGCTTGAATTCACAGACCACAAGATCATGACCTGAGCTGAAGTCAGACACTTAACCGACTGAGCCACCCAAGTGTCCCAACTTGACCTACATTCTTATAACTGATAGGGATCCTATAGAGTGACTATAGAGGATTTAAAATGTGCCGTGTTTACTATTGGACAGGAAAATTGCTGCCAACTTTTAAATGGAATATTCTTTTATTAAAAGACAGGAGATTTATAATTTCACTTGGAGATCATTCCTTTTTATTGTCATCTTAATTTATGTTTTTAAAAGTTAGTAGTAAGGTTGAATAGAGAGAAAAGGGTAAGGGTTAAGAACAGAGACTCTGGAGCCTGAATGCTTAGGTTCTAACCTCACTCTGCAACTTCCTTCCCATTTGACCTTGGCCAAGTGTCTCAACTTTCTTGCCTCACCTGCAGAATGTGTAAATGACAGTTGTACGTGTTTCATAGGGTTGTTGTGCAATTCTATGAGTTAATATTTGAGAAATGCTTAGAACAGCGCCTGGCACATAGTATACACTTTACAAAACAGGTGAGTTAATTTGAATCAATATTGCTAGCAACTGGGAGACATGGAATTTTAACCCAGGGCTGTTGTGCTCCAAAGCCTGTGCTCTTTCTGTAATACCAGTTGTAAAATTCTGCCATCAAAAGTTGGCTCACTTCCTGGACACATTCTCACCCAAACCACGCACCCTCTGGAAGCCCACTCTCAGCTCCTGGGTCCGTAGGGCATACACCATGGGGTTAAAGGCTGGGGGCATAACATTATGCAGCACGTTGAAGAGAACAGGGATGAAGGGGACCTTTCTTCCTGCCAGGTGGGTGACAGACAGCACAATAACGGCTGTGTAGAAGAAGACAATGAGGATGAGATGGGAGCTGCAGGTACTCAGGGCCTTGGATGTTGCTTCAGCGGAGTTCAGCCTCAGCACTGAGCGAACAATCAAAGCATAGGAAGCAAAGACCAGACCCATGTCACCCCCAAGTGTAACCCATGCCAAGACCAACTGGTATACTCTGTTAATAGTGACGTCATCACAGGCCAGACTAGTGACCCCCAAATTAGAGCACAGACAGTGGTCAATTTCATTTCTGGAGCAGTAGTGTCGCTGGGCAGCCAGTACAGGCAATGGGATGGTCAACAGGCCATTCCTGAGCACCATGGACAGGGTGGCTTTGATCACCGAAGCCTCATTGACTATGGAGGAGTACTGAAGGGGGTAGCAAATGGCTACATATCTATCCACAGCCATGCAGAGGAAGATGCCTGACTCCATGCACATGAAAGTATGGATAGCATAGATCTGAGCAAAGCACTCGTGGAAGCTGATGGCCTTGGCATCAAACCAGAGAATGGCCAGGATCTTGGGCATGATAGTGGTAGCCAGGCCAATGTCCACGATAGCCAAGATGCCAAGGAGCTGATACATGGGCTGGTGCAGGGAAGGCTCATGTTGGATGGTGATCAAGATGAGGATGTTGGCAATGAGAGCTAAGATGTAGAGCAGAGCCAGGGGCAGGGAGAGCCAGTGCTGCCACTCATGAATGCCTGGGAGCCCCACCAGGATGAACTCAGACACTTGAAGCCTTGAGCTATTGGTTATACTCAGGGTGGTATCCATATCATGGGATGTCTTCTTCTCAGCATCTGCCTATGGATTAAGAGAAAATAAGAATAGGCAGTAGTAAGCTCAGCTGAGGCTCAAAGTTTGTGTAGAGGTAGAAGATTCAGATAAGTCCTTTTTAACATAATGTATCCTCAACCCACTTGGACCCTTGGAAAAAGTTCAGATAAGAACAACAGAAGAGGAATGCCTGAGTGGCTCAGTCAGTTAAGCATCAGACTTCAGCTCAGGTCATGATCGCGCAGTTTTTGAGTTCAAGCCACGTGTTGGTCTCTGTGCTGACAGCTTGCAGCCTAGAGCCTGCTTTAGATTGTGTGTCTCCCTCTCTCTTCTCTGTCTGCTCTTCCCTTGCTCACACTCTGTCTCTCTCCTTCAAAAATAAATATATATATATTTATAGTGACACCCAAATTGTATAGATAGACATATAGATAGATAGATATAGATAGATAGAACAGCAGAAGAGCCAAAATAGATTCTAAGAAAATGATTTTAGCAGAATAAAAGTGAAGATTTACCGGCTTTGTTTTCTGGAAATTCTGGATAGATTTTTTCATGCGTCAGGGAATACAGACACAAACCAGAAGACTAGTACATTATAAAGATCCCAAAGTTAGAGGGCAGAGCTGTTTTCTCCATTGTTGGGGATCTTCAGGAGGAGACCAGGCAGCCACAGGGAGAATGCTGACCATGTTTTTATTTTAAACAGTGCCTGTAGTTGACAAATAAGTTTTGACAAAAATCGTGTCATTTGATCTTCCCCAGACAGGGGTTGTTATTTACATATAGGGATATAGAGGTTGAATGATTTCACTAGGTAAGAGTCCTATATATTGAAAACACTAATAAGTGAGAAAGTTTCAGCAAAATTTTAATCTCTGGCATGAAGTCATAGCTAAAAGGTCAGTACTATGTAGGAATATCACTTGTTTCCTCCTCTGATTATGAAAGTGATGTTAAAGGCATATATAAAGCTATATTTTAAAATCATCAATTTTATTAATAGATGATCTAAGGAGACAAAATTACCACCATACTTCCCACCACTTCCAGATTTTTGTATGGTATAGGTTTAAAGCAGCAGGCATTTATGACACTGTTTAGACTGATTTGGGTAAGTTCACAGCTCATTTTTGATACTCAGTCCACCTCATTCTCTCATTCTCAATTTTGTTCACTCTTGAATTGTGTGGACTATCTCTCAGAGTTTGTATCAAAATGTGTACAGGCATTATGGTTTCAGGAGCCTTTAATACCTGACAATACCTGAGAATTCTTTTTCTTTTTTTACCTTTATTTATGAATAATACCTTGCCTTGTTAAATATTTAGGTATCAATATTTCCCTTCCAAATCTGTATCTGTGCTGTGTTTGATGGCATTAAGTATAAGATCAAGGTTCCAGCCCTAACCACCTGTGTGAAGAATGAATGGCTATGCCATTTATAATTATAATAAACATATAGTACCATGAAATTGATAAAGACAAATAAGAAAAAATAAAACCATAGCACTTTTAGAAAACAAAAAAAAAAGTTGAGAAAAATAATCATAAATCAAAATCCCAACAAACAAAGGTAATGGTTTTTAACATTTTAGAATATTTAATTTTCAGCATTTTTCTTCATTGAAAGAAAATCTTTTAAAAAAGTTTTTAATTTATTTTAGAGAGAAAAAGAGAGCATGAGTAGGGGAAAGGAGCAGAGGGAGAGAGAGAATATTAAGCAGACTCCATGCTGAGCATGGAGCCCAATGTGGGGCTGGATCCCACGATCCCAGGAGTCAGACACTCAACAGACTGAGCCACCCAGGTTCCCCTCAACTCTTGATTTCAGCTAGGTCATGATCCTAGGGTCATGGAATCCAGCCCTGCTGCAGGCTCTGTGCTGAGTGTAGAGCCTGCATAAGATTCTCCCTCTTTTAATAAGAATTTATGGGTGGTCTCCATAGGAATCTGTGAATTTTTTAAATTTATGTGGAAAAACTTTTACATTATTCTGAGGAGATCTGTTTGGCTTCTATCAAATTCTCAAAACATTCAATTATTCAATCAAAACACAGTTACAGAAAACCATTCTTTACTCAAAATTTTGGCCAAGATTCACTTCCCTATGACTTTTAATTTTTAATGCTTGACCTTCTGGGTTGTTTTTTTTTTTTACATTTATTTATTTTTCAGAGACAGAGAGAGACAGAGCACAAGTGGGGGAGGGGCAGAGATGGAAGGAGACACAGAATCCGAAGCAGGCTCCAGGCTCCACAGACTCCAGGCTCCGAGCTGTCAGCACAGAGCCCGATGCGGGATTCAAACTCACAAACTGTGAGATCATGACCTCAGCCAATGTCTGACGCTTAACCGACTGAGCCACCCAGGCACCCCCCTTCTAGTTTTGTGATGCAACTTATTTACATGGAATTAATTTTGCTGTTAATGAGAGGTATGTAAATAAAGTGATTTTGCATAATTAAACAATGGCTTCTACATCCCTTGACAAGTGGTTATTATGCCTCTTTTGTTGCATAGAAAGTTTTGTATGTATAAATTGTATCTGGGCACTCACATTTTTTAATTTTTTTCTGATTAATATTGTGCCAATATCAAACTGAGTTAAAATTTTAGTTTTATAATAAATTTAATACAGAAGAGAAATATATTCCCTTATTATTTATTCTTTTAAAATTTAAAGGCCTTTTTATGTGCTTATTTTCCAGATTAAACTTAGAATTCCTGCATTGGTTTCTAAAATAACAATTTTGGTTGGGATCATGTTAAATTTGTGGCTTAATTTTGAAAAGCCAAAAGTTGACATACTATCAAGTTCTTACATTCAGCAAATGTGGATTCTCTCTGCCTTTGTTTATCTTTCAAATCTTTAAATCTTTAAAACATGGTTATTAAAATATTTTATTTCTGCACTGTTCTTATGATTATTAGTATTTTGAGATATTCTGAACAAATATTTATCTTTCTTAGTGTTATTATATTGATTTTTGTTATTTCCTTTTGCATTCATTCAGTTTGCTAAACTTGTACTAGTTTTACACATTTTGTGAGTTTTTTTTTCTTCTATTACCTCAACAAATTAATGGCTGCTGGTAAACTAAACATTTTGGGTTTATTATTTTATAAATTGCAATTTTATTTGTTTTGTCATTTCTGTCTTGTGTATCATCATTTGCTAAACTATTATACATTTTTAAATTTTACCACTGATTCTCTTTTTCTGATTTTCTAAGTAGAACAAAAAGTTGCTTGCAGGGGTGTCTGGCTGGCTTTGGTGGTAAAGCATGCAACTCTTGGTATCGGGTTTGTAAATTCAAGCCGCATATTGAGTGTAGAGATTACTTAAAAATAAAATCTTGAAGGGGTGCCTGGGTGGCTCAGTCAGTTAAACATCGACTTCTTGATTTCAGCTCAGGTGATGATCTCATGGTTGTGAGTTTGAGTCCCATACTGGGCTCTGTATTGACAGTGCTGAGCCTGCTTGGGATTCTCTCCCTCTCTCTCTGCCCTTCTCTGCTCACACTGTGTCTCTCTATCTCTCAAAATAAATAAATCAACTTTAAAAAATCTTAAAGAAAAAAGAAGCACAACAAATAACTTAAAAATTGCTTGCAAACAATGCTATTTTCTCTCTTTACAAATATAAATATATATTAATCTTTGTTTCATATCTCAGTGAAATGGTTGGAAATTCATGATCAATGTAAATTAAGTATGATTAATTAAGTAAATTAAGTATGATTAAGTAAATTAAGTATGATTAAATTAAGTAAATTAAGTATGATTGTTTAGTGTTTTGTTTTAGGAATCTTAGATATAGAATTTATTATTCTAGACTCCTTGGTTTATCATTGACTTACTAACAGTCTTGGAACTCAGCCTCATTTCTCTGCTGTTTCCTAATCACAGAACTTGGTTTCTACAAAAGTGAGAAGACTGAGAGAAGGGAGGTAGTAGAGGTGAAGAATCAAATATGGAAGGCCATAGAAGGCAAGGATAAGGTATATATTTATTAATCAAATTCAGAGAGGAGGATAGAACTGCAGGAAGTTGGAAAACATCCATCCCCTCACCTCTCAGGATGCAGGTCATTGACTGGTTTATGTACTACTTCAGGAAGGTCTTTGAAGAGGCTCTCAGGCTGCAATGCCTTCTATGGATGCTTCTGCTCTCTGAGCTTCAGCTGTCTGCGTTCAGCCTTTTGTTGTTCAGAACAAATTCCTGTCGTTGCTTGCCACTCCTGGAGTCTGTGGTTTTTGTATAAATTAGATCGGTGAGATGCCTGATCCTGGTGTGGTACTCTTTAGGCCCTCCCTACTTTATAGCAAGCATCCTCCAGGGTCTTTTTTTTTTTTTTTTTTTTTTTTTTATTTTTTTTTTATTTTGGCATTGCAATGGGAATACAACCCAAGTACTCTTAGTGGTTAGTCACATAATGTTGGGTCCATTCAACTCTAGTCCCAGGGCAGCCCACCAGATGGACGGCTTTTCACTCCAGGATCCTCACAGAGTAATTCAGTTTTGTCTGATGAATAGTGTCTCTCATTGTGGGAAGGTTTTGAAATCTCCCTATCTCAAAATATGTCTTCACTCCATATCTTTTCCAGAGATTGCCTCTATCTATTTCCTGCATCACAAATATTGGAAGTAACCTCTTTTATGTTGCTTTCTTATCCTTGCCTCTTAAAGATTTCTTGTCTCACTGCAATTTAACCTTTGTTTCAACATCAAATAGACATTGCTCTTTCTAATGATCTCAATTGCCAAAAATATTGGATATTTTTTAGAAGTAATCTTACCTGGGGGGTGCCTGACTGGCTCAGTTAGTTAAGCATCTGACTCTTGATTTTGGCTCAGGTCATGATCTCATGGTTTATGGGATTGAGCTCTGTGTTGGGCTCTGCACTGACAGTGTGGAGGCTGCTTGGGATTCTCTCCCCCCACCACCCCTCCCTTGCTCATGCTCTCTCTCTCTTTCTCCTTCAAAAATAAATAAACTTTAAAAATATATATTTAAAAAAAGATGTAATCTTACCTGAACACTTCCTGGTATTTGTCTGTGTTGATCAGTTCCTTTTCCTAAGACCACTTGCCTCTCTTGTCTTTCATGACATCAAAATTTTAGTGTTAATTAAATTGGATGAAAGAATGCTATTGAATTTGTATTCAGATCAAATGTTCCTTAATGAGAGATGCATCCTCTGATCATCTTACCTAAAATAGCAGTCCCTGACCCTATAATTCTCTATTTTATCGATCTGTATGCCCGATATTACATGTCATATTATGACGTCATTTGTTTTTCTTTTCTTTTTCACATTAAAATGTAAGCTCCCCCAAAGCATGCTTTTTATAATTTTTGTTCATTGCTCTATCCCCAGCACCTACACCAATTCCTGGCACATAGTAGGTATTTTATGAATATTTGTCAAATAAATGAATGAATATTGAGAAGAGTGAATAAAGAAGCAGTCTAGAGGAATTTCAAAGTGTGATGCTTTTGTTCATATGCAGTGACATTTTACTCTTTTCTGTATTCTATCTACATATACTATCATTAAATAAAACTAATTTTATCTTAATTTTCTTAAATTAGCTTTAGAAACACCCATTTACTTCTTTGTTACTTAAAGACTGTCAGATTCTAATAGTCAAAAATTACTAGAAGCACAGTAAAATTGCAATGGAATGGAATCAATATATATTTTTTAGATTTTTATTTTAATTCCAGTTAGTTAACATACAGTGTTATATTAATTTCAGGTGTACAATATAGTCATTCAACACTTCCATACATTGCCTTGTGTTCATCAAGATAAGTACACTCCTTAATCCCCATTACCTATTTAACCCATCCCCAGCACACCCCTCCCTGCCCCCCGCTCTGGTAGTTATCAGTTTATTCTCAGTAATTAAGAGTCTGTTTCTTGATTTCTCTCTCTCTATCTCTCCCGCCCTCCTTCCCTTTCTTATTTTTCCCCTTTATTGTTTCTTTTGTTTCTTAAATTCCACATGAGTGAAATTCTATGGTATTTATCTTTCTCAGCTGACTTACTTTGCTTAGCATTATACTCTTTAGCTCTATCCATGTCATTGCAAATGGCAAGATTTCATTTTTTATGGCTGAATAATATTCCATATTATATATATACACCACATCTTCTATATCAGTTCATCATCAGTTCATCAGTATATCATTTGGGTTCTTTCCATAATTTGGCTATTGTTGATAGTGCTGCTATAAGCATAGTATGTAACCCTTTGAATTAGTGTTCTTATATTCTTTGGATAAATAGCTAGTAGTGAAATTGATAGATTGTATGGTAGTTCTATTTTTAACTTTTTGAGGAACCTCCGTACTATTTTCCAAAGTGGCTGCACCAGTTTTCACTTCTACCAACAGTTGAAGAGGGTTCCCCTGTCTCTGCATCCTCACCAACACCTGTTGTTTCTTGTGTTTTGATTTTAGCCATTCTAGCCAAAGTGAGGTGATATTTCATTGTAGTTTTGATTTGTATTTCCCTGATGATGACTGATGTTGAGCATCTTTTCATGTGTCTGTTGGCCATCTGTATGTCTTTGGAGAAATGTCTGTTCGTGCCATCTGCCCTTTTTAAAATTGGATTTTTTTGGGGGGGGTGTTGAGTTTTGTAAGTTTTTTTTAAAATATATCTCGGGTACTAATCCTTTATTGAATATTTCATTTGAAAATATCTTCTTCCATTCTGTTGGTTGCCTTTTAGTTTTGTCGGTAGTTTCCTTTGCTGTGCAGAAAGCATCTTTGAGTAGTCTCAAAAGTTTATTTTTGCTTTTGTTTCTTCTCCTTGTCTCAGGAGAGCTATCTAGAAAGAAGTTGCTATGACCTATGTCAAAGAAGTTAGTGCCTGTGTTCTTTTATAGGACTTTTATGGTTTCAGGTCTCAAATTTAGGTTTTTAAACCATTTGAATTTATTTTTGTGTGTGGTGTAAAAAGGTGGTCCAGATTCATTCTTTGGCATGTTGCTGTCCAGTTTTGGAATAAAATCAATATTTTGATCAATGTGTGAAATTCTTTTTTTTTTTTTTTTTTTTTTTTTTTTTGCTACAACCAAAGATACCTAATATTTCTGCAATTTTGTTTAATAGAATATTATTGTGTTTGGGTTTTGTAATATGTTGCAAAGTGAGGTTTAGCTTGCTAAAATTAAGATATACTGAGTCATAAATTATTATTGTCAAGCTGTAGCCAAAGAAAGTCACAGATTTATCAGAACATTAGGGAAATTTGCTTCTTTGCTTCTTGATTGTAAATGAGCAAGAGAAGTAACAGTTCTGGTAGAACAGCAATTATTTATGTTCTTAACTTTGCTAACAATGAATTTATATACTGATAAAAAATTTGATGTCACAACCAAGAAGGACTTGGGAATAACAATGTGTTGTTCAGGACCTTGTGGGAAATGCTATGGCGAGAAATGGCGTAGATTTTCAAAGGAACAACATTGATAAGCATTTCACAGCATTAAATCTCTATACTGAAATCACAAGGTATTTCAGAAAATTTACAAATATGTAAAATAACCTTCACTAATAGAATATCAGTTGCTCTGGGAAAGATTGTTGTCTGATAATTTTCACCAATGAACTTGCCCAAAGGAAGGTAAGTCTGCTCAGTGGGTTTCTTCACAGCATCAGAGAAACTAAATAATAATGACAGTATAATGGGATGGAACTATTCTTATTTTCCATCATAGACAATGAATTGGCAATGTGGCCTGAATGGATCTTTGATGGCAGAATAATAAGAGGAATCTCAGTGTGGCATCCAAAATTATGAAACACTATGAACGTGGAAAAAGAGAATGCAAAGGGGGCATATTAAGACTCATTAGCAAAACCCTTTTGTGAACTTAGAATTGGCCTAGCATCCAACAAGGAGGTGAGTTTTTAAATTTTTTATTTTTTTTATTTTAGATAGCTAAAGAGAGAGAGAGAGAGAGAGAGAGAGCGCAAGTGGGGGAGAAGGGCAGAGAGAGAGAGAGAATCTTTATTTAATTAATTAATTTATTTATTAATTTAACATCCAAGTTAGCATATAGTGCAACAATGATTTCAGGAGTAGATTCAGATTCCTTCATTCCCCTTACCCATTTAGCCTATCCCCCTGCCACAACCCCTCCAGTAACCCTGTTTGTTTTCCATATTTAGGAATCTCTTGTGTTTTGCCCCCCTCCCTGTTTTTATTGTATTTTTGCTTCCCTTCCCTTGTGTTTATCTGTTCTGTGTCTTAAAGTCCTCATATGAGTGAAGTCATATGATATTTGTCTTTCTCTGACTAATTTTGCTTAATGTAACAACCTCTAGTTCCATCCATGTAGTTGCAAATGGCAAAATTTCATTCTTTTTGTTTGCTGAGTAGTACTCCATTATATATATATATATATATATATATATATATATATATATATATATATATATATACACCACATCTTCTTTATTCATTCATCCATTGATGGACATTTGGGCTTTTTCCATACTTTGGCTATTGTTGACAGTGCTGCTATAAACGTTGGGGTGCATGTGCCGCTTCGAAACAGCACACCTGTATCCCTTGGATAAATATCTAGTAGTGCAATTGCTGGGTTGTAGGGTAGTTCTATTTTTAGTTTTTTGAGGAGCCTCCATACTGTTTCCCAGAGTGACTGTACCAGTTTTCATTCCCACCAGCAGTGCAAAAGAGATCCTCTTTCTTTGCATCCTCACCAACACCTGTTATTGCCTGAGTTGTTAATGTTAGCCATTCAATTGACAGGTGTGAGGTGGTATCTCATTGTGGTTTTGATTTGTATTTCCCTGATGAGGAGTGATGTTGAACATTTTTTCATGTGTCTGTCAGTCATCTGATGTCTTTGGAAAGTGTCTATTCATGTCTCTTGGCCATTTCTTCACTGGATTAGTTGTTTTTGGGTGTTGAGTTTGATAAGTTCTTTATAGATTTTGGATACTAACCCTATATCTGTTATGTCATTTGTAAATATCTTCTCCCATTCTGTCGGTTGCCTTTTAGTTTTGCTGATTGTTTCCTTTGCTGTGCAGAAGATTTTTATTTTGATGAGGTCGCAATTGTCCATTTTTGCTTTTGTTTCCTTTGCCTCTGGAGACGTGTTGAGTAAGAAGTTGCTGTGGCCGAGGCTACAACTGTTGCTGTGAACAGTTATAGTAATTAGAACTGTAGTAACTTTAAATATTTTGTTTGCTTTTCATATGCAAACTTTTATTTTTGCATGTGAACCCTTCTCTTTTTTATGTACAAGTTATTGGAAGTTAACTTTACAGTTTAGTGTTTAGGTAACAGAATATTTGATTGGACTCTGACTGAATTTGAAGAATATGGTATTATATCCAGCAGTGTATACAATGACTCTCGGGAATGTGCATCTTGTTACTTTGGGGAAAAGGTGAGAACTTCTTTATATGTGGAATAGTTGTATCTTTTAAAATAGAAGTATTAAATTGTTTTCTTGTTGTATGGGAGTTCAAAGGTGTGTAAAATGGTGCACGTGGAAGATGAGTAGTCAAAGGTATGAACTATGCTGTTAATCAGTTTATTGTGATGAAGTTACAAACCATTCTTTTTGGCCAGCTCTGTGAAAATGGATCAGTGTTCTTTAAATAATATGCCTTTGTCCACTGTAATGATGCCAAACTTTGGCAGTAGAGGGCACTGGAGAGACATCGTAAGAAGAAAGGTTTTTTTTTTGTTTGTCTTTAGGTGAGGTGAAATTCAAATAAGATTCAGTATTTAAACAATTTTAAAGTATATAATTCAGTGGCTTCCAGTACATTCACAATACTATTGTATTGCAATTACTACTTCTAATTACAGAAATTTTCACCATTCTCAAAAGAAACCCTTTTGTAAACAGTTGTTTCCCATTTTCCTGTTCCTTTAGTCCATGGTAATCACTTATCTGCTTTCTGTCTATAGATTCACCTATTTTAAATATTTATTACAAACGGAATCATATAATACGTGTCTTTTTCTGTCTGACTTTTTTTCATCTAGCCTAATGTTTTCAAGGTTCACCCATGTTGTAGCATCTACCAGTACTTCTTTTCTTTTTCTGGCTGGATAATTTTCCATTCTATGGGTACACCACATTTTCTTTTCTTTTTTTTTTTTTTTTACTGCATTCATCACTTCATGTACCTTTATGTTATTTTTATTTTTTGGCAATTATGACTAATGTTGCTATAAACGTTCAGGTACAAATTTTTGTACCTGTTTTCAGTTCTGTTGGGTATTTACCTAAGAGGAAAATTGCTGGGTAATGTGGTACAATCACTCAAAGAGCTGCCAGAGTGTTTTCTAAAATGGCTGCACCAGGTTGTATCCCCACCAGCAGTATTTTTCTCCATAACTTCACCGACACTTACCATCTGTATTTTTAATTATAACATCCTAGTGGGTGTGAAGTGATATCTCATTGTGGTTTTGATTTGTACAATAATGAAGACACAGCTAATGTTGTTTTGAAAAGACAGATCCAAATTAAATTATAAACCAGATGTGAAAATAAATGTGCAAGAAAAGACAATAGGCAATTGAAAATAAAATAGTGTGATGGTATTAAAATCATATAAGGCAAAGCAAATGAGTAAATATAACACACATGGCAAAGAGGAAGAATTTATAAAGATAAAACAGAAAGCACATCCCTTTTTATACTCATGGCACATAGAGTGGAGAGAATAATTAACTGCTCTTATCTTTCTGTTGTGTCAGAGTTTTTGCTGAAACTCCAGGTTGGATGTTAGATGTTTACATATTTTCAAAAGGACTGAGAGACACATCCCCACAGAGCTGTTGAGAGTGGTCTACGCTTTGGGCTCCTACATATAGACTCATGCTGTGTGTTTTGAATGAATGAATAAATTAAAATATACGTGAATGAAAGTTTAGAGCTAGATTTTAGGATGGCCAATATTGCTATTTACCAGCTGATGAACTTGTATAATCATTCAACCTGAGCGCCTATTTCTTTGTGAAAAAGTACTAATGCAGTACTAAAGCAGTAATGCTTCCTAACTAAGAAGGCTGCTATGAAGACTGCATGAAATTAGTTGATCCACTGTGGGAAAGTGTTCTGCAAACTGTACAAAACTCTTGAAGGTTAGATGTTGTTATTATCCTGCTCCTTTGGACTAGAAACAGTGGATGTTGGGTTAAGTTCAAGCCCTATTCTATAACTGTCTCTCCCATACCTTTTCTTATTGGAGGATTGCCTCAATCTAAATCAATGGTCATTGTCCGTCAAGGGTGAAGTAACAGCTGCTTTTGGAGAAAGTTTATAGTCCCTGTTCTTGGGTGAGTTTCCAAGCATTACTCTTAGGATGGTCCCACATTATGGGTTAACTTCCTGCAGGTCTGCTCTGCTGCCCAGCAGTCACTTCCCTGGTGGGATGAGCTCATGGTGTTGCTTCAGTCCTGGGCTGTCTTCTGAGAGCTTGTTCTCCAAAGTGGACTCATGAAAACTTTCTGAAGTCATTCTTCGTACCATGCTCTGGTATATTTGATACATAGTTCGGCAGACCATGTTATACTACTGATCAATCACATCATGAATCAAGTATTAAGTGTACATTGTGTGCAAAGTTCTGTACTAGGCTTGGAGAAGGTAAAAAATGAACATGGATCAACATTCTTGTACTCAAAAGTATGCATATCTGTTAGATGTGCAATCGGTAAAATTTCATTTAGATTTAATTAATTGGTTATTTGGAGCTACTTTTCTAAGGTATTTTCTAGGATAGTTTTCTTTCTTTCTTTCCTAGATGAAGGTTTTACCACATAATTAGATCAGTTTTTACATGTGCATATCACATCTCAAAGCCTGTTTTCTTTATTATCTCTTTTGCTTCGCATGGTATGCTGTGACTTAGTTCAGCAAAATGCTCTGATTGTCACTACTTTTAACTTGAAGAATTGAAGCAGAGGGAGATTTCATAAGTTGCTCAGAGTCATATAGAAATTCTGGAACAGAGCAAGAGTAAGAGGGAGAAGACTGCAAAAGTTGTGCGATCACACTTGCAAGGAGTAGAATCCCAGCTCCCCCACTTGAAAATTGTGCTGATGGGGCATGCTCTGTAACCTCCAGGGCCCTAGATCCCTTAGCTATACGTTAGGAATAATACCGTATGCACCTCACAGGGTTATTGTGAGTATTAAATCAGATTGTGTGTGTGTTTTCTGGCTTATGAGAAGTACTTAGCACTTGTTAACCATTAATTAATTAATTATTATTATTGAAATTCTCTGCTACAAAAACAAAACTTTTCTGTCTTTTTATTTATTTTATTATTTTTTTATTAAAAAAATTTTTTTAAACGTTTATTTATTTTTGAGACAGAGAGAGACAGAGCATGAACGGGGGAGGGCAGAGAGAGAGGGAGACACAGAATCGGAAGCAGGCTCCAGGCTCCGAGCCATCAGCCCGGAGCCCGTCGCGGGGCTCGAACTCACAGACCGTGAGATCGTGACCTGAGCTGAAGTCAGACACTTAACCGACTAAGCCACCCAGGCGCCCCTTCTCTGTCTTTTTAGAATAAACATTTATTTTCTTTTTCTTATTATGAAAATGACATGAAAAACAAATATGTACAAGTTAGAGTAAATTCACATAAACAGTTTTAAAGTCTTCATTTTTTACTACTATTAACAATAACTTTTTTATGAATACATTTTTGCTTACATTTAGACTATTTTTTAATTTATTTTAGATAAAGAGACAGAGTGAGAGAGCATGAGATGGGGAGGGGGCAGAGGGAGAGAGAGAAAGAATCTCAAGCAGGCTCCATGCGCAGTGCAGAGCCTGATGCAAGGCTCGATTCAATGACCCTGGGATCATGACCTGAGGCGAAATCAACAGTTGGATGCTCAACTGACTGAGCAACCCAGGTGCCCCAATTTAGACTATTTCTTTTAGATATTTTTCTAAAAATAGAATTACTAGATGAAAGAATATTAACATTTACAAACACTCCAGTAAATTTTGTCAAATTGCTTTTTGGTACATTTGGGCCAATTTACAGTCCTACCAGCTGTGTATGAGTATCAATCTCAGAATTGCATCAGTGGTCAGCAACATTTCACTTTTCTATTCTTACTTATTTTATAGTAAAAGGAAATTTCATTGTGATTTTCATATGTATATTTTGATCTGTGAGACTGACAGTTTTCATGATTTTATTGGCTACTTTTTTCCTAGTGAGAGATAAAGGCACATCACAACCCAGGTCTATCGACAGCTAAAAGCTCTATCCTTTCTTCACACCTTAGTGGACTTCTAAAGCTGGAGTTACTTAGTGGACATATCTTCACTCAGTCCAAGCAGTCTCTGGAAGCCCAGTCTGAGCTCTTGCATCCTGAGTGCATAGACCATGGGATTGAGTGCAGGGGGGATGACATTGTGCAGTACATTAAGGAGCACAGGGATTAGGGGCGTATTTTTCTCTGCAAGGTATGTGACAGACAGCACAGTGATACCTGTATAGAAGAAGAGGATGAGAATGAGGTGGGAGCTACAGGTCCCCAGAGCTTTGATACTGCTTCTGGTGAGTTCAACCTCAGCACAGAGTGAAGGATTAACACATAGGAAGAAAAAACAAGAGCCATATCACTCCCAATCAGGATCCATGCTGAGATCAGTTGGTAAAATTTGTTCACAGTGATGTCATTACAGGCTAGACTGGTGACCCCCAAATCAGAGCACAGGCAGTGGTTAATTTCATTCTTGGAGCAATAGTGTCTCTGGGCAGACAGTATTGGAACTGGGATAGTAAACAGTCCATTCCTGAGCACCATGAATCCTGTGGCTTTGACCACAAAAGTGTCAGTGACTATAGACAGGTATCGAAGGGGGTGACAGATGGCTATATATCTGCCCAATGCCATGCAGAGGAAGATACCAGATTCCATGAAGAAGAAACAGTGGATGGCATAGATCTGAGCAAAACGCTCAGGGAGGCTGATGGCCTTGGCATCAAACCAGAAGGTAGCCAGCATCTTGGGCATGATGGTGGTGGCCAGGCCCATGTCCACAACAGCCAGTATGCCCAGAAAATGGTACATAGGCACATGCAGCATGGCCTCATGTTGGATGGTGATCATGATGAGGAGATTAGCACCAAGAGCTAAGAAGTAGAGCAGAGCCAGGGGCAGGGAGAGCCAGTGCTGCCACCCATGAATGCCTGGGAGCCCCATCAAGATGAAGTGGGAAATCTGGAGGCTGGAACTGTTGGTAACACTGGTGGGAGTATCCATAGCACAGGTGCCCCATTTGCAGTGTCTGTCCATAAAACTGAAATGGCAGGAAGATTGCATTTGAGAATTTATCTCAGGGTCCTGATAGTAGAGACTCCCCCCAAATGACTCAGTTTCTTTTATGTGTGCATAACCCTCCACCTTTTTTGGCTCCTGGAAATATTCCACAGAGGAGTACTAAAACAAGTCAAAATTTATTCTAAAGGTAAAGTTTGAATTAGCCATTTATTATTACCACTCGTGTTTCTAATAAGTATGTTCAAATACATATGTATCAAGAATAATCTTATTGCTAACAGATAACAAATACTAATATTTGATTTATTTCCATTATTTCCATTTTATAATTATATTTGTATTTCCAGTTTACATCATTATATGGAAATAATGTTGTATCCTGCCTTTGTGTTTCAGTAGTGTGTTCTAGGACATAAAATAGGAACTCAGTAAAAAATTATGACATGGATGAATAAATAAACCAAAACTTTCCAGATCATTAAAAGCAATGTGGAATCTTATATTTCTATATTTGGCTGTTCCATAATTTACTCACCACTATTTTACTTTTCAGATTGTTTCCTTTGAGTAGGATTTTTTAAATGATACAAAAGTGATACATACAAAGAACATCTTAAAATACTCTTTTTAGTAATATTTTGATTTTAACTGTCATACATGTAGATTGTTCAAATTCAAATAAAATTAAAAAAATATAAACAATGGTTACTAAGACTTCTGTGCTTAGGACTCCCAAATTTCTTCCTTTTCACCAGAGGCAGCCAGTAACCCAGTTTCTTAGGAATCCTTCCAGAGATAGTTTTTGCATGAACAAGAATATATGTATATGTTTTCTCATAAAAGACAAAAGCAAATGTTAGCATACTAGTCATATCCTTTATCCTTTGTTTCCTTTCCTTTTCTTTCTTAACTTAATTATCTTGGGGACTGTTCCCTATCACAAACTAGATATGCCACATTGCTAAGTGAATGATATTCTACCACATGGATATCTGATAATTTAATAAGAACTTCTGACATTCAATTTGTTTCTAGTATTTTGCTACTGTAAAAAACATGTACTCAATGTACTTGTTCATATATCTCTATGCATAAGTTTATAGGATAATTTCTAAGAATGAATTGCAGAGTGAAAATGAAAAAGAAAGATTTTGATTGATATTGCCAAATTGTCTTTCTTTTTTTTTGTTTTAACTTTATTTTTTCTTTTTTAAAATTTACATCCAAATTAGTATATAGCGAAGCAATGATTTCAGGAGTAGATTTCTTAATTCCCCTTACCCATTTAGCCCATACCCCCTCTCCCACAACCCCTCCAGCAACCCTGTTTGTTCTCCATATTTATGAGTCTCTTCTGTTTTGTCCCCCTCCCTGTTTTTGTATTATTTTTGTTTCCCTTCCCTTATGTTCATCTGTTTTGTCTCTTAAAGTCCTCATATGAGTGAAGCCATATGATTTTTGTCTTTCTCTGACTGACTAATTTCACTTAGCATAATACCCTCCAGTTCCATGCACGTAGCTGCCAATGGCAAGATTTCATTCTTTTTGATTGCCGAGTAATACTCCGTTGTATATATATATACCACAACTTCTTTATCAATTCATCCATCGATGGACATTTGGGCTCTTTCCATACTTTGGCTATTGTTGATAGTGCTGCTATAAACATGGGGGTGCATGTGTCCCTTTGAAACAGCACACCTATATCCTGTGGATAAATGCCTAGTAGTGCATCTGATGGGTCGTAGGGTAGTTCTATTTTTAGTTTTTTGAGGAACCTCCATACTGTTTTCCAGAGTGGCTGCACCAGCCTGCATTCCCACCAACAGTGCAAAAGATATCCTCTTTCTCTGCATCCTCGCCAACATCTGTTGTTGCCTGAGTTGTTAGTGTTAGCCATTCTGACAGGCGTAAGGTGGTATCTCATTGTGGTTTTATTTGTATTTCCCTGATAATGAGTGATGTGGAGCATTTTTTCATGTGTCGGTTGGCTATCTGGATGTCTTCTTTGGAGAAGTGTCTATTCATGTCTTTTGCCCATTTCTTCACTGGATTATTTATTTTTTGGGTGTTGAGTTTGGTAAGTTCTTCATAGATTTTGGATACTAACCCTTTATCTGATATATCATTTGCAAATATCTTCTCCCATTCTGTCAGTTGCCTGACAGGCTGTGCAGAAGCTTTTTATTTTGATGAGGTCCCAGTAGTTCATTTTTGCTTTGGTTTCCCTTGCCTCCGGAGACATGTTAAGTAAGAAATTGCTGCAGCCAAGTTCAAAGAGGTTTTTGCCTGCTTTCTCCTCAAGGATTTTGATGGCTTCCTGTCTTACATTGAGGTCTTTCATCCATTTTGAGTTTATTTTTGTGTATGATATAAGAAAGTGGTCCAGGTTCATTCTTCTGCATGTCGCTGTCCAGTTTTCCCAGCACCACTTGCCGAAGACACTGTTTTTATTCCATTGGATATTCTTTCCTGCTTTGTCAAAGATTAGTTGGCCATACGTTTGTGGGTCCATTTCTGGGTTCTCTATTCTGTTCCATTAATCTGAGTGTCTGTTCTTGTGCCAGTACCATACTGTCTTGATGATTACAGCTTTGTAATATAGCTTGAAGTCTGGGATTGTATGCCTCAAGTTTGTATGCCTTCAAGTTTGCTTTGGCTATTCAGGGACTTTTCTGGTTCCATACAAATTTTAGGATTATTTGTTCTAGCTCTGTGAAGAATGCTGGTGTTACTTTGATAGTGATTGCATTGAATATGAAAATTGCTTTGGGTAGTATTGACATTTTCCAATATTTATTCTTCCTATCCAGGATCATGGAATCTTCTTCCATTTTTTTGTGTCTTCTTCATTGTCTTTCATAAGCTTTCTATAGTTTTCCGTGTATAGATTTTTCACCTCTTTGGTTACATTTATTCCTAGGTATTTTATGGTTTTTTGTGCAACTGTAAATGGGATTGATTCCTTGATTCTCTTTCTGTCACTTCATTTTTGGTGAATAGGAATGCAACCGATTTCTGTGCATTGATTTTATATCCTGCAACTTTGCTGAATTCATGAATCAATTCTAGCAGTTTTTTGGTGGAATCTTTTGGGTTTTCCATACAGAGTACCATGTCATCTGCGAAGAGTGAAAGTTTGACCTCCTTGTGGCCGATTTGGATGCCTTTTATTTCTTTGTGTTGTCTGATTGCAGAGGCTAAGACTTCCAATACTATGTTGAATAACAGTGGCAAGAGTGGACGTCCCTGTCTTGTTCCTGGTCTTAGGGGAAAGCTGTCAGTTTTTCCCCACTGAGGATGATGTTAGCATTGGGTCACTTTATATGGCTTTATGATCTCAAGGTATGATCCTTTTATCCCTACTTTCTTGAGGGTTTTTATCAAGAAAGGATGCTATATTTTGTCAAATGCTTTCTCTGCATCTATTGAGAGGATCATATGGTTCTTGTCCTTTCTTTTACTGATGTGATGAATCACATTAATTGTTTTGTGGATATTGAACCAGCCCTGCATCCCAGGTATAAATCCCACTTGGACGTGGTGAATAATTTTTTTAAGGTATTGTTGGATCTGGTTGGCTAATATCTTGTTGAGGATTTTTGCAACCATGTTCATCAGGGAAATTGATCTATATTTCTCCTTTTTAGTGGGGTCTCTGGTTTTGGAATCAAGGTAATGCTGGCTTCCTAGGAAGAGTTTGGAAGTTTTCCTTCCATTTCTATTTTTTGGAACAGTGTCGAGAGAATAGGTGTTAACTCTTCCTTAAATGTTTGGTAGAATTCCCCTGGAAAGCCTTTTTGCCCTGGACTCTTCTTTTTTGGCAGAATTTTGATTATTATTTTGATTTCCTTACTGGTTATGGGCCTGTTCAAATTTTCTATTTCTTCCTGTTTCAGTTTTGGTAGTGTATATGTTTCTAGGAATTTGTCCATTTCTTCCAGATTACCCATGTTATTGGCATATAATTGCTCATAATATTCTCTTATTATTGTTTTTATTTCTGTAGTGTTGGTTGTGATCTCTCCTCTTTCATTCTTGATTTTATTCATTTGGGTCCTTTCCTTTTTCTTCTTGATCAAAGTGGCTAGTGATTTATCAATTTTGTTAATTCTTTCAAAGAACCAGCTTCTGGTTTCATTGATCTTTTCTGTTTCTTTGGTTTCGATAGCATTGATTTCTGCTCTAATCTTTATTGATTCCTGTCTTCTGCTGGCTTGGGGTTTTATTTTCTGATCTTTTTCCAGCTCCTTAAGGTGTAAGGTTAGGTTGTGTATCTGAGACCTTTCTTCCTTCTTTAGGAAGGCCTGGATTGCTATATACTGTCCTCTTATGCCTGCTTTTGCTGCGTCCCAGAGGTTTTGGTTGTGGTGTTATCATTTTCATTGGCTGCCATATACTTTTTAATTTCCTCTTTAACTTCTTGGTAAGCCCATTTGTTCTTTAGTAGGATGTTCTTCAGTCTCCAAGTATTTGTTACCTTTCCAAATTTTTTCTTGTGGTTGATTTCGAGTTTCATAGCGTTGTGGTCTGAAAATATGCACTGTATGATCTCGATCTTTTTGTACTTACTTAGGGATGATTTGTGTCTCAGTATATGGTCTATTCTGGAGAACTTTCCATGTGCACTTGAGAAGAATGTGTATTCTGCTGCTTTAGGATGAAATGTTCTGAATATATCTGTTAAGTCGATCTGGTCCAATGTGTCATTGAAAGCCATTGTTTCCTTGTTGATTTTTTGATGAGATGATCTGTCTATTGCTGTGAGTGGGGTGTTGAAGTCTCCTACTATTATGGTATTACTATCGATGAGTTTCTTTATGTTTGTGATTAATTGATTAATATATATGGGTGCTGCCACATTTGGCGCATAAATGTTTACAATTGTTAGGTCTTCTTGGTGGATAGACCCCTTGATTATGATATAATGCCCTTCTGCATCTCTTGATACAGTCTTTATTTTAAAGTCTAGATTGTCTGATATAAGTATGGCTACTCAGGCTTTCTTTTGTTGACCATTAGCATGATAGATGGTTCTCTATCCCCTTTCAATCTGAAGGTGTCTTTAGGTCTCAAGTGGGTCTCTTGTAAACAGCATATAGATGGATCTTGTTTTCTTATCCATTCTGTTACCCTATGTCTTTTGATTGGAGCATTGAGTCCATTGATGTTTAGAGTGACTACTGAAAGATAGGAATTTATTGCCATTATGATGCTTGTAGAGTTGGAGTTTCTGGTGGTGTTCTCTGGTCCTTTCTAATCTTTGTTGCTTTTGAGATATATGTATTCATCTTTTGTCCCCTCAGAGAGTCCCCCTTAAAATTTCTTTCAGGGCTGGTTTACTGGTCACAAACTCACTTACTTTTTGTTTGTCTGCGACACTTTTTATCTCTCCTTCTATTCTGAATGACAGCCTTGCTGGATAAAGAATTCTTGGCTGCATATTTTTCTGATTCAGCACACTGAATATATCCTGCCACTCCTTTCTGGCCTGCCAGGTTTCTGTGGATAGGTATGCTGCAAACCTGATCTTTTTTCCCTTGTAGGTTAGGGACTTTTTTTTCCTTTGCTGCTTTCATGATTCTCTCCTTGCCTGAGTATTTTGTGAATTTGACTAGGATATGCTTTGTTGATGGTCGGTTTTTGTTGAATCTAATGGGTGTCCTCTGTGGTTCCTGGAGTTGGATGTCTGTGTCTTTCCCCAGGTTAGGAAAGTTTTCCGCTATGATTTGCTCATATAACCCTTATACCCCTATTTCTCTGTCTTCCCTATGATTCTGGTGTTGTTCCTTTTTAATGACTCACTGATTTCTCTAATTCTTTTTTTTTAAACGTTTTTATTTATTTTTGAAGGAGAGAGAGAGAGAGACAGAGCATGAGTAGGGGAGGAGCAGAGAGAGAGAGAGAGACACAGAATCTGAAGCAGGCTCCAGGCTCTGAGCTGTCTGCACAGAGCCCGACGTGGGGCTCTAACTCACGAACCTGAGATCTTGACCTGAGCCGAAGTCGGACACTTAACTTACTGAGCCACCCAGGCCCCCCATGATTTCTCTAATTCTTAAATCGTGCTCTTTTGTATTAATCTCCCTCTTTTTTTCTGATTCGTTATTCTGTATAAGTTCATCCTCTATATTGCTGATTCTCTGTTCTGCCTCATCCGTCCTTGCCGCCACTGCATCCATCCATGATTACAGTTCAGTTATAGCATTTTTAATTTTATTTTGGCTATTTTTCACTTCTTTTATATCTGCAGAAAGGGATTCTAGTCTATTTTCAACTCCAGCTAGTATTCTTATTATCGTGATTCTAAATTCTGGTTCAGACATCTTGCTTGTGTCTGTGTTGGTTAAATCCCTGGCTGTCGTTTCTTCATGCTCTTTCTTTTGGAATGAATTCCTTCGTTTTTTTCATTTTGAAGGGAGAAAAGGAATTAATGAGGTAGAAAAATTGAAATTAAAAAAATATTAAAATTAAAAACACAGACACACAAAAATCGAATAGATGATGCTAGATCCTAGGTGTGTTTTGGTGTCGGTGTTGAAAGTGGTTTGACAGATTAGAGAAACAAACAAATAAACAAAAAAAAAAAAGGAGGGGAGAAGAAAAAAAAGGAAATCGTTTGAGAATTTGATAAAGTGAATACACTAAAGTAGACTAAAATACACAAAAGTAGAGAATATAGTACAAAAAACGTATAGAAAAATGTTTTTAATAAAAATTAAAAAGAAAGATGAACTTTTTCGTTTTCCGTATTTAAGAAAAAAGAAAGGAAAAACAGAAAAAAGATAAAAAATAGAAAACATAAAAGTAAAGACAAAAAAATCGTTTCAAAATTTGAAAAAGTGAATACACTGTAGTAGACTGAAATAAAATGATGGGAGTAAGATAGAATTTGAAAAAATTTACATAAGAGCAAAAAATATAGTAATAAAAATTAAATAAAAATATTTAAAAGAAATTGAAAGTAAAAATGAAGTTTTTCTGTTTCTGCATTCAAGAAAAAGAAAAGAAAGGAAAAAGAGAAGAAAAGAAAGAAAAAAAGGAAATTGTTTGATAATTTGAAAAGGTGAGTACACTGAAGTAGACTAAAATAAAAGGATGAAAGTAAGGTAGAATTTGAGAAAATTTACACAAAAGCAAAAAATATAGTAATAAAAATTAAAGAGAGATATTTTTAATAAAAATTAAAAATAAAAATGAGTTTTTTTCTCTTTATTCAAGAAAAAGAAAAGAATTGTAAAAGAGAAAAAGGAAAAAGGGAAAAAAAAATTGAATAGATGAACCTGCTAACAGATTGAAGTAGGACTGAAATTGCTTTGTTTTCCCCTAGAGGTCGGTCAGTCTATGTAGCTCTTTGTAGTCCATAAATTAAGCCCGCGGTGAGGTTTGTGTTCTTGAAGAGTGAAGTTGGCTCAGTTAGGCAGGCCCCGGTGTAACAGCTCCGCTCTCCACTAGATGGCGCTGCTAGCCTACTGGGGTGGCTTGTTGCGGTGCTTGTTGGTGCACACGCAAATGCATATAAGGGAGTGGTGAAAAACGGCACCACCCAGCCACCCAGTCTGTTCTCCCTGATCAGCAATTGCGCACCGGTCCTCTGTCTTCAGCTCTCATCGACTCTCCTCTTTTCCACTCTCCGTGACCAGTCCCCAGGCAGTACCTCTCGCCCGAGTTTTGTCTCAGGTGTGGCTATTTTCCCCGGCCCCTTACTTCCGAAGGACTGCGGCTTTGACCCACTCCGCCCGTCTGGTCTGCGGGAGGGTCTCACTGAGCAATGGCTGAATGAGTAATGGCCGAATGTTGGCTGCACCCAGGAATGCCCACTGGACCCTGCTGTTGCTGGTGCCCTGAGACTATGGCCAGGTGCCAGCCCGCCCCTAAAAAAGATCATGAGACAGTGTAGCATCAGCATTTCAGGGACCATGGAAAATTGCAACACACATCTGCCACTGGGCTTCACCCTCAACAACCTTGCCCCAGCACCAGCGAATGTGGCTGCCTTCCGGGGTCTGCTGGGGCCAGGTGGCTTCAACAGCCTCTACGAAATGTCCTTCCAGCAGTGGAACCACTTTTCCCCGTGCGGCCTGAGAACCTCCTGGACCCCACTCTGTTCCTGGGGATTCACCTTTCCCACCAGAGCACCGCCAGGTATTGAACTGTGGAGTTGCAGCCTTTGCTCTCCCCTTGTTTACCGTCTTAATGGAATTTAAACCCTCTCCTTTCTCTTTTCTCCCTTTTTAGTTTAGTCCCTGTGGCTATTTCCAATTTTCCACTTTCTCTCCAGCTGTTTTTGGGGAGGGGTGCTTTTACTGTATACTCCCCCCTCCCCAGTCTCCGTCCTCTCTCCACCCGCAAAAGTGGCCCCCTTTCCACCACAGCTTCTCGCTCCCCAAGTTCACCTCTCTGTGCTGCATACCTCCTGAATTCTGTGGTTCAGGTTGTGCAGATTGTTGTGTTAATCTTCTAATCAGTTTTCTAGGTGTGTAGGATGTTTAGTGTTGGTCTGGCTGTCTTTCATGGATGCGAGACACACAAAAAGCTTCCATGCTGTTCTGCTATCTTGGCTCCTCCCCCAAATTGTCTTTCAAGAGGTTATTCTGCCCCTGTAGGAGAATATGGATATTTTAAATAATCTTGAAATATACTGAAATGTTGCTTCATAGGGACATTGTAGTACTTTACACACCCAGAGTTTAAGACTGTGTTTATTTCATCATATCCATCCATTTCATCACATTCCAAATTAGGAAATTTAACTTAAAAGTCTTTATTAATAGAGTGAGTAAAAGTGATATTTCAATTTTGGTTGAAGTTTTCACTTCACTGTTGAGTGAGCTTTGACATTTTCAAAGATATATTTTCCATTCATGGGCTTCTTCGTTAGTTTTCTCTTTTGTCTTTATGTGCAACTTACCTTGTAGTATTAAGTGCAATAATGTTTTTCAAGTGCTCAGTTTGGAGTATACAGTCTTATTAATTTGTATGGATTTCATTATATCTTCTTAAAAAATTTTCATTATATCTTAAGGGTATTACCTCTGTTGAATTTTCTGGAAGTATTTCCTCCAATTCATTTTCCATTACATTCTGTCTTTTCTAAAAAATGATTTACTCACCTGCATACACAAACTTTTATGTGGTCATAACAATTGTACTTTTTAATATTATTTCATGACTTTTAAACTTTTAATAACATAAAATCTAGTATTTCAATAAGTATTTACTAGCATATTCTTTACCGAAGTTTATTTTAAATTTAATTTTTAAATGAATTTGAAATTTCACATGGAGTGAAAAAGTACATTAATTTCACCCCACTAATAGTTAAACCATTGTTCCAGCACCATTCAGTAAATAAGCCTTTTTCTCCCACTATCCTGAATGCACTTTTTTAGTCCTATATTAAATTCCAACATATATTCAAAGGTCACTGCCTCCCAGGACAATCTTTTCTGTTTTTAGTGTCACTAAAAACATGTATTTACCACATGGTAGGGGAAATTCTTAGTAATAACTTCAAAAAATGTTTTAAATTAATGTTAATTAATTTAAATGTTATTTTGTTGGAATATTATATATATTTTTAAACTTTATTTATTTATTTTGAGAGAGAGAGAGAGAGAGAGAGCAGGGGAGGGGCAGAGAGAGAGGGAGAAAGAGAATTCCCAAGCAGGCTCTGCACAGTCAGCGCAGAGCCTGATGCGGGTTTGAGATCCCGCAAACCATGAGATCACAAACCATGAGATCACAACCTTTATTATTTTCTTTCTTCAGCTGGTTTTGGGTTTTGTTTATTCTTTATCTAGCTCCTTTTGGTGCAATTTAGGTTGTTTATTTGAGATTTTTCTTGCTTATTGAGGTAAGCCTGTATTGCTGTAAACTTCCCTCTTAGATCTGTTTTTGCTGCATCTGAGGTTTTGGACCATTGCGTTTTCATTTTCATTTGTTTTCATGTACTGTTTAATTTCTTCTTTGATTTCCTGCTTGACCCATTCATTGTTTAGTAGCATGTTATTTAGCTTCCATGTATTTATGGTCCTTCTGGTTTTTTTCTTGTTGATTTGTAGTTTCATAGCATTGTGCTCAGAAAATATTCATGGATTTTGATCTTCTTGTATTTGTTGAGGCTTGTTTTGTGGGCTAATATGTGATCCATTCTGGAGAATGTTCTGTATGTACTTGAGAATAATTTATATTCTGTTGTTTTAGGATGGGATGTTCTGAATATATCTGTCAAAACTATTTGTTCCAGTGTGTCATTCAAAGCCATTGTTTCCTTGTTGATTTTCTGTTTAGATGCTCTGTCTGTTGATGTAAGTAGGGCATTAAAGTCCCCTACTATTATTATATTATTATTGATTAGTTCCTTTATATTTGTTATTAACTATTTTATGTGTTTCGGTGCTTTTATGTTGGGTGCATAAATATTTACAGTGGTTATATCTTGTTGGATTGTCCTCTTTTGTTATATAGTGCCCTTCTTTGTTTCTTGTTATAGTCTTTGTTTTAAAGTCTATTTTGTCCGGTATAAATATTGCTATTCCAGCTTTCTTTTGACACCAATTTGTATGATATGTTCTGCCCATCCTTCTCACAGTTGGAGCAATTTTCAAGGATACAAATTCATGAATATAGTATTTCTCTCCATTAAGTTAGATCTTTAATTTCTCTTAGTAGTGATTTAGGGACTCAGAAATATTTTATCAAGTTTATCCCTGAATATTTGATATATTTTGATGCAATTGTACATAATAACTGTAAATTTAGTTTTCCAATTTTTTCATAGCTAGTTTGTAGAAATGCAGAAAATCAATTTTGTATTGACTTTGTATCGTGTTATCTTGCTAAATTCAATTATTAGTACAGATCTTAGGCTTTCCTACATACATCCATGTTGTTTGCAAGTGATTACATTTTACTTCTTATTTTCCAATCCCTAAGATTTTATTTTTTGTCTTATTTCAGTGGTTAACACCTGTAGTGCAATCATGAATATCCATTGATAATCCTGATTTTAGGGAGAAAGTCCTCAACTTTTTACTATTATGTATGATATTGAAGGTTTACATTAATGCCTTTTTTTCCCATGTTTGGGAAATTCCTTATTATTTCCCATATGCTGAGCATTTTTTCTATTATTATTATGAATAAATGTTGTTTTCATATGATTTTATTTTTGTCTCTATTAGGATGATGATATGATATGTATACTTTTCACTATTTTGTTAATATGACAATTTACTTTTGAATGATAAACTACTGTGCATTCTTGGGGAAGCCCCACCTACTCATGATATAATAATCTTTTTATATATTGTTGTATAGTATTTGCTAATCATTTGTTAAGGATTTTTATATCTCTGCTCATGAGGGACTTTGGTTTGGATTTTCCTATCTTGTACTGTCTATATGATTTCGTCATCAGATTTATACTGGCCTTGTAAGATGGATTGGAAAGTGTTCCTTTTTCCTCTGTTTTCTAAAAGTTTGCATTATTATTTCTATTGTAAGGATTGTCATTGTTTCTTTCTTAAATATTTGATAGAATTTTCCAGTAAAGACTTGATCTAATGCTTACTTCACTCTATTATCACATCATCTTCCTATGCCCAGAACACTATGAAAGAAATCTATTAAAGCACTAATCTATCCGTATCACTGCTGTTCTTAAACAAGTTCCTTGACCTCTTATTAACATGTAGTGCCATCTAGAAGAGCACTTAAGACCTGCCATAGTCTGGGGCCAACCTTCCTCTCAAATCTCATCCCTCTGCACTGCTTCATTAATATTGATCTCTTCTTAGCTTTCCATCAAGAATTCCATACTTTATGAGTTTGGAGTTCCTTTTAGTGCTAGTGAGTCATTCTGGAACATTCTGTTCCATTATTCAACTTTCCTCTCTCATGTTACCTCATTTTTGAAGCCTTCTGTGATCCCCACAGGCATAATCAGATGCTCTCTCTCCATGGTTTTCCCATCTCTCCGTGGTGTGGCTACAGATCCTTGCATATGCCTCTGCTTTGCCTTTGGTCATGCTTTGCTTTAGTTTGATGTGTATCTTCCACCTGACCCTGTTTAAAAGGGGTTTAAAGTTTAAGAGGAACCCAGGAAATATATTTTTTGATCCAAATTATTGATTCCAATCCCTTGACTATTTTTGGATCTTTGGACAATTCCAGTCTCTTGATGTTTTTTGCAAGGTGAGGGTTCAGAGTTTCAGTCAGGCAGTCCATATTCACACTAATCTAGATTTCTAGTTCTGAGACTTTTGTTTATTTCCTGGACTGAAGTTCCTGTGATTGTTACCAGTGCCTCTTAGACTGAACTTTGTATTGCTATTGCTACTTGTCCTGCCTACTCCCTCCTCCTCCACTAGGGTTCTGTGCTGATATTTTCTGCTTCATAATACATCTTTCTACAGTTTCATACACATCATAGCGTCATCTCCTGTAAGCTCACTGTTACCCAGCTTGACTTCTCTGTTAGAAAACTGAATGCCTCATGTTAGGGTTCATAATCCTGGCTGTACCTGAAATGACACCTGCTATGTCTTCTTTTCCCCTCCGGAACTGGATAGTACCCTTAGAGCATGGCTGTCAGAAATGGATGACCTGATTTTGCATACTGACTCTTCCTGTAAACCTTGTGCTGTTCCTTTCCAGTATACCCTGTGTACACCTCTGTCTTTCTGATAAGGTTTATCATTCTGAAGACACAAAGGTCTTGCTGAGTTCTGAACCATAAATTTGAATGTGTTTGTTCTTGTTTTTTTCCTTTGGCTTCATAAAACAAATAATTTTCTCTCATAGGGAGTTTCTTCCTGGACTTGAAGAACCCATTAAAAATCATGCATGCCACCACAAGTGTTCTCTTGTGTAAGCTGTACACACTCAATTTTTCAAAACTCTCTCAATCCAAGGCAATGTCCAGATCCTTCATACTATTGAACATCCTCCACAGATTAATCTGGCACCATTTTCAGGAGTGATTTTGGTGGCTGAGATGAGAGTCAAATGTAGAGAGATTGGTTAAGAATGGAGAGAATTGTAGGTAGTTTCACTTAAGGTGACATAATGTATGGATGGAAATACCTACAAGACTTGGTTTACCTTTGTACCTACTGTTTTGAGTTCAGGCAGTTGACATTGTCTTCACTCTTATTCCCAGGCCAGGTTCTCTTTTCTCTTAAAAGCTTATACCTTTAATCCATTCTTTCTCTCATGGTTCCACCTATGTCGTGGAGGGGTCGTCTAGGTAATGTTGTATGTTGGACCTAGTGTTGCCCACCGCCCCCCACACACCTCCAATCTCCCTGCCTTCTTCCTCATTCTCCCTAGATCAGATCTTGCTTGTTCATCAAACCAGGTGGTCCCCTTCCCTATGGGAGGAAGCCACACCTTGCTTCTGGCTGCAGGGCCTTGGCCCTCTCTTGACATGACACCCTGGAGTATGCGGTTCAAAATATTCCCTGCTGGGCCTGTTCCCTGGGGTCCCAATAAGAGGAAGAGACCTTGTTAAATCTTTGTTTGAAGAAAAGGCAGAAGTGCTAATTGGTGTCTTGTTGGTGGGAACTTCATTTTGGATCCCTACAGGCAATGCCTGGAAAGGTGCCCATTAAATACCCTGTTCTTGGGATTTGACTGGTAACTTAACTTTTTCTCATCCTTTTGTAGGTTAAACAGTGCAGATCTTTGGTGAGTAATGACCAAGGGTAGGCCCAAGGAAAAGAGATACATACAGACTTCATCCACAAATTAGCTTTCCCCCAACATTTCCAGATCTGCATAATCTGATAGGCTGTCTGGGGTGGAAATGCATGGTCTTGGTATCACTGAAGAAAATTGGAAATATCATCAATATTGATGATGTGTACATCATCAGAAGTCTATCTGGACCTTTTGTATTATATGGATATAAGCAAGAGAGGGATCAGGTATATTAGGATTACTTCCTTCCAAGTAGGCAAACATCTTTCCAATCCTGGCTCAATAATAAGCTATTTATAAATATGTTCCTCTTTGAGTGAGTCATAAGGAAACATTATGGAGGCACCTCAGTATGTGTCCTGGATTCTTCTGGTTCCAGGACCCCTTACCTCCCTTAACCCTCTTTCCTGATGGAAGTAAAGGAGCTGAGCTTACCGGGTCAGACTTTTCCTTGAGGCACGAGTTTATAATGAGGGACATTTGCTGGGTCCTCAGGAGACAGTTGGGAGATCAGAGGTAATTATTTCTTAAACTGTTCTGAAGATACTGTTAGGTTCCACAAGGTGGGCTGAGGCTTAAGGATGGACAATTTTGAGAATTATTTGAAGCAGATGCTCAGGAGGTCAGAACCACATTTCTTGACACCAGCCAACCCCTTCCTCCCCCACTACCAACACACACAGCATCATTCCCTGAGGGTGCTGAGGGGAATAGCCTGTGGTTAGGAGGGAAGAAAGGAGCCGTGTTGGGGAGGATATGGTATTTTTGACTATGTGTCTCTGGATTACTACTACACAACATCTACCCATGGGATGAACATACCATTCTTTGTCAAATCAAATGCATTGTCTCTGAATCACTGAAGTTTCTGTTGCTCTTAACCAGATTCCTCCAAATGAATTGTTTATTTCTTATAATTCAGTGAAAATAATGTTACTGTTTTCAGATTTTGACAAAAGATTTTCACATATAATATCTCATTGAATTTTCATAATGATCCTGTGAGGTAGGTTTTAATTTATTCATTTCACATGTAAGGAAACTAAGGCTTGAAAATGGTTAGCTTTGCTTATGGTCACAAAGCTGACATATGGCAGAAATAGTATCTCAAATCAGGACCTTGACTTCTGGTCCAGAGTTTATTACATGGCACTAAAACTATAGGTGTCCTGTAATCTCCCATCTTCCCAGCCCTCATGCCTTCTCCTGAGGTTACATAGTTTCCTCAGTGGCTGTGGTAAAGGTATGGGCAATAATCATGTGGTTTCTCTTGGAGAAAAAAGCAAATGTTCTTGGCCATTTTAATCTGTGCTGTTTCTTCTTTCTTGGATTATGCTCCGTGCTGACTTTTGCTCCTTTCCCTCATGCTTATAGACCACTTCCTGCTGTCACTGAAACTGTGAGATCAATCCAGCTGCATCTTTTCTGCCTGGAATGTGAATCACTTATCTTATGCTCCAAAGCCCTCTCTGACCCCAGACCCAGGCCTCTGTGTGTCCTTGTGTTTTTACTTTCACATGAGAGAATCGTGGCACTGGAGGTATTAAGGGGTGTTAGAGAGACACGTACTCCCTAAATAATTCCTTATCTGCCCCGATATTTGATTGCTCTACTGCTCACCCATGGCCACCCAGTCCTGAATGTTCTTCCTTGGCCCTGGAGAAGTCACTGCTAACACAGAGACAGGGTGATGACCTTCTAGCTCAGGGATCAGGGATTGGTGGATGTAAGGCCTTGTCTGATTCTGTCACTAAATAGATCTGTGACCCTTGGCCATTTGCTTCTTTCTAGACTGCAGTTTTCTAACCTAAAAAACAATAGTATTTGGCACAGGATATATTGCAGATCTGAATAATTCTGTACACTTTTTATAGTTATGTGATAAATAGAACTGGAGGGAATGCCCGTTTTTTCTTCCGTTCTCAATAATTTGGCGCAATTTAGAATTCTTTGGCTTTCACATGACAGCTATTACCAAGAGCTTCTGTTTTTTTCCAGGTCACTACAGCTCTGAACTTTGTGTCTACCTCTGTACACCACCACCTTAAAGGAGAGGGAGCTACAGGACGAGATACTGAGGAGAAAAACAAAACATTCATTTGTGAAATGGTTGGGGAATAATCCAAGGAAGAACCTAATCAATGTTGGAGTCATCAGGGACCATTTATTCTGTAACCTGGGAGTCAAGTGAAGTTTGGAGGAGTGAGGTATCTCCAAATTAAGAAAGTTTCCAGGTGTTAGGATTTTTGGCAGTTTCAGATGAAGGTTAGTGGTATAAGACTTAAGGAATGTGTAAGGTCAGCCCTGATTAAATCCAGTGCCAATATTCAGAACTTGGGAATGTGAGCTTGATGGGAAGGGTTTTTATTTAACATTAATTCCTGGGCATCTGCTTAAACCTGGTTATGTCATTTGCTCCAGGTCATAGATATACTAGGATATCAAATTCTGGAAACTGGTTTCTGAACTTCTTGTCCAACACATTTCCCACTGGACCAAACTAATTTGCCTCCTCTGTGTTTGAGGTTCTTGCAGAAATATTAGTTACGCTGAAAATCATTTTTGACTGTTTACTGAGACCAATGGGGGAAGAGTGATGGTGCTGGTGCTGTTAGTGAGACCATAGATCTTGAGCTCCCAATCTCCACATCAACTGACTTTAACCTGCTTCCTTTCTTTCTAGTAACCCTTCACGCTTCTAAGTGAGATGATCACCATAATTCTTTCCAATAATTCTCATCACTTCCCACATACTTTCTTCTTGGCTGGCATCCCAGGACTGACTGCTGCCCACATTTGGATCTCACTTCCCTTTAGCTTTATGTTCTTCCTGGCAGTGACTGGGAATGGTGTCCTGCTTTTTCTCATCCGGACAGAGCACAGCCTTCACCAGCCCATGTTTTTCTTTCTTGCCATGCTCTCCTTTGTTGACCTGGTTCTCTCCCTCTCTGCTCTGCCCAAGATGCTGGCCATCTTCTGGTTTGGTGCTACAGCTATCAGCTCCCACTCCTGTCTTTCCCAGATGTTCTTCATCCATGCATTCTCTGCTATGGAGTCAGGAGTGCTGGTGGCCATGGCCATGGACCGTTTCGTGGCCATCTGTAACCCACTACATTATGCGACCATTCTTACCCCCGTTGTTGTTGCCAAGATTGGAGGCCTGGTAGTGCTGCGAGTTGTGGGATTGACCATCTCCTTTCCAGGCTTGGCCCGTCGGCTGTCCTACTGTGGCTCTCACACGATTGCCTATACCTACTGTGAGCATATGGCAGTAGTGAAGCTGGCCTGTGGGGCCACCACTGTGGATAACCTCTATGCCTTTGCTGTGGCAATCTTTCTTGGTGTGGGGGATGTGGCCTTTATCGCCTACTCTTATGGGCAGATTGTGAGGACCATGATTCATTTTCCTTCACCTGAGGCACGTGCTAAAGCTGGCAGCACATGTACGGCTCATGTCTGTGTCATCCTCTTCTTCTATGGACCAGGCTTTCTTTCTGTAGTCATGCAGCGCTTTGGCCCACCCACAGCCTCTGCTGCTAAGGTCATGCTTGCCAATCTCTACTTGCTCTTTCCCCCTGCACTGGACCCCATTGTCTATGGGGTCAAGACCAAGCAGATCCGGGAGCAGCTGCTTAAAATGCTGAGGCCCAAGCAGATTGACCCCACCTGAGTGCAGTTCTCATGAACTGGACATCAGAGGCAACGGTGGTCTTTCCCTTTGGAGTGGGAGCCCCACAGCCTAGTTCATTTACTTGGTGGGGACATTCAAGAGAAAAATGAAGTTTTCTTGAGTGTTTGAAAGTTAGGAAATCTCTTCTGAGGTCTATATAGTGTTTAGATATTGGGATGGAAGACAGGGGTATCTCAAGAAAGTAATTTTTTGGATATGTTTTTATTTTAAGAGTTTGTGATTTACTTGTGTTGAGAAGACAAATGAATCAAGGAATTAAGAAATAATTAAGGTATCTATGGACCTGGAGCAAGTAACTTAGGAGATTAGGGAGAGATGAACTGGATGCCTATTTGTACATATGAGAACATGGGCCACTTCCCACCATGACACTGACACAGGCAGTCTGTGGGAGTGGATAGGCCTTGGGTAAAATTTTGGCATCACGGAAATAAAGGTGACAAACTATGGAGATTCTTTAGAGTTTAATGTTCATGAGAGAAACTTTTTAAAAAATATTCATGTTCCATCTGATTCTGGAAGTGCTTTAGTTCACGTGCTTTGATTCTGTTTTTGAGATGGATGACCCTCTATGACTCCTGTAGTATCATGTATTTTTAAGCTCTGAGAATAATGATAATTGTTCTTTTATTTCTTCATTTTTAGTCTTAGGTGCAGAGCCTTGAGTTAAAGTTTATTTCACACAATAATTATTGTTCTAATTCTTTATTTTCTGTCTTGATTCCTAATTCTTTGGGCCATTCTCATCCAGTTCCTACTATTGGCACTCACTTTAATGTGTTTGTTTTATGTTCCTAAGTATATATGTATCCTTGCAACATATGTAGTGTTGGTGGTATGTTATGTAATATACATAAGTCTCCTTCTTTAGTTCCCCAAGTGTCCATGCTTCCTCCAGCCATGGGTAGTCCGGGCTCTTGCTATTGGGAGTGCACCTCCCTGTCTTTATCCTTGTTATTCCTACTCATCTTGAGCTTCAGTCTAAACCTCACCTCTTTGAAGAAGGTTTTATAAGATAGATCAGGTCACTTTATGAACTCAGAACTCCATGTATCTTTCTTTAATTGTCCATCATAATTAAATATGTGTATATTTAATTAAATATATACATATTAATTAAATATATACATATTAATTATATATTAATTAAATATATCTTAATTAAACATATATTAAATAAATATATAATAATTGCTTTAATGATCTTTGTCCCCCATCTCTACTAAATGGTGAATTGCATTGTATCCTTAACATAGAACTCATATGATAGGCACTCAATAAATGTTTTCTCAATAAATGCATTTTATTATTTTAATGGATTATATCATTACTAGCATGTTTCTTCATTAGTCGTATTGACATATGTGTATTTTGGATTAAATGAGTACATTAATCTCAAAGTGTGGCACGGTAGGCACTCAGTAACTTTTTACTGAAGAAATGAAATAAGTTGTCACAAAACTAGCATTGAAATCATAATTGCTTTTTTTTGCAGTCATAATCACTCTTAACACTAATGTCTTTATTGCTATCACTGTGATGAACACTACCTTAAGTTTCAAATGTTATTTCATTTTTTAAAAATTTCAACTTGTGATATTTTGGACACTGTGCAGGTGCACTGGAGAATGTGATTATTTTTAATAAGGCAACCTCACTGCTGTGTATAAACACAGAACAAGCAGAAAAATAGAATTTGTTTTCCTCCTTATCTTTATTTCTTCATTATTCTCTTCTTTTCTTCATTATTGTCTTCCTCATGCTGAATATTTACCAGACTCTTGGTGTGATGATGAAATAAACTTGAAAATATAGGAAGTATGATAAAATGTGACAGTGCTGCGGTAGATGTTGGTTCCAAGTCACAGATTAGTTCTCAATGGGAAGTGAGGGGCAAGAAAGGGACTTTAGTTCTCAATGGGAAGTGAGGGGCAAGAAAGGGACATAGGTTGGGTCAGGTTAGAGATGCTATGAGTGACCAGGGTTTAGAAGAGTATGGGCCTGAGTTGTCGAGTGGGTGGATGGAGGGTTAGGGCTAAACTTATGGTCTCTAAAGGGAATCTGCTTCAGTCTTTCCTAAGTGGCTTCTGCTCTATGCCATACTCAATGGTCCCATGTTTCCTCAGTCAAATATTAATCTTCAATATTATTACTAAGAAGATAGCACAGAAGCATTGTTCACAGTAGCTTAAAGGTGAAAACAACCTATGTGTATTGGCTAATGAATGGATTAACAAAAATGTAGTATACACACATCGGTGTTCAGTGTTAAAAGGAATGAATTTCTAACACATGCTTACAACATGGATTAACCTTAAACGTTATGCTAAGTGAAATAAGCCAAACACGAAATAACAAATATTGTATGATTCCTCTTATATTAAGTACCTAGAATAGGCAAATTCATAGAGATATAAGTAGCATAGAGGTTGCCAAAGGCTTAGAGGAGAGAGGGATGGAGATTGTTTAACAGGTACAGAGCTTCTGTTTGGGATGATGGAAAAATTCTGGAAATAGATATTGGTGATGGCTATACAGTATTGTGAATGTACCTAATGGCACTGAATTTGTAACTAAAAATGGTTAAAATGATAAATGTTATGTTAAATATATTTTACCACAATAAAAAATGACTTTGCTTCATGGGCAGGAGTGGAAGAAAGGGCTGCTGGAGATGCACAGTAGCTATAGGATTGCAGAGGAAGAGGATGAATGACATTTATTACCAATGGGTGTAGAGTTTCTATGTGCTTTGACTAAACTCATTTTAAACAATATTCATATGAATATGTTGTATTAGTATAAAATCTTCATGATATGAGCAGGTACTGTTGTTCAGCTCTTACTGCATGGTACCTTGAACCATTGAGAAAAAAATCTTTGCACATAAAGTCTCTCATTTAATTTTTACAAAATGTATATGAAGCTGGTTCTCTCATTATATCCATTTTTTTTCTGACAAAAATTTTATACTTCTACTAAGTGAGGACATTACATTTTCTCACACTTGTCATACTCTGGTTTGGTAGTATGTTCACTGTTCTTGTTCCCCAAAGCAATTTTTAGGATTTTCCCCCTGGAAAAACAGACTAGCAAACAAGCATGGACTGGTGCTTTTGCTGTTCATGTCATTCATACAGATCATTCTCTACCACTCTTTGGTACTGGTGTCTCTCCTTGTTGCTCTTCTTCATTAAATGATGACTAAGTTAATGTCTTCCCTATTTTTGGCCTCCCATTACCCTGGTGTGAGACTTCAGGAATCGTGCGAATGACCCATTGAACACTCTGTTTTCATATTCTTGATTTCTTTCTTCCAAATATCCCTACCTCATTTGCCCATTTTCACAACATATCCTTGAACCTCTCTGGAGATCACTGTGTCTCTAACACATCTCCTAGCATCTGTGCTTTACCTCTTCCTATACGTATTCCTAAGCATGATACTGAGATTCTGATCGTGTCTCAAACTTGTGCTTGAAATCTTCAGTATCTCCACTTTCCACTGTTTTTTAACATGACCTAAAAAATACTACTATGGTTTCTGCTTATGAACCAGGCTCAGTTCCTGAGTACTACATCCCAAATTTCATGATTCTTTCAAGTCTTTGGCAAAACCAAGCTCCCTTCCTTCTCGCCTCAGAGATTCTGTATTCTCAGCATACTCCCATAACTCCCTTCACTTTTAACCCATTCTTCTGGTCACTAACTTGAGTTAGGGGGGGCTTTTCTGCACTCCCTAGAATTAGAAGTTCATATAATAAGAATATTATGTGATTGTCATACTGTAGTTTCAATTTATAACCCTTGTAACTGTTACTAGGTTTCTGTGATCACATATATAATGTATACTCTGTCATGAGCCATGATGACAAGAGTTATCATATTACTTGTTTTGTTTCACATCTAGTAGTGTATATGGATTTGGTAGATATTTAATACGTATTGAATGACTTAATGAATAAATGAGGCTTTGCACTAGCTATGAATTAAATACATGTTGGCTGGATGAATGGAAAGACTGCAATTGAAGCATTATTCCAAAGGAGAATGTGGCCACTGAGGTGGACCATAAGTGCTTTATCAGAGGTGGACCAAGGGAAGGGTCTGCTTGATATTGGGGAGATATTATAAAGGAGGTCTTAGCCATCTCATTAGGAACTCTGAGAATCAGTATTTTCCCCATACTTGCCATGACATTGGAGTTGATATTCATGGGCCTGTCACAGTCTCTCAGAAGAGAGGCAGAATGCTTAAGTCACCTGAGACAGGTGGTATTTAACTTAGGTTGGATCCTCTAGAAACAGACATTGAGGCAGAGATTTGCATGCAGGAAACTTATTGTGAAGTATACTTTGGAGTGACATCTGTCAGGGAGTGAGGGAAACAGGACAGAAAATACAAAAAAGTTAAACTGATCCTGTAACCCCAGCTGTCTGAGCTGATTCCATGGGGCTGCTCTTGGGCTGAGATGGTCCTTCAGTATTGCTTCAAAAGAGAGAGGTTCAGGTCTTTGTATTTGTACTTAGACTGGTTATTGGGTAAGAGCTGCACTCAGAAAGGAAAAGTAATCTTGAATGAGTCAGCTCTTTGTCCAAGGGAGAGTGATTCAATTGTGAGCTTTTAGCAGCCAACACTCTCAGCAGATGGGAGGAATGAACATGTTTAGCCTTTAAAGAATTTATTGCTCTGAGTGTGACCTGTGTGAATGAGAAACCTGAGTTTAAAGTGAAATGTGGGCTTTCCTAGCTCACTGAGAATGAAGCTGCCTATGGCAGACATCAAGGTGGACAGGCTTAGGGGTGATGACCAACACTGGACAGATGGGCCACCTGATCAGGTGCATGTGCCACTCCCTGCTCTGCCTCTCTGCCCAACCAGCTATCCCTGGGGTGGTTGACTTAGCTCTGTGTGTCCCCAGCCAATCTGGATGCTAATTTTGGCTCTGTCCGGAGGTGTCTGTGTGTCCTCTGGGATCTGACAATTGGTAATAACATCTTGCCTGCCCAATACCTTATTCACAGTCACCGGCCCTACCTTGGGGAAGTAGCAAGAATGGATGTGTCTTTCATGGTAAGATTACAGAACTAGGTATAAATTTGTGCATTATTTATAGAATAATCTATATACCAGAACTTTATACATACCATTTAATTAGTATTTATAATAAACAAGTGTGATTTATGTTATTTGCTCTACAATCAGATGAGAAAATCTATATTCAGTTTAAGTATCCTGCCATGGTTTCATTTGTAGAATATGAAAAGGGCAGAATTTAACCTTAGTTGTCTGCCTACAAAGCTTGTGTTTATCCCACTGTACTGTGAAGCCTCTGCCAGCCAGCTTATAATTATCAAGTTTAATAAGAAATTGTCCTTTTCTTAAGACAAACCATTAAGACACTGAAAAGATTTCTGTAATTATGTAAAACAGAAAACTGTGGATGAAGATAAAAAGATCACAAAATAAAGTGCTTCTGACATGACTAGTATGTTCCTAATACAGCTAATGAGTCCTTCTAAAAGATAGTAGCCAAGAGCCTATGAATTTTGAAGGATGAGAAAGACCAATTCAGATAAAAGAGGAAGAAAGAATACATTAAAGTTACATGTAAAATAAATTGGTGTGCTCGTATGATTCCAACATTGGAATCGTTCAAGCAAAACATATGTGTGGAAAAGTGCTAAGTATAAGTCAAATTAATACAAAAGATAGCCTTTGAAAACTTTGCTTGCCAGTCAATTATGATATTAGTCCATGGATTAAATGGAAAAAAGGATTTTAATCTCAGAAGTGATATGATGACTTTTGAATTTCAGATATATTTTATAATCCTCTGCCTTAAAAATGCAGTGTGGAAGAAAGGGTTAATGACAAGGCCAGAAGATCTAAGGAAATAATCCAGGTGATAAACGTTAGGAGTATGCACTAGGCGGTGACCCTAGGGGTTGAGAAGAATGAGTGGATCAAAAGGGGTTGAAATTCAGTCAACAGGAATGGTGACAAAGTAAAAGGAGATATAAAAATGAATAAGAATGATTTCAGGTTTCTACATTGGGTTAGATAGATAGATATAGTGATTATATAGGGAGAAGATAAAGGAAGTAGAGTGTATTTAGGGAGAATAAACAAGTTGATTCAGTCTTGAATATGTTGAGTGTGTGCTATAGACATTGATGTATAGATAAGTGGAAAATGGATTTGTATTTCAGAAAGGTATTTGAATTAGAAACCTAGATTTGGAAGATATTAGACTATATAAGTGGTTTAAATATTGTAAATGGATGAACTCAATCAGAGAAAATGTACAGAACTGAGAAGGGAGGAGAGGATGAAGCCCTGGAATCAATAACATATAATGGACAGATAGATGGAGACGGTGTTGGGATGGAAGACATAGGAGGAACACAGTAGAATGCTGTGTTGTGGAAACTAAGGGAAAATACTTAAAAAAAATAACAGATTGATTTATTGTGTCCAGTAATGGCAAGAGGTGATACAGAAGATCCATTCAAGTGGATATTCCAAATTAGAAGTCAATGAATGGTAGTTTAGACATCTCTAAGCAGCATGATTACTCTTACCTGTAAATGAAAGTAGACCTATCTTAATTCAGGCATTTGGATGTCTCACCTTAAAGATGTTATCTCAAGAACAGGGGATTCTCTTCTTTGTATCTCACTTTATTCTTTTGTGTTTCACTTTCAGGTTCTCTCTTCTCATGAAGGTGGTAGCCAGAGGTAGACACTGTGATAACCCCCCAGCAATGGAGAAATCATGATTTTTGTTTCTTTTCTCTCTTCCTTCTCCAAGCCATTGTTGATGGCCCTTAGTAATTCCAGCTGGAGGCTACTGCAGCCTTCTTTTTTCCTGATGGGCATCCCCGGTTTAGAGGAAAGCCAGCACTGGATAGCAATGCCGCTGAGTGTCCTTTATCTCTTTGCTGTAATGGGCAATGTCACCATCATCTTTATCATCTGGACTGACCCATCCTTGCACCAGCCTATGTACCTCTTTCTGGCCATGCTCTCTGGCATTGACCTGGTGCTGGCGTCCTCCACTGCACCCAAAACCCTTGCAGTGCTCCTGGTTCATGCCCATGAGATTGGGTACACTGTCTGCCTGACCCAAATGTTCTTCATCCATGCGTTCTCTTCCATGGAGTCAGGTGTACTTGTGGCCATGGCTCTGGATCGCTATGTAGCCATTTGTCACCCTCTGCACCATTCCACCATCTTGCATCCAGGGATCATAGGGCGCATTGGAATGGCAGTGCTGGTACGGGGGTTACTCCTCCTCCTCCCCTTCCCTATCCTGTTGCGGAGACTTATCTTCTGCCAGGCCACCGTCATAGGCCATGCCTATTGTGAACATATGGCTGTGGTGAAACTTGCCTGCTCAGAAACCACAGTGAACCGAGCTTATGGGTTGGCAGTGGCCCTGCTTGTGGTTGGGCTAGATGTCGTGGCCATCGGTATTTCCTATGCCTTCATCCTCCAGACAGTGCTGAAAGTACCAGGGGGTGAGGCCCGACTTAAGGCCTTTAGCACATGTGGGTCTCACATTTGTGTCATCCTGATCTTCTATGTTCCTGGAATATTCTCCTTCCTCACTCACCGCTTTGGCCACCATGTACCCCATCATGTCCATGTTCTTCTGGCCACACTCTACCTCCTCGTGCCACCTGCACTCAATCCTCTTGTCTATGGGGTGAAGACTCAGCAGATCCGCCAGCGAGTACTCAGGGTATTCTCCCTAAAAGGATGGATCTGAACACATCCCAGTTATTATTTTCTGAGGCTCAGGCCAAAGGTACTGTCAGGAACCCATAGCTGGTTTAGGCTATGTGGATAGAAATCATTGCACAGTGAGGGGTCCTTCCAGTCCTGCTATCTCACGGCAAAGAACACCCCTGGGCACTTGGCTCCATCACTTATTGGATTACTTGGATAGCAGGATTTGTGATTATTTTCCCCATCCATCCTTTTTTTTTACTCTTGATACCAATATTTATATACTCCTTGTGGTGAGGGACTGGGAGATAATGTCAATAGATAATAGCTCTGGATATGCCATTTTTTCTGCCTTCACCCAATGATTGTGGAACAATGTCTAGTAAGGGAATGGGAAGTCCCAACCTTTGTCTGGTTTTAGTTTTAAAGTGTCTTGAACTTTCAAAAAGCTGGAGCTCTAGGGCACTGGTTTTCTTTGTAGTAAGAGAATGTCTCTCATAGCATTTGAGATGTCCACTATGTGAGAAAACACCTGTATTACAATATGTTTCTCATTTATTTAAACAGACCTAAGGGGGACAATAGTGTAATAGGCTCTATAAATAATATGTTATGATCCCTATTTTTATTTTTTATTTTGCTTAAAATTTAAAAAAATGTTTATTTTTGAGAGAGAGAGAGACAGAGTGCTAGTGGGGGAAGGGCAGAGAGAGAGAGAGAGAGACAGAGAATCTGAAGCAGGCTCCAAGCTGTCAGCACAGAGCTAGACATGGGGGCTGGAACTCACAAACCGCAAGATCATGACCCATTCTGAAGTTGGTGCTTAACTGACTGAGCCACCCAGGTGCCCCTGATCCCTATTTTTAAAATATAAAGATATATGTATATAGTGGATTTCTTTTTTAAAAAGTTCTATTTATATTTTTTATTTATTATATTTAAATTCATTTATATTTTTTACTTAGGATAAGAGGGAATAAGACCAAGTATTGAATATACTATGTTTATGAATATTAATTTAACAAAGCAAAAGAAATCATGTAATTATTATTATCTAATAACTATAACGTGCTAGAAGCTGGTGTTGGTAAATTTTTATTATAATTATAGATTATTATTATATTTATTAATAAATATAGAACTAGTTATGCCACTTGAGAGTAGAAATTTCTCTTTCTGAAATGTGGATATGGAATGATGTTCATTAGATCCCCACCCCACCTTTTGGTAACAGGAGCTAGGTTAAACTTACAAGAGAATTGTCATAATTGGTGTGTTGCATCCTATTTGTTGGACACTGCCCTAAAATCTGACTTAACTTTTGTGTTCCTAAAAAGTAGTACATTTTGTTCGGTTCTGGAAGAAGCAAGTCACTGCTGCCTTGAGGTAGGATACTCTGGTGTCAGTGGACTCCGCAGTGGTCAAAAGGGGGGAATGGATGAGTTAGTGTTCCAGTTTCCCCTTTCTTGGTAAATTTCACTCCTAATAAATAGTTTTCAGGTACAGAGACTGAGTAGGAAATCTTCAGTTTGGGTGCATTAGGGAGGAATTGTGAGTTCTTATTGTAGGAACAATTACACGTTCTCATCACGTTGGTTGTAGGCGCAGGACTTGAACTCTGGTGAGTTGTCCTGAGGAAGCCCAGGCTGTGGTGTACGTTGTATCCCATTCACTAGAAAACAACTATGTTGGCTCTAGAGGTACTTTGTTTAGGAAGGTTATTCAAAGTAGCTGTTTGTTCTCTAGTCACATTTACACTATTTGTGGAAGCTTGGATGTGGGTATGATGGTGGGATCTGAAGAGCTTCTTGGGTCACAAGATGGAAACATGTACTGAAGATGGCAGAGCAAAACTGTAGAAGAGCCTGTGTTCCCGACGCTCTCTGGGCCACCAACCCTGACTTAAACTTGAGACAGAAACTTGTTTAGTAGGTTAAGTCCCCTACTATAATTTGGAGAATCTTTTTTTTTAACGTTTATTTATTTTTGAGAAAGAGAGACAGAGACAGAATGTGAGTTGGGGAGGAGCAGAGAGAGAGGAGGCATGGAATCCAAAGCAGGCTCCAGGCTCTGAGCTGTCAGCGCAGAGCCTGACTTAGGGCTTGAACTCAAGAGCCATGAGGTCATGACCTGAGCTGAAGTTGGATGCTTAACCAACTGACCACCCAGGTGCTCCCAAATCCCAAATAAGCTCTGGCTGTCAGCAGCCTCTCCCCAACTCATGCTGTCTCTGTTTCAAATAAATAAACTAAAAAAAAAGGACATTTAAAAATATTACTACATATTTTATAATTTTTTTTTTCTACTTTCACTCCTATCTGTAAAGGATTAGCTTTTCTGCTTGTTTAGCATCGTCCTTCCTTTTCACGAGACCAGTGTTCTTCAACTGTCTGTAGATTCTTTTATCTGTCTGTTCGTCGATGAGACTTATTGGTTTAGATAGGTGGTGACAGTTTCCTCAGAACCTGTGAAGGTTACAGCTCCTGTTCTCTGGTTGTAAGACTCTGTAGGTCATTGTGCTGCGGTGTGCTAACAGGTAGAATTCCCCTCTGGTCGTTAAGAGGAAAATGAAAGGTGTACCGAGTTCCCTCTTTTTCTGCTGAAATAGAGAAGCTTTTATACCTGGAACCAGAGATGGTACAGTATACTATGCTGATATGTGGAGCTACCTCTCCATACGTCTTGTCCATTTCTAGCGAGTACCCTACCTTGGAATTGATTTTGATTGCATCTGGCCTCACTGCAATGACAGGGTTTGGGGGTCAGCAGCATCTTCTTTTTATATAGGGAGATTATGTCCTAGCCACGTTGTGCACATAGAACACTACACTGATACAGCTGTCCAGCCCATACAAGAATAATGACCTCATCAATTCATGAAGGATATCTTTCAATTTCTGTCACCATTTCCATTGACTCTAAGCTTGGCATATTCTCTGGATCTTTTAATGAACACATTTCCCATCCCTGCATCAAGATTTAACTTGTCCAGTTTCTCCTTCCCTAATTCATAATTCTCTACACAACCACTGACATTGGTTTGCAGCCTCTTCATTCTGGTTTTTCTGTGAAGCCAATCCTATGTGGCTTATGAATACCAGAAATTTCTCCAAGTATTTGAACTGATAATTGTACACTTTCCTATATCTAGTACTGGTATTTAATTATCTTATTTTCATATTTCTTTAGCCATTAAAGAGAAACATTGGCAGATGTGGGAAGTAAATCATGTTTTCAGTCCAACATCTTGAATCAGAATTATTACAATTTTAATTTAATCTTGTGATATTACTTGTGTTGCATGCATTTTATATGCTAGACTAGACACCAGGAAGACAGGAGTCTCTTATGTGTCATTTACTTCTCAATACCAAGTGCCTGACTTACTCCCCAACACAACAAACCTATTGATAATTATTTGTGGTACAGGATGAATGCACAAACTTGATATCTCTGGTGTGAATGCTTTCTTTCTATCTTTTTTTGGTAACTTTTAGTGTGCTTTTCTGTTTAGGAGGACAGATCTCCCATCCTAGAATTAGATGCTCCTCATTTGAGGGAGACAGGGTGACTCTTGATAGAAAGAAGCTCAGGAATGCTATGGGCAATTGAAAGTGCAGATTTCTCACTCTTTATCTCCTCTGTCCTTAGTAGTTCAGATTGCTTACAAGGAATTAAAGGGTGATCAAAGTAATGACAGTTAGAACCTAGTAACTTTCTTTTCCAGTAAGTCATGACTACAAAATATAGATGGGACCAGAGGACAAAGGGGAGGCTGTCAATTTTATTCTCTTGCTTCTAGATCTTGAGATCCATTCCTACTTTTCCCCCCACCTTGACATGGGTAGATTTAATGTGAAAATTGGGCTACTAGTACAATTACCCAGCCATCTGCAAGGAGGATTGCAGGAACCCCATAAACGGAGCCATGGAAAAATGTAAAATGTAAAAAGAATCATTGGCTTCTAGGGCTTTCTCTCAGGGAAACAGACCTTAGTGTTCTTATGCAGGTGTGTATGTGATAACTTGAATACAAGGTACAAGAGTACACTGCTATACTTACAGATCCTCCAGGCAGGCAGTGAAACAGACAGAACATATTTCCTATGTCTGAGATGCATTAACCCCACACACTGCACAATTGTATTAGTAATCCTTCTTTCCATATGGTAAACCAATCAAGGGAGAGGAGGAGGGAAAGACAGAGCAGAAATTTTATTCCTATTATTTCCCCCTTGTGGTGAGAGGAAGAAAAGCCTTCCTCTGGAAGTGGAGTGGAAGAATAAAGTTCTTCCCTAGTAGGCAGCAGATGGCTCCTTTCACGTTCTGAATGAAGTTGATAATGTTACATGGGGGCGTGGGGGTGGGGTGGGAAAAAGGGCATCGGGATGGGGGCAGGATATTTTTTTGTGTGTGTACTACATCATAAATTATGTCTCAATAAATTTCAAGAGAACAGAATATATTCTTTTAACAAACACAGAATTAAGTTGGAAAACAATAACAAGATGCCATGGAAAGCACTAAGCACTTGGAAGTTAAATAGCACACATCTAAATAATCCATGGCTTAAAAAAGAATCACAGAAGAAGTTAGACAATATTTCAAACTGACTGTTGGTAACATAGCAAAAGTTGTAGGACACAGCCCCCCCCCCAAAAAAAAAATTGAGACAAATTTATAATTTTCACTGCTTATAATAGAAAGAATGAAGATTTAAAAGCAATTATTTAAGTTGATGACTTGACAATTTAAAGTAAGAAGGGTAAGTTAAGCCCAGGTAACCAGGAGTAAGGAATTAATAAAGATAAGACTAGAATCAATAAAATTGAAAAGAGAAACAATAGAGAAAATCAAATTAACAAAAGAACAAAGTTGATTCTTTGGAAAGATTAATAAAGTTAATAAAGCCCTGATAAGACTTATAAAAGAAAAAGAGAGAAACACAGAAGATCAATATGGTGATTTAAGAAGTTATCATACAGATAATACAAAATATTAAAAGGATAATAAAGGGTTGTTACAACTTTAAACTCAAAAACCCAACAAATTTACCTATTAGATTTTAGGGCACACACTATGTGAATTTTAACCCCCATACATCCTAATTGCAGGCTTGTCTTTAGGAATTCTCAAGGGATAGTGTTTTCTTTTTCAAAGAAAATATTTTTTTCCTTGTCTTCCATTCCCTTCCTCCTTCTTTCCTCCTCCTCCTCCTCTCCCTCTTCTTCCTCCCCCCTTCTTCTTCTTCCCCTCCCTCTCTTGCTATCTCCCTCCCTTCTCTCCATCTCACCTTCCTTCCTTCCTTCCTTTTTTTCTTTTCTATGATTTTCCCTTAATTATCAACTAAGAATGTCTCCTTCTCAGCTTCTCCCCTTAAGGGAGACTGTATTGTAATAGAGTTCTCCAGAGAAATGGAACTACAGTAAAACCTTGGATTTATTTAGAGTAACTTGTTCTGCAAGTGTTCCACAAGATGAAGCAAACATTTCTAATAAATTTTAAACCTGATAAACAAACAATGTCTTGCAATAGAAGTAGTAAGTGATGCAGAATGTCACATGATCACAACTGAGCCAAGGGGTCTTAAAATTTGCTTTGATATACCAGTACTTTGGATTACAAGCATGTTTCCAGAGCTAATTACTCTCACAAACCAAGGTTTTACTGTAACAGGATATAGATAGATATAAGAGGAGATTTGTTATAGGAACTGGCTCATGTGGTTATGGAGGCTGATAAGTCCCACAATCTGTCTGCAAGCAAGAAAACCAGGAAAGCTGGTGGTATAATTTATTCTGAGTCCCAAGGCCTGAGAAGCAGGAGAGCACTGGTGTAAATCCTAGTCTGAGGCCAGCAGCTGCTAGTCTAAGTATAGGAGTCTGAAGGCTGAGGTTCCAGGTACTCTGATGTTCAAAGGCAGGGAAGAAATTGACATTGAGGCTCAAGATGAGAGGGGATTTCCCCTTCCTTTGTCTTCTTGTGTTTTATTAAGGCTTTCAATAGATTGGTTCATGTGGGCCCACATTGATGAGGGTGGGTCTCTTAATCAACTGAACCAAATGCTAATCAATTCCAGAAACACCCTCACAGTTACATCCAGATGTAAAGTTTTGCCAGTAAATCTGGGTATTCCTTAGCCCAGGTAACTTGACACATAAAACTAACCATCAGATATATGAACTCCCAACAGACTCCTTCCTTCTTCCTTCTCCTCCCTGGCTTTGTGTTTTTTCTCCAAGAAATGTGATCTGTAAATGTAGATTGGACCTGGACTCTCTCTTTATGCTAATGACCGTATAATGAGAAAAATATATATAAATGGAACAAGTAGGTATTAGCTGTCAAGGTTTACACTTTTAGTTGATTTCAACTTGAAGGGAAGTCTAAATAGTGTGTGAGAACCTCTATGAGAAAGAAAATATAAGGGCATGAAGGAATTAATTTATGTTTAAAATATGAGCCCAGCACTATTCTAAGCGGTATTTATATATTGATTCTTTTAACCTTCGTGAGGACCCTATGATGTAGGGGAACTATTATTATTTTCATGTTAAATAAGAAAACTGAGACTCAGAGACACAAAGTGATTTTTTTAAGTAACACAGCTTATAAGTGACTGTGCTGGGATTTTAACCCAGGTAGCCCATCCTACAGTCTTTTTCATCATAGCACCCTGCCCTCCATTCTAAACCACATTGGTGGTAATTTGCATTATTGAGATATCACTCCGTGCTACATTTTACTGATGTTCCATTTTGTGCTGATAAGATTTTCCACAGGCTCATCAAATATGTGAGTAACCAAATTCTAGAATCTTATTCTGAGGGTCTGTTCTTGAGCCCCCTTCTAGTACCAATTACTGTATCATGCAGGGTATAAGCAGGAAACTACTAGAAAAGGGTTTAACTGAAAGGAGTTTAAAAAGGGAATATTTATTGAGGTGTTGCAAGGGTCAAGTACCAACAAGAAGTACCCAGGAGCTAGCCACTGCCACCCAGGGGTAAGGGGAGGGAGCAGTATTACTCCAACCTGGGAGGCTGTGGAGCTGTGGAAGAGGGGCTTCTTACTAGGATCTCTGGCTAGGGAGAAACACAACCATGGTTAGAACTGTATCAGACCAAAAAGTGGGGGTAGCAATAAGTACCCCAGCCCCTCTCTCCTCCTATATTTGATGTCCTAAAGGTGACTACTGTTGTCTGAACTGGAAGTCCTAGAGTCAGGTTGGGGAACAGAGCTGAAGCAGGACATAGAAGAGATCAGCCTCCATGAACACAGAGCAGAGCAAAGAAAGAGGAAATGGATTTGTAGCCACATAGAGAATAAACAGCACACTAGGTTGAACAAACTGTTTGCCTTTTCTGTGGCTGGACCCAGGAGGTCAAGGAGAAAAAGATCACACAATGAATCTGACTGGTTTTACTTTAACTTCTTTATCACAAATCCATAAGAGATATTCAACAATGTCTGTAGCTGGAATGATTACCCACTCAGAAATGTGGTTCTAAATACATTGAAGGGATAGGAAGGAGTCAGATTATATATGACTTTGATTTCACTAATTAGGTAAACATGTTTTGAACCTACTACATTCTAAACACTATGTGTAACACCACATTAATGGGGAACAAAATTGACATGGATCTAATTCATGTGTAATGTTGAATAGTGCATGTTAAGAAAGTTAGTTTTATTTTATGAATAATGGAAAGCCACTGATACTATAATGTAGTGTAATTAGTGTAAAGGAATCTTGATGACGGCAGGGGCCTTAACTACTTTATTTACCTTTATACCTGTGACAAATCTAGAACTGGACATATAGCTGATAATGAAAAGTAAATACGTGTTACACCTGTGACATTATGTGTCAACTATACTTGAATAAATAAATACTTATCCAGTGACTAATTTTACACAGTGTTAATTAGCTGCATGAATTCATGAAGATACCAAACAGCAGAGCTTAACACAGGATAATGTGAAAAGCAGGAAAAAGTATAGTTTTGTTGAGAAATTCTGGAAAGTTTCAATATAAGATTTCAGGATGTTGAAAGTGGTATAATGTTTAGGAGGATAGTCTGTGGAGTTGAGCAGACAGATATAGATTTGAATTTCAAGTCAGTTTCAAATCCTGTCCTTCACATTGCAACTATAGGCACCCAGTAGCATCAGACCATAAAGTGAGATGAAGGTTCTTAAGAGATCCAGCTCATTAGCCCCAGGATCCTAGACTCCCAAGCTAAGACTATTCCCAGATGGCTTGGAGAAGGGGGTAGTACAGTGTGAGGAGTTACCCTAGATCATGAAACTATAAAACTTTGACAGAGCCTCCTGCATGCCTGACACTGTGACAGCCAGGGTTTGTTTGTTTCGTTGCATATTCCCCTGGCTGGAGAGCATCACGGTGTGCAACAAGGCCATGTCCAAGCTCAGCCCCAACTCTTTGCCCTCGTTCCCAGATACAACTTTTAACCCTTTCCCAGGTGGAGAGACCAATGGAAGGTAAAGAAAGACCCGTTGAGAAATTCAACAGTGAGCCAGATTCATAGACTGGGACAGAACCCTGGGGAGGTGGACTGCCTCCATTGATCCCCTCCCAGAGTCCTTGACAGTGGCTGGTTTACTTACTACTGCAGGAGGGGCCATGAAGATGCCCCCAGGCTGGTTCTTCCTTCTGGGCTCCTTCCCCTCTCCTGGCTATCGCTGCCTGTGCTGGGCCTTTTGTTGCTGAGAGCAGATCTGTCTGTCCCTCTCTTACCACTCCTGGGTTTGGAATATAAATCATAGCCATGAAATCACCTGGTCTCAGTCTGACTCCCCTGGGCCCACCCCATGGCACTCCTCAAGTGTCACCCAACTGCCTCTGGGGCAGGTCATCTCACTCCAGCAGGAGGAGCCTGCAGTGACTTTGGAGGCCTCTCTTGGCCACTCTGGGAACAAACCTAGTCCTAGGACATGGGCCCTGCAGGTGGACAGCTCTGCCAGGTTGAATTGTTAGAATAAAAAGTGTTTGTTCTTCTTGTCTCAGCTTGGTTTCCTCTCCACTCAGTCTAGCAAGTAGTCAGTTCTGTTGTAATGGGACACAGGAGTTCTGAAAAATCACCATGCTATGCAAAACCCCACACAAGATACCATAGGATTTATGGAAAAATAGAGTTAGCATAGTACTCAAAAATGTTGTCAGTGACACATAAAAAAAGATAGAAAACAAGGATAAACTATAGCAGAATTTGACACGTTAAGAGGTTTAAGAGAAATACAAATGCTACAATGAACACAACACTTTATGTTGAGAAGGACATGAAGTTGCTTGTGGACGTGGATGGAAGGGCTGCAGCTGGTGAGTCATGGTGAAGTGATAAAAGGAGATTTGTTTGAAATCAGACAGAAAATTGTAAAGTGAGGGAAGGTGGCTGGTGGGTGTTAGCAGTGTGTGTGTGTGTGTGTGTGTGTGTGTGTGTGTGTGTAGTGTATTCTGTGATGCTCACTCAGCTTGATGCAGTTTCTGTGTTTGGATTGCACAAAGGCAAATGTGAAATTCACTTATCCTCAAATCGTTTCATAATGTATCAGTGGTGTTGGACCATGTTTGTACATTTAAACCAAGTGACATAGCAGAACTGACTGTATCTCCCTTTTCCTGTGTCAACAGTCTTCCACTCTCCTGAAACCTCCACCTCAGTATTTGAAGATTCCAAGGACTAAGGACTTCAAAAAAAAAATCTCTATTGCACGCACATCCTGTAAGAGTCATCTTTGTATATTGCCCTCACTTCCTCACTGTTTTAATCTACAACCATATAAAAATATGTCCTGTGGCTGCATTGAACCTGCTTTTGTTAATAACTTCCATATTGCCTAATTGAATGAACATTGAATTATAGAGAGTCCCAACAGGGAACAGATGACCCACTCAAATTAGAATAATTAGTGGGGCATCTGGGTGGCTTAGTCAATTGAGTGTCCCAACTCTTGATTTTGGCTCAGGTCATGATCCTAGAGTCCTGCGATGGAGCCCTGCGCTAGACATGGAGCCTGTTTGAGATTCTCTCTCTCTGCCACTGCCCTGCTTGTGCGAGCTCTCTCTGTCTCTAAAATAAAAAATAAAAAAAATAATAGAGAAAGATTTATGTACAAAGGGACTATTTATAAAAATGTCACCAATAAAAGATCCCAAGTGATAGTGCAATTATGTTGCGTTAGTAACAGCACTTGTCACCAGCTTTAGATGTGAAGGGATGAGTCACTAGATTTTTGAAGTAAGGAGTTGGCATAGAGAAGGTTACCTTGAGAGGACCTTTTTTGATTGATGTTGAATTTATTCTATCTCTTCAGGCATGAGTTATGTTTGTGAAGTTAAAAAAATGTTTGTTTGTTTGTTTGTTTATTTATTTATTTATTTATTTATGGAGAGAAAGCATGAGTGGGGGAGGGGCAGAGAGAGAGAGAGGGAGAGAGAGAATTCCAAGCAGGGTCCATGCTCAGCATGGAGCCTGATGTGGAGCTTGATCTCATGGCCATGAGATCATGACCTGAACCGAAATCAAGGGTTGGACACTCAACTGACTGAGCCACCCAGGTGCCACATGTTTGTGAACTTTAATGCCACTTTCTTCTGTTGATTTTGTTCAAATATCTGGTTGTATTTGGTGTTAGATAAAATTGTACTGGACAGGATGCACAAGCGGAAGTTGATTTTATTCTTATGTCTTTGCCAGCAAGGGGAAAGAGAGCACAGATTAAGTCTGGATACTCAATTGTCAAAAGGCAAGGTTGAGCTGGGGCAAGTTGTCAGGTGGAATAGGTTTAAACCCTGGGGTGAGCAAGTGGAAAAGTATTGGAGGTGGGGCGCCTGGGTGGCTCAGTCGGTTAAGCGTCCGACTTCAGCTCAGGTCACGATCTCGCGGTATGTGAGTTCGAGCCCCGCGTCGGGCTCTGTGCTGACTGCTCAGAGCCTGGAGCCTGTTTCAGATTCTGTGTCTCCCTCTCTCTCTGACCCTCCCCCGTTCATCTCTGTCTCTCTCTGTCTCAAAAATAAATAAACGTTAAAAAAAAAATTAAAAAAAAAAAAGTATTGGAGGATTTCAGTGGGAAGTTAATCAATAGGATGTGTCTAACACATTGAATTACTCCTGAGGATTACCAATGATTTTGTCTATGATTAGGCCATCTGTATTTGCTAATTGGTGCCCTTAGAGGTTAGGCTGGTGCCCTCTACAGGGACTGGAAGATGGGGTGCCATCTCTTTCAATGTTTACATTTCAGGAGATAGTTCCCAGATCCTTGAGAAAGACATTTCCTAGGTTGTAAAACTGACCAGAGGTTAACAGAAGATTTATATACACTGCAAAGGGGCAGAGAAAGAATTTATGATTACACATTTGCTTAAACAAGTGTTTTAAGAAAGCAAAGGCCAGGGGCCTATACTCAGAAAAAACTTTCTAAAGTTTAGCCATCTTGGTCATTGATTGTTTGTTTTTTCTCTTAGTAGGCAATGTGAGGATGCTGCTGTATTTGGTTGATGTATCATGTTGTCTAGGAACTGTAGGGTGTCCTAATAGCTTGATTTATGCCTGAGCTTATGCCTCATGCTTGATGGGGCATGATTGTTTATAGCCATGTGGGTCACTGTCCTGTTTTCTGACCCAATCTTTAATATTCTGGAATACTCACCACTGTTTCTTGACTTTTGGCCTACTTCCTTGTCCAGGAGTATACATGCAGGATAGAAGACCTGCTTGACTACTACTCCTATGCTACTCATTTTTTAGCAGCTTGATTTTCTCATGACCTTCTGCTTCTTTTAGTATCAGACGTCTCTGAATCTGAATCAACATTATTTTTGTAGCAGTTTTTTTCCTGTGTACCTTTTGGGCTCCCATTATTTTCCATAATTCTATCACAATAGTCTTTTGTCTTTTGGAGTTTCCTCATATTTTTTTGTTTCATAAATGACTCTCCATTTGTTTTGTATCATGTTATGGGTTGATTTATTATTGAATATCTTGTCAGTATTGTTAGGTTTTGGAATGGGAGTAGGGAGGTGCAGTGAGTGCTGAATTTGTCATGTTGATCCAGAAATATTTGGAACTTATTTACTCTTTAGAATTTTTGAGACTTTCCTGATAGCTTATTATTTTATCATTTCCTGAAAATAATGCATGAAAAGAACATGATGTGTATTATCTGTTTTTACTTGGTGTTAGCTATTCAGCATTCATTCAAATCCACCTTTGTATAACTTTCCATTATCATAGAGACTGGGAAACAAAAAATACTCAACTTTGGAGTCTTGTAATTGGAGATTAACATCAGATTAATTTATGACCAATCAGATATAAAGGTCTGTAGAGGCTTCCTTTTCCATCTCTTCTTCTTGTCTGGAGTTTAATGTGGAGGATGGTGGTCATTGCTTTGAATGGCAGAGCAGAGAAGTAGAAAAAGCCTGGCCTTTTGTTGGTATAGTAGAAGTGTTATAACAACTCAACTACCTGAACCTGTGTGTGTGTGTGTGTGTGTGTGTGTGTGTGTGTGGTGAGATAAAGAAACTCCAATTTGGTTAAGCCACTATAATCTAGTGTGTTTTATACAGCTAAGCACAACCCTAATTGGCAGTTGACTAATGTTTCCCCTTTTTGATGTTTTGTGCCTTGTACAGGATAGTACATTGTTGTGACACTTCTAGCTTCTGTTCACTCTTCACTCACTTTCCAGAGTAGGAGTATCTTATTATTAGTGATTGATGTAAAGGAGGAAAAAATGGGCATGTAGAGCTCAGTCCCTTTCTCTCTTCTTGTCTCTGCAACATGTGTCTCTATGACTCTCAGCCATGTGGTAACTCCAGTTGTAAAGGTCCTATGTCTTCAGGGTCCTATGTCTCAGCAGTTTGGGAGAGTCATTTGATTCAAGACATTGTTAGCATTTGGTTAATTAACAGGGTATATTGAAACAATATAAAAAGCATTCAAAATCCATATTTAGATAAAGAATTCTCAACAAAATACTAGAAAACAGAATTCAGCAAAATATAAAAATGATTATATACTATAATCAAGTGTGTTTTATCTAAAAAATTTAAGATTGGTGAAAATCAACTAATGTAACATACCATATCAATGGAATATAAACCCAAACAACATGATCATCTCAAGATGTAGAAAAAGCATTTGACAAAATCCAGTACTCTTTCAAGATAAAGACACTTAAAAACTAGGAATAGAAGGGAGCTCCCTCAACTTGATGAAGCCCATCTATTAAAACCCCACAGCTAACATTATACTTGATGATGCAAAATTGGAGATTTTCTCTCTAAGATGGGGAATAAGATACAGAGGTCTGTTCCCACACTTCTATTCAACATCATACTGAGGTTCTAGCCAGGGCAGAGGCAAAAAACTAAAATAAAGGCACTTGGTTGTAAAGGAAGGAGTAAAACTATCTCTATTTGCAGGCGACATGATCTTGTATGTAGAAAAAAGCTATTATAAGTAATAAACAAGTAATAAACAAGGAGATAAGGTAATTTGTACATAAATTATTTGTATTTTTTATGCTAGCAATGAACTATTCAAATAAGAAAACAATTTCATTTAACACCAGAAATAATTAAATATTTAAGAGTAAACTTAACAAGCAGAAGGCAAAATGTGTACTCTGAAAACTACAAAATGTTTAGAAGAAATTAAAGAGAAACTAAATAAAGGGAAAGATATCTTTTGTTCATGAGAAGGGATAATATCGAGATGGCAATACTCCTGAAATTGATCCACAGATTCTGTGAAGTCCCTATCAAAATTTCAACTGCCTTTTGGCAGAAATGGACAGGTTCATCTTAAAATTCATATGGAAATTCAAGGGACCAAGAAGAGCTAAATAATATTTAAAAAAAAGAATAAAGTTGGTGGACTCACACTTCCAAACTTACTACACAGTTATAATAATCAAAACACCATGGTATTAATATGAGGATGTATATATAGTTCAATGGAATAGAATTGAAAATTCAGAAATAAACCCTTATACTTATGGTTAACTGGTTTTTAACAAAGTTATAAAATCAATTTGATGGGAGGAATAGCCTTTTCAACAAATGGTGCTGGGATAATTGGATATGCAGGATGCATATCATTTTCTCACATATCATATATAAAAGTTAAAATGAATCATAGGCTTAAATGCAAGAACTAAAACTATAAAACCCTTAGAAGATAATATAGGAACAAATATTATGACATTGACATTAGGTAAAACCTATGAGACCAAAAGCATGAGCAATAAAGAAAAATACATGAGTTAGATGTCATCAAAATTAAAAACGTCCATGCTTCAAAGAATACCATCAAGACATTAAAAAGACAACCCATAGCATAAGAGAACATACATGCAAATCATATCTCTGATAAGGAACTTGTATATAGAATATTCAAAGAACTCTTACAACTTAATAATAAGAGGACAAACAACCCAACTAAAAATCCAGTTTAAAAGTGGACAAATGATCTGAATGGACATTACCCTAAAGAAGACATGCACGTGGCCAGTATGCATGTGAACACATACATGCTCGACATCACTAGCTATCAGGAAGCTCAAATCAAAAACCACAATGGAATACCACCTCACACCACCTAGGATACTTTAATCAAAAAAGATAGATAAAAGCAAATGAAAAATGGACTTTTTATTGTAGAATGGTCTTAGATTTTTAGAATAGTGTTAGTTGTGAAGATAGTGTAGAATTCCCATATATCCCACTCCTACCTTCTCTATTGTTATTAATTTCTTTGGTACAGTACATTTGTCACCTTTCACTAACCAATATTGATACAGTATTATTAACTAAAGTAATGCTTTATTCAGATTTTTAAAATGTTTACCTAATGTCTTTTTTTCTGTTCCAGGATTCCATCAGGACACAACATTACATTTAGATGCCAGGTCTCCACAGTCCTTTTGCTTTGATACTTTTCTTATGATTGGACCAGGATTATGTGTTTTTGGAGAAATGCCAAAGAGGTAAAGTCTATTCTCATCATATCATATCATATCAGAGATACTTATTATGTACATGATTTGTCAGTGTTGATGTAAACTTGATCACCTAACTGACATGATGTTTGTTGAGTTTCTTCATTTGTTTTTTAACCGACTGAGCCACCCAGGCACCTTAGTTTCTTCATTTGTAAACTGATTCTTTTTCCCACTTCGCATACTGTACTCTTGGGAGAGAAATAACGAGTTATGCACTTAAGAAGTAAATAATTATGTTCCAGCTATTTGAGGATGGTGTATATACATAAATTATTTGGAAATTTTTACATGGGAGATTTGTCTATTATTCTCCATTTATTTATTGAATCATCTACTTATATCAGTGTAGACTTATGGATATTTATTTTGTACATTGGGTATTAATCCCATACCAGGACTTCTGATGTGTAAAGAACTTAGAAGTCTTCACTCCTGTCCTTACAAGAAGAAAAATTAGAAAAAAAGGAATATTAATAATTTTTCTTGAATCCATAAGGGAATTGATTGTTGCAGGGCAAAGTGCCACCCCAAAATTTGGAGAGATAGGAAAACACAGAGAATCAGTTTACTTAGAGTAGAAGCTGCTGGGGTCACAAACTGGTAGGAAGACGTCAAAGGTAATTTTGGCATATTGCTGGAGTATGAGTGAAGTTTAGTATGAAAATGAGAAATATTTGGGGACTACAGTCTTAGGGAAGCCCCGCACTTAATATCCAGCAATTCCAGCAGATTCTCACAGTATAGATCCAAGATGGGCCCCCTGGATTTTGGCAGGAGGAGGGGAGAAGTTAACATTATGAAATAATCCCAGAGCATTCTCCATGATAAAGGCCTCATCTCCATGGGGAAGAGACTTTATTACAGCCATTTCCCACCTAGAGGAAGGGATTCCTCTGACACCAGGAAGTCAGTTAGCCCTGTCACCTCAGTTTTCTTGTGGGTCCAGGAAGTGATTGATTTTCAGTTGTTCAACTTTTTCTTGATGTGAGGATGGGAATGACAACTTCTAAACTTTCTTTACACATTTAACCTGAAAAGAAGTCTCTCTGAGTCTCACATAATTTTTACTAATTTGTTAGTTTTCCAATGTCTATACCCATTTAAAGATGTTCATCCATGATTTCTACTTGTTCTCAGCAGGAGACTTTGCTTGAATTATCCTATCAGCCATTAATAGAAATGGATCCAATCTCTTGGATGGCAATATTAGAGGAGATTCTAGTATCTTTTTTTCTGGGACTTGTTTTTTTTCTTTCTCCCTGAAATGTCAAAGGATCCCAGGGACTTGGTCTAAACATCATGTGGAAAGAGTAACAGGCTTTGACCCATCCATTAGTACACTACTGTTTATCCGTTGTCACTGCTTTTGTTTTTGGTGTCTGGAGTCACAATTAAAAACAGGTGAAAGCACATGGTCCAATTCTGTATTGACATTAGATATAACGAAACTCTAACTCACTCTGTCAAAGGAAAGATTATTCAGTTCCTTGAGGGTTAATGGCCTAATGCTGTCACATTTGAACTTCCAAATTTACTGGCACAAGTTAGGCTTCTTCTTTCGAAGTCAGCCATAATGCCATGTGATTGGGTCAGAAATGTCATATCCGCATGCTATCTTAGAGCCAATATTCCACCCTTATTGATCTGGCACTGAAATAAATAAAAAACATTAGACCAACTTTCCTTCTTTTTGTCCCCAAACAAATATCATTTCTTTTACAGAAAAAAATCCTCTTTAGATACTTTTGGTGTCCTTTATAATTTCAGTGAACCATTGGGCATCATTAGGATTTTCTGAATTCATTAGAGAAATTCAAGTAATGTTGAATAGAACAAATTGAATATTCCTCTTTAGGCTCTAATGCAAATAAACTCAAGAGTTGGTAAAAACTTTATAAAATAACAAAATAATTACTGTCAAATTCTTGACCTACATTCTTTTTTTAATGTTTATTTATTATTTTGAGAGAGAGAGAGAGAGAGAGAGAGACAGAGTACGAGTGGGGTAGAGAGAGAGGGAGACACAGAATCTGAAGCAGGCTCAAGACTCTGAGCTGTCAGCACAGAGCCAGACATGGGGCTTGAATTCACAGACCACAAGATCATGACCTGAGCTGAAGTCAGACACTTAACTGACTGAGCCACCCAAGTGTCCCAACTTGACCTACATTCTTATAACTGATAGGGATCCTATAGAGTGACTATAGAGGATTTAAAATGTGCCGTGTTTACTATTGGACAGGAAAATTGCTGCCACCTTTTAAATGGAATATTGTTTTATTAAAAGACAGGAGATTTATAATTTCACTTGGAGATCATTCCTTTTTATTGTCATCTTAATTTATGTTTTTTTTTTTTTTTTTTTTTTTTTTTCAACGTTTATTTATTTTTGGGACAGAGAGAGACAGAGCATGAACGGGGGAGGGGCAGAGAGAGAGGGAGACACAGAATCTGAAACAGGCTCCAGGCTCTGAGCCATCAGCCCAGAGCCTGATGCGGGGCTCGAACTCACGGACCGTGAGATCGTGACCTGGCTGAAGTCGGACGCTTAACCGACTGCGCCACCCAGGCGCCCCTTAATTTATGTTTTTAAAAGTTAGTAGCAAGGTTGAATAGAGAGAAAAGGGTAAGGGTTAAGAACACAGACTCTGGAGCCTGAATGCTTAGGTTCTAACCTCACTCTGCAACTTCCTTCCCATTTGACCTTGGCCAAGTGTCTCAACTTTCTTGCCTCACCTGCAGAATGTGTAAATGACAGTTGTACGTGTTTCATAGGGTTGTTGTGCAATTCTATGAGTTAATATTTGAGAAATGCTTAGAACAGCGCCTGGCACATAGTATACACTTTACAAAACAGGTGAGTTAATTTGAATCGATATTGCTAGCAACTGGGAGACATGGAATTTTAACCCAGGGCTGTTGTGCTCCAAAGCCTGTGCTCTTTCTATAATACCAGTTGTAAAATTCTGCCATCAAAAGTTGGCTCACTTCCTGGACACATTCTCACCCAAACCAAGCACCCTCTGGAAGCCCACTCTCAGCTCCTGGGTCCGTAGGGCATACACCATGGGGTTAAAGGCTGGGGGCATAACATTATGCAGCACGTTGAAGAGAACAGGGATGAAGGGGACCTTTCTTCCTGCCAGGTGGGTGACAGACAGCACAATAACGGCTGTGTAGAAGAAGACAATGAGGATGAGATGGGAGCTGCAGGTACTCAGGGCCTTGGATGTTGCTTCAGCGGAGTTCAGCCTCAGCACTGAGCGAACAATCAAAGCATAGGAAGCAAAGACCAGACCCATGTCACCCCCAAGTGTAACCCATGCCAAGGCCAACTGGCATACTCTGTTAATAGTGGCGTCATCACAGGCCAGACTAGTGACCCCCAAATTAGAGCACAGACAGTGGTCAATTTCATTTCCGGAGCAGTAGTGTCGCTGAGCAGCCAGTACAGGCAATGGGATGGTCAACAGGCCATTCCTGAGCACCATGGACAGGGTGGCTTTGATCACCGAAGCCTCATTGACTATGGAGGAGTACTGAAGGGGGTAGCAAATGGCTACATATCTATCCACAGCCATGCAGAGGAAGATGCCTGACTCCATTCCCATGAAAGTATGGATAGCATAGATCTGAGCAAAGCACTCGTGGAGGCTGATGGCCTTGGCATCAAACCAGAGAATGGCCAGGATCTTGGGCATGATGGTGGTAGCCAGGCCAATGTCCACGATAGCCAAGATGCCAAGGAGCTGATACATGGGCTGGTGCAGGGAAGGCTCATGTTGGATGGTGATCAAGATGAGGATGTTGGCAATGAGAGCTAAGATGTAGAGCAGAGCCAGGGGCAGGGAGAACCAGTGCTGCCACTCATGAATGCCTGGGAGCCCCACCAGGATGAACTCAGACACTTGAAGCCTTGAGCTATTGGTTATACTCAGGGTGGTATCCATATCATGGGATGTCTTCTTCTCAGCATCTGCCTACGGATTAAGGGAAGCAAGGATAGTGTGTGGTTAGCTTAGCTAAAGGTTAAAATTTCTGTGCAGGTATAAGATTCACCACAATAATTCAGTTCTGTTAAATATAATGCATCCTTTATCCCCTTGAGACTCTGGGAAAAAGTTTACCTAAGAATAAAAGAAGGTCCAGTGTGATAAAAGATAAAGATTTAATATAATACAAGTAAAGATTTACTGATTCTATGTGCCTGAAATCCAGCATATATTTTTATATGCTGGGGACATGAACATAATGCGGGAGACAGATACATTTTAAAGAAACATACATATCCGGCCTGTTCTAGCTTTCAGTGGTTGCCAAACAAAATATTACAGACTGGGTAACTTAACCAATGGAAATTTGTTTTCTCACAGTTTCGTGGGCCAGAGGTCCAAAATCAAGGTGTTGGTGGTCCTGTTTTCTTCTCAGTCCTCTCTCATTGGTTTATAGATGACTGTCTTCTTCTGATGTCTTCACATTGTCTATTGTTTGTAAATGCACATGTCTGTGTCCAAATTTCTTCTTAAGGACACTTGTCACATTGGATTAGGGTCCATGGTCAAGATTTCATTTTAACTTAATTCCCTCTTTAAAGACTTTTTCTGCGAAACTGCTAATTCTGAGGTACTAGAGACAAGGATTTCAGTACCTGAAGTGAAGCATACAACTGATCCCTAACAAGTAAGTAAAGTTAGGGAGTAGAGGTGATGTCTCCATTCGTAGGGATTTCATAAAGAGAATAAGTGGCCGCAGTTAGAACTCTGACCAGGCCTTTTGAGTGCCTTGTTGTTGGAGAATAATTTCTGACATAAAGCACTTCATTTAATTTTACCATACAGGTGAGGAAACAGATTGAATGATTTGTCTAGATAAGGATCATGTATCAAAATCACTAATATGTGTCAAAGCTACAGCAAAATTTTAATGTTATGCATTTAAATCCAACACTCCTTTCATAAAATCTTAGCCAAAAGATTACTACCCTATGGAATAGCATTTGTTTCCTTTTCTGATTATGAAGGGAATGTTAAAGACATACCTAGAGCTGTATTTTTAAATCCCTTATGTTATTAACAAAAGGTAGGAGGAGGAACAAGTGGCAAAAATCTTAAATTAAAAAAAATGTTTATGTATTTTTGAGAGAGGGAGAGAGAGAGCGGGAGAGGGGCAGAGGGAGACACACACACAAAACTGAAGCAGTCTCAGGCTCCAGGCTGTTAACACAGATCCCGACTGACACAAACTCATGAACTGTGAGATCATGACCTGAACTCAAGTCAGATGCTTAACCTACAGCCACCCAGGCGCCCCATGGCAACAAACTTCTAACAGCTTCTATATTTCTGTATGGTACAAATTGGAAATATAGCACGCACATTTAGCCTTTTTTTTTTCTTTGCTTAAGTAATTTTGTGGCTTGCTTTTACTCTTGGTTCTCTTTTTTAACATATTCTTGATTTATTAATTCTTTAATTTTTGGAGAACTTTTCAAGCAATTGTATCTAAAACTGTACCTGAGAGACTGATGTCAGCAAAATAGTGGGCTAGCAAACTGTAGGTCTTTGTTCTACCACAGATCACTAATCAAGCAACAGATTGACCAAAATAGCTTTGTGGTTGTTCTAGAAACTGAGAAACTAAGTTACAATCTATAGGGACCAAGTGAATGAATGCCCAACCGAAGAAATGCCACACTCAAAATTGCAGGAGTTTTCATGGTATTTTCTCACTCTTGTCTCACCCTCTCCTTTATGCAGCATGGTACACGCAGGAGGAATCCATCCAATTCTTAGTTTCTCCCTTGAGAGGTAAGGTAAAAAGTGTTTTCATGGTCGCCTGACTGGGAAGTCCCATCCTTTTGAGGTTGTCCCATCATCTTAGAGCTCTGCCTCATTTCTCTCCTATTTTCTGATCATAGACCATAGTCTCTATAGATGGGAAGAGCTTGTAAGAAGGGAGGTAGTAAAGGTGAAGATCAAATAAGTAAAGCCAGCCATGGAAGTGGAAGGCATATACTAATCAAATTCAGAGTCAGGACAGAATTACTGGAATGTGGGACACATCAATCCCCTCACCTCTCAGGATGTAGATCATTGGTTGGTTTCCTTACTACTTCAGGAGGATCTTTGAAGAGGCTTTCACACTGACAGTGCTTTCTGTAGCTGTTTCTGCTCTCCTGGCTTCAGCTACCTGTGTTCAGCCATACGTTGTTCAGAGCAGATCTGTAACTTTGTTTGTCATCCCTGGAGTGTGGGGTTTTAGAATAAATTAGATCCTGGTGATGCCTGGTTTGGTGTGCTGGTCTATAAGCCCTCCCCACTCTACTCTAAGCGTCCTCCAGGGTGTCATGCTTTTTTTTTTTTAATCAAAATAAGGCCTCTGGTGCCCTTGGGGGTTAGCCAAGTAATTTCAGGGAGTAGACACATCCAACACTAATCTTAGGGCAGTTCCCCAGATGGACAGCTTTCTACTCCAGACTCCTCAGAGTTTAACTGATGAATAATGCTCCTCAAATTGTATGACAGTTCTGAAGTAGCCCCCACCTTCAAATGTATGTTTACTTCATATCCCTCCCAGAGATTGCCTCTATTTATTTTCCCCTTCACAAACTTTGTGAGTAACCTCTTTATTTTGTTTACTCTTCCTCATTTTCTTGATGTTTATTTCACTACAATTTAATTTTTGTTTCAATATTGCACAGAAATTTCTCTCATTAATACTCTCAAATTGCCAAAAATAATGTATTTTTTTTAGAATGTAATCTCACTCAAACCCTCTCTAGTGTTTGTCTGTGTTGATCAGTTCCTTCTAGTACCACCTGCCTCTCTTGTATTTCATGACGTGGTACTTTTAGTGTTAATTAAACTGAAATAAAAGAGTGACGTTTAACTTGTATTCAGATCAAATCCTTCTTAATGAGAAATGTATTGGTTGATAAGTCTATCTAAAATGGCAGTCCCAATTCTATCATTCTCTGCTTTATTTCTAGGACACTCATCACAACATGCCAAATTATGGACTTACTTCTTTGTCATTTTGATTTCTAAAATCATTCCCTTTGGGTTGTCTTACTTTTTTGATGATATCCTTTGTCTTTTTTTTTTTTTAATATATGAAGTTTATTGTCAAATTGGTTTCCATACAACACTCAGTGCTCATCCCAAAATGTGCCCTCCTCAACACCCATCACCCACCCTCCCCTCCCTCCCACCCCCCATCAACCCTCAGTTTGTTCTCAGTTTTTAAGAGTCTCTTATGCTTTGGCTCTCGCCCACTCTAACCTCTTTTTTTTTTTTTCCTTCCCCTCCCCCATGGGTTTCTGTTACGTTTCTCAGGATCCACATAAGAGTGAAACCATATGGTATCTGTCTTTCTCTGTATGGCTTATTTCACTTAGCATCACACTCTCCAGTTCCATCCACGTTGCTACAAAGGGCCATATTTCATTCTTTCTCATTGCCACGTAGTACTCCATTGTGTATATAAACCACAATTTCTTTATCCATTCATCAGTTGATAGGCATTTAGGCTCTTTCCATAATTTGGCTATTGTTGAGAGTGCTGCTATAAACATTGGGGTACAAGTGCCCCTATGCATCAGTACTCCTGTATCCTTTGGGTAAATTCCTAGCAGTGCTATTGCTGGGTCATAGGGTAGGTCTATTTTTAATTTTGTGAGGAACCTCCACACTGTTTTCCAGAGTGGCTGCACCAATTTGCATCCCCACCAACAGTGCAAGAGGGTTCCCGTTTCTCCACATCCTCTCCAGTATCTATAATCTCCTGATTTCTTCATTTTGGCCACTCTGACTGGCGTGAGGTGATATCTGAGTGTGGTTTTGATTTGTATTTCCCTGATGAGGAGCGACGTTGAGCATCTTTTCATGTGCCTGTTGGCCATCCGGATGTCTTCTTTAGAGAAGTGTCTATTCATGTTTTCTGCCCATTTCTTCACTGGGTTATTTGTTTTTCGGGTGTGGAGTTTGGTGAGCTCTTTATAGATTTTGGATACTAGCCCTTTGTCTGATATGTCATTTGCAAATATCTTTTCCCATTCTGTTGGTTGCCTTTTAGTTTTGTTGATTGTTTCCTTTGCTGTGCAGAAGCTTTTTATCTTCATAAGGTCCCGGTAGTTCATTTTTGCTTTTAATTCCCTTCCCTTTGGGGATGTGTCAAATAAGAGATTGTTACGGCTGAGGTCAGAGAGGTCTTTTCCTGCTTTCTCCTCTAGGGTTTTGATGGTTTCCTGTCTCACATTCAGGTCCTTTATCCATTTTGAGTTTATTTTTGTGAATGGTGTGAGAAAGTGGTCTAGTTTCAACCTTCTGCATGTTGCTGTCCAGTTCTCCCAGCACCATTTGTGAAAGAGACTGTCTTTTTTCCATTGGATGTTCTTTCCTGCTTTGTCAAAGATGAGTTGGCCATACGTTTGTGGGTCTAGTTCTGGGGTTTCTATTCTATTCCATTGGTCTATGTGTCTGTTTTTGTGCCAATACCATGCTGTCTTGATGATGACAGCTTTGTAGTAGAGGCTAAAGTCTGGGATTGTGATGCCTCCTGCTTTGGTCTTCTTCTTCAAAATTACTTTGGCTATTCGGGGCCTTTTGTGGTTCCATATGAATTTTAGGATTGCTTGTTCTAGCTTTGAGAAGAATGCTGGTGCAATTTTGATTGGGATTGCATTGAATGTGTAGATAGCTTTGGGTAGTATTGACATTTTGACAATATTTATTCTTCCAATCCATGAGCAGGGAATGTCTTTCCATTTCTTTATATCCCAAAGCATTTGGATTGTTGTATTTTCATTTTCATTTGTTTCCATATATTTTTTAATTTCTTCTCTAATTGCCTGGTTGACCCATTCTTTCTTTAGTAGGGTGTTCTTTAACCTCCATGCTTTTGGAGGTTTTCCATACTTTTTCCTGTGGTTGATTTCAAGCTTCATAGCATTGTGGTCTGAAAGTATGCATGGTATGATTTCAATTCTTGTAAACTTATGAAGGGCTGTTTTGTGACCCAGTATGTGATCAACCTTGGAGAAAGTTCCATGTGCACTTGAGAAGAAATATATTCTGTTGCTTTGGGATGCAGAGTTCTAAATATACCTGTCAAGTCCATCTGATCCAATGTATCATTCAGGGCCCTTGTTTCTTTATTGACCATGTGTCTAGATGATCTATCCATTTCTATAAGTGGGGTGTTAAAGTCCCCTGTAATTACCACATTCTTATCAATAAAGTTGCTTATGTTTGTGAGTAATTGTTTTATATATTTGGGGGCTCCTGTATTCGGTGCATAGACATTTATAACTGTTAGCTCTTACTGATGGATAGACCCTGTGATTATTATATAATGCCCTTCTTCATCTCTTGTTACAGCCTTTAATTTAAAGTCTAGTTTGTCTGATATAAGTATGGCTACTCCAGCTTTCTTTTGATTTCCAGTGGCATGATAAATAGTTCTCCATCCACTCACTCTCAATCTGAAGGTGTCCTCAGGTCTAAAATGAGTCTCTTGTAGACAGAAAATAGATGGGTCTTGTTTTTTTATCCATTCTGATACCCTATGTCTTTTGGTTGGCGCATTTAGTCCATTTACATTCAGTGTTATTATAGAAAGATATGGGTTTAGAGTCATTGTGATGTCTGTAGGTTTCATGCTTGTAGCGATGTCTCTGGTACTTTGTCTCACAGGATCCCCCTTAGCATCTCTTGTAGGGCTGGTTTAGTGGTGACGAATTCCTTCAGTTTTTGTTTGTTTGGGAAGACCTTTATCTCTCCTTCTATTCTAAATGACAGACTTGCTGGATAAAGGATTCTCAGCTGCATATTTTTTTTATTCATCACATTGAAGATCTCCTGCCATTCCTTTCTGGCCTGCCAAGTTTCAGTAGAGAGATTGGTCACGAGTCTTATAGGTCTCCCTTTATACGTTAGAGCACGTTTATCTCTAGCTGCTTTAAGAATTTTCTCTTTATCCTTGTATTTTGCCAGTTTCACTATGATATGTCGTGCAGAAGATTGATTCAAGTTACCTCTGAAGGGAGTTCTCTGTGTCTCTTGGATTTCAATGCCTTTTTCCTTCCCCAGATCCAGGAATTTCTCAGCTATTATTTCTTCAAGTACACCTTCAGCACCTTTCCCTCTCTCTTCCTCCTCTGGAATACCAATTATGTGTAGATTATTTCTCTTTAGTGCATCACTAAGTTCTCTAATTTTCCCCTCATACTCCTGGATTTTTTTTTATCTCTTTTTCTCAGCTTCTTATTTTTCCATAATTTTATCTTCTAGTTCACCTATTCTCTCTTCTGCCTCTTCAATCCGAGCCGTGGTCATTTCCATTTTATTTTGCAGCTCATTGATAACATTCTTTAGCTCCTCCTGGCTGTTCCTTAGTCCCTTGATCTCTGTAGCAGGAGATTCTCTGCTGTCCTTTATACTGTTTTCAAGCCCAGCGATTAATTTTATGACGATTATTCTAAATTCACTTTCTGTTATATTGTTTAAATCATTTTTGATCAGTTCGTTAGCTGTTGTTATTTCCTGGACATTTTTCTGAGGGGAATTCTTCCGTTTGGTCATTTTGGATAGTCCCTGGAGTGGTGCAGGACTGCGGGGCACTTCCCCTGTGCTGTCTTGAATAACTTGCATTGGTGGGCGGGGCCGCAGTCAGACCTGATGTCTGCCCCCAGCCCACCGCTGGGGCCACAGTCAGACTGGTGTGTGCCTTCTCTTCCCCTCTCCTAGGGGCAGGATTCACTGTGGGGTGGTGTGGCCCGTCTGGGCTACTTGCACACTGACAGGATTGTGGTACTGGGGATCTGGCGTATTAGCTGGGGTGGATCGGCAAGGTGCACAGGGGCGGGAGGGGCAGGCTCAGCTCGCTTCTCCCCTCAGAGATCCGCTTTGGGAGGGGCCCTGTGGCACCGGGAGGGAGTCAGACCCACTGGAGAGATGGATCTGCAGAAGCACAGCCTTGGGTGTTTTTGTGATGCAAGCAACTTCCCTGTCAGGAACTGGTGCCCTTTGGGATTTTGGCTGGGGAATGGGCAAGGGAGATGGCACTGGCGAGCGCCTTTGTTCCCCGCCAAGCTGAGCTCTGTCGTCTGGGGCTCAACACCTCTCCCTCCTGTTGTCCTCCAGCCCTCCTGTTCTCCGAGCAGAGCTGTTAGCTTATAACCTTCCAGATGTCAAGTCCCGCTTGCTGTTGGAACACACTCCTTCTGTCCCCTCCGTTTTTGCAAGCCAGTCTTGGGAGCTCTGCTTGGCCGAAGGCCCGCCCCTCCGCCCCGGCTCCCTCCCGCCAGTCCGTGGAGCGCACACCGCCTAGCTGCCCTTCCTACCCTCTTCTGTGGGCCTCTCCTCTGCGCTTGGCTCTGGAGACTCTGTTCTGCTAGTCTTCTGGTGGTTTTCTGGGTTATTTAGGCAGGTGTAGGTGGAATCTAAGTGATCAGCAGGACGCGCAGTGAGCCCAGCATCCTCCTACGCTGCCATCTTCCCAGGATCGGGTCCTGGCTGTCCTCCTTTTTTTAGTTTTTCAAATAGCTTGTTAGAAGGTATGAACTGCCATGCGGAGGTCAGAGTGCCTCCCCAGCCGTGGCCTGGCTGCGGGTCGCCCAGTGACCTACGGGCCCAAGGACCATAGGTGAGGCGCCGCCATCTTCCCAGGATCCTATATATAATATACCGATGATATCCTTTGAAGCACAAACATTTCTAATTTTGATCAAGTCCAATTTTTCTATTTCTCCCCCCTCCCCCCAACCCTTGTCCTGTGCTTTTGGTGTATTAGCTAGGAAGGCTTTGCCTAAACAAAGATCATGAGGATTTACTTGTACATTTTTTTCTAGGAGGTTGGTAGTTTTAGTTTTGATATTTAAGTTTGTGACTCATCTTAAGTTAATTTTAGTATATGGCGTGTTGAAGGGTCCAACTTCTGTCTTTGCACATGGGTATTCAGTGGTCCCAGTACCATTTGTTGAAAAGACTATTATATTCTCATTGAATGATCTCACAAGCCTTATTGAAAATCAGTTGACCATGAACATACAAGTTTATTTCTGGACTCTCAATTCTGCATCCAACTATTTGTCTGCCTTTATGTCAATACAACTTTGTTTTGATTACTTTTCTTCGAGGTTTATTTTGAAATTGTGAAGTGTGAATGCTCCAACTTTGATTTTTTTCCATGATTGTTTTGATTCAAGGTCCCTTGAAATTCCACATGAATTTTATGATCAGCTTGTGCATTTCTTCAAGAAAAAAAAAAGCAATTTGTGTTTTGCTAGGGGTTATTTTAAATCTGTAGATGAATTTGGGGAGTATTGCCTTGTGAACCATATTAAGTCTTGAGGAATGAACACAGACGTCTTCCTATTCATTTAGTTCTACTTTAATTTTTGTTAGAAATGCTTTGTAGTTTTCATTGAGCAAGGCTTGCACCTCCTTGGTTAAATTTATTCCTAAGTATTTTATAATTTTTGATGGTATTGTAAATGGAAGTATTTCTTATTCTATTTTTGAATTGTTCTTTGCTCATGTGTACAAATACAACTTTTTTTTTTGTATCCTGCAACATTTCTGAATTCATTAGCTCTAATGATTTTTTTTTTTTTTTTGGTGTATTCTTTAGGATTTTCTATATATAAGATCATGTCATCTGTGAATAGAGATAGTTTCACTTCTTCCTTTTTTATTTGGATCCTTTTTACGTAATTTTGTTGCCTAATTGTTATAGTCAGTCCAGCTAAAGGCTTGTCAATTTTGTTGATCTTTTCGAAGAACCAAGTCTTGGTTTTGTTGATTTTTTAATTCTTTTCTATTCTCTGTTTCACTTATCTTATTGTGATCTTTGGTTTTTCCATCTTTCTTCTTGCTTTGTGTTTAGTTTGCTGTTCTTTTCCTAGTTACTTAAGCAGGAAAGTTATGTTTTTGATTTGAAATTTATTTTATTTTTCAATGTAGGTGTTATAGGTATAAGTTTTGAGGAATGTGTTTGCTCTATCCCATAAGTTTTGGTATGGTGTGTGTTCATTTCTATTCTTATCAAGTATTTTCTATTTGATTTTCTCTTTCACCCAAATTTTTAAAGAAGTGTGTCACTTAATTTTCACACCCTTTTAAATTTCTGGTTTTCTTTCTATTATTGAATTCTAATTTTATTCCATTGTGATTAGAGGAGATAATTTGCATGATTTCAGTCTTTTTAAATTTATTTACTCTTGTTTTGTGGGCTAACATATGACCTGTTCTGGAGAATGTTTCATGTGCCCTTAAAAAGAATGTGCATTTTGCTCTTACTGGGTTGGATGTTCTATATATACCCATTAGGTCTAGTTGGCTTATAATGTTATTCCAGTTTTCTATTTTCTTATTTATCTTATGTATAGTTGTTCTATCCATTATTGAAGTGGTTGTTGAAATCCCCAAGTATTGTTGAACTCTTTACTTCTCCCTTCAATTCTGTCAATTTTTGCTTCTTATATTTTGATGCTCTGTTGTTTGGTGGATGTATATGCATTATTGTCATAGTTACTTGATGGACTTACCTTTTGCCATTATTTTATATCTCACATAGCTTTTTTTTTTTTTTTTTTGGCCTAAAGTCTATTCTTATATTAAGTATACTAATATATATCATAGCTTTCTTTTGGTTACTATTTGCATGGATTATCTTTTCCTGTTCTTTCACTTTCAATTTACTTGTGTTTTTGGTTTTAAAAACCAATTTCTGCCAATTTCTGCCTGCTAGTCTAGTTAAAGTCATTACTGATAAGGAAGGACTTCTGCCATTTTTCTAGTTGTCTTCTACATATCTTATATCTTTTGTATGCCTGGATTTCTCAATTCTGTGTGTTACATAAATATTTTAGAGTATACTGCTTTGATTCTCTTCTCATTTCTTTTTTCCTTCTTCTTCTATTGTATATTTTTTTGTTTATTTTTGTAGTTTTTCCCTGGGGATTACATTTAACACCTTAATTTATAATAATTTTGTTTGAATTAATATCAGTTTAGTTTCAATAATATTAAAAATACTTTGCTTTTTTATAGCTTCATCCCCCTTATCTTGTTATTGTCACAAATTACATCTTTATGTCAGTCCCTCAACATACATGTAGAATTTTGTTTGGTAGTTGTACTTTAAATCATATAGAAAAAAAGGTATTTACTAAAATATATAATTGCCTTTTTATAAAACTAAAAAATTAAGTCTGTTGTAGTTACCATATATACATACATAATGTTACATTAATTTCAGATGTACAATACAGTGATTCAGCAATTCCATATATTACTCAGTGCTCATCACAATAAGTGTACTCTTAATCTCCTTCACCTATTTTACCCGTCTTTCACCCACCTCCCCTCTGGTAACCATCGGTTTATTTTCTCTAGTTAAGAGTCTGTTTTTTTGTTTATCTCTCTCTTTTTTTCCCTTTGATTTGTTTCTTAAAATCTACAAAAGATTGAAATCACATGGTATATATCTTTTTTCTGACTGGATTATTTCACTTAGCATTATACTCTCTAGATCCATCCATGTTGCTGCAAATGGCAAGATTTCATTATTTTTTATGGCTGAGTGATATTCCATTGTATGTTTATACCATATCTTCTTTGTCCATTCATTTATCCATGGACACTCTGATGTGTCCATAATTTGGCTATTATAAATAAAGCTTCAGAAAACATAGGGGTGCATATATTTTTTTGAATTAGTTTTTTCATATTCATTGGGTAAATACCCAGTAGTGGAATTACTGGATCATATAGTAATTCCATTTTTGACTTTTAGAGAAACCTTAATACTGTTTTCCACAGCGGCTACATCCGTTTGCGTTCTCACCAACAGTGCATGAGGGTTCCTTTTTCTACACATCCTCACCAATACTTGTTTCTTGGGTTTTTGATTTTAGTCATTCTAACAGGTGTAAGGTGGTATCTCATGTGGTTTTGACTTGCATTTCCCTGGTGATTAGTGATGTTGAACATTATTGTCTTTTATATTTACCTATGTTGTAAACTTATTTGTGTCCTTCCTTCCTTCCTTCCTTCCTTCCTTCCTTCCTTCCTTCCCTCCCTCCCTCCTTTCTTTTTCTTTTTTTCTCTCTTTATTTCTCTTTCTTTCTTTCTTTCTTTCTTTCCTTTTTCTTCCTCCCTTCCCTCCCTTCCCTCCTTCTTTCCTTCCTTCCTTCTTATATTTTCTTTCTTTCTTTCTTTCTTTCTTTCGAAAAAGTAAAGCTTCATTCTACCAAACTATGTACAATTAGCATTAAACATTTTCCCTAAATGATAAATTTCTCCAAATATTAAATAGTATATACCATATTTATTAATTAAACATTGCTAAAATTTATTCAAATTCTCCAATTGCTTCTTCTCTTTTATTTATTTTGTGAAAGAGGGAGAGAGCATCCACTTGTGTGCATGCATAAGCAGCAAAGGGGCAGAGAGAACAAGAGAATTCCAAGCATGCTCTGCACTTTCAGTGAGGAGCGTAATGTGGGCTCCAACTCTCAAACTGTGAGATCATGACCTGAACCAAAATCAAGAGTCAGATGCTTAACCAACTGAGCCACCCAGGCACCTAGAGAATGTTCTGTTACATATAAAGAGATCCAAATGACAAAAAAAGTGGTAATCCACTGAAAAAAAGTTCCAGTGAGTATTATGAATGTGGCAGAAATTTTTAGCCCAATTCAGTTAACTTTACTATGGTGATTTTGTGAAGTCTGTAGTGAAATGTCATGAAGAAGTATAGGTCCATGTCTCCTAACCAAAGCAGAGTGCTTATAAAACATTTTTTGATATGTAACTTCAATTTCTTGACAATAAGAAATTAGTTTAAGCTGGTTTAGAAAGCAGTAATGAAATGCCCTTTTTTCAGGCCACCATACATTACTGGACACTTTTTTGTTTGCAATGATGGCTATAACACATATCTGGAAACTTCATCAACATCCGACTATTGTCCAGATTTCTTTCAATTTTATTTTTTGTCAAAGCCCATGATCCTCTTCAAGATAGGTCTCTGCTCTTTTAAGACCAAGAGATCTTGGGGTGGCTGAGTGGCTCAGTTAGTTAAGTGTCTGACTCTTGATTTCATTGACTCAGGTCATGATCTCAGGGTTTGTGAGTTTGAGCCCTGCTTGGGGCTGCACGCTGACAATACAGAGCCTGCTTGATATTCTCTTCTTCTCTCTCTACCCCTCCCCTGCTTGTGTTCTCTCTATCTCTCTCAAAATAAATAAATAAACTTAAAAAAAAGAGAGATAAGTACTTCTCCTATCATCTGTTTGTGATCATCCATTGTGGTGTGATACCTACCTAGTTGTCCAGTGTTTTCACATTTCCTATGGCAGCCAGAAGCTGGATAGCAGAAATTCTGAAGTCTGCTGTAAGGCCTTGAATTGCTGTTTGGGAGTAAGTTTCCACCATGGCTTTCAACTGGTCTTCATTTAAAACAGATATGGGTCTCCCTCAAAGCTCATTTTTCAGACTCACATCCCAGAACAAAAATTTCAAGCCACTAAGTATAGTCCTTTTACTAACAGAGCCTTCTGTAAAGACAGACTTGATGTGTCTACTTCCTATAGGTGCATGAAATCCTAGTTTAAGATCAGATAAAAAAGTATTGAGAAATCTTTCAAAGATACGATAATGTTCACATCTGAAAAGATGATGATTTCTTTTAGTGATTTGTTTTTAGAAGTTTCCTATTAACAAATGCATAACCACAAGGACAAGATTTACATACAACAGGAGCATGTTGGTTGCAATCGGGGCATGATTTGGTGGCCATCTTCGTTTTCATGGCTCAGGTTGTACACATGCTTTTCTCTGGCAGCAGTGGCTCAGGCTCCTCCCTTTGTATTTCAGTGGACTGGCCCTCTGTCCAACCTCATGCCTGCTGGCCAGACCAAGGCTATTCTTTATTTCTTTGTATGGATTTGAGATACTGTTTAGAATCCTTTTATGTCATCCTAAAAGACTCCTTTTGGATTTTTTTGGTAGAATAGTTCTTCTAGCTATGAACTCTGTTTTTGTTTTGTTGGTAGTTGGCAGGTTATATTTTAATTTTCCCTTTATTGTTGAGGATTGCTTTAGCAGATACAGAACTTTTGCTTGACATTTTTCTTCCAGAACTTTTAATTTGCCATCCCACTGACTTCTAGTCTTCATGATTTCTCATCAGAAATCATTAATCTTATTGAGGCTCTCTTATGACTTTTCTCTTGCTACCATTGGGATTCTTTTTCCTTGTCTTTCCAAAGTTTGATTATAATATGTCTCAATGTGGATCTTGTTGAGTTTATCCTACAAAAATTTATTGAGCTCTTGAATGTATAGATTCGAATCTTTCATCCAATTTGGGAAGTTTGCTGTGACTATTTCTTCAAATATTCTTAATTTTTCTTTTTTCTTCTCTGGCATTCCCATTGTGTTTGTGTTAATGTGATTTATTGGCACCATACAGTTCTTTTAGGTTCTGTTCACTTTTTGTCATTCTATTTTTCTGCTTCTCATTTTGGTTAATCTCAATGGACTTGTATTCAATTTACTAAATTCTGCCTGTTTACATCTGCCATTGCACCCCTCTAGTGAATTTTTATTTGTTATTGTACTTTTCAAGTCCAGAATTTTTATTTGGTCTCTTTTTATAATTTCTCTTTTTTAATTGATATTCTTGATTTGGTGTGACAAATATTGGTTTGCTCTAGTTTTTGTTCATGGTTTTCGTTTGCTCATTGAGCATCTTTAAGACAGTTTCTCTTGGGACACCTAGGTGGTTCACTTGGTTAAGCATCTGACTCTTGATTTTGGCTTAGATCCTGATCTTGCTATTCGTGAGTTCGAGCCCCGTGTCAGTCTCCATGCTGATGGTACAGAGCCTGCTTTTGATTCTCTCTCTCCCCCTCTCTCTTTTCCCATTCCCTTCTCTCTCTCTCTCTCTCAAAAATAAATAAATAAACTTAAAAGAAGACAGTTTCTATTAAGTCTTTTTCTTATGCCTATGTATGAGATATACTTATTATTTCTTTGGATACATCATAATTTTTGGTTAAAAGTGGACATTTTGAGTATTATAATGAAACGACTCTGGAATTCAAATTCTCCCCCTCCCTGGGGTTTGTGTGGCCTTTAGGATGAAATGAGTCCTTCAGGATGAAATGAAAGGACACTAAGCAGTGACTCCTTGTGGCAGAACTGTTGGCTCTTTAGTGATTCCAGATAAAATTTACAAATCTATATTTTTTGTTGTTTGTGGTTACTGAAGTCTCTGTTGATTAGTTTAGTGGTAAGCTAGTGATTTAACAGAATTTTCTTTAATTGCCTGGAATGAAAATACTCCATTCTTTGCAGGTGGGGTCTGTGTGTGTGTTGAAGTATGCCTTCAACAGTCAACTAGGCACTTTATACAGCTACTGTAATATTGGTTTTCTACCGTACAGAGACTGAAGGTCAGCCAAGATAAGAGTTAAGGGCATTTTACGGTCTTTTCTGAATATGCACTCAGCCCTGGACATGTTTGACATGTCCCAGGAATATATGGAAGCTTTTCAAAGTAAGCACTTATTCCAGTGAGATATCTCACTCCCCAGCCTTTCCTCTAATGTTTTTGGTAAATCTGTGGTTTCTCCAGCTATAATTTCTTCTCTCAGATGGCAGAGGCTACTCCATTTGTCTTTAAATGATTTTGAGAAATGGTCATAAGTAACCACCACCCTATCCTGGGAGAGTTCTGAGTTACGTGAAATAAAAGCAACCTCTTTGCATGTGTCCTTCAAGAAATCACAAGACGGGTCAAAATAAACAACTATAATTCTTTGAGAGCAATGTCTGCTCTGCTTCTTCCAGCACCATGGACCCTCCCATGCGGAACATGAGCTGCCATTTTTAAGACCACTGCTGAACTAAAGAGGGAGGAATCAGGCCAGGGTGAGTTAAAATATCACCGAGTTCTCTTGCTGAGATTCAGTCAACTTTTTCTTGATTAAATGTCACCTGGTTTCTGCAAATCTTTGACTAGTTTCCAGGGTTCTGGAATTATAACAGTTTGTGATAGTTTATTTTCTGTTGTTGTTGGGGGACAAGCCCCTGTAGTTCCTTAGTATTCTATTTCACTGAGGTAACCAGAAAGGGTTTTACTTTCTGGTTGTTACATGCTTGTCTGGAAGGCTTTGCTGCAGCATGCACAGCTTCTTTAGTGCCCAGGACCTACATATCTTCCCAAGCACCCAGCTCCTGTGGTGCTTGGCAGCTAGAAGTACCCAGTGGTCAGGTGCTTCCTGCACCATCTCCCTGGGGTGGGTTTATGACAGAGCGTCTGGTGAGGTACCTTCTTGTGAACAACTGTCCTCAGCACCCTAGACTGTGGATTTCCAGCAATTTCAACTGACATACCATCACAACAACTTCTTTTCTGTTTGGTGTATCATCTTGTGCCCTCTCCAACAGGGCCTGATTCTCAGCTCAAGGTGGGTCTTCCTGGGCAATCCTTCTTGTCTCTAGTGGTAGGGGCTGTTCCTTACATCTGCTATTGCTATATTCTTTAGAATTCTCTCTCATTACTAGCCAATCTCTTGATAATCCAATCCTTGTTACAGTTGAAAATTATTTATATAAACTTTCCCTGTTTAAATTATCATGTGGTTTGTCTCCCCTGATTATAACCAGAATAGTATATATTGGAGGAACAAAACATATTGGAATTTGGTGTGAACAAATGATTTAGTGAAGATTTACAGTCAAATAGAAATGAATTTTGCTAACTGAGTTGTAAACTATATTAAAAATTCAAAAACATTTTTTAAATAAAAGTGATATGCTTTAAAAAATCATCAATAATGAATCAGAAGTAAACCCCCAAATTATTTCAGTAAAATCCAGCGTTCTTGCTATCTATTCTTTTTAACGAACAATCATATACATAGTGGCATAAAATAACATCTATTTTATCACTCTTACAGGTTTTGTGGGTCAAGAATTCAAAAAGAATACAGTGGAGTGGAGTGCAGTGGCTTTCTTCTACTCAAACAGGTGGGGATAATTGAATAGCTATGGGCTGGAATCAGTGGAAGGCATCTTGACTCACATATCTGTTCCTGGGTTGACATGATTTTAAGACTGGGCTTAGTTGGGAATGTTGACTAGAGGACCTCCCCAAAGCTTCTTCATATCGTTTAGACTTCTCATTGCATGGCAGCTGGATTGTAAGAGAGAGCTTCCTGAAGTGAGCATACAGAGAGGAAAAATGCCAAGACATGCAGGTGGATGCTTCTCGGCTTTTTCTGGCCTGGACTTCTGTCACATTCTGTTGATTGTCAGTGGATCACTAAGTCCAGCTCAGATTCAAGAGGGAGTTTAATAAGATTTAATCTCTTGGTGAGGAATTGTCAATGTTACATTGCAATAACCTGTGGGATAGAGATGTGTGGTTCTTTGTAAGGTGCCATACCCAGTGAGATTTTTGCTTGTCTGAGAAAACCTTTATTTCTCCTTCACTTTTGAAGGATAATTTCACAGGGTAGAGAATTCTGGGTTGTTGTTTTCTGTCTCTCACCTGCTTAAATATTTCACTTCTCTCTTTGCTTTCTTGCATGTCTTCTGAGGTGAAGTCAGGTATAATTCTTATCTTTGTTTCCCTATAGGTAGGGTGTTTTACCCCCTCTAGCTTCCTTCATTATTTTTTCTTTATCTTTGATTTTTGGTATCTTGAAAATGATATGCCTAGATGTAGGCCTTTTTTGGGGGGGGCAGTATTTATCCTGTTTGGTGTTTTTTGAGCTTCCTGGATGTTGTTTGGCGTCTGACATTCATTTGGGGGAAATACTGTCATTATTGTTTCAAATATTCCTTTCTTTCTTCTTGGAATACCATTATGTGCATGTTACACCTTTTGTGGTTGTTCCATAGTCATTGATGTCTTTTCTGTTTTTTTCAGTCTTCATTCTTTTTGCTTTTCAGTTTTTGAGAATTCTATTGATCTATTCTCAAGCTCAGAGACTCTTTCCTCTGCCATATCCAATCTACTAATAAGCCTGTCAAAGTCATTCTTTCTGTTACAGTGTTGTTGTTTTTAATTTCTAGCATTTATTTTTGTTTTCATCTTAGTATTTCTATTTCTCTGCTTACATTGCCTCTCTGCTCTTTCATGATGTCTACTTTGTCCATTAGAGTCCTTGGCCTGTTACTCATAATTGTTTAAAATCCCCAGCCTGATAATTCCAAATACCCTGCCATGTCTGGTCTTGTGGTTTATCTTTTTCAATTGTATTTTGCCTTTTATATACCTTGTAATTTTTTGTTGACAGCTGGACATGAGGTATTAGGCAAAAAACAAAACAAACAAAACAAAAACAAAAACAAAAAACCCAAAACAACCACAACCGAAAAAACTTTATATAGACCTTAGTAATGTGGTGGTGGGGTGTGGGGGAAGGAGAAGTGTTCCATAGTGCTATGATTATGTCTCAGTGTTTTAGTGTTTTAGATTTCAGGTGTGGAATATGAGGTCACATTTGGGGCTTACAGTTTTGAGGAAGACTATTGACAGCTGACTTCTGCCTTTCTCATAGCCCTTGTGATAGGAGCTATTTCTTGGTTGGCTACTATGGCTGAGTGTTTCACTACATCTGGATTGATGCCTTAGTTTTCTTAAGTTTATTTCCTTTTCTTAAAGTTTATTTATTTATTTTGAGACAGAGAGTGTGAAGGAGGGACAGAGAGGGAGAGAGAAAGAGAGAGTCCATCCCAAGCAGGCTTCACACTGTCAGTGCAGAGCCCAACATGAGGCTTGAATTCACAAACCACGAGATCATGACCTGAGCCAAAACCAAAGTCGCTTAACTGACCGAGCTACCCAGCCGCTTCTTAAGTTTATTTCCTTTTGCCTCAGAGTAGCTGTTCTCCCCAGGTCTGACTTCTTAAAACTAACCCTCTTAGTCCCATTCCCCTTAGCTTCTGCCCTTCAGACCATACATTACTATAAGGTAGCCTTTGAGTTTGCCCATACTTACCAGTGCCATAGTTAAATCTTCATGATCATGCACAGAGTACTTTAGCATCCTAGCTTGACATTCTGATCATCATATATGATATATGTAGACATAGCTAATTACCTACTTTACCCAAGTCTTGCCAGAGCTGGAAGGAGTCATCCTGGAAATCTTTATCTTCCTGACCTGAGTGATATGTTTGGTTTCCTCTTTGATATCCAGAGATTGCTGCATAACCCTTCTGAATATAAAATCCCTTTTATCACTGTTACTCCTGTGCTAGGGCAGACAATCATCATGGAGACTGAACTGGGGATTCAGGATATTTTTGCAGCTGAGCAGAGAGGACCATAATGGAACTTTTGAGTCTGGCAATTTTATCCTTTTTCTAAGCTCTCTCCAAGTTGCTGAGTTTCCCTCAACCCTGAATCAAGACTGTGAATTATGCATCCTCAAAAACAGCCCAGAGATCAGAACAGCATCCCTGTACCAGACATATTTTACTGATTGTTTATGCATCTTGGGTTTGACACCTGAACTCTGACACTGACGGTTTGATTTCTATTTCTCCCTCTCCTAGTAAGTCATCATTGTGAACCCACTGTTTCTGTGATCTCCCATAATCTCTGTGTCCTTGCATCTCCCTTTTACCACTATCGTAAAGTCCATGCCACTACAGAGGAGATTAAGGAAACAGGGACAGGCCACAGCCTGCAGAGGGATGTCAGCCCTCCCTGTCTGCAGTGACAGAGACAGTGGCAGAAGTGACCAGATGTGACCACAGGAGTCCCTCAATTCTGACACACACCTGGGATTCGGTTATACCCACCTTCTGGCAGAGAGATTCAGCTGGGTTCCTTCTGCTGTGAAGCACCCAGGATATCACTTTAGGTGAGGAGCATTGAAGCCCAATCAGCTCATCCCTCATAGATACCCACCATAGTATGCCAATAACCACTGTCTCTCCAGTTTTTGTCTGTTTTGCCAAGTTCCTGTGATTCCTGGTTGTTTTACATATTCATCTATTTATTTGTAATGTAATCATAGAGACATTTATTAAGCAAACATTACTGAGTACCAGTTAGATTCTGGCACTTCTGGAACTTGTCCTGGGACTGCTGCCCTAAGCAAGGCATAGTCCCTGCTCCTCAAGGACTGACACACTGATGGGTTTTCCAGTGCAAGGGAGTTAATGCCATGACACAGCAGTGAAATGATTTGATAGGAAAGAAAGAGATATGCCATGCTGCCTTACAGAATTTGGGTATAGCTTCATGGATGATAGGTTGCTTGGATTGAATTTATATGAATAAATAGGAATTTACAACTTCATTTCTTTGCTAATTGTCCTCTGCTTCCTGGTCAGAGAGCTAAATATATTTTCACTTAGGTTCTTGGGAATAAAGTTCAGTCTGCTTTTTCTCTAAGAATCACTGGGGGATCTCTTGTTGACCTCAGCAATTAATTTTTAAAAAACAGCCCTAGGCTGTCCCTCCAGATTGACAAATCACACAACATAAAAAGGCAGATTGTACTCAGGCACCTGTGGGTCTGCTTCTCTCCCTTACCCACTGTATTTGGCTTTATCCTCCACTGCTCTGCTGACACTGCTCCTATCAAAATGATGGGTGGCCTTCCACAAGTGCACAGCTGTTCTCTGACTCCTCCAGTGAAAAATGAGACATAGGCTAAAACCTGCAGTGGAACGGGTATAGTTAAGACAAAGACTTAAGTTTCTTACTATGTAGAATGTTAAGCACTGAAATGTGAATTTTTGTAATTCACCTCTTCTGGAGGTCTGGATAAAAATATGTTAGTTACTCTTACTTGGATTTATAAGTGGACTTGAATCTGAAAAGAAAACAAAGACTGAGAGTTAAGTGCCCATCTGGCATTTCAGAATTTGTAGCTGCCATGTTCAAAAGTTTGGAACAATACTGTAGTCCTCACTGGTTCATAAGAAAGATACACAGAGTGATCTATAGATGAATAATCTGAAGGAGCTGAGTCTTTCATAACTCTTTTTATATATACATATACATGTGAACCTTTCCTTTTCGTAGAAAAATATAATTATTTTTTAGACTGTGTCTGTCTTTTAAGACAAACATATATGCAAACACATCCAATATCAAGTTTTTAATTTTAATGCCCAAGAAGTGAGTCACACTGGGAAAGTTAAACAGAACACTTATTTAATTGGTACTACTTGCTAATATGGGGGTTTCAGAAACACTGAATTACTTTGTGGTAAGAGATAGATATAGCAGAAATTTGAGATAAAGAAACAGATCCATGTGGACAAGTAAAAAGGAAAGAGGCCACTGATCTCATATTCAATCATCTTTTCTTATAAATGTTAATAATAATGCTAACTATAATTGATTTAAGATAATGTATATGAGTTAACCTTTGAAAACTTTGTATACTAGTTTGAAATGTGTGATTTTATTTCATGGATTAAATGGACTAAGGATTTTAACCTCAGAAGTGACAAGATGACATCTGCATGTTAGGAAAAACCCTCTGACTACAGAGTGTAGACTAGTTTGAAGGGTATGAAATCAAAGTCAAAGAGATCTAAGGAAATATTCCAGGTGATAAAAGTTACGAGTGTGCACTAGTCAGTGATACTGGGGTTGAGAAGAATGAGTGAATATTAAGGAGTTAAACATTTAGTCAGCAGGAACTGTGAAAAGGTAAAAGGGATGAGAGATAAGAATGAATAAGGACCATTTCAGGTTTCTGAAAGTAGAGTTAATTCAGTCTTGAATATGTTGCATGTGTGGTATAAATATTTAGTAAGCAAATGGAAAGTGAATTTGCATTTCAGAAAGGTATTTGACTTAGAAACCTAGATTTGGAAGAAAATAAAGTATATATGATTAAAATATTGTAAATCATGAACTCAATCAGAGAAAATGTACAGAACTGGGAAGGGAGTAGAAGATGAAGCCCTGGAATCAATAACATATAATGGACAGATAGATGGAGAAGGTGTTGGGATGGAGGACATAGGAGGAACACAGTAGAGTGCTGTGTTGTGGAAACTAAGGGAAAATACTTAAAAAAAATAACAGATTGATTTATTGTGTTCAGTAATGGCAAGAGGTGATGTAGAGGATCCATTCAAGTGGATATTCCAAATTAGAAGTCATTGAATGGTAGTTTAGACATCTCTAAGCAGCATGATTACTCTTACCTGTAAATGAAAGTAGACCTATCTTAATTCAGGCATGTGGATGTCTCACCTTAAAGACATTATCTCAAGAACAGAACAGGGGATTCTCTGTATCTCACTTTATTCTTTTGTGTTTCACTTTCAGGTTCTCTCTTCTCATGAAGGTGGTAGCCAGAGGTAGACACTGTGATAACCCCCCAGCAATGGAGAAATCATGATTTTTGTTTCTTTTCTCTCTTCCTTCTCCAAGCCATTGTTGATGGCCCTTAGTAATTCCAGCTGGAGGCTACTGCAGCCTTCTTTTTTCCTGATGGGCATCCCCGGTTTAGAGGAAAGCCAGCACTGGATAGCAATGCCGCTGAGTGTCCTTTATCTCTTTGCTGTAATGGGCAATGTCACCATCATCTTTATCATCTGGACTGACCCATCCTTGCACCAGCCTATGTACCTCTTTCTGGCCATGCTCTCTGGCATTGACCTGGTGCTGGCGTCCTCCACTGCACCCAAAACCCTTGCAGTGCTCCTGGTTCATGCCCATGAGATTGGGTACACTGTCTGCCTGACCCAAATGTTCTTCATCCATGCGTTCTCTTCCATGGAGTCAGGTGTACTTGTGGCCATGGCTCTGGATCGCTATGTAGCCATTTGTCACCCTCTGCACCATTCCACCATCTTGCATCCAGGGATCATAGGGCACATTGGAATGGCAGTGCTGGTACGGGGGTTACTCCTCCTCCTCCCCTTCCCTATCCTGTTGCGGAGACTTATCTTCTGCCAGGCCACCGTCATAGGCCATGCCTATTGTGAACATATGGCTGTGGTGAAACTTGCCTGCTCAGAAACCACAGTGAACCGAGCTTATGGGTTGGCAGTGGCCCTGCTTGTGGTTGGGCTAGATGTCGTGGCCATCGGTATTTCCTATGCCTTCATCCTCCAGACAGTGCTGAAAGTACCAGGGGGTGAGGCCCGACTTAAGGCCTTTAGCACATGTGGGTCTCACATTTGTGTCATCCTGATCTTCTATGTTCCTGGAATGTTCTCTTTCCTCACTCACCGCTTTGGCCACCATGTACCCCATCATGTCCATGTTCTTCTGGCCACACTCTACCTCCTCGTGCCACCTGCACTCAATCCTCTTGTCTATGGGGTGAAGACTCAGCAGATCCGCCAGCGAGTACTCAGGGTATTCTCCCTAAAAGGATGGATCTGAACACATCCCAGTTATTATTTTCTGAGGCTCCTGTCAAAGGTACTGCCTGGAGTCCATGGCTGGTCTAAGCTATGTGGGTAGAGACCATTGCACAGTGAGGGGTCCTTCCAGTCCTGCTATCTCACGGCAGAGAACACCCCTGGGCACTTGGCTCCATCACTGTTTGGACTCCCTGAATAGCTGGATTTTTTATTATTTTCTTTTCTTTTGCTTCTGATTCTAACATTTCTCTATTCTTCTATCAAGGGGACTTGAGAAGTGGAGAAAAGATATATCTTTGGACATGCCATTTTTTTCTGCCTTCACCCAATGATTGTGGAACATCATTAAGTAAGGGAATGGGAAGTCCCAGCCTCTTCTTTGTTTTAGTTTTAGAGTGTCTTCACACCCTCAATGTTATTGCTATGAGCTCTAGGTCACTCAGCTTCCATGTAGCAACAGAGTCTCTCTCTAACCATTTGATACTACCAATATGTCAGAAAACACCTTTTTATTACAGTATGACTCTTACTCACATATTTAAATTAACCTAAGTGGGGAGACATGGTAATGGGTTCTTAGAAAAATGAGATACAAACGCTATTTTCAAGGAAGAAATGTATATTGTAGAGTGCATTTCTTTTTGAAAAGGTCAGTATTTTTAATTTATTCATATTTTTTATTAGGGTAAAGAAGGAATAAGACCAGTATTGAATGTATGTATGTTTTGTAAGTCTTAATTTAACAAAGCTAAACACCCATATATTAATATTATTTAATAACTACAAAATGTGCTAGAGTCTGATACTGGTAAACATAGCTTTATTCATACATGTAGATGTAGTTTTGGCACTTGAAAGAATTTCTATTTCTGAAATGTGGATATGGAATGATGTCAGTTAGACCCCCGTCCCCACTTTTTTGGTAACAGGAACTGGGTAAAACTTATAAGAAGATTGTTACAATTGGTGTATTGCATCCTGTTTGTTGGATGTTGCCCTAAAATCTGGCTTAACTCTTTTGTGTTCCTAAAAGGGAGCACATTTTGTTCTGTTCTGGAGGAAGCAAGTCACTGCTGCTTTGAGGTAGGATGCTCTGGTGTTGAGAAGGCTCTATCAATGGACTCCATAGTGGTCAAAAGGGGGAAATGGATGAGTTAGTGTTCCAGTTTCTCCTTTCTTGGTAAATTTCACTCCTAATAGTTTTCAGGTACAGAGACTTGAGTATGAAGTCTTCAGTTTGGTGCACGCACATGGGTGAATTAGGGAGGAATTGTATGAGTTCTTATTGTAGGAACAATTACACGTTCTCATCACGTTGGTTGTAGGCGCAGGACTTGATCTCTGGTGAGTTGTCCTGAGGAAGCCCAGGCTGTGGTGTATGTTGTATCCCATTCACTAGAAAACAACTATGTTGGCTCTAGCGGTACTTTGTTTAGGTACTTTGTTTACTTTGTTTTATTCAAAGTAGCTGTTTGTTCTCTCATCCCATTTACACTATTTGTGGATTTTTGGGATGTGGGTATGATGGTGGGATCTGAAGAGCTTCTTGGATCACAAGATGGAAAAATGTACTGAAGATGGCAGAACAACACTGTAGAAGAGCCTGTGTTCCTGACGCTGTCTGGGCCACCAACTCTGACTTAAACCTGAGATAGAAACTTGTATCTGGGTTAAACCCCACTATATTTTGGAGAATCTTTTTGGTGCTGACTAACCTATAGGCTAAAAAGTAGATTTTTTTTTAAATCTCAGATCATCTAAATGGGGTATGTATGATGCTTGAAGGATGTCTTTTAGAATTTCCTTTTGAAAGATTTTAAACCTTTTTTTGGCCTAAATATCTGCTTGTTTGCTGTCATTGAAGTTTATTATCAGAAAATATTCATATCATATCTTATTGTTTTATTTTCTACTGTGGTTATAGTATATCCCCTATTTTATCCCTAGCAGTGTTTATTTGTGCCTTCACTAATTTCCTTGCTCACCTGTGCCAAACATTTATCGATATTATGAAAATATTTAAATGTTTAGACTCATAGCCATTCAACTTAATGTTAGCACTGGCTTTTTGGATTTAGCTTTCTTGTCACATATTGTGCAGAAAAGACTGTACTGACATAGCTGCCCTGGCAATACAAGAACAATTCCCTCATCAGTTCACTAAAGGTTTGCTTTCAATTTCTAAAATTTCAATTTATCAGTTCGATTGATTCCAAGCTTGTGTTATTTCTTGAATCTCTTAATAAGTACAATTCTCAGGTCTGTATCAAGCTGTAACCCATTCCTTTTCCTAACTCATAAGTCTACTCTCCACACATACATACCTACACTGGTTTGCAGATTTCTTCATTCTGGTGTTTATAAAGTTAATACAATCTGACTTATAAGTTCCAGAAATATTTGAAAGTGTATGATCCAACCCTAGAACAGTTCCTCAAATTCTAGTAATTTTATTGAATTACTCTTACTTTTGTGTCTTTTTAGTCATTAGATTTCAAACTACATCACAGAGCTATAGTAATCAAACAATATGGTATTGGCATAAAAACTGACACATAGATCAGTGGAACAGATCAGAGTTCCTAGAAATAAACTCATGCATATATGTATAATTTAATTATAATAAAGTAGTCACAAATATGCAATGGTAGAAGGATAATGTCTTCAATATATAATGTTGGGAGCACTGGATATTCCCATGTGGGAGAATGAAACTGGATCCCTATCTTACACCATACACAATAGTCAACTCAATATGGATTAAAGACCATTTAGATCTGAATGTAAAACCTGAAACCATAAAACTCCCAGAAGGAGACATAGGGGGTAAACTTTTTGACATCAGTCTTCATAAAGAATTTTTGGATTTGACACCTTAAGAAAAAGCATCCAAGGCCAAAATAAACAAGTAGTAGAACATTAGACTAACTAAAAATCTTCTGTATAGCAAGAAAGCCATCAACAAAATTAAAGGACAATCTATAGAATTATAGAAAATATTTGCAAATCATATATCTGATGATGGGTTAATATCCAAATTATATGAAGATCTTATATGATTTAATAGCAAAAAACCAAACAGTCCAATTGTAAGTGGGCAGAGGTGCTGAATAGACATTTTTCCAAAAAAGTTATACAAATGTCCAACACGTACATGAAAAGGAGCTCAGCATCGCTGATCATCAGGGAAATGCAAATCAAAACCACGATGAGCTATCACCTCGTATCTATTAAAATGGCTATCATCAAGAAGACAAGAGATAACAAGTGTTGGCAAGGATGTGGAGAAAAGAAACTCTTGTGGACTGTTAGTGGGAATGTAAATTGGTGCAGCTACTGTGGAAAGCAACATAGAGGTTCCTCAAAACAATAAAAGTAGAACTGCCATATAATTCAGCAATCCCACTTCTAGGTATATTCAAAGGAAGTGAAATCACTATCTCAAAGAGATATCTGCATCCTTAGGTTACATGTGCAGCATATTTTATAATAGCCAAGAAATGGAAATAGCCTAATTGTTCCTCAACAGATGAATAAATAACAAAAATGTGAGATATATAGTGTTATATATGTGTGTGTATGTGTGTGTGTGTGTGTGTGTGTGCGTGTGTGAGACATGGTATATTACTGTAGTACATATATTGTGGTATACACATATATGCATATATATTGTGATGTATGTATATATTGTGAATGAATAACAAAAATGTGATATATATACATAGTTGTATATATACCCACACAATAGAGTAATATTCAGCCATAAAAAAGGAAATCAGTCATTTCCAACAACATGGATGGAACTTGAGGGCATTATGCAAAGTGAAATATGTCAGTGAAAGACAAATACTGTATGTAGAATCTGAAAAAAAACAAAACTCAGAAACGAGAACAAATTGGTGATTTCCACAGGTAGGATTTGGGAGTGGGTATAAAAAAGTATGATAACTTTGAGGGGAGGGGGGAGTAAATCATGTTGTCAGTCCAATATCTTGAATCAGAACTATTATAATTTCAGTGTAATTTTGTAACATTACTTGTGTTGTATATATCCCATGTTAGACTAGACTCCATTTACTTTTCAACTCCAAGTATCTGACCTACTCCTCAGCATAACAAACATCCTCAATAATTATTTGTGATACTAGATTCAACCAGTGCACAAACTTCACACAGTGAATTTTTTTTCCTTTTATTAATTTTTTATGTGATTTTCTGTTTAGGACTAGTGGGACAGATTTTCCATCCAAGAATTAGCTGCTCCTCACCTGAGAGAAACAGAGTGCCTCCCTGAGAGGAGAAAGCTCAGGAGTGCTGTTGAAGATGGAAAATGCAGATTTCTCACTGTTTATCCCCTCTGCATTCCTAGCAGTGGAGAATGCCCACAAGGAATTAAAGAGGAATTAAAGTGAGAATAGTTAGGACCTAATAAATGTCATATGCTTGGCTCTCTGGTAAGTCATGATTAGAAAATGAAGGTGAGATCTGAGGACAAAAAGGAGGCCATCAATTTCATTCCCTAAATTTTAGGTCCTAACACTCCAACCACTCCCTCCCTTTGCTCAGATATGGTGAGATTTTATTGGAAAATTTGGTTCCAATGCAAATACCCAGTAATTTACAAGGAGGATTGTATACTCTCCATAAATTGGGTGAAGCCATAGCGGAATGTAAAATGCAAAAAGAATGGTTGCTTTCAGAATTCTGTCCATGAAAGACATCATAAGCTCTATCCAGGTGAATTTATGATACTTGGATACAAAACAAAAGAGAGTCCACTGCTGTACTTACAGATCCTCCAGGTTGGCAGTAAAACAGACAGAACATATTTCCTATGTTTGAGATGCATGAACTCCACCCACTGCTCCCAACCATTCCTGTCCAATTGTATTGGTGATCCTTCTTCTCATATGGAAAAGAAAACAAGGGAGAGGAGAGGGGGAAAGATAGAGCAGGAACTTTCACTCCTATTATTTCCGTCTTGTGATGTGAGGAAGAAAAGCCTTGCTCTGGAAGTGGAGTGGAGGAAATAAAGTTCTTCCCCAATAGGCAGTAGATGACTCTTCATGTTCTTTGGGTGAGGTTGAAAATCTTACATGGGGGATGGGAAATGTGAGGAGGTAGAGGACACTTTCTTGGCACTGGGTCATAAATTATGTCTGAATAAATTTTGAAAGAATAAAAAACTTACACAGTATATTCTCTTACCAACATGTAATTATATTAGAAAACAATAATAATAAGATGTCATGAAAAACCCCAAACACATAGACATTTTTTTATATTTACATTCATGATTTATATTAAATATAATTTATTGTCAAATTGGTTTCCATACAACATCCAGTGCTCATCCCAACAGGTTCCCTCATCAATGCCCATCACCCACTTTCCCCTTTCCCCCAGCCCCCCATCAACCCTCAGCTTGTTCTCAGTATTTGAATATCTTATGGTTTGCCTCCTTCCCTCTCTGTAAATTTTTTCCCCCTTCCCCTCCTCCATGGACTTCTGTTAAGTTTCTCAGGATCCACATGTGAGTGAAAACATATATCTTTCTCTGCCTGACTTATTTCTCTTATCATAATACTCTCCAGTTCCATCCACGTTGCTACAAATGGCCAGATTTCATTCTTTCTCATTGCCAAGTAGTATTCCATTGTATGTATAAACCATATCTTTATCCATTTGTAAGTTGATGGGCATTTAGGCTCTTTCCATAATTTGGCTATTGTTGAAAGTGCTGCTATAAACATTGGTGTACAAGTGCCCCTATGCATCAGCACTCCTGTATCCCTTGGATAAATTCCTAGCACAAACGCTTAGAAATTAAATAACATATATCTAAATAATTCATGGCTCAAATAAGAAATTATAGAGAATGTTAGAAAATATTTCAAACTAACTGATAATGACATATAATAAAATTGTGGGAATGCAGGTAAAGAGAATATGGAGGAAAAATTATGTTTTTAAATGCTTATATTAGAAAATAAAGACTTAGTATCAATTATCTAAGGTGACAAGAATTTAGAAAAAGGAAAATAAATTGAGCCTAAGGTAAAAAAAAGAGTAAGGAATTAGTTAAGATTAAGATAGGATCAGGGTGCCCGGATGGCTCAGTTGGTTGAGCATCTGACTCTTTATCTTGGGTTGGGTCATGATCTTGTGGTTCTTGGGATCCAGCGCCCCAGTGATCTCTGCACTGACAGTGTGGAGCCTGCTTGGGATTCTTTATCTCCCCCTCTCTCTCTGTCCTTCCTTCATTCGCATGCGCGTGTGTGTACACACACTCTCAAAATAAATAAACTTAAAAAATTAAAAAATATAAAAAATAAAAGTTGGATCAATAAAATTGAAAACAGAAATAAAGAAAATCAAGGAATTTTAAAGTCAATTTTTTGCAAAGATCAATCAAATCGATAAAGCCCTAATAACACTTATCAAAGAAAAACAGAAAGGGAGATGATATCAAGATGGCAACAGAAGTTGCTCGACTTTAATCCCGTTCACAAGAAGACCAACTAGCAGCTATCATAGATAAGACACCATTAATCCCATAACCCAAGGCATCCTCCTGGACCACAGAGACCCAGAAAGACTGCATTAGAAGAGTAAGAGTAGAGGTTTCACTTTGCCTGCTTTGCCTCTCTCCCAGGGCAGCACAGCACTGCTCTGAGAAAGCCTATCCAGTTCCTCTAGTGGGAAAGGAGAGCCCAGTGTGGACATCCAGCTCCATCAACTTTGCAGGATGCTTTCTGGGAGGTCCACTCAGGTCTTGTCTCATAAGGATCATGAGTTAATCTGCATGGCTTGATCACTGGGCATCAGACAGGGATGGAAAAGGGGGCAGAGTTTTCTGGCAACCAGTGCTCAGATGCTGGAGGACAGCCTTCCTGCTGTAATGGAACCTGAGTAGATATCTCAGGCAGTGGTCAGTCCACCTGCAAAGCTGAGCTCATGGCTCAGCTCCATCTCGCAGTGAGCTCAGTTGGCAGTTCTTCCTGATTTAGGACCCCAACCAATAGGCTTACCAGTCTTGGAGTCTATTCTATGACCCCATCCAGACAGGGAAGCAAATCCATAGCCCCACTCACTGTTGAGTATAGGTTCCAGTGCATGACCAGGAAGTCTTGTCCTGGTTAAATGATAAAAAAAAAAAAAAAAAAAAAAAAAGATTTTAAAAAGAATGATAAAATGATAAGGTGATTAAAAAATGATAAAAAAAAAAAACACCACTTTAAACAAACAGAAAGCCAGGAGACCTGTGAAACTGTTGAGTATAGCCTCTGACCTGCATAACCTAACAGTGACCCTGGGCCTAGTCTAGCCTTGGAGCCTAGCCTATTGTCTCCCTTAGCCTATGACCCTGACTGATTATTGAGCATATCCTGTGGCCTTGCCCAAGCAGGGAGCCCAGCCAGTAACTCTGCCCAGTTGAGGAGCAGGTTGAAGAGTTGAAGCAGTTGAAGATTTAGGTAGTCTGTGGGCTACCTAACCGGAAAGTCTGGACAATGGATCCGCCCAATCACAATAGTAAGCCTTGCCTGGCCACTGTTGCTACCAGCTGATCTGTCCTGTACACAAAGCTAAGCTGATTGGTATAGGTCTTACCCTTCTGAAGCAAACCTGTAGAGTATGGAAAGGACATTGCTTACTCCAATGCACAGATAGCAATGCAAGGATACTAGGATCCCAAAGAAATCTAATAAAGCTCCAATAACTGACCCTAAGAAAATAGTGATCTTACACTATGAACTGTTTGACAAAGTATTCAGAACAATCCTTTTAAAGAAGTTCAGTGAACTACAAGAACACATAGACATACAACCAAACAATTAGATTAACAGTGCATTAACAAAATGAGAATATTAGTAAAGAAACAGAAATGATTAAAAAAAAAAAAACCTAAACAGAAATCTTTACATTCCTTCCTTTTTCTTTATCTTTGGTAAAGGAGAAGAAAAAATCACACAATGAATCTGAGCGGTTTTACATTAATTTAATCATCATAAACCCCAAAAGATATTCAGTAATGTTTGTGACTGGAGTAATTGCCTGCTCAGAAAAGTGGTTCTAAATACACTAGAGAGGTAGAAAGGGGTCAGATTATGTATGACCTTGATTTCACTAATTAGGTAAAAATGTGTTGATTCTACTACATTCTAAACACGGTATGAGACACCACATTAGTGGGGAAGAAAACTGACACGGATCTAGCCACCCAGTTAATGTTTAGTGTTGAGTAGCCCGTATTAAGAAAGCTAGTTTCATTTTATAGGCAATGGGAAACTACTGATATAATGTAATGTGATTACTGTAAAGGAATCTTGATAAAGGCAATGACCTTGACTACTTTGTTCACATTTTTATCCCTGTGACTATCTTAGTGCTGGCCATATGGTTGATAATAAGTAAATATTTAGTGAATGACTGAGATTTGCATAGTGTAAATTAGTTTCCCAAATCCATGCAGACACTAAACAGCAGAGTTGAATTCAGGATAATATAAAAAACAGGAAGTAGTATAGTTTCATTAAGAAATTCTGGAAAAGCTCAATATAACATTTCAGGATATTGAAAGTGTTATAATGTTTAAGAGGATGGCCTATGAAATTGAGCAGATTGATATAGATTTGAATTTCAAGTCGGTTTCAAATCCTGTCCCTCACATCACAACTACTGGCACCCAGTAGCACCATAAGTTAAAGTGAGATGAAGGTTCCTATGAGATCCAGCTCATCAGCCCCATGGTCCCAGTAACCCAAACTAAGACTGTTCTCAGATGATTTGGAAAAGGAGGTGGAACAACGTGAGGAACGGACTGCAGATCATAAAACCTTCTAGATTTTTTCATCAGAGCCAAGGAAGGAGCTCTGGTTCTGGTTACTGGATACAGGCAGTTGACTCCTTAAGTAGGACTCAATCTGTTGTGTCACTGGTAAGTTTCAGGGTTAAGGGAGGAAAGCCCATGTCGTGCTAGGCCCACAGAGGCTGAGTCACAAGAAGAGTGAGAACAGAGGACTTTTTCCTCATTCTTTTTTTTTTTTTCATTTATTATTTATTTATTTTATTTATTTTTTTTATTAAAAAATTTTTTTAAGTTTACATTCAAATTAGTTAGCATATGGTGCAACAATGATTTCAGGAGTAGGTTCCTTAGTGCCCATTATCCATTTAGCCCATCCTCCTCCCACACACCCTCCAGTAACCCTCAGTTTGTTCTCCATATTTATGAGTCTCTTCTGTTTTGTCCCCTCACTGTTTTTATATTATTTTTGTTTCTCTTCCCTTATGTTCATCTGTTTTGTCTCTTAAAGTCCTCATATAAGTCAAGTCATATGATTTTTGTTTTTCTCTGACTGACTAATTTCACTTAGCATAATACCCTCCAGTTCCTTCCACGTAGTTGCAAATGGCAAGATTAAATTCTTTTTGATTGCCAAGTAATACTCTATTGTATATATATACCACATCTTCTTTATCCATTCATCCACTGATGGACATTTGGACTCTTTCTGTACTTTGGCTATTGTTGATACTGCTGCTATAAACATGGCGGTGCATGTGTCCCTTTGAAACAGCACACCTGTATCCCTTGGATAAATGCCTAGTAGTGCAATTGCTGGGTCGTAGGGTAGTTCTATTTTTAGTTTTTTGAGAAACCTCCATACTGTTTTCCAGAGTGGCTACACCAGCTTGCATTCCCACCAACAATGCAAAAGAGATCCTCTTTTTCCACATCCTTGCTAACATCTGTTGTTGCCTGAGTTGTTAATGTTAGCCATTCTGACAGGTATCAGGTGGTATCTCATTGTGGTTTTGATTTATATTTTTCTGATGATGAATGATGTGGAGCATTTTTTCATGTGTCGGTTGGCCATCTGGATGGCTTCTTTGGAGAAGTGTCTATTTGTGTATTTTGCCCACTTCTTCACTGGATAATTTGTTTTTTGGGTGTTGAGTTTGATAAGTTCTTTATAGGTTTTGGATACTAACCCTTTATCTGATATGTCATTTGCAAATATCTTCTCCCATTTTGTCGGTTGCCTTTTAGTTTTGCTGATAGTTTCCTTTTCTGTGCAGAAGATTTTAATTTTGATGAGGTCCCAGTAGTTCATTTTTCCTTTGGTTTCCCTTGCCTCCAGAGACGTGTTGAGTAAGAAGTTGCTGCGGCCAAGTTCAAAGAGGTTTTTGCCTGCTTTCTCCTCAAGGATTTTGATGGCTTCCTGTCTTACATTGAGGTCTTTCATCCATTTTGAGTTTATTTTTGTGTATGGTGTAAGAAAGTGGACCAGGTTCATTCTTCTGAATGTCACTGTCCAGTTTTCCCAGCACCACTTGCTGAAGACACTGTCTTTATTCCATTGGATATTCTTTCCTGCTTTGTCAAAGATTAGTTGGCCATACGTTTGTGGGTCCATTTCTGGGCTCTCTATTCTGTTTCATTGATTTGAGTGTCTGTTCTTGTGCCAGTACCATACTGTCTTGATGATTACAGCTTGGTAGTATAGCTTGATGTCTGGGATTGTGATGCCTCCTGCTTTGGTTTTCTTTATCAAGATTGCTTTGGCTATTCAGGGTCTTTTCCGGTTCCATACAAATTTTAGGATTATTTGTTCTAGCTCTGTGAAGAAGGCTGGTGTTACTTTGATATGGATTGCTTTGAATATGTAGATTGCTTTGGGTAGTATCGACATTTTCACAATATTTGTTCTTCCTATCTAGGAGCATGGAATCTTTTCCATTTTTTGTGTCTTCTTCAATCTCTTTCATAAGAAGAGATTTCTTCATGCTCTTTCTTTTGGGGTGAATTCCTTTGTTTTGTCATTTTGAAGGGAGAAAAAGAATTAATGAGGTAGAAAAATTGAAATTAAGAAAATTAAAATTAAAAAATATTAAAATTAAAAATTAAAAACATTCCCACACCAAATCGAATAGATGACGCTAGATCCAGGTGTGTTTTGGTATGAGTGTAGAAAGTTGTTTGACAGATTAGAGAAACAAACAAACAAAAAGGATAAAAGGGGGGGGGAGAAAAGAAAAAAAAAAGGAAATCGTTTGAGAATTTGAAAAAATAAATACACTAAAGTAGACTAAAATACATAAAAGTAGAGAATATAGTAGAAAAATTATAGAAAAATATTTTTAATAAAAATTAAAAAGAAATATGAATTTTTTCATTTTCTGTGTTTAAGAAAAAAGAAAAGAAACGAAAAAGAGAAAAAAGATAAAAAAAGAAAAATGGAAAAGAAAAAAAGAAATTGAAAATTTGAAAAAGTGAATACACTGTAGTAGACTGAAATAAAATGATGGGAGTAAGATAGATTTGAAAAAATATACATAAAATCAAAAAATGTAATAATAAAAATTAAATAAAAATATTTAAAAAAGAAATTGAAAGTAAAAATGAAGTTTTTCTATTTCTGCATTCAAGAAAGAGAAAAGAAATGAAAAAGAGATAAAAGGAAAAAGAATGTAAAAGGAAATTGTTTGAAAATTTGAAAAGATGAGTACATTGAAGTAGACTAAAATAAATTGATGGAAGTAAAGTAGAATTTGAAAAAATTTACACAAAAGTAAAAAATATAGTAATAAGAATTAAAGACATATTTTTAATAAAAACTGAAAATAAAAATGAGTTTTTTCTCTTTCTGTATTCAAGAAAAAGAAAAGAATTGTAAAAGAGAAAAAGGAGAAAGAGAAAAAAATTTGAATAGATGAATCTGTTAACAGATTGAAGTAGTACTGAAATTGCTTCGTTTTCCCCTAGAGGTCAGTCCATGTAGCTCTTTATAGTCCATAGATGAAGCTGGCGGTGAGGTTTGTGTTCTTTAAGAGTGAAGTTGGCCCAGTTGGGCAGGGCCCGGTGTAACAGCTCCGCTCTCCACTAGATGGCGCTGCTAGCCTACTGGGGTGGAGTGTTGCGGTGCATGTTGGTGCGCATGTGTGGGAGCGTTGAAAAATGGCGCCACTCAGCCACCCAGTCTGTTCTCCTGGATCAGCAGTCGCGCACTGGTCCTCCGTCTTCAGCTCTCGTCCGCTCCCCGCTTTTTCCACTCTCCGTGACCAGTCCCCAGGCAGTACCTCTCTCCCAAGTTTTGTCTCAGATGCGGCAGTTTTCCCTGGCCCTTACTTCCGAAGGACTGCAGCTTTGACCCGCTCCACCCCTCTGCGGGAGGGTCTCTCTGAGCAATGGCTGAATGAGCAATGGCTGAATGAGCAATGGCCGAATGTCGGCTGCACCCAGGCATGCCTGCTGCATCCTGCTGTTGCCGGTGCCCTGAGACTGCAGCCAGGTGCCAGCCCACCCCCCAAAAAAATCGCGAGACAGTGTAGCAGCAGCATTACAGGCACCATGGAAAATCGCCACACACATTTGACACCAGGCTTCACCCTCAACAACCTTGCTTCAGCACCAGCGAATGTGGCTGCCTTCCGGGGTCTGCTGGGACCAGGTGGCTTCAACAGTCTCTACTAAATGTCCTTCCAGCAGTGGAACCACTTTTCCCCGTGTGGCCTGAGAACCTCCTGGACCCCACTCTGTTCCTGGGGATTCACCTTTCCCCCCAGAGCACCACCAGGTATTGAGCTGTGGAGTTGCAGCCTTCGCTCTCCCCTTGTTTCAGTCTTAATGGAATTTAAACCCTCTCTTTTCTCCTTTCTCCCTTTTTAGTTTAGTCCCTGCGGCTGTTTCCAATTTCCACTTTCTCTCCAGCTGCTTTTGGGGAGGGGTGCTTTTCCCATATGCTTCCCCCCTCCCCAGTCTCTGTCCTCTCTCCACCTGCAATAACAGTTCCCTACCTTTCAGGCCTTCTTGCTTCCCAAGTTCAGCTCTTCGTGTTGCATATCTGCTGAATTCTATGGTTCAGGTTGTGCAGATTGTTGTGTTAATCTTCCAATTGGTTTTCTAGGTGTGTAGGATGGTTTAGTGTTGGTCTGGCTGTATTTCATGGACATGAGACACACAAAGAGCTTCCACGTTGTTCCACCATCTTGGCTCCTCCCCGATTCCCAAATTCTTAAAGGCATTCGAAATGTTGAGAGTACTGATTTCTTGTTTTCAACAAATATTATCTTGTCTTTGCAATATCTCTTGACTGGTAAATGGCAAATATTGGATATAAAGGAATATACTATATAGCAGGTGGAGAGTTGGAGAACTGCTTGATTCCTTTAAGTATAAAGAGTATGAAAATGTGGTTTAAAATATTTTAAGGAAATTTTTTTTTTTTTTTTAAATTTTTTTTTTTTTTTCAACGTTTATTTATTTTTGGGACAGAGAGAGACAGAGCATGAACGGGGAGGGACAGAGAGAGAGGGAGACACAGAATCGGAAACAGGCTCCAGGCTCCGAGCCATCAGCCCAGAGCCTGACGCGGGGCTCGAACTCACGGACCGTGAGATCGTGACCTGGCTGAAGTCGGACGCTTAACCGACTGCGCCACCCAGGCGCCCCATTAAGGAAATTTTTTAAAGAATGAGCAGAACTTGATTATTAGTTGGATGTGTTGAGATGTGTGAGAAGGAGGGAAAGATGACTATATATGCATACTGATAATTGTGTGGATTTTGTTATCTCCAGTTTTTGTTTATTCAAGGAATATTGGCATAAAGTTCTCTTCTTATGAGTAAAGATAGCAGTTGGGTTCCTTAGAGCCAAACATAATTAACCTGGTGGCCTGGTCATAGAGCTGTCCTTGCTTAACCCTGTGGAAAATAAGATTCCTAGGTACACGGTATTTCCTGAGATGCTCATGTTAATTCTGAGTATACATCCTATTGTCTCCACACACGAAGAAGAACATTTTGATAGATTCTTCCCTTAAAAATAAATCTAAGTGCCATTCTTAATCTTCAAGGTCCTGAACTAGTCACATATGTGATTTCCCACATATCATGTGTATACTACTGTCCTTCATCTAGTCCTAAAATCTATTTTCTCCAAATTCCTTAGGTGAATTTTGTAGTCCCCAAATCACTATGACCTCAGGTTCCCCCAGAGGTGCATTTTCCACTCTCCGTGACCAGTCCCCAGGCAGTACCTCTCTCCCAAGTTTTGTCTCAGATGCGGCAGTTTTCCCTGGCCCCTTACTTCCGAAGGACTGCAGCTTTGACCCGCTCCACCCCTCTGCGGGAGGGTCTCCCTGAGCAATGGCTGAATGAGCAATGGCCGAATGTCGGCTGCACCCAGGAATGCCTGCTGCATCCTGCTGTTGCCGGTGCCCTGGGACTGCAGCCAGGGCTGCATAGTCTGCATATTGTAGTGCATAGTCTCCTAAGATACTAAGGCATCAGTTATAAAACAGATCTCTTCTGATTTGTGGTGAGGGTATGGGGCTTATGTAGTCACACATCCAACCCTGAGCCCAGGGAAGGGTCAGAAGTTAGATGGTGCTTTCATCTGATTGGCCAACATGAATTTACATACTTGAGAGGAACTTTAGCTTGTTGAAATGAACAACAAGGAGTAGATTTATCCTCTCACCAAAGCAACAACAAAACATTGGACAAAGTATATGAAATAATGGTTCTGAAGACACTGGACCTGAAGAAATGGAAGACAATGATCCCTGAGAGATAGGAAACAAATGTCCTGTTTATTGGACAAAGATTGTTACAGCTTATTGGAGAGAGATTCCAAGCCATTTTGAAGAAAGGGTGAACTTAGGTGTAGTCTGGTAGTCTTTCTGTATTCAGGAAAAGGACATGGGAATCAGGGAAGGCCAAAGTATCTAGAGTTCACAGGGTAGAGTATTAGTGCAGAGAGAACTGCATAGAAAGAAAATTCCCAAGATCTACAGAGGGCTCTCTAACATGCATGTGTGGAAACTATTAAAAAATATGTAAGGAAACAAAAAACAAAAACAAGACTCATATAATTACATAGGGATCTCTGGATAGATTTTCAGAGTTTCTATTTTGAGACTTGTGTGCCAGACCCTTTTATTCTCTCATCAACTCATCTTTGGATGGGGGTTTCCCCAGGGGGAGAGCAAAACCTTGGAGAAGACAACTCCCATTGGCAAAGGCAGTGCCCCTAGAAGAACACAGCTGAATGCCCTGCCCTCATCACTGTTACTGTTCAGTGTGAAAGAGAACATCCTGACCAACACAGTAAGTCAAGGAAGAAAGAAGCATTTTAAGGATCAGAGTAAAAATGGTTCAACTGTAATTATTTTTATGTGATATAATCAGTAAACTTAATAGAGTTTTAGAAGTAGTTATATGTTCAATAAGATGTTTAGATATAATAAACTGTAAAAAAATCAATAGTTGTCTTTATACCAACAAAAATAATCTAGAAATAATAGACATCATCCGCCATTTATGTAATAGAAAACTTATTAACTTATAGAAATTGGCATCTTTAAATACACAAGAATGCTATTTTAAAATTATGCTTAAAGTATTACAGTGAAGACCTGATTAAATGTTGAGATAAACCATGTAAATGAAAGACACATGAACATTTTAAAGATGTCTGTTTTCAGGAGTGTCAGCATGGCTCAGTCAGTTAATTGTCCGACTCTTGGCTTCGGCTCAGGTCATGATCTCATGATTCGTGGGTTCGAGCCCCGTATCAGGTTCCGCACTGACAGTGCAGAGCCTACTTTGGATTCTCTCTCTCTCCCTTTCTCTGCCCCTCCCCTGCTTGCTCATGCTCTCTCTTTCTCTCAAAGTAAATAAATAAAGTTAAAAACAAAAGATGCTTGTTTTCAAATTAACTTATAGGGTCAATGCAATTTCAAGAAACATTCCAGCAAAGATTTTCAGAGGATGTTTGGTACAGTTATTCTGAAATGTAAAATATATATGCAAGTTAAAATTTCACCAAATGGAAGAGAATTTTTAAAAAGATTTGTCACACCTTACTAGATAATAAACCATACTACAAACTCATTGTATATCAAATGATTGTGCCTAGGACGAAAGCATGGATATAACACAGAGTTTATAACAGGCTCATGTATGCGAGTTAAATTGATATGGGATAATATCATTTACATGTATATGATCTTAATATACACATAGAAACACAGGTGAAATATACACAGTAGATTGTAAATACCAGTTATTTCTAATGGGTGACATTTTGCTGGACATTAAATGGTAGACAGTATTACACGATTTGAATGTTATAATGTCAGTATATTATTTCATAATCAGAGGAAAAATTAAAAACTGCCATTGGTGGGCTATATTGTTCAGAGTGAGAATTCAAAGGATGAGTATCAGATTGAGGAGAAAAACTGTCAGTTTATGTCAGTAGAAAAGAAATGTAAGAAGTCAGTGAATTCAGGGACACATTTAAAGGTCACCAGTTAGGAACTTGTGGAGAACCAGTAAAACATAAGGGTGGGAGGACTGGGAACTACAAAGCAGTTCTTTCACTTTTCATTGGCTTGATTGTAGCATCCCTTTTGAATTTCAGTTTTGGCCATCAGTTTGTTCCGGTGCTATCTTTGCATGGCCCTATTGTGTTCCAGGTGCATACTTCCCAGCACAAGTGAATAGATCGATGTTATTGGGTTCCCATCAGAAACAGCTCACACCCTGCTTGCCAGCTGAGTGGTTAGCTCTTTGTTCTCATTGTATCTATTTCAGATGGACCCAATCCTCCTGTGCAATATAAACCCACAGGAAGCTCCAGACTGCTACAATTACACCAATCCCAAACAAATTTATAAAGGGCACTAGGAGAATAAGTTTCTGCCCATTTTCTAATGTAAGGTAGCTTCCAGGTGAATTATGTTTATAGGTAGATCAGATGAGGCAATAGGGAAATTAAATATTTATTACCTAACTAAATTGTTTGTCTAAAATCAGTGGGAGATCATATGGGCTAAATATTCACATCTCAAATTATTTCTCTCTTGAACATATTCTTTGCTTGAAGTCTAAGCCTTTCCTAAATTCCTCTCAGAGGTATCCTTTATTTAAGTAACTATACCATATGTATCTCCTTCTGTAATTATCAATTACTTTATATATATTTATTTTTCAATGGATTTTCATTGCTGGGAAAATGAAATATTTGAGGACTTACCTCAGCCTGTACTCAAGACTTAACCCTTTTTTGTTTAAACCTTCAATTTTGACATCTCATTTTTGTGGTTGATCCACCTCTAAAATACAGATTTGAAACATCTACCTTCTGACTATCACCTTCTACCTTTGGGCTCAAATTTTCGACTCTCCTCAGGACAGTCACAATTGTTGGACATCAAGAGTCACAAGCCATTGGTTGAATCCCTTTCATGCTATCTTTCATCCCTTTCTTGTCCTGACTTTATTTTTTGTCTAGCTTAGATTCTATAGCCCATCATTTAACTACACTCTTGGAAATAATATAACCTCCTTTGTTTGCTCCTTCCATTGAAGTTGTTTAAAAAAAAACTAAATTCTGTTTAAATATCTGTTTCCTCTGTGAAAGACTGAAATTTGCTAGGAAAAAAATCCCTGAAATGAACTTACAGATTTCACATTAAATTTATTATTAGAAACGTCAGATGTAATTTCAATACCCAGAAATCTTAAATGTGTGATATCATTACAGTAAATGAGCCCATATTCACCAAGTTGTCCAGGACAGAATTCTAAGATTTATATTTGATTTCTACATTAAATACTTCAGTTCTAATTCATCATAAGTATATTGACTTGACTATTCTTCCAAAATTTGTTTATTCAAAGTCATTTCCTCTGCTACCAATATGGTCCATGCCACTACCATGTCTTACCTGGACCAGGTAATGGTCTTCTGCCTGACTTTTCTGCTTCTACCCTGTTTTCCTTCTTATTCATACCTCTTTTTGCTAAGACTTTTTTCATTTGCATTACCTAAACTAATGCTACCATGGTAATGCTCTATGATGGTACATGATAGGATTTTGTATACTTTATTTTGTATAATTACCAAAACTTTTGGCATTTCTTTGTTTTATACTTTTATCTGTATGGTCAAAAGGAAAGACTTTTAAAAATATTTAATTAAAAATAGTGTTTGTATGTGATTCAAAATTTTAAACCTTAAAAAGAATATTCAGTAAAAGAAATTCATTCTCCATTTCAGTTAGTATATTTCTGACTGCATATAGTAGAAGCTCCAAATAATAGTGACCACCAAATTACGATTTTTTTTCCTTTCATGTAGAAGAGTTTCAGAGATAGACATCCAAGGCTGAAACCACAGCTTCACCAGTTTCTCTCTTACTTCTTTATCATACTTAGAATCTGACTTTCATCCTCAAAATTGCTGATGGTTTGGGGTACCTGGGTGGCTCAGTCTGTTAAGCATCCGACTTCAGCTCAGGTCATGATTTTGCGGTTTGTGAGTTCGAGCCCTGCATTGGGCTCTGTGCTGACAGTGCAGAGCCTGAAGCCTGCTTTGGATTCTGTGTCTCCCTCTCTCTGCCCCTTCCCCAGCTCACACACACAGTCACTCTGTCTGTCTGTCTCTCAAAAGTAAGTAAACATTAAAAAAAATAGTTGCTGATGGTTTAAGCTGGAAATTCAGGTGTCAATCCTGTGCCTGTTCCATGGGAAAGGAGTGAGGGCTAATGACCTTTGTTTCTCAACGGAGTTCACATTAAAGAGTCTTCTTGGAAACCCCACCAAAGGACATCTACTAACATTCAGAATCTGAGAATCTGAGAGGTAGAGTATTTTAGCAGTATAGATGGGTACCCAAATAAAATTATGTTTTTTGATACTAAGGAAGAATAGGGGCATTGGGTAAACAACCAGCAATCTCTGAGACACCATTCTATTCTTGTCTGCCAAGCACACAATTTTCTTTCCCAGAAGCAACTGTTCTTACAAGATTCTTGTTTATCCTTCCAGAGGTAATTTGAATATTATACACACACACACACATATATATATATGTATATATATATATATACATATACATATATATATATAATGTAAGAATATATATATTATATATAAGGATATATATTATATATAAGAATATATATTATATATAAGAATATATATAATAAAGTATGTATATATTATACATTTATTTATATGTATTCTTTGTATAGCATTAGAATTATTTTGTACACAAGTTCATTCTCTGAAGTTTTTGCCTCTTCCTTACTTAACAATATATCTTAGAAATTATTCAAATAAGTACATTTAAAGTTGCCTGTTTTCTTTTAACAAGCACATAATTAGAATGAACTCTTGGTGAGGACTGGAACCATGTTTGCCTTATTCACCATCGTATACAGTGCCTAATACAGTTTGTGGAGCATAGGTGGTAGTTAGTAGTTGTTTAATGAATGGGTCACACAAATAGCAAATGTCAGAGCTAGGGTTCAAATCTTGAATGGTTTTATCCCCATGATCTTATCCAGAATCTTGATGTGTTAGGTTGACAGATTTCCTTATACTGAACTCTCCTTGCATTCTTCAAAAGATAAATATAGTTGTCAGTTAAAAAAATGTTAAGTTTACTAAACTCAACTTGCTAGGATTTTGTTTAGGATATTAATACCTATGGTCATATTCATCAGTATAGTGGAGACAGTAGATAAGAGTCATTTAGAACACAGATATTGGAATCAGATTGATGTGGCTCTAAATGTAGGCTAACTGCAGTGAGTTTGGGCAAGGCTTCATCTTTCCATTTATCCCGTACCCAGTGGGGATAATAGTTCCTACTTCAGAGTTGCTCATTCATATCTAAGGGAGATGATTAAATGAGAAAAAATATAAAAGAACTTAAATAGTTTATGGATTGCCTGGGTGGCTCAGTTGGTTGAGTGCCCGACTTTGGCTCAGGTCATGATCTCACAGCTCATGAGCTTGAGCCCCTCATTGGGCTCTGTGCTGGCAGCTCAGAGCCTAGAGTCTGCTTCGGATTCTGTCTCTGTCTCTCTCTGCCCCTCCCTTCCTCTCTCTCTCTCTCTCTCTCTCTCTCTCAAATATAAATAAACATTAAAAAAATAACAAAAAAGAACTTAAACAGTTTAGGTCACTCAGAAATGTCATTCAAAACTTTAGAATTATAATAAAAGGGGTTGTTCTATAGCCTCTTTTCTTATAGTTTTTGACCATGTTTGCATGTCAGGTTTGTGCACCAGATCATTGGCCTCTGGACAAGTTCTTACCTTAATTTCAAACCACTCCATTCTTCACACCCCAACTCTGTACCTGCAGGAGTACCATAAGACAGGTCCCAAAGGACTCAGCTCTTCATCCCCTAAGTCTCTGCTTCCCAAGCCATCTTTTCCCAGCTGGGTCCAAAAAAGAGAGGGTAGGAGTGGAAGAGGAACTCATAAAACTCTTCAGATGTATTCAGCAAAATTCCAGCACGTTTACCAATACAGCTGATATATCACAAAGGACTCATCCTTTATAACTTCTGTAAGTTCCAGGGCCAAGAGGGGTTAGGACAGACTGAATTGGATCTCGATAGTCTGATCATTACCAACCTATCCATACAAAATCTGTCACCCTCTACCAGTCTTTCCTCTCCTCCTTGACTCTTATCCTCTCTATATCCTATTTTCTCATCCCTATTGAGTGCCTTTCTTAGCACTTTGTCCTCTTCTAGCATTGTTTGACATAATCTTCACACCTGTTTATGCTTCTTCTCAAAGGCCTTTAGTAATGATCAGACCGAGGAAATTCAAGAAAATTCTTACCAGCATGTTAGGAGCAATAGAGTTGTTTTGTGTTTGTATTAAGGCAAAGGCAAAAGGTTTCTTATGTCAGATACCTAGCCCAGGGTTTTACCATTAACCAAGGAGCAGGCTCTTGAGGCACACCTGTAAAGAGTGGCATGCAGAAGTCCCTGAATTCCCACATGCATTTTGTGCCTTGCCCTGCCCCCTCAGTGACCACCATTAGTGGTATTGATCAGGACTTCTCCCTTCCATTCCTCAGTGTCCTCTTTAGCACACTGAAACTCTCCTAAATCTCCCCTTTTATTTTCCCTCCTTGAAATTTTCCATTAATGTAGAACACCAAAGCCCAATAATTCAAAAATCGTTTCAGTAGATTTTTATTAAGAGTCTGTGGGGTGTTAGAGGAATTTGGTGTGTATAAATACAAAAGTGTACCTTGTCTATCCTTAGTTACTTCACAGGGGGTGGAGGGAGACAAATAGGTACAAAACCTATATGTTAAGTGTTATAGAGAAAAATGATAATAATGGTAATAAAATTGTCTTCTCAATAAACTACTTGTTATCTTACTTTCTTTCTGAATTTTAACCTTTCTCTAAACAATTAAGCATGCTACAGTATGTTTCATTCCTGTCTTGTTTTTTTCTTCACTTACAAACTTGAAATGAGTCTCTTAGCTGTATAGTCAACCCTCCCTATTTACACTTCCTCACTTATTAATTTCATTGCCCTTCCTTCTGAGTTCTGTTCCACCAGTCCAATGAACTACTCTTGTCCAGGTCACCATAAAATTTAATGGTTATTCATATTTTCATGTTATTGAACTTCTGCCGTATATTGGCCATACATTACTTAAAATTTTCTCCCCAATTTTTCTTAGATCATCATATTGTTCTGATTTTCTTCATACTTTTCCAGACCCTCCTTCTATGGCTCTTTTTTATTTTTTCACCCTTGCAATTGCCATTTTCCAAGGTTTCAATCTCAGCCTTATGCTATTCTGACTACTTCAGCTATATAATTTTTTTTGAATTTATATCTTAGGATAAGATCCTTCTCATTTGTTCAAACTGCTCATTTCCAACAGTCTAAGATAATTCTCTATATAGAATTGTAAACACCTCAGTATTGATATATACTCATACACACAAAACCTGCTAATTCTCCTGTGTTTCACATCTTGGTGATTCTATTTATTCAAGTCAGAAAATTCTAGGCTTTTCACCTACTGTCTCTTTCATAACTGTCTATATTACCATGGGAATATGCCACTTCTTCCCATCCTCAGTGCTCAAACTTTCTTCAGACAACACTTCTCATCAGAGATATTGTGGCTTCCATTCTTTTTGCTGCTACTGTCTCTACTTACTCAAATAATCCATAGCATTGTATCCAAAGTGAACTTCCTATAGTCCATACCCAGTCACTTCTCTCCACTAATGAAAATATTTCTTTATATTCTCTTTATGTGTGTGTGTGTGTGTGTGTGTGTGTGTGTGTGTGTGTATATATATATATATATATATATATATATATATATATACACATATATATATATAGTCTCTTTATATGTAAGATTAATTCTAAATTCCTTAGCATAGAAAAGGTCTATCATGATCTGCTTTTCTCCCCCACCGCCCCAACATCATTTTCTGCTCTTTCTTTCAACTTCCCACCCTCTTGGCTCCAGTCAAATTAAATATTTCATAGGATCTCCCCCTGAAATTCCTCAACTTATTTCCATGCTTTTACACAACCCATTTCATATGCCTTAAATACACTGCCCACAGTTTTGGTGCACATCTAAGTTTTCCACATCCATCAAAGCTCAGCTAAGATGTTAGTAACTTTGTGAAGGCTTCCAAACTTTTCGTCTCAGGCTGATTTAGGAAATTTTATTTTGTGTCCCTCTATCACTCTGCTCATAAAACTAACAATTAATTTATTCTACAAATATTATTTGGCACCACTTCATGCCAAGTACTGCGCCAACTGGTGAACATGGTCTCTACTGTCATGGCATGAAATGTCTAACTGGACTTGGGGGAAGGAGTATTTAACCAAATTATTACATACACATCAACTGTGTTGAGGGGGTACAAAGTGCTGTGAGAACATAAAATAGGAGACCTTGGTTTTGTCTGGAGAGGATTAGAGAAAACCTCCCAGAGAATGGAATATTCAAACTGAGATATTAAGGATGGAAAAAAGTAAAGGGATGTATGTGTGGAAACATGGGATGCACAGTCTTCCAAGAGAAGTGGGAGAAGAAAGTGCATGTTATATTTGAAGATCTGAAAAAAAGGACAGTGTGGCTGGGGCTCTGGAAGCCTCAGAAGAGAGAGAGAGAGATCAGATTAGACTGGAAAATGGGAAAGGAGGCAAATGATATATTCATTCATTCATTCATTCATTTTCTTATTTATTAAATAATTTATTCAAGTAACTATGAGCACCTATAAAGGAATCTACCTATACACTGTACATATAGTGATGAAAAACATCAACAGACATGGTTTCTTCTCTCATGAACTTGTATCTAATAAAGTTAAGGATTTTGTTTTTTTTGCCTATTAACAATGAGAAGCCAATAGCATATTTTAAGCTGATGAGTGGCAAGATAATATTTATATTTGAAGATATTTCTCTGATTTCAATGTAGAGAAGGGTTTTATAATGAAACCTAGAATGCATTAAGAGGCAATTCCAGTAAATTTCACTCAAGAGACAATGATACTGTTTTTTTGGCTGGTGACAGTGGTGATGGAGATGTAGATCCAAGAGCTAATTAAAAGGCATATTTGACAGGTTTTGGTGGTGGGTTTGTAATGGGAAGTATAGGTGAAGGATATGTTCAAGATGGTTTCTAGCCTATGAGTTGTGGAATAGCCCATACACATATGCTATTCACTGAGAGAAGAGATGCTAGACAACCAGGCTTGGAAGAAAAATGGTAAATTAATTTTAGAGTTGGTGAATTTTGGATATCTGTGAAAGATGCAAGTTGATATATCGAGTAGGCATTTAGGAGGTGTAGGCAAGATATATAATTTAGTAATCATCAACATGGAGATGGTAATTGAGCATATGGAAAAAAGAAATGGAAGACAGGGTAGAAGAGATTAGCACGGAGGAGAGAAGAAAATCAAAGAGAACTCAGGACTGAACCTTAAAACCGATGTCAAAGTGGTGGATAAAAAAACACATGTAAGAGAAAATGAAGACACCAAGAGTGTGAGATAAACCAGGAGATTGTGATGCAAACAAAACCAAATGGAGTATGTCAGGAAGAGGATCTGGTCCATTGCTTTAGCAAGATTTAGAATCGACAGATGATTTTTTAAAAAGTTTATTTATCTATTGAGAGAGAGAAAGAGAGAGCATGGAGGAGGGGCAGGGAGAGAGGGGGTGGGAGAATACTAAGCAGTCTCTCCACTGTCAGCATAGAACCCAACAGGAGGTTCCCTCTCAAGGGCTGTGAGATTATGACCTGAACTGAAAGCAAGAGTTGGGTACTTAATCAGCTGAGCCACCCAGTCACCCCAACAGGTGATCTTTTTGAGAGGCATTTTGTGGAACTAATGGAGAAGGAGGCCATGCTGATGTGAACTGTAGAATGGATGTGAGGTGAGAACTGGAGACAGTGAGTGTGGCAGTGCTTGGAAGAAATTTGGGTGTGAAGGGAGGGAGATGGAAAAATAGCTGGAAGGAAATAAAGAGCCTTTTTATTTTTATTTTTAAAAATGAAAGATACTGGAGAATGTTTGAAAGACAAGGCAGATCCACTGAAGAAGGAAATATGACCCCAAATTAGGGAACAATTGATAGTGTAATTGCAAGGCTAGAAGGGCTACGATTCAGTGTAGGAAGTGGAAGGTTTGATGCATTGAGTATGGGCAGATTCTATATCAATGGGGGGAAATAAGGAAAGGATGGGAGAATGTGCAAATAGGTTGGTAAGTTTTATCTTGGGAAGTTGAAGAAAAATCTCATTGCACACCTTTTTTCTCTGCAAGGTAGTGGTTGATGTCATCTTTTAAGAGAAGAAGTAGAGTTTGAGGTTTGAACAGAATGAAGAAGTTTTGAAAAAGGTTTTGGAAGAAGGGAAAGTTGATCAGGAAAGTTTTTAGGATGGACAGGAAGCATTGAGGTCTCATTTAAAGTTGGTAACTATATAGTAAAAGCCATTTCTGTTATTTTAGGCTTATTCTAAGACCACTTGGGATGATCAGGTACAGATGCTGAAAGGTGAGTGGTTGTATTCAAATAGATTGGGGTTTTAGCAAAGGCCTGGCTTAATCAATTTGACATTCTATTTTCTTCTAGTATACCATGAGTTTGTGGAGGGGATACAACAAAATTATCAATCCAAAATCATATTGGATATGGTAGTAGGTGAGCAGGTAATTAAAGGTTTTCCATCCCACATCAATGCCAATAATTATCTCAAAAACGCCTATTGAAGGATATTTTTCTCCACCATAGGTTTGATGCCACCCTCATCGTACACTAGATAATTGTAAAAACTAGGTGTGCTTTTGGCCTTTTTTATACTATTAACATTTTATTTTTCTTACACTGGTATCATACTGACATAATTTGTTGCACATTTTTAATGTTGTGAGGTTATTCCTTATCACTATTCACCTTTCAAATCTTAGTTTATTCACTGATTCCTTTTCCTTCGTAGACCATAGCTTTTATTTGTTGAGTCTCACCAGTCTATCTTTATGATATTGATTGGGATTTGCCTATTCAAGAAGAGTCTCCTATATATCACTAGCTGCCTAAAGAGTAAGAGGCACACTTTTGAAGTGGACTAAAAAAAATTGCTTCTCGTATCTGCCCATACAAAGAGTCCAGAAAAACCTCAGCTCCAGATTCATTCCATGGCATCACCCAGCAACTACTCCACTGCTCCAGCCTCTGAATTCCTCCTCATCTGCTTCCCTAACTACCGGAGTTGGCAGCACTGGCTGTCCCTGCCCCTCAGCCTCCTTTTTCCCCTGGCCATGGGGGCCAACGCCACCCTGTTGACCACTATCTGGCTGGAGGCATCTCTGCACGAGCCCATGTACTGCCTGCTCAGCCTGCTTTCCCTGCTGGACATCATGCTCTGCCTGACTGTCATCCCCAAGGTCCTGGCCATCTTCTGTTTGACCTCAGGTCCATCAGCTTTTCGGCCTGCTTCCTCCAGATGTTTATCATGAACAGCTTCCTCCCCATGGAGTCCTGCACATTCAGGGTCATGGCCTATGATCGCTCCATGGCTATCTGCCACCCACTACAATATCCTTCCATAATCACTGACCAATTTGTGGCCAAGGCTAATTTCTTCATAATCACACGAAATACCCTACTCACTGTACCTATTCCTATTCTCTCTTCCCAGCTCCATTACTGTGGGAAAATGTCATTGAGAACTGAATCTGTGCCAACTTGTCTGTGTCCAGGCTCTCCTGTGACAGTTTCACCCTTAACGGCATCTACCAATTTGTGTCTGGTTGGACGTTAATAGGCTCAGATTTCATCCTCATCTTCTCCTATACCTTCATCTTAAGAGCTGTGCTTAGGTTCAAGGCTGAGGGGGCTGCTGTCAAAGACCTGAACGCATGTGACTCTCATTTCATCCTCATCCTGTTCTTCAGCACCATTCTGCTGGTTGTGGTGTTGACAAACATGCCCAGAAAGAGGGTCCCCATGGACATCCTCATCCTGCTCAATGTCCTTCATCACCCCATACCCCCTGCCTTGAACCCTATTGTTTATGAGGTTCAGATCAAAGAGATAAAACAAGGAATTAAGAAATTGATGGAGACAGGGATGTGAATATATGAAATAGATCTAATTTCTTTTCTTCCTTCTCCTCAGTGATTTTGCCTAGACAGTGTATTGGAAAAAAGCTTGATGAGTATTTACTATATACTCTGAAGCTCACTTCATAACTGACCCAGATTTCTTCCATTCCTCTCTTCACCTGATTTTGGTGAAGGTAGGCAACAGGAAGAAACTGAGATTCCTTAATTGTGTTGAGCCCAGGCAATTTTATGTAAGTAAATTTAATCTTCACAACATTTCTGCAGGTGTCATTACTTCCTTTTTACATAGTAGGAAAAAAATGATGCTTTTATGATTGGAAACTGCTAAAGACCACATTATCTGGAAAATGGCAGAGATCAAAATCCAGACTCCAAAGCCCAGGTTCCTTCTACAGAAATTCCCCTTCAAGTGCAGTTGATGCTGGATACCTGACCTCTACCTTACTCTCCTTTGCTTGTGGTTTGTCCTTCTGGATATCTATTTCCCGCCTATACCTACTTTCTTGAGAACTAGTGGGTTCTCAGAGATGACAGAATCCTGCCCAACAAAGCATCTGCAACCCTACAGGAGAAGAACGTTCATAATAACATATAGCAATACCAACTTCCTCTTCTATCTTATGCAGTCTCACCATCTTCAGGGAGTCTTAGAAATGAGGATAAGCTGGGAGAGAGAGAGATGGGGAGAAAGGAAGCCATTTCCCAGAAAATGGGGAAACTGACCAGGACGTTGGGTTGGCCACTTCCCCTAAATGTTTAAGCTACACAACCAGTGAATTGAAAATCAAGTCTTATTTGATTTGTTGACTTTTGCTCAAGAGCTCTAGTTGAAAGTGAGAAGACATAGCAAAGTGTCAGGTTTCTGGATAATAGTGGGTCCGGTGAGGAGAAGAAAAGTCATACTGGTTATTTTCAGATTATTTAATGTAAGCAAATGGCTAAATGGATATTGGAAACCTAGAAACTAAAACAGGGGATACTGAAGTATGGAGAGGTAGCACCTGTGGGAAGAACCTTACACTTGGGAAGAGTTTGGTCATTGGGCCCTAGAAGGTTGGAAGTGGGCCCATGGGGCTGTGTCTCACAACACTGAGGAAGGTGCTGCCTTGAACTGGTACAGTGTCACAGGAGCTCAGAAGAGGGGCCCTCAGAGTTGGGACTCAGATCTCTGAGGATGAATCCCTATCCTGCTGCTACCTCTGAGGGAGCTCAGTGAGGCTGATTTGACCGTGGGAGTTCCAAAACCAAATCCAAACCAAACCCAAACCCAAATAAAACTGAAACTCAATATCCAACCAACCAACCAACCAACCAACCAACCAACCCTGGAGACTAGAATCAGTTCCACTGCCAGGTGAAGAGCCAATGCTTGGGGATACTGACAAGATAAGAACAGACAGGAAGAAGCAAGTATCCCTTGCCCTGCTTCAGCCTTCCAGTCTTTTCCTGTTGTTCTCTCTGGGTGGAAACTAACAGGGAGCCAGGTGTCTAACTAACAGAAGAGTCCCAGTGTCCAAGTCCCAGATCCCACAAGATCTGCATCCCAAAGCAGATCTGGATGGGTAGGTTTGAGGCTGAGAGACAAGAGTTAATGATTACACAACTCTTGTTGGTTCTGAGTCTGAGGGCTTGTGACTTGCCAGTGTTCACTGGCTCCCAGGGACTGGGCACAGAATCAAGTTCTCCTGTTCAGGTACACGAAGAGACATGACAATATAACATAATATTACAGGGGAAGCTTTCATAGCTGTGAAAGAATTTGGAGTTAGCTGTCAGCAGGAATAGAGAGTGATTGCATCACATTATGGGGATTCCACAGAGTAACTGCATCTCAGTGCTGCTGTGGGCTCCAGGGCAGACTCTTCTACATGCAGTAACAGCAGGAAAGGAAAATGACATCCACTTGTCTACAAGAAGGTACTCTTAATGTCCTTAGACTTGGCTCTCATTTCCTCAAGCCCAGCCACAGGTGTGACTCAGTATTTGTCATTTTCTACAAGAGAATTCTCTCTTAGGGCTCCCTCCATCTCATGGCTTTTAGAAGAGTTTTATACAGCACCACCTTCCTACTGTCCCTCAGAGGACAGAAGGGCCAACTTCAAACACTGTGGCCTAAAATTATACTAATAATCCCAATGTTCTTATATACTGATAATAGTGATAGTCGTGACAATGAAAATAAAAGCTCAAATGTTTTGAGCACTTGCAATATACCAGTATCTGTGCATGATTCTTCTGTGGATGATAATAAAAATTCTTTAAGAAATCTAACAGAAAGGATATAATTCATAGGAATAGGACAGATTGTCATGTGATATTGTCCAGCATTTGGTCCACTCTGTTGGTCTCTCTAGGAGTGCTTTGTCTACCTCTGCTATGCTTCTCCCAGGTGCAAACCCAGAAGGGACTCAAAGAGGAATCGCTGTTAGTTGGTCATATTCAGATCTTAATCCCTTCACTAGGCTTTTCTAGATCAGTGCAAATCGCCAACATAATTATGAGTGGGTATACACAGTTACAGAAACTACAACTTGTGTTAAGGATTTGTAAGGGATTGGGGGCCAGCACACCTGTTGTCATTACTCACAGTGACAAGCACATCTTCTGGTACATCAAACGATTTAGGAAATATCCCCTTGCTTATGCTATTGAAGTGGCTAAGAGAAGAGTTAATCAATAGTGTCTACAATGCATCTTTAGTTCTAAGTAGTAGATTTCTCAACATAAGTATGGACAAGATATATGCTTGAGGTTGGCTCTCAATTCTGGTCCTTGAGAGACAGGTTAAGAGGACCACAGTTTTTCATAGAATTGTCAAGCCCAGTGCAGGTGGCTTAAGGAACTGGACACAATGGCTCTAAGACAGATTTGGGCTGAGTCCTCATAGATAAAGGGGATGGAGGAATAGGATTACCCAAAGAGCCAGATCTTGAAGGGCAGACACAACTTTGCCATGAGGCTCCTGTAGCAAAAAATGTTATTGAACATGTCTTGAATGGATAGACTGAAGTAGCAGAAATGAAAGGCATTTTAAATAGGCATTTTAAAGGTACAAGCGTTCAGTTTTAAGATAGATAAGTACTGGATATGTAATGTATAACACGATGACTATAGTTAATACTGCTGTTTGGTATATTTGAAAGTTGCTAAGAGAGTAGATTCTAAAAGTTCTCATCACCTGGAAAAAACATGTTTTTCTTCTCTTTTTTTGTATCCATGTGGGACACTAGATAATTTGTGGTAATCATTTAATCGTATACGTAAGTCAAACCATTATGCTGTATACCTTAGACTTATATAGCACTGTATGTCATATCTCAAATTAGAAGAAAAAAATAAGGTCTTTCGTAAGTTAACTGAAAAATCTGTGGAGTAACTTTGCTAACACAGACTGACTATGGTCCAGTTGTACTGGAAAGTGTGTATTAATGAGAAGGGGACAGGAAGAAGCCAACTGATAGCCACTCACCACACTCCCTGGTTTGCGGGTTAGTCACATTTGCAAGAAGAACACAGAGACTTTTGGAAAAGAATATCTGAAGCCATTGAACACTGATTTTCAGGACCAGAGAAGATTTAAATCTAGAGCCAATAGCAAGAAAGAGCAGTGTATCTCCTGGAATTAAATTACCTCGAGGAAAAAGATGACCAATGCTCAAAGCAATGAAAGAACAAAACTACATTTTCTGCATATAATAAAGCGGAGTTTGGGAGCCTCTTAGTACATATCTATCCTGATACACTGTTCCTCAGATATTTTCTAAGTCTTTGGGTGTTAACATTGAGAGATGTGACCTGAGAGGCCCAGTGTGGGACATCAAAGCTGTGCAGCCAGGGAATCTACAAAGGCTGAAGTTATTGCCAGGAGTAAATAAATGCTTCATAGCCTGCAAGTCAACACTGCTCTCTTGTGGCTACCAGTGGGAATAGCAATACTATGGTGATTTCAGCTCTCCATCTCTACTTGATGTTTGATAGGGGACTGACATCTCTGTGTTGTGAAAATTCCTGGGATCTCCAACACTTAGAAAGAGGTAGGGAGTGGCTTCAAGTAGAAGATATTGTACTTCTTGCTTATTAGCCATATGGGGATTTAAATGATTAATTAAAAAAATAAAAGGAATATAACAATTTATACTCTGATTTTCTTTTCTTCAGTGACATCCAAAATAAAAATCAAATCAATGACATGAATCAGGTATTCATAAGTGTAGAATGTATTTCAGTATTTAATAAGAAGTTACATTAGCAATATTGGCTAAGGACTGTATATAATAATAACATTTATTCCTTTCTTCATCTACTCAACCAAAAATTAGTTGAGTGCTTTGTGTGTCGTTAACATGTTAGTAATTAGCATAGATAGTTACCAAGAGGTAAACTACTTTTAGAGAAATTATGATTATAATTTTTGGAATTATCATTATTCCCAATTTTACAATTGAGCAGAAAGGTAAAAATACTAATGGTCATTGAACTAACAGAATCAAGAGAGAAATCAGGCATGTTTGTTAACTAAATCCATTGTTTCTATCACTTTGTCTAGGGATTAAGATATATTTTTAGACTTCTCCTGGACAGCTATGTAGTTTTCTGAAGTTTTTGTGCTCCAGATTACAGATAGCAAAGACCATGCACGTCAAAACCCACCATATATAGAATTAATCAAAGCTAGTAAAGTTAGTTATTACAACAAAGATATCACAGTAATTTAATACAAAACTAGCTTACTTCTCATCTAAACCCATTCCAATATGGGGGCTTTGCTTCGTGCCAACATTTAGGGCCTGAAGCATCTTTCATATGTGGATTCTCCATGTATTAAGCTCTCAGGGATCTCCAACAGGTACTTCTGAATCTGACTGACATACAAGCAAAGAGAGAGAATGTTCAAGATCTTGTAGGAGGTTTTAGGGGCTCAATCTGGGAAAGATTTACATCATTTTTTCTATCATCCCATTGGCCACATTCCTCACATAAATCCAACTGCCTACAGGAGAGGCTGCATCATTGAACATTCATCTCTTAAAAAAATTTTTTTTTTAGCATCTATTCATTTTTTTTTTTTTTTTGAGACACAGAGACAGAACGTGAGCATGGGAGGGGCAGAGAGAGAGGGAGACACAGAATCTGAAGCAGCTCCAGGCTCTGAGATGTCAGCACAGAGCCCAATGTGGGGCTTGAACTCAAAAACCACGAGATTATGACCTGAGCTGAAGTTGGATGCTTAACCGACCGAGCCACCCAGGTGCCCCTGAATATTCATTAAAATTTTTTTAAAACGTTTATTTATTTTTGAGAGACACAGAGAGACAGAGAATGAGCAGGGGAGGGACAGAAAGAGAGGGAGACCCAGAATCTGAAGCAGACTCCAGGCTCTAAGCTGTCAGCACAGAGCCCAATATGGGGCTTGAACCCATGAGCCGTGAGATCGTGACCTGAGCCGAAGTCAGTTGCTCAGCCGACTGAGCCACCCAGGCGCCCCATGAATATTCATCTCTTAAGAGAAATGATACTAGAGAGACTCTTGCATGTAATATATACTTCTTCCCAAGGGAGACCACCCAAGCTCACATGCAGTCACTGTGTGCCACACAAAGTCCAAGATCTTGAGCAGTGTCTTCTCCATCAGGTCCTGATATGATTCCTCACAGGCCATTTTCCTCCTCCTACCACATATGTAATGGTGGAGCAGACACTGGTACCAGTCATTAAGATTCCCAGCTGGAAGCGAGGCATGGAATTCATTTAGCAGGAACTTGTTCATGGTAATGCTGGAATATTTTGGGGGCAGACACTGCAACATTGTTACCCACTGAAGTGGTGGAAGTTCCCTAACTAGACACTGGTTATGTTCTCTGGGTGAAACTCTCCATCGTATCTACGACCTCTAGTTCTGTCTCTGGGGGGTTGCGTCTTCATCAGTGTTCTCCATGGCATTATATCACACAGGCATTGGAATGTGTGACTTCTTTTGCATTACTGCTTTTGGAGGCTGCTTCTAGCTCATAAAATATTAAGATCAATAATTGCATTAATTCTTGATAAAAACTTTCTTTAAAAGCCAAGCTCAGGTATCTTTGGCAATAAACATCCTCAAAAAACAAACAGGTGTCTGATCTATTTGTATCAGGGCAGTTCCATGGACTAGTAATCACACCCACATATTTTCCTAAGCATAATTTAAAATTTTTCTTTTGTTTCCTATTGTCTTTTCCATGCCACTCCTTTGTAGGTAATGGTGTCTATCTAAAGCCATTGGACATGAGTAAGACAACTGTACACATAATCTTCTCTCTTCTCAGTGCTGGTTTCTATGTGTCTTTGTTTTTTAAAGACAATCTAAAACTTTCTCTGAAACTTTGACCTTCCAAGCAGTAGGACAGTTCTTCAAAACTCCACATCTATGGACTGTGTCTATCAACAGTAATATATGCTTGAAGACTGGCCAACTTTCTGCTAAGGTCATCTACTTACCATAATAACTTGTCAATGGGATCAACAATTGCAAGCACATACAATTTTTGTCAATTGTTCCAACCTTTCCCCTAGACTTACCATTTAGTAGCCATGTCAGCTTTCCTTGTTGTATAATCTTTCTAGTATTGGATGTCAGTTTCCTCATTGTCTGAAGCATTACTCAGGATCACTTGCCAGCTGTTGAAATGAACAATTCCAATGTGTCAGTGGTTTAACACATACAACTTTATTTTTGACAACATCCATCCGATGCATATGGAGGGAGGCTCTCTTCCATGCTGTATTTTAGGGACCTAGCTTCCTCCAGTGTATCATTCCATCTTTTCTAGGGCTTCATGTTTTAGTGGATTAGGTGCAACTGGCCAGAGGTGGGGCACACCAAGGAGGCTATAAAGGTTGTACCTGGAAGAGGTACATGCTATCTTTTTGGCCAGGCTCAGTCGTATAGTCCCATCTAACTATAGGTGATCCTGGAAAATGTAAATTTATCTGTGCATCTGGGAGGAGGAAGAACTCTAGTAAACTTAGGCTTGTCTCTGTCATTTATATACATTGATTGTCGGCTGAACTCCAAGCTGTGTAGTGAGAAGGGTGAGAGTGGTAGGAGACCTCTGGAGATCTTGTGGCTCTTCTGGTCTCTCTGAGACATTGTCAGCCCTAGAGCCTGGTCTGCTGTTTGTTTGCCTCCACCAGAAGCCTCATTAGGTAGATCATCAGGTTTTATTTTAGGCTCATAAAGAGAAGAAAAGAGGACCTTTGAGGTCCCTTGCATGTTTTCCAGTCACCCCCATGTCAGTGGTATGAATGAAGAAAGGGACCTTGATATGCTGGATCAGTGGATGGGTACAGGGATTTGAATACCCATGCCTCCAGATCCAGTCCTCAGGACTGGACTGTCCAAACATATTCCTGAAAACTGCCCTGAGATTTGCTAGGATGATATCAGGAGCCTGACATGGGACTCAAATGAGCAGGGCATTTTCTGCTCAGTCCTTGAGTTTATGCAGAGTTCTTGTGGCCTGTCAAGAGACATTGCTGTTAGGACACAGGGGGAGGGGGACCTGATGAGTTAATATTCCAGGGAAGGATAGACTTTGGTGGATTTCCTCCACAAAGTTACTAAATTTATTGTCTTTACTTGGATGTTTATAACAGAATTAAGAACTGTGTCCTGTTTGAGATAGAGGCTGCGAGTTTCCTTAGACCTGTGCTTGCTTCTGAAAAAGTAAATATTGATTTGTCTGTAGATGGAGCCAAAAGAAGTCTGTTTATGGTCCATGTGCTGTGCTTCCACAGAGCTGGGTGAGAGCAGTTTCCTTGACTTCCAGGCGTGCAACTGCCTTTGGAGGAGTCTGAGGAAGTCTGTACACTATGTTTGTCCAGCCAACCACTATCAGCTAGAACATTTTTCTGAGACTGTAAGATTGCACTTCTCTACATGTCTTTTTCCTATTGTGGGACAAATACTGCCTTGGTTAGTATCATCACCTTCACTTTCCTTTTGTACCAGCATCTTTTTTTCTCAGCCAAAGGAATTACATAGTTCACCTATCCCCCTCCCCATCCTGCAGCCACTAGCTTTTCTCCATATTTGAGTCTGTTTCTCTTTTATTGTTGTTTGTTTGTTCATTCATTTGTTTTGTTTTTTTTAGATTCCACATATAAATGAAATCATATTGTATTTATCTTTCCCTATATGACTCATTTCACTTAGTATAATACTAAGTCCATCCATATTGTCACAAATTACAAGATTTCATTCTTTTTAAAGGCTAAGTAATATTCTATTGTATATATAATATATATACCACATCTTCCTTATCTATTTGTCTATCAATGCACATTTAGGTTGCTATCATATCTTGGATATTGTAAATAATGCTGCAATAAACATATGGGTGCCATAATCTTTTTGAATTTTAGTGTTTTTGTTTTCCTTGGGTAAATACCCAGAAGTGGAATTATTGAATTATATGGTATTTCTATTTTAATTTTTTTAACACCTTGCATAATGTTTTGTACAGTGGCTGTGCCAATTTACATTCCCACCAACATGAGGATTCCTTTTTTCTCTATCCTTCCAGACACTTGTTATTTCTTGTCTTTTTGATACTAGCCATTCTGATTGGTGTGAGGTGATATCTCATTGTGGTTCTGATTTATATTTTCTTGATTATTAGTGACGTTGAGCATCTTTTTATGTGTCTGTTGGCTATCTGTATGCATTTTTTGAAAAACTGTCTAGGCAGATCCTCTGCCCATTAAAAAAATTTTTTTTAACGTTTTATTTATTTTTGGGACAGAGAGAGACAGAGCATGAACGGGGGAGGGGCAGAGAGAGAGGGAGACACAGAATCCGAAGCAGGCTCCAGGCTCTGAGCTGTCAGCACAGAGCCCGAAGCGGGGCTCGAACTCATGGACCGTGAGATCATGACCTGAGCCGAAGTCGGATGCTTAACCAACCGAGCCACCCAGGCGCCCCAAGAAGTGGTTTATATATACAATGGAATACTACTTGGCAATGAGAAAGAATGAAATATGGCCTTTTGTAGCAACGTGGATGGAACTGGAGAGTGTTATGCTAAGTGAAATAAGTCATACAGAGAAAGACAGATACCATATGTTTTCACTCTTATGTGGATCCTGAGAAACTTAACAGAAGACCATGGGGGAAGGGAAGGGGAAAAAAAGTTACAGAGAGGGAAGGAGGCAAACCATAAGAGACTCTTAAAAGCTGAGAATAAACTGAGGGTTGATGGGGAGTTGGAGGGATGGTAAAGTGGGTGATAGGCATTAAGGAGGGCACCTGTTGAGATGAACACTGAGTGTTGTATGGAAACCAATTTGACAATAAATTTCATATTAAAAATAAATAAATAAAAATTAAAAAATAAAAAAAAGAATTTGAAGTCTTGAATAGCCCTAACATTATCTACATATTAAATTTTAGATACATTTTGAGTCAAAATAAAAATTAATGCTCAAAAAAAAAAAATAAAGATGGTTTCCTTCAATGTGCAAAAGATTTGTAGTCCCTGTTTATTTTTACACTTGTTTCCCTGGCGTAGGCATATATATATCCAGGAAAATATTGCTGATGTTAATGTACAAGAGATTAATGCCTATGTTCTTTGGTAGTAGTTTTATGCTTTTACATAAAAGGTCTTTAAACCATTTTGATTATAGTTTTGTGTATGATGTAAGAAAGTGGTCCACTTTTTTTTTTTTTTTTTGCAATAGTTGTCCTATTTATTGAAGATACTGTCTTTCCCTGTGGTATATTTTTACTTCTTTTGTTGTAGATTAATTGACCATATAAACATGGGTTTATTTCTGGGCTCTCAAATCTATTTTTTTTTAAATCTGCACACATTTGCTAACATTACAAAACCCTAAAGATGAAGTCTTCTGAATAGATCAAAAGAGATGATTCATTACTTACAAAGGAATACCAATTGAGCGGTCATATACTTATCAATAGCAACAAAAGATATCAGAAAGCTGTGTAAATATACATACAGTATAGATATAACATATATAATATACTATCCAATTTGTATGTATATAAAATACTTGTTAATATTCATGTTTTTATCCAGTTAAATTGTCACTAAAAAAAAAAACCTGCTTGAATTTAAAAAATAGAGAAATATTTTTGAAAGTACTGAAAAGTTAAGGAAAGGTCAAAATCTAGAAGGTAAAAACTGAGAGAGAAAGCCAGGGTTTAAAGCTACTTCTGCTCTGAGGACTTCAAATCCTGAAGAAATCATTGTGAAATGGAGCAAAAAAATGGCAATTTTCTGGTTTGAGGAGACAAAACTCAAGGCCCACTAAGAATAGGGTCTGATAACTATCCACCCACACACAAATTCCAAACTGGACCTTGGGATGTATTCTCGGGGTTGTTGAACTAAAGTTCATCAGTCTTTGTGTTAACTGGTAGCTCTTAATTTGATTAGATCTACAAAGATCTTATTCCTGTATAAGGTCACACTCACAGGTACCTGAGGGTTAGGACTTCAATATATCATTTTGGGGGACACATTAAAATCCAAAACATGTATTTTTTTATTCCTTATTGGGAATTGGTAACTATAGTTGTTGCCTTTTGTAATATGTATCTCATTAGGTTGTTATAAGCATTAAATGAAAAATCAGGTGATATTCAGAGTAATATGACACATTAAGAACTCTGAAGATTTGTTTTTATTGTTACAAGCATTATCCTTGGTGTGGCTGTATGTAAAGTCTTGGTTTCCCTCTCTAAAGTGGAAGAAACCATTCCTTGATGTACATATTTCAAATATATAGTGCTTTGTCAAAGTAGGGTAAAAGTGTTTGCTCAATGAAAAAGTAAAAGTAATTTTTATCCTTGCAACAAATCTGTTTTGGAAAGTTTGGTATGCCTATATTTCAGGTAAGGATATTGTTGTTCTGAGAGCTAATGAAACTTCTTCAAGGAAAAGTAACCAGAAAAGGGTTCAAACGTAAGAAACGTAGAACAAGGGTTCAAATGTAAGCTTCCAATGATCTTTACCAATATCCCTATAATCTGACAGTGAAGAGGGATTATTAATTTATAAGAAACTCAGGGACCAGGGTGTTTTGCCTAGAGGAAATGGTATGCTCCAGCAACATTCTTTCATTGAACGATAATTCAGTAATGAGAGAGTTTTCTTCATTTAGCACATCTATCAACTCTATTTGATGCTGACAAGGTCCTTGGCACTTTCCCCAGCACCTTCAATAAGCAAGGCAGAGGTAGTACCAGGAGAGTAGTTAGTGCATGTAGGGAACAAGATTATTTTCCAGGTACATTCCTGCCCTGATGTCTTCTTCAGCAGTTGTGGGTAAGAAGTGTGAGACCTAGAACCAGACTCCACTTGCTCTCCTCTCTCCAAGATTCCTGTGCCCCAAACCCCAAAGATCCTACATTTAGCTGGAAAGTCCCTATCCTAAGACGCATCTGGGAAGGTCCACAGGAAAGGCTATTTTCTAAGTCCTACTGTGCATCAATGCAAAGAGGTGGCTGCACTGGTGGAAGTTCCACTTGTTCCCCAAGGAAGCAATGCCAAGTGTTGCCCTGTGGAAGGTGAAGATTGTTAACAGTTGAACTTTCCCATACTTATGTGACAGAGTTTAAACCAAGCACAGCCATGAAGGTAAAATCTTGGCCATGAGACCACGTGTGTGTAAACAGGACCCCTCCCAGGGATGTGCTTGTGTCAAGACCACTGGTGCTCCCACTGCAGGAGAGGGGCTCACAGAGAAAGTGCTCCTTGGCCCCTGGTTGCCCATGGTCCATGCTCCTCTGAGGCCCATGCTCCTTTGATTTCTGGGGATGTTCCTCTGTCACCTCCTCCATGGAGTTATAGGGCTGAGGAGAGTTTACTCACTTCTTCCCCTCAGGTGCATCCGTATAAATTTTCCCTGAGAAGATTCTCATCATGCAGTTTCCTTACCCTTCTTTTCCCAGAGCTTCTTTATTTAGACTCCCCAAGAGCCCCCTGCCCTTACTTTATTGAAAATGCTGAATTAAGCCTTTTACAATACGTTCTCTTGGGAAATAGACCATAGGGCCTGAGGGCCCAAGTGTTTAACAAGGGCACCACCTCTGGTGAGCAATGGAAAGAGAGGGGGCACAGTGGAGCCAGAGTTCATAAAACCAGCCTCCAGAACTCATGGAGGGGTCAGTTTAGTGCTTTCTCTGGCAGCCAGAAACAGCAGCAGTGCAGCTTTCTGAAACTGGTGAGTCTCAAGCTGGACCAAGCAGGAAAACTGTGAGGAAGGAGATCATGAGAGGAGAGAGAAATCCAGGAACCTAGTACATAAAGGAAAAGGAACTCTTTCAATAGGGCCTGGTGTACATGCTGACCCTGCTAAGATGCTTAGATCTGGTGTAAGGCTGAGTGGCAGGGACTGACCTCATGCTGTTATTTCATTCAGGGATGAGGCTGAGTCATTTTGTGTCCATAAGTGTTTGCAAACTTCCGTAGACTCCAAGGCCCCCTCCCATACCATGGCTGGGTGACCAAGGTCCTGTGCCTGGCTGGGTGAGAATCTTCCTTTCTGTCCTTGTCTAAATTCATCTATGAGTCAAGGTGGTCACTCCGTTTTCCAGTCTTGGCTTGAGTCTTCTCTTGTAATTTTGTTTATTCAAGACTTGTCTGACCTTTATAGACTGTCAGTATATCATCATCACAGACCATGTTTGGTCAATAGTACTTAGCACAAGGATCACCCCTTTGTAAATGTCAGTCTATCAGTACTGGAACTGGATACTGAATATCAGAACAATGTCCCAGATGCCCAACAAGTCCTCATTGCTCACATTAGGAGGCCTCAGTTTCACTGAGGAGAATACAGAAAGAGAGGAAAAATGGTCCCAGCTCTTATGGAATTTACTAAAACAGAGCCAAAAGTATATTGCTACCTGGGAGAAAATACCAGTGTTATAGGAGGTCTGAAAAGGACATTTTTCCCTGTATCACTAAAAGGTGCTTGGCGACATTCTGGACTCCAGTCTCTCTGCCTGCTCATCCTTTCTTACACTAAATCCTGTAGTTCTCCCCACACCTCGAATACATCCTTCTTCTCCACCTACATGGCCTGCATTCAGATCTTCATCACTTTTCCTTTGTACTGTTCAGGACTCTCTGAAAGCCTCCCTCCCTGCTGTGTGATTCCCTGTGTCCCATCTACAGCACATCATTTCCCTGTTTCAAGTTCTCTGTGCTTCCTTACAGTGTATGTGATAATGCCTCCCCTCAGGTGGGCCTCACAGGGCTGCCCCTGCACACCTTAACCATGTCTCCTGACCCTCTGCTCTCCTGCTTGCTTCCCCCAAAGAACTTAGGATCTATCACCCCCTAGCACCTCACCACCAATCATACTGATCATCCACATTGATGTTTCTTCTCTTACCATTCCCTACACAGAGAGTCCTTCTTCTCCCCCAGGTGGATTTGCCTCGTTTTTGTATCCTTCTCTGATGCTCTCAACTCCTTGTGTCTCTGGGCCTAGCAGGACTTCAGGAGATCATAGCCCCATTTTCTCTCCACAACACCTGAAGTTAAATATCATTTATCTATTTCGTAAATGAGGGATGTATATGTCATAGAGTTTAAATTTTTGTAATGTTTATTCTTGAGAGAGAGCGAGCGAGCAAGCATGAATGCGGGAGGGGCAGAGAGGGAGAGGGGGAAACACAGAATCTGAAGCTGGCTCTCATCTCTGAACTATCAGCACAGAGCCTGATGTGAGCTCAAATGAGATCATGTCCTGAGCCGAAGTCACTTGCTTAACCGACTGAGCCACCCAGGCGCCCCTATCATAGAGTTTAAATAGCTCACAGAATCATACAATGAGTATAAGAGCCAGACTTGGAATTCACTTGTCGGAGGCCAACTTTGAACCATATCACATTGCTTCATTCATCTGTGCTTTTGTCTCTTTCCCACTGTTTGTAAGATCAACTTTATTAGAGTCACAACTATAATGTCTTAAAAGGGTTGTTAAGTCAATTTTCCTCTATTAATTAGGATACCAGTGTTTGGTTAATCCATGCCATACATTTGTATGCATAATATTAAGACCAGGTACAGGGAAGCCACTGAGTATTTTCTTGCTTATTCAAGTAGAGTGGGTCACTCTGAGGATATAGAACTTGAGGTTCATGGAAAGGACAAGCATTTTCTAAAAATGTAACTATGTTTTCTTTCCTTTTTAAATTTCTTTTGTTTTAATTTTTTAATGTTTATTTATTTTCGATGGGGGAGGGGCAGAGAGAGAGGGAGATGCAGAATCAGAAGCAGGGTCTGAGCTGTCAGCACAGAGCTTGACATGGGGCTTGAACCCACAAACTGTGAGATCATGACCTGAGCTGAAGTCAGATGCTTAACTGACTGAGCCACCCAGGTGCCCCAATCCTTCTTAAATTTCTGATTCACATTGAGAGTCATTTTCCTAATCACATATGAAAATGAAGGACAGAACTGATACATAATTGTTCCTTCTATAGTTTTAGCTCCTGAATCCTTGGCTTGTTTTAAAGCCCTATAATCAGTAGAAAGTGTGTGTGTGTGTGTGTGTGTGTGTGTGTGTGTGTGTGTGCGTGCGCATTGTATAATCTACATTTGGAAAGTCTGGGATTTTTGGAGTGAAATTCCTTGGATTTTATATTTTTTGACAGCTAGTCTAACACCTTCTCTCACACAATTTATTCTTTCTGAAGATATTTGTCATATAGGACAGATGAGCAGGGTCAATAATCCCACTTGATTATATTGATTATTTGCTGCCTGAGCTCTTTCTTTTAGTCTGTCTTGACTAGCTGACTCTCTTCTGCTTCTTTGGCTATGACAGCCCTTACTGTCAGTCTTCTTAGTACTTGGCCACTCTGTTCTTTGTTTAGTAGTGAGGTAAATAAGATGGTACCCAACAAAAGAAACAAAAAATCAAAGTATATGAGCATACAGATCATAGATTCCATATAGATAGGATAACTGGATTTTGGCTATAAGGAATCACAGACAGTGCTGCTTACCAGATAAATAGATCCTGTATAGGTTTATATACTTGAACCATACTTATTTATCTAGCTCATAATCTACCTTTGGTGAACCTACTGGTGTATCCTCAGTACACCAAAATATGAAATACATAGGCGTTTCTTTTTTAAAATTGTTTAAAACATTTATTTACTTTTGAGAGACAGAGAGATATAGAGCTTGAGAGGGGTAGGGGCAGAGAGAGAGGGAGACACAGAATCCGAAGCAGGCTCCAGGCTCCAAGCACAGAGCCCAACACAGGGCTTGAACTCACAAATGGTGAGATCATGACCTGAACCCAAGTCAGACTCTTAATGTACCCCTTAAACTGTAAGACTTTTCTAAGGAATCCAAACCAAAGAAAGCACTCTTGAGAGCACAAAGCACAAGAGAAACACAGGAAATAACCCAGTATGAGTGATAAACACTGTGTTTTTAAAAGGGCAATCCTGGGGCACCTGGGTGGCTCAGTTGGTTGAATGTGGGACACTTGCTTTCAGCTCAGGTCATTATCTTTTGATTTGTGGGTTTGAGCCCTGCATTGGACTCCATGCTAGATGTGAGGCCTACTTGGGATTCTCTCTCCCTCTGTCTCTGCTCTTCCCCCCCTCCTGTGCATTCTCTCCCTGTCTCGAAATAAATAAATAAACTTTAAAAAAAAGTGAAATCCTGTTTGGTACTAGAAGATATTATTCTTCTTGGGTGGAGTCAAGGGATGCCCTACCTCCATTCCAATGTTTCCTAAAGAATAAAAATTGGAAACCCTGAAGTCAGGCCCTGTCCAAGTATATGGATTAGGGGGCTGGGCTTTTCTAGGACCTCCATGTATTCTGCTGAACAGAGCTCTCCATAAGCTAGTCTTAAACTCTGAAGGAAAGTGGGGCTTAGTAAGTAATTGTGCTTGTTGAGGCTAAACAATGTATAGTGGCTGAAAGCAGAGACTTTAGAGTCAGACTCTTTTGTCACAGACTTGGCTTCAGTACTTACTGGATGTATAATTTTTATCAAAAAAGTTTGCCCCTCTTTGTTCCTTTTAATTATCTGGAAAATTAGGATAACAATACTATTAATCTTAAGTGTTTATTTAAAGGACTAAATGTGCTAATGAATATAAACATTCGGCATAATGTGTAGCACATGGTAACCGTTCAGTTAATGTCAGCAAATATTGATATGGTGATGATGATGATGATGGTGACGATATTGATTATTCAAAAACTTCATTGAGATAGGTTAAGAGACCCATGGAAACCTGAATTTTACTCCATATAGAACACATATTTTCTATGTTAATGTATTTTGTCCTACATTTTAAGGGACTCTGGATTTTTAACTTGTACAGAATACTTTACATGGCCTCACCCAGCAACTACTCCACTGCTCCAGTCTCCGAATTCCTCCTCATCTGCTTCCCTAACTACCAGAGTTGGCAGCATTGGTTGTCTCTGCCCCTCAGCCTCCTTTTCCTCCTGGCCATGGGGGCCAACGTCACCCTCCTGCTCACCATCCAGCTGGAGGCCTCTCTGCACAAGCCCATGTACTACCTGCTCAGCCTCCTCTCCCTGCTGGACATCGTGCTCTGCCTGACTGTCATCCCCAAAGTCCTGGCCATCTTCTGGTTTGACCTCAGGTCCCTCAGCTTTTCTGCCTGCTTCCTCCAAATGTTCGTCATGAATTGCTTCCTTGCCATGGAGTCCTGCACATTCATGGTCATGGCCTATGACCGCTATGTGGCCATTTGCCACCCACTACGATACCCATCCATAATCACCGACCATTTTGTGGTTAGAGCTACCATATTTGTTGTGGCCCGGAATAGCCTCTTTTTCCTTCCTGTTCCAGTCCTTTCTTCCCGACTCAGATATTGTGCAGGGAACATCATCAAGAACTGCATCTGCGCTAACCTGTCTGTGTCCAAACTCTCCTGTGATGACATCACCTTCAACCGGCTCTACCAGTTTGTGGCAGGCTGGACCCTCCTGGGCTCTGACCTCATCCTTATTGTTCTCTCCTACTCCTTCATCCTGAAAGCTGTGCTAAGGATCAAGGCTGAGGGTGCTGCGGCCAAGGCCCTGAGCACGTGCGGTTCCCACTTCATCCTCATCCTCTTCTTCAGCACCATCCTGCTGGTTCTGGTCATCACTAACCTGGCCAGGAAGAGAATTCCCCCAGATGTCCCCATCCTGCTCAACATCCTGCACCACCTCATCCCCCCAGCTCTGAACCCCATTGTTTATGGTGTGAGGACCAAAGAGATCAAGCAGGGAATCCAGAAACTACTGAGAAACTACTGGTTGTAAGAGGTAAAATGGATAACAACTAACCCAGGGAATAGAAATTGATAGTGGGCAATTGTTTTTATGATGCATAGGGACTTTATATTTTTTTAATTTTATTTTTAATTTTTTAAAATTACATCCAAATTAGTTAGCATATAGTGAAACGATGATTTCAGGAGTAGATTCCTTAATGCCCCTGACCCATTTAGCCCATCCCCTCCTCCCACAACCCCTGCAGTAACCATCAGTTTGTTCTCCATATCTATAGGTGTCTTCTGTTTTGTCCCCCTCCCTGTTTTTATATCATTTTTGTTTCCCTTCCCTTACGTTCATCTGTTTTGTCTCTTAGTCCTCATATGAGTGAAGTCATATGATATTTGTCTTTCTCTGACTAACTAATTTCACTTAGCATAATACCCTCCAGTTCCAACCATGTAGTTGCAAATGGCAAGATTTCATACGTTTGATAGCCGAGTAATATTCCATTCTATATATATACCACATCTTCTTTATCTATTCATCCATTGATGGACATTTGGGCTCTTTCCATACTTTGGCTATTGTTGATAGTGCTGCTATAAACATGGGGTGCATGTGTCCCTTTGAAACAGCATACCTGTATCCCGTGGATAAATGCTTAGTAGTGCAATTGCTGGGTCATAGGGTAGTTCTATTTTTAGTTTTTTGAGGAACCTCCATACTGTTTTCCAGAGTGGCTGCACCAGCTTGCATTCCCACCAACAATGCAAAAGAGATCCTCTTTCTCTGCATCTTTGCTAACATCTGTTTTTGCCTGAGTTGTTAATGTTAGCCATTCTGACAGGTGTGAGGTGGTATCTCATTGTGGTTTTGATTTGTATTTCCCTGATGATGAGAGATGTTGAGCATTTTTTCATGTGTCATTGGCCATCTGGATGTCTTCCTTGCAGAAGTGTCTATTCATGTCTTTTGCCCATTTCTTCACTAGATTTTTTGTTTTTTGGGTGTTGAGTTTGATAAGTTCTTTGTAGATTTTGGATACTAACCCTTTATCTGATATGTCATTTGTAAATATCTTCTCCCTTTCTGTGGGTTGCCTTTTAGTTTTGCCGATTGTTTCCTTTTCTGTGCAGAAGATTTTAATTTTGATGAGGTCCCAGTAGTTCATTTTAGCTTTTGTTTCCCTTGCCTCCAGACATGTGTTGAGTAAGAAGTTGCTGCGGCCAAGGTCAAAGAGGTTTTTGGCTGCTTTCTCCTTGAGGATCTTGATGGCTTCCTGTCTTACATTGAGGTCTTTCATCCATTTTGAGTTTATTTTTGTGTATGGTGTAAGAAAGTGGTCCAGGTTCATTCTTCTGCATGTCTCTGTCCAGTTTTCCCAGCACCACTTGCTGAAGAGACTGTCTTTATTCCATTGGATATCCTTTCCTGCTTTGTCAAAGATTAGTTGGCCATACGTTTGTGGGTCCATTTCTGGGTTCTCTATTCTGCTCCATTGATTTGAGTGTCTGTTCTTGTGCCAGTACCATACTGTCTTGATGATTACAGCTTTGTAGTATAGCTTGAAGTCTGGGATTGTGATGCCTCCTGCTTTGGTTTTCTTTTTCAAGATTGCTGTGGCTATTCAGGGTCTTTTCTGGTTCCATACAAATTTTAGGATTATTTGTTCTAGCTCTGTGAAGAATGCTGGTGTTACTTTGGTAGGGATTCCATTGAATATGTAAATTGCTTTGGGTAGTATCGTCATTTTAACAATATTTGTTCTTCCTATCCAGGAGCATGGAATCTTTTTCCATTTTTTTTGTGTCTTCTTCAATGTCTTCCATAAGCTTTCTATAGTTTTCAGCGTATAGAATTTTCACCTCTTTGGTTCGATTTATTCCTACGTATTTTACGTTTTTTGGTGCACCTGTAAATGGTGTTGATTCCTTGATTTCTCTTTCTGTCACTTCATTGTTAGTGTATATGAATGCAACCGATTTCTGTGCATTGATTTTATATCCTGCAACTTTGCTGACTTCATGAATCAATTCTAGCAGTTTTTGGTGGACTCTTTGGGTTTTCCATATAGAGTATCATGTCATCTGTGAAAAGTGAAAGTTGACCACATCCTGGCTGATTTGGATGCCTTTTATTTCTTTGTGTTGTCTGATTGCAGAGGCTAAGACTTCCAATACTATATTGAATAACAGTGGCGAGAGTGGACATCCCTGTGTTGTTCCTGACCTTAGGGGGAAAGCTCTCAGTTTTTCCCCATTTAGGATGATATTAGCATTGGGTCGTTCATATATGGCTTTTATGATCTCGAAGTATGCTCCTTCTATCCCTACTTTCTTGAGGGTTTTTATCAAGAAAGGGTGCTGTATTTTGTCAAATGCTTTCTCTGCATCTATGGAGAAGATCATATGGTTCTTGTCCTTTCTTTTATTGATGTGATGATCATGTTAATTGTTTTGCAGGTATTGAACCAACCCTGCATCCCAGGTATAAATCCCACTTAGTCGTGGTGAATAACTTTTTTAGTGTATTGTTGGATCTGGTTGGCTACTATCTTGATGAGGATTTTTGCAACCATGTTCATCAGGGGTTATTGGTCTATAGTTCTCTTTTTAGTGGGGTCTCTCGTTTTGGAATCAAGGTAATGCTGGCTTCCTAGAAAGAGTTTGGAAGTTTTCGTTCCATTTCTATTTTTTGGAACAGCTTCAAGAGAATAGGTGTTAACTCTTCCTTAAATGTTTGGCAAAATTCTCCTGGAAACCCATCCGACCCTGGACTCTTGTTTTTTGGCGATTTTTGATTACTAATTCAATTTCCTTACTGGTTATGGGTCTGTTCAAATATTCTATTTCTTCCTGTTTCCGTTTTGGTAGTGTATATGTTTCTAAGAATTTGTCCATTTCTTCAGATTACCCATTTTATTGGCATATAATTGCTCATAATATTCTCTCATTATTGTTTCTATTTCTGTTGTGTTGGTTGTGATCTTTCCTCTTTCATTGTTGGTTTTATTTATTTGGGTCCTTTCCTTTTTCTTCTTGATCAAAGTGGCTAGTGGTTTATCTATTTTGTTAATTCTTTCAAAGAACCTGCTTCTGGTTTCATTGATATGTTCTACTGTTTTTTTTTTTTGGGGGGGTTTCTATAGCATTAATTTCTGCTCTGATCATTATTATTTCCTGTCTTCTGCTGGTTTGGGGTTTTAGTTGCGGTTCTTGCTCCTTAAGGCGTAAGGTTAGGTTGTGTATCTGAGATCTTTCTTCCTTCTTTAGGAAGGCCTGGATTGCTATATACTTTCCTCTCATGACTGCCTTTGCTGCGTTCCAGAGATTTTGGGTTGTGGTGCTATCATTTTCATTGGCTGCCATATACTTTTTAATTTCCTCTTTAACTGCTTGGTTAGCCCATTCATTCATTAGTAGGATGTCTTTAGTCTCCAAGTATTTGTTACCTTTCCAGATTTTTTCTTGTGATTGATTTCCAGTTTCATAGCATTGTGGTATGAAAATATGCACGGTATGATCTTGATCTTTTTGTACTTAGGGATGATTTGTGTACTGGCATATGGTCTATTCTGGAGAATGTTCCATGTGCACTTGAGAAGAATGTATATTCTGCTGCTTTAGGATGAAATGTTCTGAATATATCTGTTAAGTCCATCTGGTCCAGTATGTCATTCAAAGCCACTGTTTCCTTGTCGATTTTTTGATGAGATGATCTGTCCATTGCTGTGAGTGGGGTGTTGAAGTCTCCTACTATTATGGTATTACTATTGATGAGTTTCTTGTTGTTTGTGATTAATTGATTAATATATATGGGTGCTGCCACATTTGGCACATAAATGTTTACAATTGTTAGGTCTTCTTGGTGGATAGACCCCTTGATTACGATATAATGCCCTTCTGCATCTCTTGATACAGTCTTTATTTTAAAGTCTAGATTGTCTGACATAAGTATGGCTACTCAGGCTTTCTTTTGTTCACCATTAGCATGATAAATGGTTCTCCATCCCCTTACTTTCAATCTGTAGGTGTCTTTAGGTCTAAAGTGGGTCTCTTGTAAACAGCATATGGATGGATCTTGTTTTCTTATCCGTTCTGTTACCCTATGTCTTCTGATTGGAGCATTGAGTCCACTGACATTTAGAGTGAGTACTGAAAGATAGGAATTTATTGCCATTATGATGTTTGTAGAGTTGGAGTTTCTTGTGGTGCTCTCTGGTCCTTTCTAATCTTTTGTTGCTTTTGGTATTTATTTATTTGTGTGTGTGTGTGTGTGTGTGTGTGTGTGTGTGTGTGTGTATATATATATATATTTATCTTTTCTCCCTTCAGAGTCCTCCCTTAAAATTTCTTGCAGGGCTCATTTACTGGTCACAAACTCATTTAATTTTTGTTTGTCTCAGAAACTTTTTATCTCTCCTTCTATTTTGAATGACAGCCTTGCTGGATAAAGAATTCTTGGCTGCATATTTTTCTGATTCAGCACACTGAATATATCCTGCCACTCCTTTCTGGCCTGCCGGGTTTCTGTGGATAGGTCTGCTGCAAACCTAATCTGTCTTCCCTTGTAGATTAGGGACTTTTTTTCCCTTGCTGCTTCATGATTCTCTCCTTGCCTGAGTATTTTGTGAATTTGACTATGATATGACTTGTTGATGGTCGGTTTTTGTTGAATCTACTGGGGGTCCTCTGTGCTTCCTGGATTTTGATGTCTGTGTCTTTCCCCAGGTTAGGAAAGTTTTCTGCTATAATTTGCTCACATAACCCTTCTACCCCTATTCTCTCTCTTCCTCTTCTGGGACCCTTATGATTCTAATGTTGTTCCTTTTTAATAAGTCACTGATTTTCTAATTCTTAAATCGTGCTCTTTTGCCTTAATGTCCCTCTTTTTTTCTGCTTCGTTATTCTGTATAAGTTTGTCATCTATATCGCTGATTCTCTGTTCTGCCTCATCCATCCTTGCCACCGCTGCATCGATCTGTGATTGCAGCTCAGTTATAGCATTTTTAATTTCATGCTGGCTATTTTTTACTTCTTTTATCTCTTCGGAAAGGGAGTCTAATATGTTTTCAACTGCAGCTAGTATTCTTATTATCGTGATTCTAAATTCTGGTTCAGACATCTTGCTTGTGTCTGTGTTGGTTAAATACCTGGCTGTCGTTTCTTCGTGCTCTTTCTTTTGGAATGAATTACTTTGTTTTGTCATTTTGAAGGGAGAAAAGGATTTAAGGAGGTAGAAAAATTGAAATTAAAATTAAAAAAATATTAAAATTAAAAATTAAAAAAACACACAAATCGAATAGATGACGTGTTTTGGTCTGGGTGTTGGTCTACGTGTGTTTTGGTCTGGGTAGTGAAAGTTGTTTGACAGATTAGAGAAAGAAAAAAGAGGGGGGAGAAAAGAAAAAAAAAAGAAATCGTTTGAGAATTTGAAAAAATGAATACACTGAAGTAGACTTAAATGAGATGATGGGGGTAAAATAAATTAGAAAAAATATACACGAAAGTAAAGAATATAGTAGAAAAAAATTAAAGAAAAATATTTTCCATAAAAATTAAAAATAAATATCAATATTTTTGTTTTTTGTATTCAAGAAAAAATGAAAAAGAGGAAAAAGATAAAAAAAGAAAAAAAGAAATCGTTTGAAAATTTGAAAAAGTGAATACAGTGTAGTAGACTAAAATAAAATTATGAAAGTAAAATAGAATTTGAAAAAATTGCCATAAAAGCAAAAATACAGTAATGAAAATTAAATAAGAATATTTTTAATAGAAATTGAAAGTAAAAATGAAGTTTTTCTCTTTCTGCATTCAAGAAAAAGAAAAGAAAGGAAAAAGAGATGAAAAAAGAAAGAAAAAGAAAAAAAGGAAATTGAAAATTTGAAAAGGTGAATACACTGAAATAGACTAAAATAAAATGATGGAAATAAAGTATAAATTGAAAAAAATTACACAAAAGTAAAAAATATTGTAATAAAACTTAAAAAATATTTTTAATATCTTAATATTTTAATAAAAATTGGAAATAAAAATGAATTTTTCTTTCTGTATTCAAGAAAGAGAATTGTAAAAGATAAAAAGAAAAAAAAGAAAGAAAATTGAATAGATGAACTTGCTAACAGATTGAAGTAGGACTGAAATTGCTTTGTTTTCCCTTAGAAGTGAGTCTATGTAGCTCTTTATAGTCCATAAATCAAGCCATCAGTGAAACTTGTGTTTGAAGACCAAAGTTGGCCCATTTGGGTGGGGCTCAGTGTAACAGCTCTGCTCTCCACTAGATGGCGCTGCTAGCCTACTTGGGTGGATTGTTTCCGTGCTTGTAGGTGCATACGCGCATGCGTGGGAGCGGTGAAAATGGCACCACCCAGCTACCCAGTCTGTTCTCCCAGATCAGCAGTCGTGCCCTGGTCCTCTGTCTTCAGCTCTCATCGACTCTCTGCTTTTTCACTCTCTGTGACCAGGCCCCAGGCAGTACCTCTCTCCCGAGTTTTGTCTCAGATGCGGCTATTTTCCCCGGCCCCTTACTTCCAAACGACTGTGGCTTTGACCAGCTCTGCCCCTCTGTGGGAGGGTGTCACTGAGCAATGGCCGAATGAGCAGTGGCCGAATATTGGCTGCACCCAGGAATGCTTGCTGGACCCTGCTGCTGCCTGTGCCCGGAGACTGTGGCCAGGTGCCAGCCAGTCCCAGAAAAAGTTTGTGAGACAGAGTAGCAGCAGTGTTGCAGGGTTTATGGAAAATCACAACACACATCTGGCACCAGGCTTCACACTTAACGACCTTGTTCCAGCACCAACGAATGTGGCCATTTTCTGGAGTCTGCTGGGACCAGGTGGCTTCACCAGTCTCTACCAAATGTCCTCCCAGCAGTGGAACTGCTTTTTCCCATGTGGCCCGAGAACCTCCTGGACCCCACTCTGCTCCTGGGGATTTGCCCTTCCCACCAGTGCACCGCCAGGTATCGAGCTGAGGAGTTCCAGCCTTTGCGCTTCCCTTGTTTACAGTCTTAATGGAATTTAAACCCTCTCCTTTCTCCCTTTTTAGTTTAGTCCCTGTGGCTATTTCCAATTTTCTACTTTCTCTCCAGCTGCTTTTGGGGAGGGGGTGCTTTTCCCGTATGCTCCCACCCCCTCCCCCCCAGTCTCCATCCTCTCTCTGCCCACAAAAGCACTTCCCTACCTTTCGCGGCTTCAGTCTCCCCACGTTCAGCTCTCTGCACTGCGTACCTGCTGAATTCTGTGGTTCAGGTTGTGCAGATTGTTGTTTTAATCCTCAAATCAGTTTTCTAGGTATGTAGGATGGTTTAATGTTGGTCTGGCAGTATTTCATGGATGTAAGACACACAAAAAGCTTCCATGCTTTTCTGCCATCTTAGCTCTCTGGGACTGTAAACAGTTACTGCAGGAATAAGTTTGGATTTCACATTCTCCAAATTTTCAATTGAATTATGGGGTATTCATATCCTGGGTCCTGTTGTCTCTGAACTGACTGGAACCTTAGTTTTGCATTATGGAGTTTCTGGCAGTTTCTTGGCCTCACCTGTGTGAGAAGGATGTGTCAAGCCATAATTACAGGACCTTAATTAGAACAATACTGTTTTCCAAGTAAAGAAGTAATGGTATTCCACTCACATTCAGTGCCTCTGAGTTTCCTCAATTGCTTAATACTTAGATATGTATTATTTCTCTTGTTTCTACCTGACACAGTTCAAGCTGGTTTTGTGTCATGAATGGGTCTCCTGTGGAGATACAGAGTTGGCTCCAGAACTTTGATTCTTATCATGAGGGAATGACATGTGTCACTCACTGCCTTCTCTAAGCCCTCCCAGACATTGTCCATATACTTACTTAATGCCACTTCCCTGGAGTATGAATTTCCTGTAATTCTCTCCTTTAATATTTGATGAATTAAAACATTTTAAGATGACTCATTTTTGTGAGTTTGTGCTTTGTTTCAAGTGAAAGTGTGTCTCCTGTATTCAGATGTGCTTCACTAACTTTTGTCTTCATCCTCTCGTATATGACTGCCATCAGCCTTCAGGCACTATCTGCATCCCCACTTTTTTTCTGTTTATCTTAGTTATACAGGTAAATTGACTTATTCAGTCTACTTTCAGCTCTGTTGTGTCAATCCTCACATCCTGTGCTGGTGCCAAAATAGTGTCCTCTGGGATCCAGACATCCATATTAGTGGGTTATTTGAACAAGGATAAGTGTGTTTCATTCTTTGCAATTCCCTTCCTGCTTATGCCCTGAAAATGGTAGGGACTCAGATATTGGCCAGTGTTTCCTGGGATTAATTTACCTTGGCAACAGATCCCCCTTTTGGATACTGAGAGTGTCACATATAAGAGCCTTTTGAGAATATCTTCTAACATACCTAGCTGATCTATGATGACGGTAGTTATTTGGGGGGAATTTATAAAATAATTTATCATTCTTATAGCATTATCTTTCACCAAAGTAGTAGCTTTGATCCACTCTCTCTTCTCTGTTCCACAGGTCCAAAGATTGATCCTGACCAAAGTATGAACTTCTCAAGCACTGTTCTATTCGCCCATCATTTCAGTTACTCCTAGCTCATTATTTTCAGATTATGCCCACTGATATTTTTTCTTAAAGTCTATGTTCAAGAATCTTCTCCCACATAGAAAACCAGTACGTGTCTTCATTTGACAAACTGTCAGTTTCAATGGAAACTCCACCTACTTTTACAATCCTTCCCTTTATTCACCCCAGCAGAATTAATCTATTTTTAGCCACGTGTGTATCTCCCTCTGATACTAGATTATTAATTCCTCTGAGTTTGTTGAAGAGTTTTATTTGTCTTCTTAACTTTATGTACTGAGAGCTGGTAACACAATTATTTACTTATTTGTTATTTTGTTGAACTACAGTGAATAATTGATATGAATTATGTTTTTATTATTTCTTCTGAAAATTTCTTAGGGGAAGATCAAGTTGTTAATATAATGTATTTTTCAAAACACTTTACAAAAACCTTATATAGCTCACAGTTCAGTGTGGTGTTATATACCAAAGAACTTAAGACTATTTCTCTTGGAATAAGATAAGAAGGAATCTTTATTTATTTGAATCCCAGGTATACCATTGTGGCCACTGACTAGATGTGTAACTTTTTACTCACTGATCTGAGCTCTCGTTTTCTCATGTAAGAAGAGTGATAACTGACTTTTATTATGTGATTTATCAGATTATTGGTTGACAATCTATGGAAAGCTTTTCAACCATATACTTAAACATGCTAATAACTTTTAGATGGCAACTCATTTCATCATTTTCCTATGAACATTGATTTCTCAAATGTCTTCAGAAGAAGATGCTCTTCATTATTTTATATACCACAATGCATTTCAGAGATGCTTTGCCTTTCCCTGTGTGTCATTCCTCTTCCCCAGTGCAATTTCTTGATTATTGTGCACCACTGTCTTATAAAATCCTTTCCTTACTTAAAGCTCAGGGTCATGTTGTACCATGGCACCCTCAATCGTTTCTTGTTCTAACTCATCTTTTAAAACCTTGGTCTTGCTGCCTCAGTTTAGATGTTGGCAGTTGCCTAATAGTCTGGTTGGAATGGATCCAGACTAAAAGCACCTCTATTCACAATGAAAGACTCTAGGCTGTACATGAACAGAGAACAGAAAAAATTTTAAAAATGATATGAAGTTACCCAGTGAGGAGCATATGCTCACAGAGTCGCTACATATATTTCTACAATTTTTTATGTTACTATTTTATTTTTTTTTAATTTAGAAAGTTTTAATTTTTTTTATAATTTACCTCTTAAAGCACACAAAAATGTTTGGTAGATTGTCCACATTGGCAATCACTTTTTTTTTTAATTTCTGGATACTCAGAATTTCATATCTATAGGGATTTTAAAGTCACCAAATCTAGAGTCCTCTTGGAATTTCCACTAAAGACTATTTGATAAATAAGAATTCAAGATTTGCTTAATTTCCTCATTGATAAGAAACTATCTTCTGCCACTTGGGACAGAAAGCGTTGATTTCTGTTTCGGATTTTAAAAAGAGACCCTCTCACTTGCCCGCAGTTTTTCCTTGGGCCCATATGGAAACTTTCTGGTGAATTAAATTTCTAGTACTAGCTTCAGTCATTTTAACAATATTCCATTTGGGAGCTTGCAGAACTGATAGTTCTAAAACAGGTATAATATTCACTCCCTTTCCACATAATTTCTCATTTCCTTATACCGTGCTTTCTCCTATATAAGTCCTATTAGGTTACTGATTGTTGCTCACTTTTGCATTTCCTACTGAGACAAGCAGAATAACAAACACATAAAAGATGTTTAGCAGATGCATATGAAATAGATTAACAAAATGTGAAATGCAGTAAAATGAGAGAATGAAATGATATGTGGAATGAAGTATATAATAAAATGGAATGTGAGAGGTAAATTTTATATTTAGGAGTGTGGTTCTAAATGACTGGTATCTCTAATACAGTCAAACACTCCAAGCATGGGATTCTCTGGGCAAAGTGCTACAAACCTCTGTTTTTTCTTTCTTTTTGTATTTAAATGCATACATCTTTCCTTCACCTTTGGAAGTATGTAGGTTTATGTAAGAATGTGTGTAGGCTTAGGCAGGTAGGTATGTTTGTGCAGGATGTAATACTTCAAGGAACCATGAGGACAGGAAACTCAAAGTATCTTTGTTATCTTTTGACTTGCAAGAGAGGCAACATTATATCTTTAGCAATTTCAGGGAGCCCAGCAAAGAACATAAGGCAAGAAGTTGAAGAGTCACATACTGGCAGCTGACTACTAAATGAATAAGACCTCCACTTAGAGGAAACTTTACATAGTACCTTCAAAATATCCATTTAAACAGTTAGCACAAGATGAGTCAGTTAGAGAAAGAAAAGAACTGTATGTATCACTTGCATGTGGAATCTAAAAAATATCAAACCTGTAAAAAACAGAAAGTAGAATGGTAGTTACCAAAGGATGGAGGGTGGAGGGATAAGATTGATAGTGTTTAAGGGTACAAACTTCAAATGAGTAGTAAATAGGCCATAGAGATCTAGTGTACAGTATAAGGAATACAGGCAATAATATTATACTATAATTATGTAACATGATAAATATTGCTACAACAGCAATCATATTACAATATATAAGTGTAGCAAAGTAATACTTTCTGTACACCTTAAATTTATGCAATATTGTGTGTCAAGTTTATTCAATATGAAAACAGTTTTAGGAGAAGTAGTACTTTTATCTTAGAGTTTTCATTCCACCTTGTGTATAAGAGAATGAGAATGTACACCTTAGATATTCATGTTTGAGAATCCAAACATGCAGAGATTAATACCCACCAGACTATACATTATTCTAACAGGTACATCATTCCACTAAACATAATTTTGGTGGAAGGTCTGTGGGTTAGCCCAAAACATGTAAAGTGTAGTTCAGATGTGCATTTAGAAGCGATGTTGAATGGAGAAACTGAGAGAGGAAAATCATTAAACCAACTTTGAGATATAAGTATCTGGCTTTTTTTTTTCTGTGTGAAGTGATGAATGTTCAAAATGTCTAAGACTTTGATATTTTTCCTCATGAACTTTTGTATTACCAAGGAAGATGTCAGTTACACCAAGAACTACAGCTCCAAGTAGAGAGACAAAATTGAGAAAAGGATAGCTGTAGAGCTTTAAACATTGATTGGAGGAAAGGGTCGTCCAACTCGAGGGAATAGGGACAGGGAGATGCTAGTGTTCATGTCATTAGAACACTGGACAGTCTGATGTCTAACACTGCATAAAGTTGTGTCCAGACCTGTGCTAACTAAGGGGTAGGATTACATTAATCTGAAATCAGAGCCCACATGCAGAGATTTGAGGAAAGGGAGAAGTTACTTTCCTGATGAGAAAATTTGTCTTAATTTAAGACTCTCCTCTTCTCCCCACAGCTGTGGTGGAATGGAGCTGTGTAGAAGACCTCCCCCCCTTCCATAAGAGGCAACAGTTGGCTTGTGCTTTGGGGGGAAACATGGCAGAATTAGTAACTCAGGATGATGGATGGTCCAGGAATCATCCAAAGAGAACTAAAGCACCAACTTGAGTTTATCTGGGCTCTTCAACATTTCACTTGTTAACCTAAAAAATAAAACAGAAAGTTATTTTACCAGCCAAATGAGTTTATCAGGAATAGCAGAGAATCGCAATGCAGGACATGCTATGGCAAAACCATAGGCAAACCAAACAAACAAAGGAGAGGACCATTATTTTATGGAGACGAAGGAGGAAGCTGAGATAAGTTGTTTTGAACAAAAGTCCATTGGAGAAAGGCAAGAGTTCAGAGTGATGACAATTTCTCATTGGCTGAGTTGCCAGAGAAACTGGGGTGCCAGTTTCTCCTAGGAGATGCAATGTAGATCTTTCCCTGTTGGGAAATTGACATTTCTTCCTCTATTGATGTTGAATGGTATGGCTCCCCCTTCTGGCTACTGCGCTCTATTTTCATGAGGTTTCCCTTTATTAATTTTCACATACCAAGCATCCTTTTATGGACAACTGGCCATGTCTGCTCCTGTCTCAAAAAGCGTACTCTCTTACTCTGCATCTTTTACCCTGAAAGGGCCAAGCATTTAGAATAGCATCTCCCCAATGAACAAAGTGAGAGATTGAACACAGGCAGAGTGAGTTTGGATTTGGCCTCAATACCACTCAGTTTTATCCTGTTGCTCTGTACTGACGATAGGGTTTAGCTTTCCATCCAAGAGAATTTTCAGAAAGGCGAAGTGAGACGTGGAGCAGAGGCTTGAAACTGGTGACCATTAGAAGACTGATAAAATAGATAATGGATTTAATGGTTTGTGCTCAAGGTTTTAATGGGTACAGAGGAGCAACAGACAAGGACAGGAATCTGACTTTGTCTAGGACTATGATATCAAGGAATATGTAACACTTAGACAAAATGAGACAAAAGGGTTTAGGAAAATGAAACAGGGAAGATTTTCTTTTTTTTTTTCTTTTTTATTAATTTTTTTTAACGTTTATTTATTTTTGAGACAGGGAGAGACAGCATGAACAGGGGAGGGTCAGAGAGAGAGGGAGACACAGAATCTGAAACAGGCTCCAGGCTCTGAGCTGTCAGCACAGAGCCTGACGCAGGGCTCGAACTCACGGACCGCAAGATCATGACCTGAGCCGAAGTTGGATGCTTAACCAACTGAGCCACCCAGGCGCCCCAAAACAGGGAAGATTTTCAATGAGGGAAGAACGTGTGTAAAGTCACAGGGGTGAGGCCAAGCATAAAATTATATACTGGTGTAGCTGAATTAATGTATTTGTGGAAACAGCAAAATTTGAGCTTAAGAGAGTTATTTTTTGTTAATTTTTTAGCCATAAACTCATGGGAACCACAGATGGATGTTTGAAGGGCATGAGATAAATTACATTTTATTCTGGTTATTCCAAAAGAAGCATTGCAGAAGTATTTGAGGGGTTAGGCTAGCAGCAGATGGGTAATTCTAGACTATTGAAGGAATCATACACCAAAGAATGAAATCATATCTGTGGTATTTCAGCTAGACCTAGCCCTTCCTTCTCCCCACTGGTGATGGTGCTATTTTCTAAAAACACAGGGACCCAGGTGACCAAGATCTTGAGTTACTTATCAGGGATACAGGACACGCAGCACTGTCAATCTATTCTCATGACCTCGCTCGTAATTTTGTCCCTTGGAAATAATTTTGTGCTTTAGGGACCCATAAACTCACCATTATCTCCCTCATTGGATATTTCTCCTGCCCCCAAATTAAACACCCTTGAGACCCTCATCGAAGGCACTAGCTTTTATCTTTAACATTTAGAGAGGAAGTCCATCTGCGATATTTGTATATAGTGGATATCCAGTTAATTCGTTTAACATTTGTTAAAATGACTATTTCTCCCTAGGGCCCATTTAGTTTGCTTTTCTCATCAATCAGGTGGCTATATCTATCTATCTATCTATCTATCTATCTATCTATCTATCTATCTATCTAATGTATATCTATATATCTATATATATATCTATATATATCTATATATCTCTATATATCTCTATATATATCTCTCTATATATCTCTATATATCTATATATATATCTATATATATATCTATATCTCTCTCTCTCTCTATATATATATATCTATATATATATCTATATATATCTATATATATCTATATAGATATCTATATATCTATATCTATATCTATATCTATATCTATATCTATATCTATATCTATATCATGTATATCTATATCTATATATCTATATCTATATCTATATCTATATCTATATCTATCTATCTATCTATCTAGATAGATAGATATATCTGGGCCTATTTCAGGGCTATCTTACTCTTTAGTTGGCTGGATTGTCTACCCTTGTGTCAATAGCACACCATCTTAATTCCTAAAGCTCTGTAATGTTTTGAAATCTGGCAGTCAATATAAGTCATGCAGTTTTGTTCATCTTTAAGACTGACTTTTTCAATTCCCATATGAAGTTTTACATAGGAGTTGGTAAAAAAAATGGTGGAGGAGAAACTGCTGGGAATTTGACTGGGATTGCATTGAATCTAGAGATTAACTTTGCGGGAGGGTTGACATCCATACCGTATTAAGTTTTCCAATCCATAACCTCATTTCTGTACGTTATTTAGGTTCCAATTTTGTATCTTTCAGGATAAATATTATGTAATCTTTGTTTAGACTTATTCCCAGGTATTAATTTTTCTGATGCTGTTGTGAATATGTTCTTTGTTTTCTGTTTATTGTCATACACAGCTAAATTGCGTTTTGCCCATGTTTTGGTTGATAAATCTAATCATGTATTAGTTCTAGTATTCTACTTTTGGGTTTTTGAAGTACATAATTATATGCTTTGCAAAATGACAGTTTTATTCCTTTCTTTTCAGTCCTGCTGCTTGCTATCTGTTTTTTTCAGATTTACTCACTGACTTGACTCTCCAGTGCCATGTTGAAAGGGAGTGGTGATATTGGACCTTGTTGTCTTTTATTTTGTTTCTTATTAAAGGACAAGTCTTTACCATTTAACCATTGATGCCTGTGACTTCCGTAGGTGTTTTGGAAATATCCTTTATCAGATCAAGGAAATTCCCTCCTATTTTAATATGCTAAGATTTCTAAATGGGTATTTACTTTGGTCAAATGCTTTTTCTGCTTCTCTTGAGATATTCACATAGTTTCATTTGTTATTCTGTAAATGGAGCAGATCACATTAGTTTTCAAATATTATATTATCCTTGTTTGTGGTCACTTACCATTTTCATATGTCATATGTCATTGCATTTGATTTGCTAATGATTTAAGAACTTTTATATACATGTTCATGTGAGAGATTGATTTCTTTTTTAAAGGTTTCATTTTTATATCTTCAATTTTTTTATTTTCAAAGTTTTTTTCCCTTCCTTCCTTCCTTCCTTCCTTCCTTTCTCTTTCTTTCTTTCTTTCTTTCTTTCTTTCTTTCTTTCTTTCTTTCTTTCTCTCTCTCTTTCTTTCTTTCTTTCTTTCTTTCTTTCTTTCTTTCTTTCTTTCTTTCTTTCTTTTTCTTTCTTCTTAGTAATCTCTACATCCAGCATGGGACTCGAACTCACCACCCAAGGATTAACTGTTGGATGCTCTTCCAACTGAGCCAGTCAGGTGCCCTTATATTCTTTTCTTGTAATGATATTTCTTCCTCCACTCTTTCATTTTTAACCTATTTTTATCTGTATATTTGAAGTGGTGTTTTCATAGGTAACATGTAATTGGGTCTTGCTTTTTATTCAGACTCATATTTTTGGCCTTTTAATTGGGTTGTTTAATTTATTTGCACTTAATTTTATCATTGATATGGTGGGATTTAAATCTACCACCTTGCTACTTGTTTTCTATACATCACACCTGTTATTTGTTCCATGTTTTCCTGTTTTTATGCTTTATATTGGATTGAGTATTTCTTTTCACTGTGATTCTTTTTCTCTTTTGGTTTATTAGTTATAACTTTTTGTTTTTTTAATTTAGTTGTTGCTTTAGAGTTTACAGTATGCATCACTAAGTTACCACAGAGCACCTCAAGTGATATACCATTTCATATATAGTATGAAAATCTTACACTAGTTTGCTTATTTATTTACCTATGTAATTATCATATCTGGAACTGTTTATTTCTTTCTGCACATCCAGATTTTCATCTGGTATCATTTTCTTTCTGCTCCAAAGAATTCCTCTAATATATTTTGCAGTTCAGGGCTCCCGATGGTGAATGATTTCAGCTTTTGTATGCCTGAAAAAGGATTTTTCTCTCTTTAATTTTTGAAAGATATTGAAATTATTCAGAATTTTCTGAATGTTCAGAATGTTCTGTTTCACTAACTGTAGAATTCCAAGTTAACAAAATTTTTTTTGGTACTTTAAAGATGTTGCTTCTCCATATTCTGACTTGAATGGTTTCTAACAAGAAATCTGCTGTTATCCTTAACTTTTCCTCTTTGTATGTAATGTCTTTTTTCCTGTGTTTACTTTTATGATTTTCTCTTTATCATTGATTTTAAGCAATTTGATCATGATATGCCTTGGCATAGTTTTCTTCAGGTTTCTTATCTTTGGGAAATCTTTCTGATGTCTTAATTATTGCTTTCCTTCTTTTTTGATTAGTTCTTTTTTTTCAGATGGCATATTTAATCATTGATTTTTATTCTTCTTTTCATTCATATATAATATATTCCATTTTATCATATGTAATACATTAAAATATGTTAAATGTAATATAGAATATACATATATGTATATATATTTGACTATAGTTTTATTTTTATGTATTCTTTTATGTTTTATATTCATTATCATCAGTTCAAAATATTTTCTACTTTCCACTTTGATTTTTTCTGTTACTCGTAGGTTTTTTAGATATGTATAATTTGTATGAAGTATGGGATTTCCAGATACATTATTATTGCTTTATAGCTTAGTTTCACTGTGGTCAGAGAACATTCTGAATAATTTCAATAGTTTGAAATTCATTGAAAATTTTTTTATGTTTCAGCATTTAGTTGATTTTGATAATGTTTTATTTACTTAAGAATATTAATACTGTTGTTACTGAGTACAATGTTCTGCACGTGTCATTTGGGTAAAGTTTGTTAATTACACTCTTCTAATGTTTCATATCTGTATGGATCTTCTTTTTATCAGCTGTTCTATCATCTTTTAGGAGAGTCATGTTGAAATCTCACTGTGATTGTGTATTTATTTCACCTTTTGTTTGTGTTAATGTTTTTGCATTATTTTAATAGAAATTGTGATATTGTTACACTTTCCAATTCATCATTATAATCACTTCATTATTATAAAATGTCCTTCATTATCTCTGGTTATGCTTCCTGCCTTAATGTTTGCATTAATCAGATTAGTATAGCTACTCACATTCTCCTGGTTAGTATTTTCCTGATATATTTTTTCCTTTCTTTTGTTTTCAGTGATTCTGGTGTTTATATTTAAAATTTGTCTTTCAGAGGCACCTGGGTGGCTCAGTTGGTTAAGCATCTGACTCTCAATATTGGCTCAGATCATGATCTCATGGCTTGTGGGGTCAAACCCCTCATCAGGCTCGGTACTGATGGCATGGAGTCTACTTGGGATTCTCAATCTCTCTCTCTCTCTCTCTCTCTCTCTCTCTCTCTCTCTCTCTCTTTCTCTCTCTCTCCTCCCTCCCTCCCTCCCTCTCTCTGCCCCTATCCCACATGCGCTTTCTCTGTCTCCCTCAAAATAAATGAATAAACATTTAAAAAAGTAAAATGCATCTTTTGTAAGTATTATGGATATATTTAATCTGATAGTCTTAGTCTTGTACTTAGAATATGTGCTCTATCTACATAAATGCAATTGCTGATTGCTTTATAGCTACCATCTTATTATTTGTATATAACCTCAAATATATTAATTTCCTTCTACTTTCTTGTCTTATTTTGGATTAATGAAATTTTATGCAATCTTTTTTAGTATTATTTTGGTGAAGATCCCAGAATAAAATCAGTCAAGATGATATTCTTGACTTACTAGTCTATTTAAGTATACTGTTTGAAGTACTCAGGATTCCATATAGTTGTTTTCCTTTCAGTGACATATTTTCCCTGTGTGAAAAACTTAATATAAATTAATGATAAATCATCATAAAGTACTCATTTTAAAAACAATTTTTTCTAGAGTGCAGCTAATATATAAGATGAAGTCATTTCATAAGTCTGATGTCATTTGTCTTTCTCAAGGGTCTTTTAGTTACATCCTCTGAGTCCCTGATTGATATTTCTTTCTATTACAAGTAATACATCTCAGTTCATGTAACTTGCAGATGCCTCAAAAGAAACTATGAGCCAATCACTGCTCTTTCACTTCATCTGAGTATAAATTCAGAAATCTCTTTTTACATTAGAAATGTGTGTGTGCATCTGCACGGAGGCAGGAACCCATGGGAGCAGGATGCCCAAACAAACTCTTCATGTTTCCAGCCACAGGAGAGTGGCTGTTATAGAGACATCTTTATAAAGTCGTCCAGGGGCCAAAGCCACAATACTTTGGTTTCTCTTCAGATCACATAAATATCTCCTGTTTTACCAGAGTCATATGCAGTGGGCTAGTGAGAGGTTGAGAAGTCACACTTTGGCTGATAGCAGCTGGATGATCAAACTGCCATTTGGGGCAGAATTTCTCTGTAGGTATTTTGGAAACAGTATGTTGGAAAGCCAAGCATAAGTGACACTTTTGAGTTTGCACTTCAGTTTAATTCACTGCTCATATAGAAGAATGTTATTGTATCCTCAGATGTTGGTATGTGAAGACCTGAAGATCAACCAATGTGTGAGCATGAACACATTAGGTTGTGGGTCAGCTGAGCTCACAGAAGGTCAGCTCAGCTTTGTCTCTGATTTGATTATTTGAGGCATATTTTAAGTGTCTGGATTTGTGCCAACTGCCACAAAGAAAAATGATGTGTACCTTTTTCTTGACTTTAATGAGCTTTGGTCCTCCTAGGAAAGGTGCCTAAGAACTATAGATCCAGGCAGAGGGATAAAACCATGAAACAGGAACCTATAGAACTCCCAGGGTGTCCCTGGGAGGAAGATAACTTTAAAATTGGGAGATCAGAGGTTGGCCAGAATTGTGGTCAAATTTAAGTAAAGATAATGGGAGAAGCAGTCAATGTGATGTCTGAAGCTGAGCAGAGCTGAGGCTAGGGCTGGCTGAACTGAGGTGGCAGTCTTGGATTAGGGTTAGCCTAAATCAGTGGTTAGGCCAGTTAATGACAGTTGGATGTAGCTTTATCATTCTCAAAGTATTGTCCCTGGAAAAGCAGCATAGGCATTACCTGGGAACTTGTTAGAAAGGTGAATTCTTGACTTTTCTCACCAAACTACAAAATAGGTAAGTCTGGAGATTGGTATCAGCAATCTGTGTTTCAACCAGCTCTCCAGGTGATTCTCATACACACCCACATTTGAGAACCACTGGTCTAGATAAAAGAAAAGGCTGATAAGAAGCCCGCACTATATATTGAAGAAAAAAAAATGGAGAGCTCCAAATATCATTTGGAGGTGTGTGTGTGTGCGTGCGTGTGTGTGTGTGTGTGTGTATTCAGGGGCACCCAAACAACATGCGCCAAAATTCATCTGTAAGGGATGGTGGGATGGTTTTTCCTCTGCCTCAGAGGAGAACAACAGCAGAACCTGGCAACTTCTTCCCATGAGGGTCCAGGATGGTTGAGAAGATCCTTGAAGAGAACTGAAGCTCCAGTTTGTGCAGCATCCTGTCCTTGGGCATGTTTAACTATTCCGTTAGTTCTTCTCTTGTTCTTGAAGCCTTATTTCCTTATTTTTTCTCCTTTACCAAGGAAATATAATGGTTTTTATTTTATTATTTTTAAGCAGCTACTTACTGACTACAGATGCAAATAAGATACTGCACAGGTAATTTTGTATTTATTGTTTCCACCCCTAGGTTTCACCACTAATTGTTTTTTTTTTCTTTCCCATTCTGCTTTGTTCTGCTTTTTAGTGAGTATTAAGCAAGACTGCCAGTGGTTCACAGTACATCAAGATATGGAGATGCTAAATTAAAAGAGTCAAGGGTATTATGATGCTTTCAACAATCTGTCAGTTTCATATATCTGACTTGTACTTATTGAGTGCCTTTTATGTCAGCAGGTGCGGGGCGCTTTTCTCTGTGCTATTATAAAAAGATAAGATTTCATTGCTGACAAATGGAGCACAGACTTTTTGGCAGACAAATAGGACATACCATTTGTATAGGAGAGTGTTATTAATGCTTTAATAGCAGCATGCTCAGGAAGTTAAAGGATCATAGGGAAACAATGGAAAGGGGAGGCATCTAACCATGGATGCAGAAAGAGTAACAAGAAACACCATTTCTTTTTTTTTTTTTCAACGTTTTTTATTTATTTTTTTTTGGGACAGAGAGAGACAGAGCATGACCGGGGAGGGGCAGAGAGAGAGGGAGCCACAGAATCGGAAACAGGCTCCAGGCTCCGAGCCATCAGCCCAGAGCCTGACGTGGGGCTCGAACTCATGCGAGATCATGACCTGGCTGAAGTCGGACGCTTAACCGACTGCGCCACCCAGGCGCCCCTTCAACGTTTTTTTTTTTTGTTTTTGTTTTTGTTTTTGTTTTTGTTTTTGTTTTTTTTTAAGAAAAACCATTTCTAAGACCTATAACTCTCGTTCCAGATAGAATGCAACAAGAAAAAGTTAGTTATTTGAGGGAAAGAGAGTTGATTCTAGGAGAAGGAGATGACATGTAAAAACACAGAGTTGAGACAAAGAGCAAAGCATGTTCTGTCAGTGGCTGGGTTTATGTGTGGAGTTGGAATATACTCGTGAAGGGAGTTATTTTTTATTCATAAGGTTATGAATGCTAAGGACATTGTTTTAACAAAGAGTCACTTGTACAATTTAAATTGTAGACATATTTCATGTCGACAGAATTGTGGAGAAACATGACAGCCTAGAACAAAAGCAGATACATCAGTTAGGAGATTGTTAATGAAACAGTCAAACCCTGAATTCATGTCTTTCCTTTCAGCCAGTTTCAGGCCCACCTGCCAGTCATGGTACTATTTCTCAACAACACAGGCACCCAGGTGACTGAATTCCTGATGATTTGCTTCCCAGGAATGCAGGAAACACAGCACTGGCTATCTGTAGTCCTTGCTCCCCTCCTGGTTTTGGCTTTGGGGGCCAACTTTGTGTTATTACTCACCATTCGGCAAGAGACATCTCTGCACGAACCCATGTACTACCTGCTTGCCATCCTCTCCGTGCTGGATATCATCCTCTGCCTCACTGTCATCCCCAAGGTCAGACCCCTTCTGGATTGACTTCCAAGCATTCAGTTATTTTTCTTTAAATAGTGGTTTGTTTTGCTGCTATAAATCCTACTACCCCTGAAGGACAATCCTCAGTGAGTGGTCCATACCGTCACACAGGGTCTGTCACAGCTCCCAGATATGTCCCCTCTCATTCTCAGTGTCCATTTTTTAAATTTTTTAATTATTTAAAAAAATATTTTATTGTCAAATTGGTTTCCATATAACACCCAGTGCCCATCCCAACAGGTGCCCTCCTCAATGCCCATCACCCACTTTCTCCTCCCTCCCACCCCCCCATCAACCCTCAGTTTATTCTCAGTTTGCATCCTTCCCTCTCTGTAACTTTTTTCCCCCTTCTCCTCCCCCATGGTCTTCAGTTAAGTTTCTCAGGATCCACATACGAGTGGAAATATATGGTATCTGTCTTTCTCTGCATGACTTATTTCACTTAGCATCACACTCTCCAGTTCCATCCACGTTGCTACAAAAGGCCAGATTTCATTCTTTGTCATTGCCAAGTAGTATTCTATTGTATATATAACCACAACTTCTTTATCCATCATCCATGCATCAATTGATGCACATTTAGGCTCTTTCCATAATTTAGCTATTGTTGAAAGTGCTGCTATAAACATTGGGGTACAAGTGCCCCTATGCATCTGCACTCCTGTATCCCTTGGGTAATTTCCTAGCAGTGCTATTGCTGGGTCATAGGGTAGATCTATTTTTAATTTTTTGGGAAATCTCCACACTGTTTTCCAGAGTCGCTGCACCAGTTTGCATTCCCACCAATAGTGCAAGAGGGTTCCCATTTCTCCACATCCTCTCCAGCATCTATAGTCTCCTGATTTGTTCGTTTGAGCCACTCTGATTGGTGTGAGGTGATATCTCAGTGTGGTTTTGATTTGTATTTCCCTGATGAGGAGCGACGTTGAGCATCTTTTCATGTACCTGTTGGCCATCCAGATGTCTTCTTTAGAGAAGTGTCTATTCATGTTTTCTGCCCATTTCTTCACTGTATTATTTGTTTTTCAGGTGTGGAGTTTGGTGAGTTCTTTATAGATTTTGGATACTAGCCCTTTGTCCGATATGTTATTTGCAAATATCTTTTCCCATTCCATCAGTTGCCTTTTAGTTTTGTTGATTGTTTCTTTTGCAGTGCAGAAGCTTTTTATCTTCATGAGGTCCCAATAGTTCATTTTTGCTTTTAACTCCCTTGCCTTTGGAGATATGTCAAGTAAGAAATTGCTGCAGCTGAGGTCAGAGAGGTTGTTCCCGCTTTTTCCTCTAGGGTTTTGATGGTTTCCTGTAGTGTCCATTTTTTAAAGATTTAATTCTTTCCCAACTGACAGGCCCTCTCTCAATGTCTGAGTCAATGATATTCCAAGTTTTTACATTCTTTTTACTTCTAGGGAGATTTTCCTTGACTCAGAATGATCCCACCTTTACATCCAAGAGCTCTAGAATTTACTTTCTAAAGTGTAACTGGATGTATGTTTATATCATATAGTGAGATAGGAAGCAGAATTGAAAGAGATTTCTTATATGTCTAGAGAAGGTGGAGAGTATCCAAATGTAAATATTGAACTTACTGAGTTTGGTGTTCTTGTGATGCATTCAACTGGAGTTTGGGTAAGAACTCTGGGGATCAAGAGAAGACAGGCTAGAAGTAAACATTAAACAAGAGGCATGGTCTATAGATGGGGAGAAAAGGGTATAAATAAGGCTCTACTTGGGATGCACATAGAAGGTATTTTAAATTAAGATACTGTCCCAGCTGGGATTATAGGGCTGTGGTTTGGGGATACAGATGGTTGAAGCCATTGAAAGTTTCCCCCAAGGTTAGGTACTGTAGGGTGGGAATGAATGCAGTTTTTGAGAATAATGATTCTGGCAGGTCCTGCTCATCTTCTGGTTTAACATGAAGACCATCAGCCTTGCAGGCTGCTTTCTGCAGATGTTCATCATGAATACATTCCTTCCTATGGAGTCTTCCACCTTCCTGGTCATGGCCTATGACCGCTATGTGGCCATTTGCCATCCTCTGCACTACCCGTCCATCATTACTGAAAAATTTGTCATTTATGCAGCCATCTTCATTGTCTTCCACAATTTTCTGGCCACACTACCCACACCAGTTCTGGCTGCCAGGCTCAACTACTGTGCCAGCAATGTGGTGGAGAACTGTATCTGTGCCAACATTTCTGTAGCAAAGCTCTCCTGTGGGGATATTCACCCAAATAAGCTCTACCAATTTGTGAGTGTTTGGTGTCTACTGGGTTCTGACCTAGTGCTCATCTTACTATCCTACTGCTTCATCCTGAGGGCTGTTAAACGTCTGCAGTCAGGAGGTGCAGCAACCAAAGCCTTGAGTACTTGTGGTTCCCATCTCATTCTTATACTTTTCTTCTATACATTGCTGCTTGTCTTCATCTTCACAAACAAGGCAGAAAAGAAGGTGCCCTCAGAGATACCCATTCTTCTCAATGTCTTGCACCACCTCATTCCACCAGCCCTGAACCCCATTGTTTATGGAGTACGAACCCAGGAAATCAAGCAAGGGATTCTCAAACTATTCAAGTACCAGTTTTGAGAGATATGAGTCAAAGATCCAGATTATGAGTCTGTTTTAGTGATAGATTCACCTAAATGCCCCGAGGAACACATATGACATCCATGCTGCTACCCTCATCTTGAACTTAAACCTTCTGCAGACACTGTCATAATATTTACCCTCATTATCACCTCCTCAAATCCTCACTGAACACATGTTTAGGCAACAATTACCTTTTTATTCTAACCCGTTGCCATCATGATCCTTCAATACCCATTCATTAAATAATTATTTAATACCTTCCATATACTTCTTAGTCTTTACATTCTGAGTAACTGTCACATTTAATTCCTAGGGCAAGGATGAGATAGCACTTTAAATATAACATGGGGGATGTGGGTAGGAACAGGGGAACCAATGAAGACAATATTTTCTTAAATATTTTATTTATTTATTTTTTTAAAGTTTTTTTTTTTAATGTTTATTTATTTTTGAGACAGAGAGAGACAAAGCATGAATGGGGGAGGGGCAGAGAGAGAGGGAGACACAGAATCTGAAGCAGTCTCCAGGCTCTGAGCCATCAGCCCAGATCCCGACACAGGCTCGAACTCACAGACCATGAGATCGTGACCTGAGCTGAAGTCGGACGCTTAACCGACTGAGCCACCCAGGCGCCCCTGTTTTATTTATTTTTGAGAGAGAGTGTGTGTGAGCGAGGAAGGAGCAGAGAGAGAGGGAAAGAAGATCCAAAGCGGGCTCTGTACTGAAAGCAGTGAGCCTGATGTGGGGCTTGAACTCATGAACCTGTGAGATTATGACCTGAGCCAAAGTCAGACACTCAATTTACTGAGCCACCCAGGAACCCCACTCAACCCACTGAGCCTCCCAGAGACCCCAAGACTTAATTTAAGTAATCCAGGTGAAATGTAATAATGGCTTGGATTAAGGTGATGAGTAAAAATTGAAGTTATGGGTCAAAGATTTGCTGAGAGTCCATAAGTAGGATATAAAAGATGGAGAGGAGTAAAGGATGACTCCAAGCCTTTATTTTTCTTAAGTTTTTATGTAAATTCCAGGTAGTTAACATTCAGTGTAATATTAGTTTCAGGTGTACAATATAGTGATTCAACACTTCCATACAACACCCCAGTGCTCATCACAAGTGCACTCCTTAATCGCCATTACCTATTTCACCCATCTGCCCTCCCCCACCTCCCCTCTGGTAATCATCAGTTTGTTCTCTATAATGAAGAGTCTGCTTCTTCAAGGCTGTTTGAAAAACAGTTGGAAAGGCAGAATTGCCATTAACTGAGGAGCCAGTTTTATATGTGATATCAGAAATTTGGCTTTGGACACCTAACTCTATTTCCATACCAAACTCCTCCAAATGACTGTACTTTTAAAATGACTGTTAAATATCCAAATAGAGAAGTAAAAGTAAGCAACTGTACATATGGCACTATTCAGGGACCAGATCTAAGCTAGCGACAGAAGTTTGAGTCATCGGAGTATATAGGTGGGATTTAAATCCTATTTAGATGAGTGATATGAATTATGTTGATGAATTATCCACTTATTTCTATACCTTTCTTCAAGAAACTTATTGATGTGTTGGGTATCCTGGATCCATACTTGTTTGCCACTCCCAAAAGAATACAATCTCATTAAAATCAGAAGCTCTTTAATTCTTCTTTGTATCTGGCATTTTGTCTGGCACATAGCAGGTGCTTTTTCAATGAATAATTTTGACTGTCTCAAAACTTTTGATCACATTATGTGGCATCTGGATTATGGAATCTTGATCTAAAAATAGTACTATTTTGGGTGCCTGGGTGGCTCAGTCAGTTGAACATCTGACTCCTGATTTTGGCTCAGGTCATGATCCCAGGGTTGTGGGATCAAGCCCATGCTCATCATACAGCCTGCTTAGGATTCTCTTTCTCTCTCTCTGTCTTTCTCTTCCTTATTCCCTTCTCCCCCACTCAGGCATGCTCTCTCTCTCTCTCTCAAATAAAAAAAAAGAAAAAAAAGCACCAACCCACCCCCTAAATAGTACTATTTGTTGATGAAATTTCATATGCTGGTTTCAGCAAACATTAAAAGTTATGTCATTTTTGTTAGAATAAAAGCATTCATTAACATAATTTAGCAGAGTAATGGACTTCTTATATTCAAAATAGAGGATACAACTTTGTATTTTATTTTTTTAAATGTTTATTTTGAGAGAGAGACAGTTTGAGCAGGGGAGAGGGGCAGAGATGGAGAGAGAATCCCAAACAGGCTCTGCACTTATAGTGTGGAGCCCAATGTGGGGCTCAAGCTCATGAACCATGAGATCATGATCTGAGATGAAATCAAGAGTCACTTAACTGACTGAGCTACCCAGGCACCCCAGATGATACAACTCTAACATTTAAAGAGTTGCAAAAACGTAAGCAGTAAGTTCCTTGACATCAGTCTTGGCAATGGTTTTTTGGATCTGATACCAAAAGCAAAGGCAACAAAAGCAAAAATAAACTATTGGGACTGCATCAAACTAAAAAGCTTCTGCACAACAAAGGAAATCATTGACAAAATGAAAAGGCAACCTATTAAATAGGAGGAAATATTTGCAAATCATATATCTGATAAGGGGATTAATATTCAAAATATATAACAAACTCATACAACTCAAAAGCAAAACAAAAAAAAACACAAAGCAATAACATCTGATTAAATAATGGACAGAGGATCTAATAGACATTTTTCCAAAGAAGACATACAGATGGCCAACAGGTACGTCAAAAGGTGCTCAACATCACTAATTATCAAGGAAATGCAAATCAAAATCACAATGAGATACCACCTCACACCTGTTAGAATAGATATTGTCAAAAAGATAAGATTTGTAAGTGATGAATCACTGGGTTCTGTTCCTGAAACCAATGCTACACTGTATGTTAATTAATTTGAATTTAAATAAATAAATTTAAAATAAAAAAGATAAGAAATAACAAGTGTTAACAAGGATGTGGAGAAAAGGAACTCTTATGTACTGTTGGTGAGAATGCAAACTGGTGCAGCCACTGTGGAAAACAATATGGAGGTTCCTCAAAAACTTAAAAATAGAACTACCCATGGGGCACCCTGTTGAGTTAGTTGGTTAAGTATTGACTCCTGATTTTGGTTCAGGTCATGATCTCATGGTTCGTGAGTTTGAGCCCCATATTGGGCTCTGTGCTGGAAGTGTGGAGCAAGCTTGGGATTCTCTCTCTCCCTCTCTTTCTCTGCCCTTCCCTCCCCCCAAATAAATAAACTTAAAAAAAAAATAGAACCACCCAATGATCCCTCGATTCCACTGCTGGGCATCTATCTGAGGAAAATGAAAACACTAACTGGAAAAGGTACATGCACTGCCATGTTCATTGCAAAATTATTTATAATAGCCAAGAGATAGAAACAACCTAAATGTACATTGGCAGATAAATAGATAAAGAAAATGTGATACATATACACACACACAATGGAATATTATTCAGCCAAAAAAAATGCAATCTTGCCACCTGTGACAACATGGATGGGCCTTGAGGGGATTATGCTAAGTGAGATATGTCGGATAGGGAAAGACAAATACCATATGATCTTACTTACATGTGAAATCTAAACAAACAGCAAACAACTCCTCCCCTCCCTGAGCTTATAGAAACAGAGAACGGATTAATAGTTGCCAGAGGTGGGGGGAATGGGTGAAATGGGTGAAAGGGGTCAAAAGGTACAAACTTTCAGTTATAAAGCAAGTAAGTCATGGGCATGTATGGTTAATAAAACTATATTGTATATTTGAAAGTTGCTGTGAGTGAAGATCTTAAAAGTTCTCATCATAAAAATGTAACTATGTATGGTGATAGATGTTAGGTAGACTTGCCATAGTGATCATTTCGCAATATATACAATATAAAATCGTTATATTGTACACCTAAAATTAATATACAGTTATGTAAATTGTACCTCACTAAAAATATAAATTAAAGACATTAATACAGTAAGATGTTATTAAATATGTAGTCAATAGAAAACTTGAAACCACTTGGTAGCCAGGCTGAATGTGCCGCTGTCCCTGCCACCCCATCTGAGATCCTGGAATACCTGGTAAGGTGTATGGGAAAAGGTAATTGTTTTAGGTCTCCTTTATTTACAGCTACCCTAGCCAGATTTAATAATGTTCTCTTCAGCTCAGATCTGCCTCCACTGGCATCCAGTCTAGGAGTAATGAGGATGAAATTATGCAATCAACCAATATTTAAAGAAGATGCTTAATGTTGAGCACCATTCCAATTAAATTTTCCCAAGATATAATGTTCTCTGTGCTGTAGCATTCCATCTATAGTACCATGATAATAATAGGTCCAGCATTTGAACTCCAGCCTCTTCTCCTGTACGTCTCTGGTTTGTAGGATCGTGTCCCTGCTGTGGTTCTGATGTGAGTTCCCATTTACTAGCTCTACATTGATCTCTAGTCCTTTGCCAGGTCTTGACTGATAGCCACCTGTTTTCTTTCTAAATTTTATTTTTTAACTTTTTAAAGGTTATTTATTTGTGTCTTTTGAGAGAGGGAGAGAGAGGGAGCAGTGGGGGAGGGGCAGGGAGAGAAGCACCAGCAGTGCAGAACCCCAATGCGGGGCTTGAACACATGAACCATGAGATCGTAACCTGAGCGTGTTGAATTCTTAACTGACTGAGCCACCCAGGCATCCTGATAGTCACCTTTTAATAGCCATTTGTTCTTTGTCACGGGCCCTGCTACTTGCAGATCTCCCCTGTGGACAATGCCCTGGGCTTCTGCCCCACCCTCTCTATGGCTGTATTCCACCTACCTGTTAGGGGAGGAGGCAAGGTGTCGGAAAAGCATGGAAGTTTTTTTTGCGTCTCTTGTCTCTGAAATGCAGCCAGATCAACACTAAACCATCTTGCACACCTAGAAAACGGATTTGATGATTAACCGAGCCAGGTACACGGCTCAGAGAGGTGAACTGGGGAAGAGAGAAGCCGTGGAGGGCAGGGAGCTGTTTTTGCTTGTGGATAGAGGATGGAGACAGGTGGGCGTGGGTGGGTGGGTGTGGGGAGAGTATGGGAAAAGCACCCCTCCCCACCACCCCACCCCCCAAAAAAAGCAGCTGGAGAGACAGTGGAAAAGTGGAAACAGCCACAGGGACTGAACGAAAAAAGGGAGAAAGGAGAAAGGAGAGGGTTTGCCTATCTAAAGGCAAAACATGGTTTCATAGACTCTTAGAACAAGCAATACGTTTTAAAATAACTAGTTCACTGTCTTCATGTAACAGATGAAGGTGCTGAAACTCAGTGAGGCTACTGATTTGTTTCCAGTCACAATCTTGTATGTGGTTGTGCAAGTACTAGAGTTCAGAACTTTTAACTCACCATCTCAGGAATTTTCTCTTTTGTAAGTTGCTTACTGTGCTTATTTATACCTCATTTCTTTCCACCTCCTTCTATGTGGAAAAAAATATTTCTTCAATTTTATAGGGCCTAGATTGCTTTATATTCTGTCTAAAAAATAGCATATGCATTCCTCAATGATTGCATATTTGTTCTGTGCATCTTTGTGCCCTCAAACTCTAACAAAGTTTCTATACCAGAGCAATTGCCTAGGAAGTCTTTGCTTAATTAATAGTAGGCCCTAATAGCTTAACGTTTCATTGCTGGGACATCTTCTGATGCTGTGACATGTTAGTACACCAAAGCAGAAACCTATACGCACATCGCAGAGTGAGTCTTCGAATTCTGAAGATGAAGCTTCAAGCACAGACACTGGTGTGAGGACACCAAAGAAGAGGCTTTGTGTGATAACTTCTCTGAAACCCAGTAAATCTCATTTCTCCACATGTGAGCAATTCTTGCAAGAGCCTTAGCCCTCTGAGGGTTGCACCAGAAAAGGCGCAGTCTTTGCTTGGGCAAAGATGGGAAGAGAAGAAAATTACTGGCTTAGTTGGAGGTAATGGAAAGAGATTTACTTATGGACTCTAGCTATTATTCATCATTCAGACCTGACATTTAAATACTGTGGTCTTTTTCAACTGCATTATGCAACTAGGTTAAAAACAGTAATAAATTAATAACAATGTTACAACCAAGGGCATTGATACCCACAGTTTTATATTTAAAAAATTACTTGTATAGAAATGTAAATACAGTATTAACTGGGATTTATTTCTCAACTATAGAGTTCATCCTCCTGAGTTCTCATATTTCGGACAGAATAGAACTCCAAAGATTGGGAAAAATTTTTAAAAAGTCAGAGAAATGCGAGATTTTTCTTGGGGGAGCATTAGGATTTGAAGCAGAGGGATAGAGTCAAGAAATTGTTTCAGATTTAAATTTACTTCTTTCCTTGAACTTACTATCTCAATTTATTTGAGCTATGAGTTCCAACCCAATTTTCCATTAACTGATTTATAAGTCATCATGTATTAGAAATGCAGAGATCCTGTTGTCCTTATTACCACCCTTTCTTCAGTAATCTCTGGATTCCTTGCTTGACCTCCTGGGTTCGCACTCCATAAACTATAGGGTTGAGGGCGGCAGGGATGACATGGTGGAGGACGTTGAGCAGGACTGGCACATTGGGTGAGACCTTCTTATTCACCACATGAGTGAGCACGAAGACCAGAAGGATGGTGCTGAAGAAGAGGATAAGGATGAAGTGGGAGCCACATGTGCTCAGGGCCTTGGCCACAGCACCCTCTGCCTTGAGTCTCAGCACCGCTCGCAGTATGAGTGTGTAGGAGAGGAAGATGAGGATGAGGTCGGATCCTAGCAGGGTCCAGCCTCCAGCAAACTGGAGGAGGCGATTGATGGTGACATCATCACAGGAGAGCCTGGAGACAGACATATTGGCACAGATGCAATTCTCAATGACATTTCTCCCACAGTAATGGAGCCGGGCAGAGAGGATGGGAATGGACACAGTAAGAAGTGCATTCCTGGCCAAAATAAAGACAGCAGCCTTGACTACAAATTGGTCAGTGATGATGGATGGGTACTTCAGTGGGTGGCAGATATAGCGGTCATAGGCCATGACCATGAATGTGCAGGACTCCATGGAAAGGAAGCAGTTCATGATGTACATCTGGAGGAAGAAGGCATAGAAACTGATGGACTTGAGGTCAAACCAGAAGATGGCCAGGACTTTGGGGATGACAGTGAGGCAGACAACAATGTCCAGCAGGGAGACAATACTGAGCAGGTAGTACATGGGCTGGTGTAGAGAGACCTCCAGCCGGATGGTGATTAGGAGAATAACATTAGCCCCCATGGCCAGGAGGAATAGGAGGCTGAGGGGCAGGGACAGCCAGAGCTGCCAGCTGGGGGACCTGACAAAACAATTCAGGAGAAAGTCTGAAACCCTAGTGGAGTCATTTCCATGAGTTGTCATCTTGTGGATTCTGTTTCTACAGATTTTCTTTGATGATCTAAAAAATTAGGATCAAAATTAACCTCTGACTGTGGTTAAAATGAAATAAAAAAATTCGAGTTCATTGGATGTAACTTATGGCTCCATCAGGTTATTTTGCCTTAACTGGGGATTTTGCATGTTACATACAGAAAAAAGAAATTCATTTAAATCTTCAGCAAATTTTGTTTCTCCTCATTTCCTGAATATTTCTAATTTCTTAATGAAACAATCTTATAAAATCGAATTAGTAATTTCAGTTAGCTAGGAGCAGCATGTTTACTTTTGAACATTGTGATAAAATAGACCCCCTGATTTCAGCAATGTGAAGGTGGTGAGATTTGTCTTCAGTAATTCCTCTCTCAATCTCTCTACCCAGTTGCCTAGATAATGTCCCCAGTTTCCACAGCAGGTACTGCTCAGTGTTGTGACTCCTTTCTTTCTGTGTGCTTTTTATTTACCCTTTATATACAGGAGACACAGAGATTATCTTTGTTCTCAAGGAAGTGACAATCCTTCCTTGGTGATAAGGTTAGATAAATATAAAGACAATGATAAGAATCATGACAGAGCAGTATGCAGAATATTTTGAGAGGGGGTAGGTGAAGATGAACTTCATTCACATGAAAGTGAAGTGTTCCCAGGACTCCTCTCCTGCTGACTTTTAAAAGCAAATCCAAAGAAAGTCATGAAAAAGAGTTGCCTGTTGCAGTGAGAGATGCCTGCAACATGTTTGAGATCAGCATATCTGGAGTCTTAAAAATCATGCTGTGCAGGGTCCCTAGATTTGTTCACCTGGCACTGGTGTTCTGTTCAGATGTCATCCCATGTGTGGAAATTACTCTGCTTCCTCAGTATTTAAACTTAACTGTTTTGCATTTGTTTAGCTAACAAGAAAATAAAAATGTCTGCAGTGTATTCAATGGATTTTCAATACTTACTAGGCACTGTGTTAATCTATATTTGGAGCATTATCTCACTTGAGATTAAAACAACTATGTGAGGTATGTCTTACCTGACTTTACAAATGAGGGAAATGAGGTGAAGAAAGGTTGAGAAAATTCCAAGATCACTTACAATAATACTCAGTCTAGATGCAAAGTTCTATTTCGTTTAAAACCCAATTTTTAGCCACCTATACTGTACTACTTCTAATCAGCAAAGGAACATTGGTTAGATAGTCTGTCAGAATTCCTGAGCCGTATAATGCCATGATATTGTGTTTCGTTCTTCAATCTCTGTAAAAAGAAACCTATCCCCCTAGGGTAACAACAATTTTTGAAAGTTGATTACCATAGTAGCGAGGCATTTTTGGAATGGAGGCTGAGGTGATAAGAAAGGATTTTTAATAGAAGTATGAACCAAGAACTGAAACTAGTTTTCAATGATCAGAAGCCATTGGATGTAGCTGTTAAAATGACACATTTGTTTTCATCTGTGTATGTCCTTGCTCCCACACTTCCTGTCCTGATCACTTTGTTTTTTGTTAGACCTCAACCCTTCTTACCAATGGCCCTGGGAATTGCTGGGTCAGAGAAAGGTAGTAGGAATTACCCTCTGCTTCGCCAACTCCTCTTCATTCCTTTTGATGTTCTGCTTCAAAACCAAGGGAGTGTTGTCCTATTAGTGTCTGCCAGGAACTGTGTGTCTGTCTTGGGAAGCAAAAGTAATTTCAAAACAAGCTCCCACTCCTTTTCCTGTTTTTAAGGACAGCATATGTTAACAATGCCTTGGTAAATTTCAGAGTGGTTTGAAAGTTGTCTCATCTGTGTCAGTGAGACAGTATATACAAGGTAGACTTGCTGTTATACCAGCTAATTTTATCCCAGCACATGCAAATTTCAGTGTCAAATTCTGACACTACTTCCTCCTGTCAGGATTTGTCTTTTGCACTTAATTTTTTGTTCCAGCTTCTTCTCTGCTCACATCTTATGTAGTAACGTTATAGCACTCTCATTCTTAGCTCGACCTCAAATCTCACTGTAGTTAAACTGGATGTAGGATCCCTGCTTGATTTCTAGAGGATTCAGCCACATGGAAACACCTCTACTGCAGGAAAAGAGGATCCATAAGGAAACCTAGAAGAAGCAGATTTTTTTTTTCTGAGCAGTCTTGGAAAGCTTATTTCCAGCACTAAGATAGAATGCCTGGAGAGCACAAAGGAATAATTTTCCATCTTATTTTTAAGTCTTTTTTTTTCTATTTTTCTCCTTTCTCTGTTTTTTTCAACCAATAATTTATTCAACAAGCAATGAGTATCTACTCAGCTCTAGGGCTAAAGTACTTGGATATACATATATATTTTTCTTTTCCTTTTTCAATCTTCCTCTGCAATGAGAGACTCTCTGTGGCAACAGTAAGACTGAGGCCCCAAAGCTAGTTACTTCTTGCTTCCATCAGGGACAGGCTGAGGAAGCCAGTTGAAGCTGGAGACCAGTGCAGGGAATTAACTCAGGCTCCAGGATGGAACTATGTTATGGAATTAACCCCAGTCTCCAGGATGGAACTATGTTATGACACCCTGGAAACACAGACTTGGAGATTTGGAGGGGATGAAAAGGATTGCCTAGCCTCATGGTATTTGGATAAATTTGTGAAATATTCCCACCAGTCTATCTTTCAAATTTAGACTGGATCCAGAGACAGAAAGAAAAGCATCCCCCTGCTCCCCGCCCCCGGAAGCTTTTTCTAGTATTAGCATTTCAGCTTTTAGAATATATTGAATTAAGTTATTCTCCCTCTCTTCACTCTTATACGCATCTTTGTTTTCTGATCTTTGTCATGACATAGAGTGAGTTTATTTCTCCCCCTGATGAATCAAGTATATATACACAGATTTTCTCTTGTGTGGCCTCTAGATTTCCAGACTTCAGACTGAAAAATCAATTCATTTTTTGGGGTGTCTGGGTGGCTTAGTCAGTTGACAGTCCAACTTCGGCCCAGGTCATGATCTCACAGCTTGTGAGTTCGAGCCCTGTGTCGGGCTCTGTGCTGACAGCTCAGAGCCTGGAGCCTGCTTCTGCTTCTGTGTCTCCCTCTCTCTCTGCCCCTAACCCACTCTCATTCTGTCTCTGTCTCTCTCAAAAATAAATAAACGTTAAAAAAATTTAAAAAAATCTATTCATTTTACAGCTATCCTAAGACATTGATTAATTTTCCATAGATAAGCGTCAGTTTAACTATATCCCTGGTACATGAAACCCCAGATGTGGTCAAGGCAATTAAGAAGGATCCTTTTGTCACACAGGACACAGGCTCTACTACCTCTGTTTAGACCACTCAAGCACCCTTGACTCAGGAAACAACAGGGATACACATCTGGACTGAAGAAATAAGGCTCCTGCCTTCTGGCAAATCTTGGTGTCTTTGCCCCGCATGTCCCTCTCTGGGATTTCCCTCGCAGACTCACTTTCAGAGGATGCTACAGCATGGATTCTGGCTCCATTGGTGTTGGAAATCTGAACAGTAAAGCTGAGACTCTTATAACCTCAGTGGCCTTAGGGATGCTGCCTTGGGGGAACCTGTCCATTCCTGTTCCCTTGAGAGGGAGATGGAAATCAAGAATATCAATCTCATGAGGCCCTTCTAGAATAGATAGGCATATAGTTAAGGAAGAGGATGGTTATCTCTACCTGAGAAAAAGGAGCCTTTGGGAGCCCAGCCCTATGAGGCACTATATTGTTTATATGCCTGGGGTGGGTTATTTCTCTGCATGTCAAAGACTTACATATACAACTGTGCATTCATTCGTGTACATATATGCTATCATCTCCCTCCAAGGATGCACTAAGTTTGTCTACACATTCTTGTGGATTCCAGGCACATGCTCAGTGAAGGACTGGTATTGCCTGTCCATGTTGTTGAATGGTTAGATACTCACTTATGGTGACTTTAGCCATGACATTATAATGATAAAAGTGAAATGAACAACAATTTTACCTATTGAGAAATGAAACGCATTTTCCAGAGAGGATACCCATGTGAAAGTATTTTTGTTACAATGAGACCTTACAAAATGTAATTTGATTTTAACTTAATAATTGTTGTGAAACATGAAGCCTACATTTATTTTCCTTTGGGGACTTTGGTGCCCTGAACTGAGATAGCCACACTTTTCATATTATTATATACTAATATCATGCCCTTCATATAGCTTTATGCTAATGTTTTTATTTATTAATATTAATAATAAAATCATTTATTATCAATGTGCTTGAACTCGTGAATTGTGAGATCATGACCTGCGCTGAAATCAAGAGTCGGATGATTAACTGACTGAGCCACCCAGGCTCCCTGCTTAGTGTTTTTTAAATAAAGTTTTTAGTCATTCTGGTTTTCCTATCTCTGAATTATCTACTTATACTTTTTACTCATTTTTGCTCTTCTTTTTTCTTGATAACGTACATAATTTTATATGAAAAAATTTAAGTTTTAGAACATTTAATTCTTGTTTTAGACATTGCTAACATCCTCTCCTAATCTGTCACACATTTGTCTATTTTTGAACATGATGTACTTTTTTATTTCAATTTTTATTTAAATTCTAGTTAGTTAATATATATGGTAAAATTGATTTTAGGTGTAGAATTTAGTGATTCATCACTTACAAAAAACACCCAGGGCTCATCACAACAAATGCACTCCTTAATACCCATTGTCCATTTCCCATCCACCTTTGTCCATCAACCCCAATGTATAGAGAACATTGTCCTTTGTTCTCTGTAGTGAAGAGTTGCTTATGGTTTGCATCCTTCTCTTTCTCTTTTTTTCCATTTCTCTATGTTCCTCTGGTTTGTTTCTTAAATTCCACACATGAGCAAAATCATATGTTTGTCTTTCTCTGACTTATTTCCTAGCTCCATCCATGTCATTGCAAATGGCAAGATTTCATTCTTCTTTTTTTTAATGTTTATTTATTTATTTTGAGAGAGAGAAGGAAAGAGAGTGGGGAGGGGTAAAGAGAGAGGGGCGGATAGAGAATCCCAAGCAGGCTCCATGCTTACAGCATGGAGCCCAATGTGGTGTTCGATCTCATGAACCATGAGATCATGACCTGAACTAAAATCAAGAGCCATACACCTAACTGACTGAGCCACCCAGGTGCCCCAAGGTTTCATTCTTTTTTGATGGCTGAGTAATATTCCATTGTATATACCTATGTCTATATCATCTATATCGTCTATATCTATATCTGTATCTCTATAATCTCTATCTATCATCATCATCATCATCATCATCATCATCATCATCTATCTACATGTATCTATCTATACCACATATTTTTCCATTTATCAGTCAATGGACATTTGGGCTCTTTCTATAATTTGGCTGTTGCTGATAATGCTGCTGTAAACATCAGGGTGCATGTGCCCCTTCAAATCAGTATTTTTGTGTCATTTGAGTAAATACCTAGTAGTGCAATTGCTGGGTCATAGGGTAGTTCTATCTTTAACTTTCTGAGGAATCTTCAAACTGTTTTTCAGAGTGGCTGCACCAGTTTGCATTCCCACCAATAGTGTAAGAGGGTTCCTCTTTCTCCACATCCTCACCAACATCTGTTGTTTCCTGTGATGTTAATTTTAGTCATTCTGACAAGTGTGAGGCAGTATCTCATCATGGTCTTGATTTGTATTTCCCTGATGATGAGTGATGTTGAACATCTTTTTATATGTCTTTTGGCCATCTGTATGTCTTTGGAAAAATGTTCATATCTTCTGCTCATTTCTTAACTGGATTATTTGTTTTTTAGATGTTGAGTTTGATAAGTTCTTTCTTTTAATTTTTAAAAAAATGTTTATTTTAAAAAAATTTCAATGTTTATTTTTGAGAGAGAGAGAGACATGGTATGAGCGAGAGAGGGGCAGAGAGAGAGGGAGACACAGAATCAGAAGCAGGCTCCAGGCTTTGAGCTGTCATCACAGAGCCCAATGAGGAGCTACAACTCATGAGTGGTGAAATCATGACCTCAGCTGAAGTCAGATGCCTAACTGACTGAGCCACCCAGACACCCCATTAAGCTCTTTGTAGATTTTGGATACTAACCCTTTTTCAGATATGTCATTTGTGAATATCTTCTCCCATTTTGTAGGTGGTCTTTTAGTTTTGTTGATTGTTTCCTTCACTGTGTGGAAGGCTTTTACCAATAGTTCATTTTTGCTTTTGTTTCCCTTGCCTCTGAAGACATGTTTAGTAAGACGGTTCTACGGCTGAGGTAAAAGATGTCACTGCCTGTGTTTTTCTTTAGGATTTTGATGGTTTCCTGTCTCACATTTACATATTTCACCCATTTTGAGTTTATTTTTGGTATGGTATAAGAAAGCGGTCCAATTTCATTCTTCTGCATGTCTCTGTCCTGCGTTCACAACACCGTTTGTTGAAGAGATTTTTTTTCCATTGGATATTCTTTCCTGCTTTGTTGAAGGGTTGTGGGTCTATTTCTGGGTTTTCTCTTCTGTTCCATTGTTCTATGTGTCTGTTTTTGTGCTAGTACCATACTGTTTTGATGACTACCACTTTAATAGAAATCTTTAATTTTGCTATAGGCAACCCTGTCTAGATCTCTCCTGATACTTCCTACTGTTGACTCTTGTTTAGGAACTCTTTCCCCATCTCAAGGTCCCAAAGTTGTTACTCTGTATTTTCTATAAGCTCTTAAGTCTTATCTTTATTTTTATGTCTTTATGGTTTGTGCTATCATGGGGCTGATATCAAGTTGTTTACTCTGGTATAGTCATTTTGGTCATTAAGACAGTTGATAAAAGTCTGCATTCTGATGTCTCTGGGTGACTGTCCCCACCACTGCCCTGGTGTCTGTTATGTATTTAGGATCGAGAAATTAAGGGTTACATATTTGGAAAGCTGATAGTTTTTAGTTATGTGTCACGATGCCAATTCACTTTGATCAGTTAGTGTCATTTTGTTATACTAGTTATTAAATATTTTAAATATTACCTGTGATTTTTCTGAAGTATTCAATCAACTTTGCTTTCTGCAAATGGGAAACCCATTTTGTCAACACAATTTACTGAATAAAGGTTATTTAGTACTGGTTAGAAATAGATATCTAATAATACTGATTTGTGTGGTCAACTATGAAATTTGTTATATTCTCATATATAAGAATCTATTGTTCTTCACATCATTATCTAAGTTAGTGTATTTGACCATTTTTAAATCAGTTCTACAATGTTTTTATTACAACTGCCTTGTGAAATATATTAATATCTGGAAAGGAGAATTGGACTTTATTCTGTTTCCCAAAATTGTTTTAGTTAATGTGAAAAGTTACAATAAATGATTTTTGAGTGGTAAACCAACCTTGCATTTCTGGAATAAATCCTGCCTGGAATACTATATTTTCCCTTTAAATGTACATACTTTATTTGCTAAGATTTTGAAATTAGTCTGAAAAGTTCTTGTAATATTTTTTTCTAGTTTTGATATCAGGGTAATTTTGGTCTTATAAAACGACTTAGGATTTTTTTACTTTACTCTGTTTTTCTGAGTTTTTGAAAAACTAGTACCATTTCTTCCTTAAATGTTTACTAGAATTCACTATGGACATCATGTGTGACGAAATTTGTGTGTGTGTGTGTGTGTGGAAGGGTTGTAAAATAAAATTTCTCAATAAATGAAACTTTATTCAGATTTTCTTTTTCTCTTTGTATTAGTGTATTAGCTAGAGTTAATCAATCAATTTATTAAGAAATTGGCTCACATGGGTATAGAGAGGCTGGCAAGTCCAAAATTGGCAGGGTGAGTCGGCAGGCTTGAGATCCAAAAAGGCTAATCTTCCACTTGAAATCTGAAGGCCATCTGCTATAGAATCAGATAAAGCCAAATTAGATGAGTCAGTCTGCTGGAGAATTCTCTCATGCTTAGCACCACACCAGTCTTTTTGTTTCATTCAGGCCTTCAACTGATAGGATGAAGCCCAGCCATATTATGAAGGGCAATCCGCTTTACACAGATTCCATTTATTTAAATGTAAATCTCATCTAAAAGCATTCTCACAGAAATATCCACAATAATATGTGACCAAATTTCTAGGCATTTGATGGCCCATTCAAGTTGACAAATAAAATTAAACATCATAATCGATTTTGATAATTTATGCCACTCATGAATTTGACCGTTTTGTATAGTTGTAAAATTTATTGGCACAAAGCTGCTGATAATTTTCTTTTATTATCTTTTTACAGTCTGTATACCCTGTAGTGATATCCTTTTTTCATTCCAAATATTGGAAATTTGTGGGATTTTTTTCCTTTTCCTTTTTTTAAACTGTAAAATTCAATGGCTTTTAATATATTCAGAGTTATACAATCATCATCATAATTTTTGGAACATTTTGTCACCCCAAAAAAGAAACCCCATATCCATTACCAGTCCCTGTTTTTCCCAAGCCCCCCAACCTACCCGCCCCCTAAGCAACTACTAATCTACTCTTTGATTCTACAGAATTTCTTATTATGGACATACCATGTAAATGGAATCATGAAATATGTGATTTTTTGACACTGGCTTCTTTCACTTAGTGTGATGTTTTCAAGGTTCTTCCATGTTGTAGTGTGTGTATCAGTATTTCATTTGTTTTTATTGCTTAATAATATCCTATTATATTGATATACCACATTTTATTGATCCATTCATTCATCAATTAATGGACATTCGGGTTGACTCCTTTTTTGTCTATTATGCATAATGTTGCTATCAGCATTTGAGTAACAGTTTTGTATATATAATATATATATATATATATATATATATATATATATTAGTGTGTGTGTGTATATATACACACTAGTATATATATATGTATGTATATATATATATGTATATATGTATGTATATATATATATACACACACACACTTTTATATATATATATATATATATATATATATATATAGTGTATACCTAGGAATAGAATTTTTGGGTCATACGGTAAGTCTTTAAAACCTTTTGAGAAATTATCTGACTGTATTCCAAAGTGCCTTCACCATTTTACATTCTGCAAGCAGTGTATGAGGATTCCTGTTTCTTCACATCCTCATTAACACTTGCTATTGACCTGCCTTTTTCATTATAGCAATTCTAGAGGGAATAAAATGGTATGTAATTATGGTTTTGATTTTCATTTTCCTGATGGCTAATGAGATTGAGTATCTTTTCATGTTTAGTGGACATATGTATATCCTCTTTGGAAAAATGTATATTCAGATCCTTTACCCATTTATTAATTGGGTTGTCTTTATATGTTGAATTGGAAAAATTCTTTATATTTTCTAGATACAAGTCCTTTATCAGGTACATAATTTGCAAATATTTCTCTTATTCTGTGGGTTGTCTTTTTTTAAATATGGTTGATATGCAATGTTACATTAGTTTCAGGTATACAACATAGTGATTCAACAACTCTATATGCCCACTACGAGTGTAGCTACTATCTATTACCATGCAATGCTATTAAAATACCATTAACTATATTCTCTGTGCTTTACCTTTTATTCCTATGACTTATTGTTTCCATAACCAGAAGTTTGTATCTCCCACCTCCTTAACTGATTTTGCCTACCTTCCCACCCCTCTCCTTTCTGGCAACCATAAGTTTATTTTCTGCACAGGTCTGATTCTGCTTTTTGTTTATTTATTTGTTTGTTTTGTTTTTTAGATTTCACATATAATTGAAATCATATGGTATTTGTATTTCTCTGTCTGATGAGTCTGGCTACAGGTTTTTAAATTTTATCTTTTCAAAGAGTGAGCTCTTGGTTTCATTGATCTTTCCTGTCGATTTTTTAGTCTCTGTCATTTCTTTCTTTATTTCTTTATTATTTCCTTTTTCCTACTGACCTTGGGCTTTCTTTGTTCTTTTTCCAATTACTTTAGGTGTAAGGTGAGATTATGTGAGCTTTGTCTTCTTTCTTGAGGTAGGCCTCTATTGCTATGTATTTCCTATTTATTTATTTATTTATTTATTATTTTTAAATTAAAAACTTTATATTTTTTAATTTTTATTTTAAATTTTGGTATAGTTAACATGCACTGTTATATTAGTTTCAGGTACACACATTTAAAAGTTCCATACAACACCCAGCACTCATCATGACAAGTGTACTCCTTTATCCCCATTGCCTGTTTACCCATCTTGCCCCCACCCCGCCCCTCCCCTATGGTAACCCTCAGTTTGTTCTCTATAGTTAAGGGTCTGTATTTTGGTTTCTCTCTCTCTCTTTCTCTCTCTCTCTCTCCTTTGCTCTCTCTCTCTCTCTTTGTTTCTTTGTTTCTTACATTCCACATGAGCGAAATCAGAAAAGCAAAGCTGTAGGTAACACAGTTTCAAACTTCAAGTTATATTACAAAGCTGTGGTAATCAAAACAGTACAATACTGGCACAAAAATAGACACATAGCTCTCTGGAGCAGAATAGAAAACCCAGAAGTAAATCCACAGTTGTGTGGATGATTAATCTTTGACAAAGCAAAAAGAATATCCAATGGAAAAAAGACAGTCTCTTCAAATAAGTGTTGGGAAAACTGGACAACTACATCCAAAAGAATGAAACTGCATCACTGTCTTTCACCATAAGCAAAAATAAATTTAAAAAATGGATTAAATATATAAATGTGAGATCTGAAACCATAAAAATCTTAGGAGAAAGCACAGGCAATAATCTTTCTGAAACTGGCCATAGCAACATTTTTCTAGATGTGTCTCCTGAGGCAAGGGAAACAAAAGTAAAGAAAAACAATTGGGACTACATCAAAATAAAAAGTTTTTGCAGAGCAAAGGAAACAATCAACAAAACTAAAAGGCAACCTTCAAAATGGAAGAAGATATTTGCAAATGACATATCTGATAAAGGGTTAGTATCCAAAATATGTAAAGAACTTTATATGGTTCTCAACTCACCGCCCCCATAATAATCCAATTAAAAGTGAGCAGAAGACATGAACAGACATTTTTCAAAGAACACATGCAGATGGCTAACAGACACATGAAAAGATGTTCAACATCATTCATCATCAGGGAAATGCAAATCAAAACCACAATGAGATATCACCTTACACCTGTCAGAATGGCTAAAATAAAATGTAAGAAACAAGTGTTGGCAAGGATGTGGAGAAAAAGAAACTCTCTTGCGCTGCTGCTGGGAATGGAAACTGGTGCAGCCACTGTGGAAAATAGTGTGGAGTTTCTTAAAGAATTAAAAAAAGAACTACCCCTATGATCTGGTAATCACCTACTGGATATTTACTGCCAAAACCCTAATTCAAAGGGATGTACACTGCTATGTTTATTGCAGCATTATTTACAATAGCAAATTGTGGAAGCAGCCCAAGCGTCCTTTGATAATGAAGGGGTAAAGAAGATGTGGTATATATACACAATGGAATACCATTCAGCCATTAAAAGGAATGAAATCTTGTCATTTGCAATGACATGGATGGAGCTAGAGAGTATAATGCTAAGTGAAATAAGACAGAGAAAGACAAATATGTTTCCCTTTTAGAATTACTTTCATTGTGTTCCAAAGTTTTGGGACATGTTTTTTGATTTTCATTTGTCTCTATGTATTTTTTTATTTCTACTTGGATTTTTTGTTAACCCATTCGTTTTTTAGTAGCATGTTTACCCTTCTTGTGTGTGTTTGTGTGTTTACTTGTAATTGATTTCTAGTTTCATACCATTGTGGTTGGAAAAGATGCATGATATGATTTGAGTCTTCTTAAATTTACTGAGAATTTTGTGGCCGAACATGTGATCAATCCTGGAGCATGTTGTATGTGTGCTTGAGAAGAATGTGTATTCAGTTGTTTTTGGGTGGAATATTCTGCATATATCTACTATGTCCATCTGATCTAATGTATCATTCAAAAACATTGTTTCCTTATTTATTTTCTGAGTGATCTATCCACTGATGTAACTGGTGTATTAAAATCCTATTCTGGGGAGCCTGGGAGGCTCAGTTGGTTAAGTGTCTGACTCCTGATTTTGCTTCACGTCATGATCTCAAGGTTCATAAGATTGAACCTCGTGTTGGGCTCTGTGCTGACAATGCAAAGCCTGCTGAGGATTCTCTCTCTTCTCTCTCTCTGTGCCCCCTGCTCTCTCTCTTTCTCTCTCAAAATAAATAAATAAACATTAAAAAAATTCCATTCTATTATTTTATTACCATCAACTTCTCTCTGTATGTCCATAATATTTGCTTTATGTTTTTAGGTGCTTCAGTGTTTGGTACATAGATATGTACAATTGTTATATCTTCCTGGGTGGTTACCTTTATTATTATGTAATGCCCTTCTTTGTCTATTATTACAGGTTTTGCATTATTATTATTATTATTATTATTATTATTATTATTATTTTATTTGTTTTGAGGCACTTGGAAACTTGCTCACCCAAGAGCAATGTTCACCAACAACGGTAAGAAAGATAGGACAAGAATTAAATTAATATTCATAATTTTAAGCCTCTTCCACTGGCTTTTACTAGGATGAATTTTTCTTTTCTTTTCTTTTTATTTATTTATTTTTTCTAAATATAATTTATTGTCAAATTAGCTAACATACAGCGTATACAGTGTGTTCTTGGTTTCAGGAGTAGATTCCCATGATTCATTGCTTACATACAACATCAAGTGTTCATTCTAAGAAGTGCCCTCCTCAATGCCCATCACTCATTTTCCCCTCCCTCTCATCTCCTATTAACCCTCAGTTTGTTCTCTGTATTTAAGAGTCTCTTATGGTTTTCCTCCCTCTCTGTTTGAAACTATTTTTCCCCCTTCCCTTCCCCCATGGGGTCTTCTGTTAAGTTTCTCAAATTCCACATATGATATCTGTCTTTCTCTGACTGACTTATTTCACTTAGCATAATACCTTCCAGTTCTATCCACATTGTTGCAAATGGCAAGATTTCATTCTTTCTCATTGCCAAGTAGTATTCCATTGTGTATAGAAACCACATCTCCTTTATCCATTCATCAGTTGATGGACATTTAAGCCTTTTCCATAATTTAGCTATTGTTGATAGCACTGTTATAAACATTGGGGTACATGTGCTCCTATGAATCTGCACTCCTGTATCCTTTGGATAAATTCCTAGTAGTGCTATTGCTGGGTCATAGAATTAAAAATTCTATTTTTAATTTTTTGAGAAACCTACATACTGTTTTCCAGAGCAGCTGCCCCAGTTTGCATTCTCACTAACAGTGCAAGAGGGTTCCCATTTCTCCACATCCTTGGCAATATCTGTTGTTTCCTGAGTTGTTAATTTTAGCCACTCTGACTGGTGTGAGGTGGCAACTCAATGTGGCTTTGATCTGTATTTCCCTGATGATGAGAGATGTTGAGCATCTTTTCATGTGTCTGTTGGCCATGTGGATGTCTTCTTTGGAAAAGTGTCTATTCCTGTCTTCTGCCCATTTCTTCACCGAATTAATTGTTTTTCAGGTGTTGAATTTGGTAAGTTCTTTATAGATTTTGGATAGTAACCTTTTACCAGATATGTCATGTGCAAATATCTTCTCCCATTCTGTCGGTTGCCTTTTAGTTTTGTTGATTCTTTCCTTAGCTGTGCAGAAGCTTTTTATCTTGATGAGGTCCCAATAGTTCATTTTTGTTTTTGTTTCCCCTGCCTTCAGAGATGTGTGGAGTAAGAAGTTGCTGTAGCTGAGGTCAAAGAGGTGGTTGCCTGTTTTTTCCTCTAGGGTTTTGATGGTTTCCTGTCTCACATTTAGGTCTTTCATTCATTTTGAGTTTATTTTTGTGTAAGGTGTAAGAAAGTCGTCTGGTTTCATTCTTCTGCATGTTGCTGTCTGGGTCTCCCAGCACCATTTGCTAAAGAGACTGTCTTTTTTTTCCATTAGATACTCTTTACTGCTTTGTCAAAGATTAGTTGGCCATGCATTTGTGGGTCCATTTCTGGGTTCTCTATTCTATTCCATTGGTCTATATGTCTGTTTTTGTGCCAATACCATACTGTCTTGATGATTACAGGTTTGTAGTAGAGGCTAAAGTCTGGGATTGTGATGCCTCCAGCTGTGGTGTTCTTTTTCAACATTACTTTGGCTATTTGGGGTCTTTTGAGGTTCCATGCAAATTTTAGGATTGTTTGTTCTGGTTCTGAGAAGAATGCTGGTGCAATTTTGATTGGCATTGCATTGAATGTGTAGATTGCTTTGGGTAGTATAGACATTTTAACAGTATTTGTTCTTCCAATCCATGAGCATAGAATGTTTTTTCCATTCTTTTGTGTCTTCTTCAATTTCTTTCATAGGTTTTCTATAGTTTTTGGCATACAGATCCTTTATATCTTTGGTTAGGTTTATTCCTAAGTATTTTATGGTTCTTGGTGCAATTGTAAATGGGATCAATTTCTTGATTTCTCTTTCTGTTGCTTCATTATTGGTGTATAGAAATGCAACTGAATTCTGTACATTGATTTTACATCCTGCAACTTTGCTGAATTCATATATCTAGCAGCTTTTTGGTGGAGTCTTTCTAGTTTTTCACATAGAGTATCATGTCATCTGTGAAAAGTGAAAGTTTGATATCTTGTTTGCCAGTTTGGATGCCTTTTATTTCATTTTGTTGTCTGATTGCTGAGGCTTGGACTTCCAACTTTATGTTAAACAACAGTGTTGAGAGTGGATATCCTTGTCGTGTTCCTGATCTCAGGGGGAAAGCTCTCAGTTTTTCCCCATTGAAGATATTAGTTGTGGCCCTTTCATATATGGTGTTTATGATACTAAAGTGTGCCTTCTATCCTGACTTTCTTGAGGGTTTTTATTAAGAAATGATGCTGTATTTTGTCAAATGCTTTTTTTGCATATATTGACAATCTTTGTTTTAAAGTCTATTTCTATGATATAAGTATTGTTACCCTGGCTTTTTGTTGTTGCTGTTCCATTTGTATAGTAAATGTTTTTCAAGCCGTTTACTTTCAGTCTATATGTGTCTTTAGGTCTGAAATGAGTCTCTTATTGGTGGCATATAGATAGGTCTTGTTTTTGTTTCTTTGTTTTAATTCTGTTCTTCCACCTTTTGTCTTTTGATTGGAGCATTTAGAACATTCACATTTAAAATAATTATTGATAAGTTTGTACTAATTGCCATTTTATTAATTGTTTTCTGGTTGTTTTTGTCTTTCTCTGTTTATTTTTCTCTTCTCTTGCTCTCTTTTTTTTGTTACTGATGACTTTGTGTAGTGTTATGTTTAGCTCTCTTTCTCTTCATATTTTTGTGTATTTATTACAGGTTTTTAGTTTTGGGTTCCATGAGGTTTATATATAACATCCTAAGGATATATAAGTCTATATTAAGTTGATGGTCATTTAAGTTCAAACACACACATTCTAAAAAAAAAAAACCTTTTTCTTATTCTCTTCTCCACTGTTTATGTATATGTTGTCATATTTTGTATTTTATTTATAGTCTCATTACTTGTAATTATGGTCATTTCTTTTCCATTTAAAGACATCCTTTTAACATTTTTTTGTGAGGCTGATTTAGTGGTGATAAACTCCTTTAACTTTTATTTGTGTCTCCTTCAATTCTGAATGATAACCTTGCTGATTAGAATATTCTTGGTTGCAAGTTTTTTCCTTTCAGCACATTAACTATATCATGCTACTTTCTGCAGGTCTACAAAGCTTCTGCTGAAAAATCAGCTAGTAGCCTTGAGGGATTTCCCCTGTATGTAATCTTGCTTCTCTCTTGCTGCTTTTAAAATTCTCTTTATCTTTAAGCTTTGACATTTTAATTATTATGTATTATTATGTGGACCTCCTTAGGTTCATCTTGTTTGGAACTCTGTTCTTCCTGAACCTGGATGTCTATTGTATTCCCTAGGTTAAGGAAGTTTTCAGTTATCTCTCCAAATAAGTTTCCTGCCCTTTCTCTCTTTTCCTTCTTATGGGACCCTTACAATGCAAATATGTGTTAACTTGATGCTGTCCAAGAGATCCTTAACCTATCCACATTTTTAAAAACTTCTTTTTCTTTTTGCTGTTCAGCTTGGGTGCTTTCCATTACCCCATCTTTCAGATTGCTGATCCTTTCTTCTGCATCCTTTGATCTACTGTTGATTCCCTCTCATGTGTTTTTCATATCAGCTATTGTATTCCTCAACTCTGATTTTTTTTTAATATTTTCTGTTTCTTTGTTGAAGTTCTCACTGAGTTCTTCCATTCTCCTCTCCAGGCCAGTGAGCATATTTATGATCACTACTTTATACTCTATCAGGCATATTGCTTAACTCTATTTCAATCAGTTCTTTTTCTGAGGTTTTATCTCATTCTTTCTTTTGGGGCATTTTCATCTGTCTCTCCATTATGTTTGACTTTCTATGTTTGTTCCTATGAATTAGATGGAATTGCTACTTCTCCTAAACATGAAGGAATGGTCTTGTGTGTGATCATTTTCTGTATAGCCCAAGTGTGTTTGGTGATTTTCACTGACTGGCTGGAGCTGTTGCTGATGTGGGATAGGGTTAGGGGGCGCTCTGTGCTGGGGCTGCACTGGTGGGATGGAAAGGGATGAAGGCCCCTGACAGGACAGATGAACTTGAAGTGGATGCAGGCTGGGGCGAGGGGGCAGTTTCCCTGGACTTTATGTGCAGAGGGTGCCCTGGCAGGATAGCTGGACCTGAAGTAGGTGGCAGGGGTTGGGGGGTCCTGGAGATCTATGCAGAGAGGACTCCTTGGTAGAATGGCTAAAGCTTAAATGGATATAAACTGGAGTTTTCCAGGACTTTCTGCTCAGAGGATATCCTGAACAGCATGGCTGGAGCCAAGGCAGCTTGTGGGTTGGGTGGTCCTTGGGTTTTCTATTCATTGAATGAACTGGCAGGACAGCTGTAGTTGAAGTGGGTATGGTCTTGTGTAGTCTTTGGCTTCTCTGTGCAAAGGGTGCCCTGGAAGGACAGGTGAAGGTGGAGTGAGTACAAACATGCGTGTCTTGGGGCTTTCAACTCTGAAGTCACTCTGGTAGGATGGTTGAAGCTGAAAGAGATTCAAGCTGGGATATCCTGGGGTACTCAGCACATAGGTGCCCTTGTGAGGTGGCTGGCGCTGAGTCTGGTATGAGTGGGGGTGTCCCAGGGCAGTCCACATGAGGGTACCCTGGAAAGTGGCTGGAGACTAATCAGTTATCAGCTAGGAGGTCCTGGAGTGCTCTGCCTTGGGGACGCCCTAGTAAGCCATCTGAAGCTGAAGCAGTGTGTACCTAAAGTGTTCCAGGGTACTTTAAGCACGTGTCACCTCTGCATGAAGGGTGGAGTTGTAGTGAGCACTGACCAGAGGTACCCTGGTGTTCACCACCCTAGGGCTATCTTGGTGGGATGGCTGCAGCTGGTGTGGGCTAGGGGCCCTGGGCTCACTGGGTAGGTTGGTTAGGATGGCTGGACCCTACTCCAATTCATGACGTCATCTTGGAGAGGGAGTATAAGCTGGGGCTCTTGCCAGCCCCTCCATCTTGGAGAGAGTTCCAGCAGTTGCCCCTGCCATTTGGAGGAATTTTAGGGCTGGCTTCTTTCTATGCTAGTTGCTCTTTTAAATCGCAGCTTTTTTTCTGTGTCCATGTGTCTGGAGTTGGTGTGGGCTAGAAACCCAGTGGTTATTGAGGGATAGCAGGCTGGCTATAGCTTCCAGACCCTGTCCTAGTCTTCCCTTTCAAGGTAGAGGGGGAGTGTAAACTGTAGTGCTTGCCAGTCCTTTCCACCATAGCGTGTTTCAGCAGCACTCATGCCATTTGACAGCTTTCTAGGGATGGATCTTTTATAAATTGCTATTTTATACCTCAGGATTTTCCCCACCCTGTGCCCCAGGGCAGATATATCTGCTCCTAATCCCTCAGTAATGTCCATCTCAACTGCAGTTCGCAGCGCTGGGAGTGGAGGTTCTCTTCATTACCATCTCCATCTCTCCTGGAGTTCTCCATACCTTTTGTTGTGTATAAGCTGTTCAGTTAGCACTCAGTTCTTCTTTAGGAGGAATTGCTCTATAAATAGCTTTAGATTTGGTGTGTCCATGGAGGAGGTGAGTTTGGAGTCTTCCTGTGTTTCTAACTTGTACTGGAACTCTTCCTTTTTTTCTTGAGTTCCAGTACAAGATGGCAACAAAGGAAGACACCAAACTCACCTTCTCTCTCTATACATATTTAAATGTTTATTTATTTTTGAGAGGGAGAGCACAAACAGGGGAGGGGCAGAGAGAGAGAGAGGGGTACAAAGAATCTGAAGCAGGCTCCAGGCTCCAAGCTGTCAGCACAGAGCCCAAGGAAGGGCTCAAATTCATGAACTGTGAGATCATGACATGAGCTAAAGTCAGATGCTCAATTGTTTGAGCCACCCAGGTGCCCCTTGCTTAGTCATATATTAATTTTATTTATCTTAATATCAGTTTCTGGTTTCATTAATTTTTTTCTCTACTGTTGTAGAGTAAATAGTAAAATGGCTATTTCACTGATTTTCAGTCTTACCTCGGTTATGCTGGATATTGTGGATATCATGTTATGGAGGCTGTGGGGTCTGTTACAGTCTTCCAAAGAGGTTTGAAGCTTTTGTTTAAGCAGACAGTTAACTTGGTTTGATCCTGAAATAGAAACTTGTGTTGGAAAACAGCTCAAATATTACTTCAGCTCTTTTATCTTTGTCTGACCTGCTTTGTATTTGCTGTGTGCCTACATGTTTCAGGAAGTAGAGACTTGGAAGAGTTCATACACAGAATTTAGGTTTTCCACACTCTCTCTCCTTTTCTTGATTCTTGTTTCCTATTCCAGTAGCTGTTGTTGCCTCAAACTTTCCTCTAGGTTTTTAGGAGAGATAAGAAGACTTCTGGTTTTAATTACTCCATGTTTTGTGCTTACCTTATTATTCATTCAAGCTAAAGTCAAAAGAAATGATGAATTGCCCACACCATTTCCTTCCCTCAGGCTCAGTTTTCCATCCGGTGTCCTCATGTTTTCCTTCACCCTTCAGTGCCTTCAGCCCTGAGATACATAGAGGATATCTGCAAGATTAGCA